>NW_017729006.1:31805637-31844983 GCF_001723915.1 Gavialis gangeticus | reverse complement strand
TGCAACACACCCCATTGACCTGCCATCCCCCACCCCATGTTACTTACTTCATGCTGCCAGCACTACTTCCATCAGCAGTGAACACCTGCATGTACTGCTTCAAGCATAGGTTTAGGTGGCTTAAAGTATGCTGCCTAAACCTAAACCAGGTATGGCAAATATATATATATGTACCCTAAAAGTGTGTCTTTCAGAGCTGTATTTGTACATTCCAGTGATGATTTCTGAACGCTTTTTGGTTATATGTAGTCTATATGTAAACGGTGTTTTCCCTTACAATATCACCTAAGACAAGTCTGCATTCTAGTTGTCAGTACCCGTCAACAGATACAATACCATGTGTGGCACCCTCCACAGGCAAGAATTTATTGTTCAACTTTCAAATGTTATTTTATAATCTCTTACAAATAATGTACTAGATGAGCAATTTTTTTCTGGCAGGGGGCCGAATAAGCAAGCTAGATCTGAGCCAGGTAGGAACTGGGTCCTAACCACCTCTGCTGCTCTTTCCTTCCACCTGGTTGTAGCAAGGTGCAGGGACAGCCCCCCTTTCACTGGAGCCCTTGCCACCTGAGTGGGAGGAATTTAATAGGGCTGTAACACCATGTACTACCCTGCAGTAAGTAACACCATGTATTACCCTGCAGTAAGTAAAAAGCTAAGTTAGGGCAGCTTAACCTTGAATTAAAAAGATCTAAGTGCCAACCACCTGTTAATACTCTAATTCACTACCCTCCCCCCTTTCCCAACATGCCCTCTTCCTTCCCCACACTGTGCGTGCATCCACCACATGCCAAGGGTTCCATGTACCCCCTCTTCCATTACAATGACACATTTATCCAACCTTTTGCTACCTGCCAGAGTTTCTACATGACCCCACCAGCTTTCTCTTCCTCCTCCTGCCCGTGGTTTTTATTATCCATGCTTATCGCCCTCTCCTACTGTCCAGGTACCCCATTCTTCCACTCCCATGTCAGAAGTTCTACATCAGCTCTCATTCTCTTCCACCCAATATCCTTCTTAATTCTTTCTTCTCTCTCTGGGAGATACTGGTAAGTCATTCAGCAAGTCAGAATTTAAACTCCATTGGGATGACAGGCAGAGCTGGAAGTCAGGCACTGCTAGGGTGGAATGCTCTAATATCTGCCATCCACCATTTTCATTTGTATTTACCATAATTAGGCTAGAGATTGAAGCTGGTGGCCCTGTAAACTAGATCCCAGGGGTTCTGCTGTGTCCTTCATCCCCCACCCCCAACACACATACACTTTTCATTTTCAGTATTTCCCATTCTCACCAAAAATCAATGGGGTTCTGCTTGTGGATGCCCAGAATATTCCAGAAAATGCTGGGCTTGATTAAATATAGTGCTGAAAAACTATCATGTTACATCCACACAGAAAAGCTGCCAAGGTAAACATGGGGTCTTATTTTGCTAAACAAATGATGCTGACAATAAAGGAAGTTCCTTTCAAATGGAATACACAAGGATGCTGTTCATGTTCTGTTTTGCAGCAAATAGCAAAGACAAGAGAACACGAGACTTAACAGTATTGCTAACTCACAATTTGATCAACAAGTTTCAAGATACTTGGAACTTTTAAGGCTTGACCCCTCAGTTCAGGTGATAGTTTGAGAAATTCATTAATCATATAAAAAGAAGTAACCCCTATTTTTCCCAGTCTTGGAAAAATAAAGACAAATTAAAAATTTTTTTGAAAAAATCTCCTAACTATTCAAGTGAGTCTTGTCATTTTGGGGAAACGTAAGGACCTCTGAATGCTTGTGGTGGGGAAATGTCTGCAAATCAAGCCTTGTCAACAAAGTTGTTATCTGATATTTCTCAAACCAATAATCTGAATTTCCTTTTACTATGTGATTGGCAAAAACTTCATTCTACATTTCTAATTAATAGAAAACTTTCAAAAACACACTCCTTAAGGACAATCCCTATTATATATATTCTTTGCTTTTTCTAATCTTCATCTGTATGACTGAAACATATTTTTGTAAAACCTAGAGTGTGCACAATTCCTTAAGACAGTATTTGTTACTACTACTTATTCGTTAAGGGTGTAATTAACTTAGGTTCAAAGGGTTGGCGCAAGAACTTAAATGGTAGTTATATCACACTTAAGCCCTATTTTTAAAAGGATTATGTGGGACTTGCGTGGCAAATTAAATCTTGTAAAGTTCCTCTACAAGATAATCAATTCCACCTTACATGACATCATAATCCTTCATTTGGAACACTGTATCCATAAGGTCTTGGGGCCAGGGACTGTTTTTTATTTGTTGGTACAATACCGAACTAAGGGCTGTAGGCACTACAGCAAAACAAATATAATAAAACACAATAGCAATTGATTTTCTTCTTACAAACAGAGATGACTTGACATAAAAGCAAGCAACAAATAGCCACATATAACCTGGAGGTCTCACCAGGTTTCCATCAAGGCACTGACCTATTACTGTACTCACCATGTAGAATTTTTATTAAAATGGTGTCTGTAGGCACCACTGCGCAGGAGACCGTACAAACAGATAATAAGAAACAGAGAAGGTCCATGCCTTGAAGAACTTACTGTTTAAGTAGACAAGACAGGGAAAGGGCAGAAGAAAGGAATTATTACTAGCTCCATTTTACAGAGGGGAAAGTGAGATAGAAGAAAATAAATCACTTACACATTGTCACACAGTTGGGCAGTTTCAGTACAGTGTCTTAAATAAAGTATCATCCCTCCCACTTCATAGACCTCATACAAGATAGAGGACTGAATGAATGCTTCTCAAATGCACAGAAAACCTCTACCACCCACAAAAGCTGGTTATTACACAACTAGATTGTTCTGAATATATATTAGTTTAGTAAAACCTCCTTTCCCCCCCTTGTTATTTGAATTAAAGAACTTTAAAACCTCAAGAATATAAACTTGATGGAAAAATTTCTATTGGAAAAGTTTATCTTTCATTCCTCAAAGAGATAATCAAGTCTATTTACCTCAATTAAAAAATATAAACTAGAAAAATGGAAATAGAAATAAAATAGAATGGCCTTTAAATAAAATAATGAGGCAAGAATTTTAAGGGTGATATCTTTTTATTGGACCGGCTGCATGGTTGGGATAGACTTTGACAAGCTTTCTGGTATCACAGCACCTTTCCTCAGGTCTCCGGGAGAGAGACAGACACAGAAGAGGTAAGTAGCAGACAGAATAAGGGCTTGCATAAAACTTCATATGCAAACAAAAACATGATACAACAGAAATTATCAGACAGTTAATAGACAAGAGATATGTAGTTAAAATCTGACTTCATATGGACTATGACGTTCATAATGTTAAATCCCTGGTTCCTAGTGTCCAAAAGACTAATGGCTATTTGTTCCCAGGCTCATCTTTTGAAGTCTTTTGGACATTTCCTTTGAGCATGACAACTGTGAGGTCAAAAGGGAGTGATTTTTTCTGTGAAAAATGGTCTCCTACCTGTGTTCTGGTATCTCTGTTTCTTTTTTTTTCCAGCAATCATTCATTCTGTTGCATAATTAAAAGCCCTCCCAGAGACCCAAGGAAAGGTACTGTGATACCTGAAATCTTATTCTAAGTCTATCCCAACTACACAGTTGATCCAATAAAAGATATCACCCTAAGAAATCCTTGCCTTGTATTTCCTAGACCATCATAGTTACAGCATCACTTCAACATGACTTGAAATAAAATATGGGTTCAATTCTGACTGAAAAAAAATCATTGGGCCTAAAAAGAACATTTCCTTTCTTTGTTGCTGTTTTCAAATGTAAGCCATATTTTGATAGCAGTTTTATGAAAACAGCATACAAGACCCCAAAAATATTTTGCTGATTTCTAAATTAAGGACATAATTTTTAATAATATTAACGAGAAAAATAGTCTTTTCTTACATCAAGGTTGACATCTGTGTGAAAAATTCCAATTAGATACCATGCATAACAACTGAAATACACCATACCTTAACAAAGGGAGTTTTAATATTCCTCCTTTTAACTAAACTGTTTGACCAGTGTTATCATGTGTTAGATTCTGTTCCAGCCCTGACCCTTTATCTCACATGCAAGAAAAACACTTCAAGACTATATGGGCTGAACAAGTCTCAGATTCTTTCATGAATCACACAGTAGTGCTTAAGGTAATTTTCACTTTTCCTTCAACCCTTCCCCTCAGTTCCTCTGATTACTAGTGTTGTCTCTATATAAGAGAGCAAAGTGACAGATCATGCATTTTGACCACTCCTCTGCTTACATTACAGAAAGTGACAAATCTACATTTTAAATAAGCAAAGATAGGTAACAGATTCAGTCTTGAATGGGCTAGCCATTGCAATGGTACTTCATACACAGAGAAAAAGAGAAACAATTTATTATTATTATTATTATATATGTTCAAAGGTCCCCAACTTCCACTGTAATGGTCACTGCGCAAAATTCAAAGGCAGTCCTTGTTCCAGTGAGTTAATGTAATTATTTTTATACTACAAAAAAAAGGCTGCTTTGCTAAAATTATTATTCATGGCCAGAAGTCTGCATCCACTATCATAACCACATAGCTCAAGGATACATTTGACAAGGTCAGAAGAATTGTCTCAGTTTGTTTGGATGAAACATTATCAGACAGACTGACATTGGTATTTATAATATTTTATATTTCTTGCCTTCATGCTGGTTTTTCAAATATATTATAAAAATTCAGCTGATGCTGCTTCTAGTTCACAGTGCCCATTTTTCATTAATACGGTGCCATTCTGCACCACAGTGGATAAGCATAATGTAGAATTACATTGGATATCAGCTGACTGAAGTACTGTTACAAAGGACAGTCCATTAAAGATTGACTTTGTACCTATTTTTGCTTACTTATTGCGAACATCAAAAATGGGCATTTTTTTAAGGAAAATAACCTAAAGTTTACCATTGTACCCTGAAGGGGGGGCAGTTTCTAACTTAGAAATGTCAGGGATGAATTTACTTCATTTTGCTGGAGGAGCCCATGGGTGCAAATGAGGGTGGGCACAAAGGGGCTGGGACCTTCCTAGACAACTGCAGCTTGGGCTGGGGCCGAGGGAGCTGTGCACCCAAATTGCTCCTGGGTTCCCACACCCAGGCTCTCAGGGAGCCACTGAGGCGGACAGGGCTCTCCATCTCTTCGTCCTCCTCCTCCTCCTCCCCTACCACAAGCTGGGGCAGAATCTGTGTGGCCATGCCTTCACATCTCTGTGACAGCCCAGCCCAGTCTCGGTGCAGGAAGCCAGGAGTAATCTTGGCGCGCACTCCCACGGCCCTAGTCCAAGTCACAGCCAGCTGGGAAGGGCCCTGCCCCTGCAGCCCAGCCCCTCCACATCTACCCTCAGCAGTTCCTGCGAGCCAGCACAGCACAGCTCAGCCCCAGCCCCAGCCCCAGCGAGGCTAGCAGATGGTAAGGCCAGGCTGGGCCAAGCCATGGGGGTGGGGCCCTTCCCTGCTGGAGGTGAGGCTTGGTTTGGGGCTGCAGGAGCTGTGCACCCAGAGTGCTTCCAGCTCCCTGTGCCCAGGCCACACCGGGTCACAGGGGGCTCTCCCTCTCCACCTCTTTCCCCTTTGGCGTGAGGCTGGGGGAAGCTCTATGTAGTGCTGACTTAGGGCTCAGGGCTGGAGGGGCACAGTGCTGGGCCCCACTGTAGGACACGAGGACAAAAACTGTGCGCCCAGCTCCCCGCGCCCAGGCTGAGCCAAGCTATCAGGGAGCCACTGTGGCATGCAGAACTCTCCCACTCTTCCTCCTCTGCCACTGCAGGGCTCGGGGGAGGGGGGGAGAGTCTGGCCATGTCCCTGCTTTCACTGCTCAACCCTTCAGTGCCTAGGGTCAGGGGTCTGGCCATGCTCCCTCTCCCCCACTCTGAAAAGCCTGGAAAGGGCTACTTCCCCCCTCCAGGCACTCCCTGACTAGGCTCCCTGCAGGCCAAGGTGGGTGTTTAAACCCCTCCCCAATTATACTCAGGCCTGCTGGGGCCTGGCCATGCACCCTCCCTCAGCTCAGCTTCCCTAGGCCACTGCAGAAGGGAAGGGAGGGCTCACTCTAGTGCAGGGGTGGGCAATTATTTCAGGTGGAAGGCCGCTTCCTGAGTTTTGGCAAGCCATCGAGGGCTGCATGACAGGCAGCCAGGGGAAGATAAATGTTAATTTTCTAAATTTTTTAGGGGTCCCACAGGCCGGACAGAATGGCCTGGTGGGCTGCACCTGGCCCACGGGCCACATTTTGCCCACCCCTGCTCTAGCGCCTCCTGGCACCTGGCCTGTGCCACTGCAGGCATGTGGCTGCATTTCCAGAATCAAAAGTGAATGTCTATCCACTTGCTTTCTGGTTCAACCTACACAGGTTAAACTAACATGTAAAAATTGATCAGGCTTGGACTTTTTAAATATCTGTACCTAGCCTTAGAGACAGGGATCAAATGCTATATGTGTACATTGATTTAAAACAAGTAGTAATCCACCTAATTCACAGCAAGGAAAATCTGGGTTAGGTACTAGAAAAAACTTTGACTACAAAGTATTGTTAAGCACTGGAAAAGTCTATCTAGAAGATTTGTGAATCTTCTATAGAAGCTTTTAGGAGCAGGATAAACAATCATCTGTCAAGGATGGTCTGGATATAATTGATCCTCGTCTCAGCACAGAGGGTTGGACAAGGTAACCTCTTAAGATCCCTTTCCAAGAATATCTCTCTGGTATTCATTCATAGGAACTGAGTTATAAAAGGAGCAAAAGCTTTAATCTGGACCCATCTTCCTTGTACTCTGTGAGGACAGCCATCTCAAAGTAGAGAACTGAATTTTAGAATATACAGCATTTTTCCCCCTGATCTAGAAAGACCCATTGTGAATCTCTATGCTGAGTATCAGTGGTGATTTTGAAGCAGGTCTATAAGCACAACGAATCTTCATTCCAATTACAATGAAGTTTCAGTCCACTACAAGCAAGTTCCATCACAGGCAAGTGTTAATCCCTTTGCAATGCAGCATTTATCACTTCTCATGTAAAAGGCCATTCCAAGAGGATTATCACTTCCCCATCCTGCCCTCTGTCTGAGCACACAGGGTACAGAAATTGTCTTGATTCCATCTGAGGGGGGGTAGGGAGTGAAGGAAAGTGTGAACCCAGGCTTCCACTCTTTCTGTAGTTATTCCAAACTGAAAAAGGCCTGTCCTTGCTGAGTGGCTGCCCAATGGGAATACAAGTTTTTTCTAGAAGTTCCTTAGCTATCAGTAATACTTGCCATACTTCACGGATGAAGAGCATGGTTTTGGTTGGGGGTTTTTTTTTGCTAAGCTGACACTCTTCCTGTAGTGAATTCCCATGTATAATTGGGGGAATCTTTGTTGTAAGAAGACTTCAACCATATTTTTGCAATTTTACTTGAATGCATACATCAAGGAAATACATAGAGACAATATTGGCTCAGATGAATAACTCAAAAGGTTACTGGTTTTAGGCTTGGTGTTGAAGAACTCTCTCTGTTTAGCCTTTGTCACTTAAACTGTCATTCTGCCTATCCCACTATCCGTTAACACCATCTGAGCATAAACCTCTCACTAACTGCAGTGTAAATCTATCAAGCACAAGAAACTCCTTTACTGATGGTAACAGATCTATAAAGATCCTACTTGTTTACCCAGTTTAATCCTGAAGAAAGTTATTTTTTAATCTATACATGCAAATTGATTCAACCTCCTAGCACAGATAAAGTTATATTGGTAAAAGTTGCTTATATGGTTATAACTTTCTATAAATTTATAGAATTTTAGATGCCCCTTCTAAATTGAAATGCATTAAAAAAAATTTTAAATCCATCTGTCAGAGGTGTAAAAAGTTTGGAAAAGGACATAGTTGAAGCAGGTTGGTATTAATTACAAGGTAAGTTTGGTTTCCTTCAGTGCTGGACAAGCCTTAGACAGATCAAATAATCATTCTTGCTCTATGTTTCTAAACTTAGCTGCCCTCTATTTTCTGTCCCAACAACAAAAGCAGAAAATATATCCAGCCCACTTACATACAGTTATGTAACAAGTCAGCTCATACAACAGGGCAGTTATAGGCAAAACCATCAAAACAAAGGGTTTAGACAAAAAGATATATCAAACTAAAAGTGGTTACAAACAGGACACTGTTTCAGGAAATTACCTACCTATGTACATACTATACATATTGCACAGTATGCTTATGGAAGAACAGCTGATAATTCTGATTACTTCTGTCATTTTAGAGTTGTTCGAAATATACACTGCAATATTACTAGATTACATGAATGACATCTAGTGGACAGACACCATCACAACACTTAAGAGCTTCTATGCATACTTTCAGTCTTCATACTGAGAATGGAGGCACCAGAACTACAGTTAAGCTAAGACCAGATCAAATTTTCTATTTTTGATTTTTTAGCTGTTTGTTTCCAAAGGACAATATCACCATATGAACCCCCTCTACAATTCCTCTGTAATATAGCTACATATTTCAGTATTAGCAGCCCTTTACGTTCTTGCCAACAAAAGTGAACATAGAAAACATGCTTCTAAAATTGCATACATACTTATAGCTGGAAATGGACCAGTTCCTATTAATGTCATCACTTAATGCAGCAGGGACCAACTTTTCTGGTAGGCATGCCATAAATTAGCCCTGTATCCTCCCTAAATTACATTCCCATCCCTTTCTCCTGCCTGATTTGCTGCTCTGCTTTCTGCTACCAGCCTGTGCTATCTGCCAGATTTGCTGCTTTGCAGCACCCATGCTTCAGGTTAACCACCCCTGACTTAAAGTATCTCATCTTTATTTTAGTCACCTAAATCAGGCAAGCACCTAGCACCCGAATAGCACCTAGCACGGTAAGATCCTGATCCCTGACTAGAATTCCTGTGTACCATGAAATAATGTTATTTAAGAATAATGATATAAGGTGTATGAAATACACATTTATAGCAGATGTCACCAGAAGGTGCTGGTACAGATACACCACATAACCTGGTAAATTCACTAAGCAGCAGCACCCCCAGAAATGCTGCACTGCAGTGTAGCTGCATCCACATGAGTATTTGAGGTGGGCTAATTAACACTGATGAGTGACAGTGCCAATTAGGCCCACCCATGTTAATTATGTAGTGCTACATAGTCAAGCTACACTGCTTCCAGTTTAGGATGCAGGCTGTGTGGAGTAGCAGTGTGTGTGATGGCAACATTGCCAAGCACAGTAAACCATGTGGGCACATCCATAAGTCTTTCAAGTTATTTTTTCTTTAGCAGTTGAGACCATTCTGTTTCCTGTGATACGATGCAGTGATAGATCACGCAAAATTTTGTGAAGAGGTACCTCCCAAAGAGACAGAGTTATATGACCACAAGCAAAGTTTGCTGCCTGCCTGGCTGCCTTTTGGGTCCGATTAGAGCCCAGTTCCTCAGGTACAGCTGCTTCCTGAAATCTGGGGCTGAGATGAGATTCCTTCAAGAAGGACTTGCCTTGCAAACTGTTTGACCATCTTATTTCCAGCCTGGTGTCTGAGCAAATCTGAAGTAAATTATATATTCAGAGCATACTCAAAACTCACATCACTGACTCCAGCAGTAACATGATAAGCAAGACTCAGGACATACACTACATCTCTCTACAGAGGCAAGAACTGGTGTCAAAAGAGGCTGTAAGTGTCAGAAAAAGGGGTCAGGCATCCAGGTTTTAGCCGTATTGGTCTAAAGGAAAAGGCAATCAGGACTCGTAGTAGAGATGATATCTTTTATTAGACCAAGATTTTTGCAAAAAAAATTCTTTAATTTCTTAAAGAAAAAGGGGTGACACTGGATCAGAACTTAACTCACTCTCCTACTGTATATGCACCAGAAGAAAGAAAACTATTAAACAACTTTAATGTCTAGTGGACTGGTAAATCATAGGAGGAGAGGATGATCCATGAATTAATTTGTCTCTCTCACACAAAGGTGGGGAAAGGAAGGGGATGGGAGAGGAAGGAAGGGATTAGTCACTTCCGTAGCACTACTCTCTCCCCAGAATTCTATGTCCTAGATGCTGCAGAGATGTCTTCATGGGTCCAGAGACCTATATGTGGATAGAGGTCTAAAGGGTGTGAATCCCTCTCCACCCTAATCTCCTCAAAGAGTCACAGTAGTTCTCCACCTTTTAAACTCAAAACAACCCTCATTAGGCCCAGGGCACACCTTGGAAAATGCCAGCTCTTAGCTTTCACTGGTTTTTTGACTATGGAATAGAGCAATTTTCTCTTGCAAAGAACTCACAGAATCATAGAGTAGTAGGGCTGGAAGGGACCTCCATAGGTCATCTAGTTCACCCCGCTGCCCGAGGCAGGGCCATCCCTATCCAAACCATCCTACACTAATCCATAATTTGCCCTCAGCAAGTTCACAGAAGACACCAAGTGGGGAGAAGCAGCAGATAGGCTGGAGGGTAGGGTTAGGATTCAGAGTGGCCTAGACAAACTGGAGGACTGGGGCAACAGAAAATCTCATGAGGTTCAATGAAACCATGTGCAAAGCCCTGCACTTAGGATGAAAGAATCCCATGCAGGCTTGGGACCAAATGGCTGAGCAGCAGCTCTGCAGAAAAGGGGTTACAGTGGACAATAAGCTGGATATGAGTCAACAGTGTGTCCTTGTTGCCAAAAAGGCTAATAGCATACCGGCCTGTGCTAGCAGAAGCATTGCCAGCAGATCAAGAGAAGTCATTATTCCCCTCTATTTTGCACTGAAGAGGGCCACAACATCTGGAGTACTGTGTTCAGTTTTGGGGGGGCCCCCCACTATAAAACGAATTAGACAAATTAGGGAAAGTCCAGTAGAGGGCAACAAAAATGGTTAGAAGCCTGGGACACGAGACTTCTGAGAAGAGGTTAATGAAACTGGGCTTATTTAGTCTAGAGAAGAGAAGACTGAGGGGGGATTTAATAGCGAGCTTCAGCTACCTGAAGTGTGGTTCCAAAGAGGATGGAGCTGGACTGTTCTCAGTGGTGGTAGATAACAGGACAAAGAGCAATGGTCTCAAGCTGTAGCAAGGGAGATTTAAGTTGGATGTTAGGAAAAATTTTCCCACTAGGAGGGTGGGAATGATCACGAAAAGTCAAAAAATAGATGTTTATTCTGAAGCACTGGAATGGGTTACCTAGAGAGGTGGTGGAATCTCCATCTTTGGAAGTTTTTAAGACCCAGCTTGACAAAGCCCTGGCTGGAATGATTCAGTTGGGGATGGTCCTACTTTGAGCAGGGGGTTAGACTAGATGACCTCCTGAGGTCCCTTCCAACCCCTATTTTCTATGATTCTATAATCTAATCTCTTTGTAAAACTACCATCAACACCGACACAACACAAGACATAATACCTTACCCTGCCACAAGTAAAGCAGGAGCACCACAGCAGCCAATGTCCTCTTCTGTAAAGGCTATTATAATATAGGCTCAAGAGATCAAGCAGAGTGCCACACCTTGCTACAAAGGAAGACAAAAAATCCCAGTCTATATGAATCTGACCATGGGGTAACATTCCTTCCTGACCCCAAATATAGCCTTCGGCCTATCAATCTGACCCTGAGTGCAGGGGTAAGACCCTTTAGACAGAAACCTCTAGTTTTAAGTCCCAGCAGAAATGTTGGCAACCCCCCCCCAGTCAAAATCCTCAGCCATGGTTGAAGCCAACATCAAATCCCTCTGAGGAAGGTTTAAAAAAAACAACAACCCTGACACATGTAGCAGCAAGGGGGAGGAGAAGGGCACAGTATTCCCTCCCAACCTCATGCAGCAACCAGCAAAGTCCAGAAGTATGGGAAATACCCATAGCTCTTCTTCTTTCATGTGGCTGACTTGGAGCAACAATTATAAGTCCAGTTTAAGGTTAGTTAACCAGTCTAATGCTCTTGAAGAAACAGACTGTATCTCTGCAATGTCACCATCATATTTGTATAGAGGGCAGTTTGATAAGGATTGCCACAGTCACATTTTGTAGAACTCCTAGTTCTACATTTGTGCATCAAATGACCACAGCAGCCATGCCCAATTTGGATCCTATTTAGAGCCTTCCAGGTTTTTCATGAAAGGTTAGAAATTAGATATTTATTCTGCATGGTGGTTTTATTCCACACTTTCCTCCAAGCTGCTGTACTGTCGTGTCCTACAAGGGCTTCTACACATGTCCACAAAAGTTTCCAGGAAACCAAGCAGTGAGCTGGGAGGTTTTTTTAATCTCTATGGATGGGGAGGTCTGGCTCATCATTCATGTGGACTACCTCTCTGTATGTAGCTTTGTTGCAGCTAATGTCTGGAGAAGCAATATTAGCCAGCACCAGTAACCATTGATACCCACAGTAGAACACAACCCTAGCTGCACCTAGATCATCCCTGGCCAGTAGCTGTCCAACCTCTTCTTGAACATTTTCAGTGATGGTGAGTCCACAACTTCCCCAGGCAGTCTATTCCATTGCCTCACTGTTATGACAGTGAAGCAATTTTTCCTGCCATCCAATCTAAACCTATTTTGTTGCAACTTCAAGCAATTAGTCTGCATCCTACTCTCTGCATCAAGAGAGAAAAGGTGTTTTCCATCTTCTTTATGGAAGTCCTTCAAGTATTTGACGACTGCTGTCATACCCCCTCTTAAATGACTTTTTCGCCAGCTGAACATGCCTAGCTCCTTCAGCTTCCCCTCATGTGACTTGCTTTCCAAGTCCTTTTATCATCGTTGTCACCAACCTCTAGATGCTCTCTAACTTTTCCATATTCTTTTTAAAATGCAGAGCCCAAACTACACAATACTCTAAATGAGGCCTAACCACTGCCAAGTAAAAAAGTCCTATTACATCACATGTCTTGCACCTAATGTTTCTATTGATGCATCATGAAACTGCATTTGCCTGTTGTGCAGCTGCATCCCACTGCAGACTCATACCGAGTGATCTAGCAAGCCTCCCAGATCCTTCTCCATAGTGCTGTCATCCAGCCAAGCATCACTCGTTTTGTATTTTTTATTATTCTTCGAGGCACAGCACCTTCCATTTGTCAGCGCTGAACTTCCTCCTGTTAGCTTCAGCCCATCTTTCCAATCTGTTGAGATCCTTCTGAAATGTACTCCCATCCTCCAACATGTTCACAAATCCTTCCCAGTTTTGTGTCACCTGCAAACTTGCTCAAGAAGCTTTCTATGCAAGCATCCAAATAACTAACACCTTGAACAACACTAGGCTCAGGATAGACTCGTGTGGGACTTCACTCAGAACCCCTTGCCATTCTGACATGGATACATCTATAATTATAATTGGCTTCTAGCTATTGAGCCAGTTATCTATCCACATTGTAGTTTAATATGGACTACATTTCTCAGAAAGACCACTCGATCTTCCGAGGTCCCTTCCAGCATTAATATCTATGAATCTATGAAACGGCATAATGTTTTTGATGCTGCAGACTCCTATTTGAAATCTCCAGCTTTTTCTTGTGTATCACATACAGGTATTTGCACAACTAACAGTGTTACTATTGTGCAGCAACCCTGCAGCACCTTTAAAAGGATCTGGTGGCAACCTGTGTGAGAAACAGTGATCTAACAGGGATCCACTGGAGACTGAAATATATCATGGAGCTTTCTATATGGTGTAGAGAGTAACAGAAGATTCCCACAGCACATGTAGATTTATAGGACTATGGGCCTACACGTGCCTCTAAGATCTTGACAATCTTCAGGATTTGGATGTCAGCCCTGTTGACCTCTCCCATGAGCTGGAGTAGGGTGCAACTCCACAAATCCTCTCCCCCAGACTACAGATGGTGAAATTGAGAGGAAAACATGAATGATACACCTAACAATGTAAGTGGAAGAATCTGCTTCTGTAAGTAAGACTTAGAATCAGGAGATCTGGGTTCTATTCTCAGCCTATCAAAGAGTTCATGTAACCATGGGCAAGTCAGTTAGGCCAAAAAAGTTTGAAAGCTGCTGTTGATTTTGGATCCATACCTTATTTTGATGCATCTTCTACATGCTTACTGTTTTTAGAAATAACAGGCCCTAATGGTGTTTCAAGTTGGCTAGCCAAAAAAAATGAGTCACCCAAAATAAATAGCCTTTTTTTAAATTTGTGCCTCCAATTCCCATCTGCAAAATGGGGATAAAAATACTTTCCTGCTTTGGCATGTTCTGAGGGCACATTCAATCTCTGTCTAGATTACTATGATGAGAAACACTAAAAATCCAGTACTTTAACTAAACAGAAATTTATGACTATAATTCTTGCATGATCGGCAAAGAATTTTTTTCACTCAAACTTTAATTAATATCTTTCAGAAGAAAAACACCAAGTACTAACAGAAACTGTTCTTAAACAGAGACTTTTAAAAAAGTAGCTCAGACAAAAGACAGCATTAGCTATACAACTAGCAATCAAAAAGAAGTTTCCTAAGCAATAAATTGAATTATTCAAATATATTACTTCTGCAGATTCACATGGTAGAAGACTTGTGTCATGTTCCACATGCATTTCCTAAACTGGAGCTTAGAAGAAGCAGTTCTGGGGAAAAATAAAAGAGCCTTTTAGGGTTGAGAATTAAAGATTTATCAATTGCTTCAGAAAAACCATGTACAGATAAGCAATGAAACCTGTTCATTTCATACAAGTACAAGGTCAGCTTCTATGTAGCACTATTTCTGTGACAGAACAGGATATCAAATTATGAATTCTATTTTGTATTATGTTTTGAACATATGTCTAATCTTGCCCAAGGCAAGCCTATTTAATTGCTTTTCAGATGACTGCTCAGACCAGGAGAGGGTTTGGCAACTTGTTGAAGGACTGTCACTAAGAAGCCGTCAAGACAGCCATCTGGAGCTTTTGATTTTGAATCAACGACTGGCCCATCCCTATAGAATAATGATTTTCTATGCAAAACCAACTAAAAACCAACTGTGGGAAGGGGCTGTAACTTAGCAAGGAAACAGATGGCTAAAAGACAAGACTCCATTTAGAGGCCTGGTGATGCTCTATACTGACGCAAAGCAGCAGGGCTCTCCAGAAGATGCACAATAGAGAGTATACACGAGTGCAAGCAAATAGGTGCTCTTCCAAACCTGAAATACTAACAACCCTCTCACAGAACAGGTGAGATCAGACTTAAAAAGAGGGCACCTCAGGATCTGTTTGTTGATTTTAAAGTTCTGCAATGGTTTTTGAAGTTTCTATGTATAAGAAATTCCTTTGCTAAAGAATTTTTACAGTATCCAAAACAAATTAAAACTAAAAGGCCTAAAGTACCCACAACCTAGCTAGAGTTCTGGCAGAGCATGTGTAGGCAACTTTGGAGGCCACAGTGGTCTCTAGAGGTGAGGGACTGATTTCAGGATTTAGCTCAGTGGTGACATCCTACATTTCAAGGAGGGCCTCAGGCATGAGGTCTTAAGCTTAGGATTGTACCCTTTGGATCATAGGCAATGCATAAGGGGGACACTGGGGGGCACGTTTTATCCACCGCTGAAGCTGCCACCAGCTTCTGCGGGCAGTCGCCACTCACTCCTAACCCCTCTTGCTGCTGACGGCATCTGCAGGTGGTCCCTGCTCACTGCACCCCGTGCCGACACCGCTGGTGGTGGCTGTGAGCAGTCACCACTCAACAATGACACCACCACTGGCAGCTGCGGGCAGACCCTGCTCGCCACCATGACACCCCCGCAGTCCCCACCCCCCCAGTCTCAGGAGGCACCAGTCGTTCATGCTTTAGATACAGACTAGACTGCCCAAGCCTAAGTGACTTGGAAGCATAAGTGACCTAGTGAAGGGTTTTCCCTCATAACCCGCTGGTTACCATAGAGTGGTACTGGGCCTGGGCACAGCAATGGGTGAGAGCATTTCTAAAGATGAGGAGGCTCTGCCCAGAGCCACATCTTCTCCTTTAGAACATAGTTTCTCAACCCGTGGTACGTGTAACCCTGGGGGTACGCGGGCAACAGAAAACTCCCACAGCAAGGGGGTGCCACCGCTCCCCCTGCCACCGCCAGGTTTATGTCCAGCTGCTTGCCCTCACCCCCAAGCCAGCCACAGGCTACTGCAGGAAGGGGAGAGTGGGCACACAGATACCTGTGCACTCTCCGCTGACAGGCAGGTTTTGGGGGTTTTGAATGCGAGGAAAAGCCCTGTGCTGCCACCAGCCCCTGCCTGTAGCTAGCCTGGGCTCTGGGGCAGCTGCAGCAGGCAGGCTGCAAACAGCTGCACCGAGCTCTGCAGCCCCAGCATCAGCTGCATGCTGGTGGCGACTGCACACATGCCTCAGAGCAGAGAGCAGGGATAAACCCACTCTTTGCTCTGAGGCGCACATGCAGTCGCCAGTATGGAGCGGATGCCAGGGCTGCAGAACCCAGTACAGCTGTTTGCAGCTTGTCTGCTGCAGCTGCCCAGAGCCCAGGTAGGATACAGGTGGGGGCCAGTGGCGGCACAGGACTTTTCTGGGCTGCACTGCCTCAGGGCACGCCCCCACCATCTGCTTGGAGCTGCGGGATGCTGGAGCCTGGAGCAGCTTCTTTGCAGCCTCCTGGCTGCAGCCAGCCCAGGCTCTGGGTAGCTGCTGCCAGCCACAGAGCCTGGGCTACTTGATGCAGGGCTTGCAGCCTCCCAGCTGCCTGCTGGGAACAGCCCAGGCTCCGTGGCTGGCAGCATCTGCCTAGAGCCTGGGCTGGTGGTGGTGTGCCAAACAAAATGGCCTCGCATGCCATGCTCAGCACGCGTGCCCCAGGGGTTGCCGACCTCTGCCCTACAAACTTACTTCACTGCACTGCAGGCCTCTGCTTCTCCCCATCACCCCAACCCCTGCTGCAGCAGCCCAGGAAGCAGCCAACATCACCTGCCTGCACTACAGCAGGTGCAGCCCAGGGGTTGGGTGGGGTGATGAGCAGAGCCCTGGAGCTAATCACATAACAGTGAATTTACCTCGCATATAATTAATTTGGAGTGTAAAAACAGTCATTACATAAGAGCAAATTTGCATATAATCGAACCTGCATAAATCAAAGGAGGGAAACTGTATATGTTCCTAAAATAAGATACTTCCATCATTCATCAATCCTGCACTTGCTTGCCAGCTTTTCTGCATCAGAACTCTCCTACTTTATGAAAAATAGAGTCGCCCATCAGTAGAGGGGAGAAAGACTGTGTTTCTTAGAGTTTAACCACATGCCTGTCTGCTGTAGTTTCCACTTTAAGTGTTTAAATTTAAGTGGGCTTGTGTGTCTGTTTTAATTTTACTGTTTACAAAGGTGTTAAAATGGATCATTTTCTTGTAAAAAGAAGGACTTCAGATTTAGAAGAAGGTAGTTCCCAGACAAATGTGCAACAAGTGTTGGAGCCAGAGGAACATGTTTCTAAAAAGACAAGCCTCAGTAGTGAAAGTACACAATTTTTACAGGTTCATAAAGCACGTAGCTATGATCCCAGTTATCTGGCTTTTGGGTTTACAACAAACTGGGGTAAACCTTCATTTGCACTGTGTGTGATTTGCAATGAGACATTGTCTAATCTTTGTATCAAGCTTTCCCTTCTGAAAAGGCACCTTCATACTAAACATCCTGATCTGAAGGAGAAATCAATAGATTTTTTCACAAGAAAATGTGAAAGTTTGAAAAAATCCAGCACTGCTATGAAATCGTACTCTGCGCTCCCTAAACAAGCTCTACAAGCTACATTTGAAATCGCACACATGGTGGCAAAAACGAAAAAACTACATACCATTGCTAAGAACGTTGTCATTCCTGCTGCTATTAGAATCACTGAAATCATGTTTGGCAACACAGAAGTAGATAAAATTAAAACCATCCCACGTTCAAATGACACCATGACAAGAAGAATTGATGACATGGCAGAAGACATAATTAAACAAATTTCAGAAAAAATTATCCAAAAACAACAGTTCACTTTACAGATTGATGAATCTGCAGATGTGTCCAACAGTTGATGATGTCTGTCAGATACATTGATGATGAAGTTGAGCAAGGAATACACAAACAAATATATGGTTGCAAAGAATTGGACACAAAAACAACAGGAGAGGACATTTTTAAGATCTTAAATGATCACATTGTAAAAAATGGATTGTCATGGGAGTAGTGCATGTCTGTGTGCACAGACGGAGCAGCAGCAATGGTAGGTCGACGAAGTGGTTTTGTTGCTCGCTTCAAAGCTATAAAACCTTCAATCAAGTGGAACCATTGTATTATCCATAGACAGGCATTGGCTGCAAAGCAGCTGAATGAAGATTTAAACAGCGTGCTAGGCACAGCCGTGAAAACAGTAAACTTCCTAAAAGTGCAGGCTTTGAATTCACATCTGTTCCAATCGCTGTGCCATGACATGGGATCTGAACATACTACCATACTTCTTCACAATGAAGTTCGGTGGTTGTCATGTGGAAGGTTGTTGAATTGCCTGTTCGAGTTGGGATATGAAGTTACCGCCTCTCTCAGAGCGATGAAATCTGAATTCTTACAGCATTTTGAAGATGAAGTATGGATTTGCAAATTAGCCTATCTTTCTGACATTTTTGATAAAATCAGTGACTTGAACCTTCAGCTTCAAGGATACAACACAAATATATTTACCTTGCATGACAAAGTAAGAGCTGCTAGAAAAAAGTTGAGGTTCTGGAAAAATAGAGCTTTATGTGGAAATTTTGGTTCATTTCCACAGCTCTCAGAGTTCTGTGAAAAAAACGAAATCCCTCTGAATGAAAGTGCGAAAGAAAATATTAAAGAACATTTGGTAAATTTGGAGTCAAACTTTGAACATTATTTCCCTAATGTTGAAGAGCATGAAGATCCACAGAAACTGTGGTTTTTGAATCCATTTAATGACGGCGCTATTGAACAAGCAGGGATTCCAGAAAGCCTGAAGGAAAAACTTTTTGAGCTTTCCACAGACAGTATGTTGCAGGGGATGCAAAGCATGGAACTGGGTGACATCCCTGCATTTTGGCAGAAAATGAAATGGGAATACCCACAGCTGAGGAACATGGCTCTCACAGAGCTGCTCCTGTTTGCCTCAACATATTTGTGCGAGACCAGTGTCTCACACTTCACTGGGCTAAAAAGTAAAGTAAGAAATCATCTGTGGCCAGAAAATGATCTGATAGTAGCAATACGTAGTTTAAAATCAAGATTTGGAATACTTATGTCATCCAAACCGGCCCAAGTTTCTCATTAAATCCAGCTCTTACAAGAACTCATTGTTTATGCTATTTTGATAGAACTAGCAAAAAGTCCAGTCCAATCCCCGATTTGTAGAACAATTCTAGAGAAGGAGAGTATCAGTTCCAGTCACAAAGATACCCATGTTTAGAGTTTTATTAATATAAATGTTTGAGTTATATATTGTTTTTACTGTTCTATAATTTATGATTCATGTGTTATTTGGTTTCAAAAACTTGTAAAATTCAATAAAAAAGAATAAAACTTAAATTTTGAATTATTGTATGCCTATTTATGTGTGTGTGCGCCTCCACGTCTGCCTGCATATGTGTGTGTGTCTTAGCGTGTCGCTGCATGTGTCTGACTGTGTCCTTGTGTCTTTTTATCTCTAAACTACAGATCCAAACACTCCCTTCACCCACTGCCACCACAGTACTCCTGCAGACATACCCTTTTTAGAAAAAAAGCTGCCAAAATCTTCCCTTCTCCTAAGGGCATCCCCACAATTACGGCTGCTACCTGTCCCCTCTCTCTCCCCGCTTCCCTCTCTCTCTCTTCATCCTCCCCCCTTGCCTGTCTCACTCGCTCTTCCCCTCTCTCTCTCACCCCTTTCTTCTCTCAAAACTATGGCAAAAAAATTGGCAAAAAATTCCCCAGCAGTAATTTGGTACACCACGCTTTGCACAACACTGGGTTCATCCCTCCTAGCTTTGGCCATCACCTCTAGCCCAGGTACAAACTTGAGGACCCCTGGTGTAAAAGGTAGCAACCCTACCCACACTAGATTAGACATCGGTCATATCATGGCATTATATACGCAGCCCTTCTTCCAACATATGGCAGACATTACTCTGTAAATATAAAATCCCCTGGAAAATTGAGTGTTGGGGTACTTATTAAATTTTTCAGAAGTTAGGGGGTACTTGCTACTTAAAAGGTTGAGAAACACTGCTTTAGGATATCCATCTAACTTATTTAAGGACCCAACAGAAACTTTTCCACCTTTGTTGAAGGAATGCTGTGCCCTGTTAGTCCACATGGTACAGCCTTTTCTCTTGAAATATTCTGTAGCATTGTATTCAGCTTCTATTTATAGGGCTTTACTTAACAAGAGGTTTAACTTTCATGAAAGTCCTAAAGAAATGTTTGGTCAATACATGCCAACCAATGGGGGGGTTCATCCTTCCTCCTAGAGCTGTTTGCCATGAAAGGAATGGGCTGATAACAATGCTTTCATCAAAACTGAATAGAAAAAGGAAAACTTAAGATTTTAAGGAGAGATCTCATGAAGGTAAAGAAACTACTTTTTATATTCCAGAAGAAATTCTTAAAGAGGTGCATAAATGAGAATGGATGTACCATTGACTTCAGGAGAGCCAGGGTTTTACCTGACCATGACTATTTGACTCTAAGAACAGGTACTTCAGCTTTCTAGCTTATCTTCAATGTCAGGTCTGACTGTCTTTCCTTCTATGCTTACTACCACCTGATAAGAAAAAGTATCTGGCAAGAAACAAGGAAGTTCTGCAAATGCCCATTCATCCAAGTTTCTTTCTACTCACAGATAGGACAAGTAAAAGGTAGGTCTTTCCACAGGAGGGTATACATAATATTTCAGCCCCAACTGAACAGGTTGGGTATCCTCCACACCCTCCTGAGAGAAACCTGTGAGTAAATTAATGTAATGTGAGCAACTCCTGGAGAATGAGGTTTTTCAGTGCTCAAACGAAGAACATGGGAACTGTTTGGCCCCCATTGTACTTAAACTGTCTACACATGAGTAATATCTGGAATAGCACAAGCCTGATAAAACTTCTGCAAGACTAAGAGGGCCTTTCCTTCATTTCTGTAATCAAGAATGATTACATGACGCTTTGACTCTAAACAGGACTATTTCTCATCAAAAATGCCATCCCATAAGAAATTAAGCTTTTGTTAAAAGAGACCATTGCTAGTCAGAAAGAGAGGTGCCTTTTAAACAGAATTAATTTCTAGAACCATTAAAAAGAAATTTTTACCCAGATAAGAAAACTTATCAAATTGTCCTAGTTCTGTTCTTTGTTGATACTAGCTTAAAGTAGCAACAAGTGGGGGCATCTACATGTGCACTTTACTGCGGAGTTGACTAATTAGCTCCACATTAAAATGTCATAGTCTACACATGCAGCACTATTAGATGGGAGTAAGCTAATTAACTCCACCATAGGATAGTACTGCCTGACAAGTACTATCCCAAAGTGGAGTTATTTAGCATGCCGCAATGCACATGTAGACAGTGACTGGGGCTGGCTAAGAAATGAGAGAGCTACAGTGCAGGGCTCGCTGCCAGCTAGCCCCACACTGGAGCACCCTTGTGCCCAAGCTAGCCCTTCCTCAGCACGCTGAGTTGGGACACAGCAGCTCCAGGCTGGCAGGCTGACCCCCCAGATCCTCTGCCAGGTGGGGCTGCCCTACCCCAGCTCAACGTGTTGCAGTCCCAAACGCACACGTAAATGCTGTGCCCCGGAACAATAAATTCCAGCACAAACTGCACCGGAGTTCATTCAGCTGCGCTAACTGCACAGGTAGATGCACCCACTCTAAGTGGAAGTGATTCCAGAGGGACTCCCTTGAGGCACCGCAGGAAAAACAGCCGAGTTCCTTAGTGAACTAAGCATTGAAGTAAGTTTGACATTTTTCAATGGTTTAAGTTACTTTGGTTGTCCTGCACATAAAAAGGAAAGCCCTTCCGAATACAAAAATAGGTCTTAAGGTAAACAAAGTTCTGCAAAGAATAGGACTTACATTTAGACTTTGGAATAGAGCAACATATGGCCTCTAGCGAAAAATGTCCCTGATAAACCCAACAATGAAGTAATCACAAGAATAGTCATAATTCTCCTGTTTGTACAGAAAACAATAACCTTCTTCTTGAGATTCAGTTTACCCAAGGAATGGAGCATCTGGTTACCAGAGAGATGCTTTCCTCTGGAAATTATTAACTTAGTAGTGATTCATGGCAGGGTTCAAACCAGAAACTTTCCTGTTTCAAGTGGCAAAAGGCTCAGGACAGATAACCCAAGAAGCGTTCTATGCTTTAGACTCATTTTCCCCACTGGAATTTAAATTTTTGGCAGACTGGGAAGTCTACCTCTTTTAGTAGGCTCAATGGGCAGATGAATAAATAAAAGGTCTGATTCAAGACTGCTACTAGAATTAGCTGGTGGTTTTGTGATACTGTTGAAGAGTCAGAAGGCTCATAAAATTGCTTACAGTTTTATTTGTTATTATCTGTAATCATTTTTGTAACTACAAATAATGAAGGTTGTATATCAAGATGGTATGTTAAAATTAAATTGTAAGGAATATAAATATATATCTAATTTGCTAATATAATGTTAGAGCTTTACAGGGGAGCCCTTGGAGGGCTGCGTGCTGAAGAGAGCAAGCAAAGAGAACTGTGTTGGTCACCCTGAAAAAGGATAGAAGACCTGAGGCCCCTGGAAGACATTAATTTAATCACACAATAACTTCAGAGGAATCTTAACCTGGATACCCAAAATTACACTTCCTGACATGCCAGACATTCAATATTTGGCATGGTAGAATGCGAGATTGTTGGGATCTTGAATAAAACTCCTCAGGTTACATTGTGCATCTGCTAGGGCATGCAGAGGGCTGCAGTACATGCTGGGGTATGGGAGCAATGGATCACAGCATTCCCTGTTCCCAACAGCTCGTGCCATGGGCTTTCAACAGCACATGGCTGGGGACGGGGTTCCTCCGCGATTCCCACCTGTAGGGTTTTAATGACGTGTGGCTGGAGACTGAGGAAACTTGAGGCAATCTGCATTTGCACCCAAAATCTGCAATGTTATTTGTTATTTTATGCCTGTTCAAATTATGTAAGTAAAATCCCATCTAGATCAACCTTATCTGCTCAGAAAAAGTAACAAAGCTCTTGACCTCTAAATGATATCATCTTGCCTTTGGTTTTGTTATAGGCTCATTGGCTGGCATGGAACTGGGATTTCAAAAGTGCTACAGAGCACCCTGGACAACTTTTTCTTTTTTTTCTAAATAAAAAGGGCACCTAAAATAGTGGGATTTTTTGTTTTTTTAAGTTTTAGAAGGGAGAAAATTTGGGATGTTAGACATTTCTATCTGATCATTAATGCAAAATTAATGCAAAAAAACCACAGCTTCACACCACAAAAAATAATTTGTACAGTTTTAACAGTTTAAAAAAATATGGTAACCATTTTTAAGTTAATTTACTAATATTTTCTAATCCTACCAATGACATGACTGTCTTTTCCTTCACAAATTAAGCTTCGTTTTTTTTTCATGAAACGAAACCTGTGTTTTTGAAAGGCTCCAAACATGTAACAAAGCCAAATCGTGTTAAAACTGAACCCCTGGTTTGCAGCTGTGGATATAAATTTATGGTTTCATAAATCTCTAAATGTCCACATTATCTTGTCCTCATAGGGACCATTTTGGATTATAGACGACTGGATCATTTTTATCAACATTAAATCTCACTAGCTGAAGGGATGTATACAAATTAATGCCTGGAAATTTTACATATCACTGCCTTTCTTTTTCACCTCTATGCTCTACAACCCAGTTGAGACCCAGCAGATAATTCCCACACATACTACTCCTATGTCTGTAGCTGGAGATGATCCAAGGCACTGCAGCTGAAAGCAACCTCTGAGACAGCAGCCTCACTAGCATATTTTTGGATTTGGAAGTGCCTGGAAGTGAGAGTGGCCCAGCCTTACTCAGGAGCAGCCTTGCTAGGACAGGCTGCTACCATACTATAAACAAGCTCCAAGTAAATGTAGACAAAATCTAGAGCAGAGATGTGTTTGAGAATTGCAACAATGAACACCTATATTACAGTACAATAAGGTAAATCAATAAAAACTACTGAAGAATATATTTAAAGACTGCATTTGGTGGTCAAATTATGATGTAAATTACAATCATGTAGCCCAAGTGAACCCTGTGGAATTGCACAGGAGTATTCAGTACAAAAAGTGCCCCTACAAGACCACGGATAAAGACACGCCAGGCAAAATCATGACATTTCAGTATCGTATAATAAGAATTAAAACAGTACTTAATAAACACTGCTTAATGTATTCAACAAAGAAGTGCTGGAATATTTGGGCCTCGATTAGATACAAACATACTGACTAATTATGTGCACATTTAAAATGTTCTAATTAAATACGGCTTGCTTTGGACATTACACTGGTGTGACTGCGGTCAGAATTCTGTCACGCATAGAAATGCAGATGTTGTAAATTGTTTAGATGTTGGCATTTTAAAATCCTCAACATCTGTTAGAAGGCAATCTTTCAGTTACCTAATCTGCCATGATTAAACAACATTTTGACATTTTTAAGTACCAGAGCAAACTCGACATCACTTCCAACTTGTAATTTACTGCCTGTCTGAAAACTTACACGCCCCAATTTAAGAAGTCTACTGTCCTAACAAGGAAAAAATACCAATGCTTTGCTAAATGCATTTCTTTGGAGTTACAACCAAAACAAATTTTCTCAAAATAATTATTATTTGAACAAGTTATAATTTACTGGTTTATCTGAAAACATTAACACTTCAGATTCTGTATATTATTCCAGGAAGTAAAGGGTCCTGTATCTAGAAGTTTGGTTGGGAGACCAGTCACAATTCCAGGATTCTGTTCTAAGCAACACTACTAATGACCTACAGAATTTTGGACAAGTCACTTTACCTCCCTGTTTCTTGGGTTAGCCTCCTATAAAAAGGATGGAGTAATATTTACGTACCTTGCAGTAACACTGAGAAAAACGATTAATTAACCTATCAAAGGATCTTTGTAACTGTTGGACAAAAGGTGCCACAAAAGTAAAAAGAAAGCTTTAAAAAGCAAATGCTCTCATGGTTGCAGAGTTGTTCACTAATAGGATATTAGTAGACAATTTCTGAAGGCACTGAAAAACCATAAACACCCCCAACACATATAACTAGCTCAAAAATATGGATTAAGATAGCTTATATACAAAAATCAGATATTACAAAAGTCAGATTAAAAAAACTACTGGCATTCCTTATACTTGGGATGTAATCCATGAAGTATGAATATGACATTACTGTTTTTCTTTTTCAATACTTCAACTGGGTTTTGGTTGTGCAAAAGAAGAGCACAACCAGTGAAAATAGATCTACGTTCTACTTTATCTTAAGTAACCAAGGTCACTACAAAAAAGACAAAATGTCTTGACTTGTCAGGTTTGGCTCTGTTTTTAGTTTATGTAAACCAGAGTTCAGAAGGGGCTGTGTCAAAGTTTAAAGCTTTGGCCTATTTTTATAGAAATGCAGCACCTCTTACTAATTCTGTTCTGATATATTAATAAGTTGTTCACTTCAAACATGCAACATTTCTGTTTTAAAATTTTCCGTTTCCCATGGACAAATGTGGGATAAATCTCACAATTCAAGTTCACAAAGTGCACACATACAGTTTACTGCATCTACAGTCATATCCAAAAATCTCACTAATCTTGTTCTTTGGGCTGAGACAGCACTGCAGGATTTTAGCTGAACCATCTATCTGCATGATGACATGAAAGTTTCAGCAAAATTTCTATATCCCACATTGCTGCCAGCAACAGCTTCAGAAGTCAGCTACTCATTTAGACTAGGGACAGAAGTTCCACATAAACCAGTTTAAGTGATCCAAAACTGGTTTAAATCTGTAACAGAAAGAAGTTCAGTGCACATAAACCAGTTTCAAAATGGCCAAAACTGGTTTAAAGATAAACCTGGTTGAATGTAGTATCAGATTTAACATAACTTCAGCTGCAATGCCTTGGATCATTTGTGTCAAAGTGGTTTATGCAACTTCTGTCCAAGATCCTTTCCTGATTTAAACTTAAACCAGAGTCCCTCAGCATCCCAGCATGCTTTTCAGCCCTGGGTTGGGCTGGGCTGTTCTGCCTGCTCCAGACAACAGAGCTGGCCTCGCCCCTTTGCTCACCAGCTGGAGCAGGGGCTGGGCATGACCAGATGGCATGGCAACCCTGAGGCGAAGGCAGCAGGGAGGAAATTTATTCCCCCCTCCCCACCCACTCCCACAAGGGGACCACAGTCAGGGCCTGCTTTGCCAGGGTATAGCAGCCCCTGTCAGGCCCACCCCCTCCACAGCCTGAAGCAAATGGGGAGAAAGAAGGGGAATTCATCTCCTACTCTGTCCCCTGTCCCACTGGCAGCAGGGGTCCACCAGCCAGGGTGGAGCAGCAAAGCAGCCCATCAGCCATTCACCCACTCCAGTGGCACTGGAGGGAGTGTGGCCCTGCCATCCACCTGCCTCGCCACTGGCTGGGGCTGGGGCTGTGGGATGGGGCTGGGGCTTCCTAGCCAGTATCTTGTTGGTTTTCTGTTAATACCAAACTTTGATGAAATGGGCATATTCTTTTCATTAAGTTTAGGTACAAGTTAGTATCACCATAAGAAAAATATATTTTTTTAAATTGTTAGCAAAGGGCAAAACAGAATTGCACTTAGGTACCTACATCCACTTACATGCCTAATATGTGAAAGATAATATAGTACTTAATGTTGGGCTGTGCTCTTTATCATATGGACATACCCTCTTTGTTAACTGGCAAAGGTTCTCACATAGGCCAGCCATAAGACGACATTCTTAGAAGAGCAGAATTCTCTTGCATGCTCATTTATGTGAATAAAATGATACTATTCTAGGGAACTTTCAGGCCTTTATAAAACACCAGCAAATTCTGAATTCCTAAAAGAAAAATGCCACACTTGTAGCACTGCTTCTCCTTTTTGCCCCACATTAACCCCTTACTCCACAGGATACAAGCAATTCCCAAACATCAACAGGGTGCCTAGACCTCCCTAACCCTCCCTATCATTCCCTACAAAGACATAAGGTAAAGCTATTGGAATTCAGCAGAAAGAGAGTTCAGTTCATAGCAAACAAAACACAAATAGTCTCTTTTAAAATTGCTGTAGTCAGTCCTTCTCTCAGGTGAAAAACAATCAAGCCATCATGCTAGCTTTACAGTCATTCAACTCCAGTGAATGCCTTTGATCTATTCCAGTGTTCTGTTACTAATCTACAGCTGATGAAGAAATATGCAAAATGCATAATCTACAGTGAACAACAGAACCTTGTTCTAGCCAGACACAGATGTGTTACAGAATACTGTAGGTCACAGGAAGAGTAAATCATTTCCCAAACCCGTATTATACAAAACCACAGATTACCAAAGCAAAATACACCTTTTGTTATCTTCTTACCTGGTAAGGAACAATACTGCCATGAGCAGTGCCCCAGCGTTTGGCTTCCATTTTGCAATTAAGGTAATTAGCTGCTATATGGGTAAGACATGCAACCTGAAAGAGGATGAAAAGACAGTTGTTGATATAGGACCCTCTGATATATGTTCTATTTCTTTGATTTTATATTTTTATCCATTATATGCATTTCTGTTGGGCAGTTATGATTCATTTTTATTTTAAGTCAAATTTAATACAGAATCGATATATTCAGTAACACCACTTGCAGAAATAATGTAACAAAACAACATGTCCTTTAATACTAGAAAATGACAGTTGGCATTTCTGTAGCAGAGGGGTTCCCAAACTATGGTATGCGTGCCCCTGTGGGGTACACAAGACAGCTCTGGGAGGTACACGAGAAATTGTGAAATGGGGGATTTAATTTTCATTATAATAATAATTGGTATTTAAGGGGTTAAAATTTAAACCATATGTTGGTAGAGGTACACGGGCAGCTGGTAAATCTGGAAGGGGGTATGCAATAAGAAAAAGTTTGGCAACCTCTGCCACAGCACATAGCATGCAATATAATGTAAAATCATGGACATGAAGATGAAACACCCTGTCTTTTGACTGTGTTAAATATTTTACAGAATGGTCAGCTATGGCAATGAAATGCTCCACAACTTGCCAAAGTCAGAAAGGAAGCATGCAATAGAGCTGTGAAAAGTACCTACAATTCCTGACTCTTGATCCTGTGCTTAAATCTTTCCTCAGTCACTAGCAGATTATCTTTCTTCTTCCTTTCTCCTTCTTGTTTTATTTATACAAGCTAAGTTTTGGAAAATATTTCAGGATTCTCCAGCTCCATACATGATCTGCAATATTAATTAAGCAGCAGTCCTCAGTAAGTCATTTGCCATTAGAAGACAGGGACAGTGAAAAGGTTAATTCTGTGAAAATATGGACTGCTATATTTAGTAACCACAATCTGAGGGGGTAAATCTGAAAGTAATTTGGACTTTATAACAGCAAGGATATATCTTAGGGGGGGAAAAACCTAACATCTAAAATGCGGTCATGGCTGAAAAATCAGAGGTTCTCTTTCAATTAATGGCAGATTTTCAGCTAATTGGAAAACTGCAGGATGTGACTATGTCTCCAATCCAAATAATGTATTAGATCATTATTTGCATCACAAAAATCCAAAAGTCTAATCTGTCAGCCATTATTTTTACACTAATTTGATTAAAAATATATCTTAAGTTGCTAGTAATGAGTTATGTTAACAACAAAAGTTATCTTTAAACAATAATTATATATTTTTTTCAGAGCAACATCGTATTTTCCTAAGATTTCTCCCACAATTTGGTGCAAATTCATGCTGTTTACAAGTGCTTAGTGATATTTTAGTAGTTGTATTTTGATGACTGCATAAAACCTTATGCAAATAGCTAGCCAGACTACCTCTGTCAGAAGCAAAGAAGAAGGTGCACAAAGGGGTTGCAAGTGACTCTGGGTTATATGTACTAACAGCCCATACCCCCAAGTAACTAACTCAGATCTGAACCACTTAAAAGCCATGTGCCAGGAATTTTAGAGCATCTAGAAACAAGATGCTACATCTCTCTCTCAGCTCTCTTTTCTAGGTACCTCTTTTCCCATATGCCCTGAAAAGACAGCTAGAATTTGCCCCTCTAAATTTAAGCAAAGAACCAAGAGAATTGTCAATGTATAACCAAGGCCTCTATAATTAAGGGTACAACCAAGCTTTAATTTACAGATAGATATTTAACTTTCTCACAGGAATAACATTCCCAGCTGAAAACAATCTTGCTTAATTCTGTGGAAGACCTGTGGGTAGAATCTTGGCCCCAGTAAATGGGAGTTTTGCCATTGACTTCACTGGAGCCAGAATATCACTTTCTATTTGGCTCTCGTTTCAGCTACACAGAACAAATAATTTCCTAGTTATAGGATGTTACAAATGGCTTCTTTGGGGAAAAAAAAAAAGAACTTTTCAGTGATGTCTTGGAGTTCACTTCAGATGAATTTCACTGTTTTAAGCTGCCACCAAATTGACCTGTGTGCATGTCTGTAAAGCACTAGAACAGGGTACAATAAAGAGATTGGAAACACAAAAGGTTACTGATAACCTCCCTGCTGACTGGATCTTCACCAGGACAGCTGCTGTACAAAGACTTTTGTGTCAGCAGCAACAGGCCACAAATCCAAGGGGAGTCAGAAATCCTATGCAGCTTAGTAAACTCTAAATGCACTTGGAGATACTAGTTACCCTCCTGAGGCCTCAACTAAGCAAGGCACTTAGGCATATAAATAGTCCCATTAAACTCAATGGACAGCTCACTTATTTAAAGTTGGATATATGCCCAAGTACATTGCTGAATCAGGGCCTGAATTACTTGAGCCTGATAATTTCAAAGGAATCTGAGGGAACTGGGCTCTCAACTCCCATGGTCTTACAGTACAAGATTTGCACCCTAACGCCTTTGAAATCTAAAGCCAAAACCTTTAAGGAATATACAAATTAACTGGCTTAGAGTATAATTTAGTACTTTGATGCTACATATTTTATACATTAAGATGAAGTGTTTATCTGGATGAGCTCTCTTGTCACTTCTGCTTCTTCAGCCATAAGATTTCAGTAGGCTTAAAAGCTATTCCCACCTTCTACCATGCTGTTTTACTACTACATCTGTGTGATCTTTGGACTGCCTCACTTCTCCACATCTCTTTCTTCCTCTTACAAAAGTCAACCCTGACCAAAAAGAAATATTTAGTAAATCTTTCAGCATATACATTCCTTTCATATGTCTAACTATGTAAAGAATGTGATTAAGTTGGAAGAGTGTGCTTCTTTATCTCATAGATCAAAGATAAGGCTGCTAGGAGAGCATGTGAAGTGGATTTTATCCTCTGCATTGCTGCTACCCAAATGTATCAACTGAAAGCAGGACAGCATATTTATATAGAAATAATCCTAATTAAAGTTTTCCGTATATTTTCATTCCCATTGCCTCGGCATGTGTTTTGTATCAATGTTAACTTCTGTAGGAACCTTTACTGAATGTTAAAGCTTTTTTGTAGAGCTCTGCTAAAGACGCACTGTTCTTGATGCTTCATGCACTAAGGCTAAGTACAAACAGCGAAAAATCCCAAGGCAGAATTGATCCAATCTATGCAGGTTTCTCTAAGCTGGGTAGACTGGATGGGGAGCAAATGGAGGGCACATTCACCCTTCAGTGGAACGGGGCACACAAATGCTTGCACTGGCCAAGGCCAGAAGCCAGGGGGCACTCCCACATGCCTCCCAGTGTACCGAAGACTACAGAAAGCAACCATGCATGGGCCATCCCTGAGCGGCTGCCAGGCACATGCCCCCAACCTCCCCACTGCCATGCTAGACCCCCGCACCCAGGCGCAGGGTCCCAGGAGAGCCCCAGAAGGCATGCTCCTCCCTGCTGCCACTAGCCAGGTTGCCGGGTATGCAACAGTGATCCCCTTGGGGCCCTCCACTGAAGCCCAGGGCTGGGCACAGGAGAGGAGCAATGGCAACAGCAGGGGCCCAGGGGTGTGAACCGGACAGCCCATCAGGGGTGGCCCAGCTCCACAGAATGAAGGACTTGGCTCCAAGGAGCCCAATTCTGCCCCCTATGGAGCAATCTTGTCCCTGCCACCCAGTACAAGTTCCCTGGGCTGCCCAGTGCCTCTTACTAGCTAATTCTGATACCAGGTTCCAGTGGGATACTCTGGGCAACCAGCACTGGGTAGCAGGGCCTATCCTTCCCTCCATGTAGCACTCCCATCTCCACCGCCTGTCACAGGCCTCCCAGGCTGCCTAGTACAGTCTAGTACCAGCAGCAGCTGGCAAGATGTGCCAAGCAGCTTGTGAGGCTTGCACTAGTTGGCAGGGATAGGAGTGCTCCACAGAAGGAAAGATGCCCAGCGTGCTGGAGGACAAGCCCCCCCCCAGGCCAACCAGCGCATCCTACTGGGTTCTGGAAAGATGTGCTGGGCAGCCTGGGAGGCCCACGCCAGGTAGCAGGGCCTGAACTTTCTCTCTATGGAGTGTTCTCATCCCCACTGCCTGGTGCAAGCCCCCCAGGCCAGCTAGCATGTCCCACCGGAGCCTGGCACCAACAGCAGCTGACAAAACAGCAACTGGTAGGTTTGTTCCAGGTGGCAGGCATGGGAACACTCCTTAGAAGAGGAAGGGAAGTCCCCTGCCACACATCCCTCCCCCCATGCTGGCTCAGAGCTGAGGCCAGTGGCAGAGGGCTCCATTCCCCACCACTGCCCCCTGCCCCCACCTCCAGTCCAGCCGTGCAGGTAGGAAGCAGAGGTTTTCCAGCTCCAGTCTGTGACAGCTCAGAGGCAGTGCCGGCCCAACAGATGAGCACCTGCTGCCCTGCAAGGGGAGCTGGGAAGCCAGAGGACAGAGAAATAAGTCGATTTGCTATGGGATCTGGAGCAGAAGTTTGATAGACTAGTCTAAACTAAACTGATTAAATCAGATATTACATCCATCCAGATGTATTTCAAGTTCTATCCATCTCAGGTTCTGCCATTTTGAAACTGGTCTATGTGCACTGAACTTCTGTTGTGTTATAGGTTTAGACTGGTTTCCGTGTGGTTTGTGTGTAATTTCTGTCTCTAGCCATCAAGTAGCTGCAATAAAGCACTAGTTTTGTGAAAATATTACACAACCTTTAGATATAGACCCTGCTAGGTAGGCATTACTAAGTCTAAAGTTGTTTTCCTGAAACCTGTGGGTTTGTTTCCTTTCTATTTTAATTAAAACCAAACCCACAACTGTAACCTTTATACCAGTAAACATTAAAGCAAATGTAACACAATGCTAGAGAGAGCTCTGTATTCATTTGCTTGCACAGACAAATCTACCTACAGTAAATGTATATTATCAAGTGTCTATACAAAAACTATTCTTTATTTCAATTCAGTAAAGGGAACAGACACACATTTACATTCCTTTGTGATATTACTATGGATGGTTAAATCACATGTTTACTTTACTTCACTTTACACACCTACCTAAGCCAGAACAAAAAGAGAGCTACATTAAGCTCTGAAAAATTATGCTTAACAAAGACAGAATCAGACAGATGAGGAAACTGGATATTAAATGCCAGAAGGTAAGAGCAGACAGCAAAGAGAGACAGAGTTTCAAAGATTTTTTTTTAAGATAGCACATCAAACAATTTATTATACTTAGCTCACTGACTCCATCAATCATGTAGGGGTAAGCTCAGTAAATACCCACAAATAACAAAAAAAAAAGTAGTAAGTGAAAATATGAAAAAACAACAGGGACCTTTTCCTTTCTTGCCACTCCAATACAGTGTATATTTTATTTTCATTCATCTTTATCAGATTTTGATTCATATTCAAGTTCATTTGCTGTCTCTCAGCTTTTGAATTTGTAATATGTATGCATTGTGTGCATTGGCTACTTGATTTAAAGCACTGATAAAAGGTACATAATTCTTGTATGCCTTAAGTTTTATAACATCACCTGTACAAGTGCAGCACAGACAACTTTTACAATATGCTGTGGAACCTGTTTGTTGTAAATGTGAATTTTAATTTATAGTACTGTAGAACAAAACGCCATAAATAATTCCAATGTACTGCAATGTGTAAATACTAGTAACCCTCTACTTAATATTCATTCTATGCTGAACATGTATTATTATTAACAGCAAAACCTAAAAATGGTTACAGAGGCAGATCCTTCCTCCATAACTACACTGGAATCCAGTTACTATTGTACAACCCTGATTGTTCTGTGATTTTCCTCTCCCTCTCGAAACAAGCATCAAGCGAAACCACAAGTATCTGAAGACCCAAGATGGTGACTGCAATTGTTTTTAATGACCCATGATGGTGACTGCGAGCGTTATAATGAAACTCATTGAGCGCTGAGTGAAATCAGGCATCAATTTCAAATGATAGCGCTAAGTGAAACAGCATTTAGCAGGGGTTGCCTATATTTGTGTAAAACACTCCTCTGGTTGGATGTAAAAATTGCTTCAGTTAGAAGAGTTTTCTCGAACATTTCAGCCACAGAATTCACAGTGGGTGCATCTACACATGATGCTACATTGCTGTAGCAATGCACTATAGCAGAGTAGTGTCCATGGGCAAAAACTGTGATGCCACAGCTATGTCTCCATAGAGATGCGCTCCCTCATTATAGTACACTGCTATTGTGATGTACTGCCTAAAAATAACTGTGTACAGCATCCATGGCGCAATACGGGCTGTTACTGCGCTGTGTTTTAGTACTTCCAAAAGGAAGTACAAAATGATGGCACAGTAACAATGGTGCCATAGCAGCACATAGAGATGTGCCCAGAGAATAGGAGCAAGACTTTAAAATAATTACTACCATTTGACTGCTTCCACATATAATGCTCAATATTGTTACATGTCTAAGAGAAATGTACTCTGGCCCACAACGCTCATTTCTCATGAAAAGGATGCTCAGCTAGTGTTGTACCGTGGCTCTAATGAATCCTGGCACTAAGGTACCTGTTTTACGCAGGAAGTACTACAGTTCATGATGAATAACAATGTCTCTGATGGGAAAGGTTGCAGGTTTCACTATTAGGTCCACTTTTATTGTAAGAACTACATAACAATAGGCCCAACTAAGTGTGGAAATAATCCTAACAAGGCCAACAGAGACCTGCATACTAAAAGTTATCCACATTACATACCTTACTGAATCAGGCCTTATTTAAAATAGTCATTCATGATCTACAGCTGAGAGTAAACAACTGACTGGCATGGTGGTGCTCAGCCTCTGGCCTTGGGGTTGAATCTGGCCCATGAAGCTTCCTATATGTCTGGAAGTTTGGCAGCAGGAAAGTGGTAGTTGCTTTCCTTGGTCTTAGAGCAGCAGCAATTAATGCTAGCACTGATCCTTTGCTGCTACATTTCCACATCCATAGGGAAACCAGTGTTTTAGACCAGAAAGGCTTGCCCCCTGGAGCTGTGTAATCCATCCTATGGGGCTTCCCATAGGACCTATGGGGAGCCCTGTGGACCATGGCTCCACAAGCCAAATTGGGTGGCAAAGCTCAATCCCGAGGTGCAGGGGCCAGGCAGGGGCAGGAGCAGTGCAGAGCCCCCAGAACTAGATCTAGTTCCAGAGGGCAGAGGTGGCACAGAGCCCTGGAGCCCAGTCCCAACAAGGTGGAAATGACAGAGGCCCATGCCACCTCCTCCTGGCTGGGATTGGACCCACAATGCCCCCAGCTGGCTCCCATGTGCTGGGATTGGGCCCTAGGGCTCCACACTGTCTAGTGATCAGGCTCCAGCTGATCCTGGAAGCAGCATGGGACCCCCCAGGGCCTGATTCTGGAAACCAAGGTCAGCATGGGGCCCAATCCAGCCCACAGATCAGCCACACCCCATTCATCTGGCCCACAGGGCCAAAAATGTGAGCAACCACTGGTCTAGATAACATACCCTTGCACTACAATAAATAAAATATAAAGAGGGGGGGAAAAAAAACCCAAATGTGATTCATCATAGTAAAACACAGACTAATACACCTGAGGAAAAACAATCTCAAACAGACATTCAGAGAAGAAAAAACCTTAAAAGAAATAACACTGACATACAGCATAGGTTATAGAAGACAACAAATCAGATATATTGTTTACAGAGTGATGACAAAGACCAAAAAAGGCAAATGCAATTTTGGGCTTTATGAGCAAAGGCATTAAGGCACAGCGAGAATTCTCTAGAATTCACATGGAATACTGTGTTTATTTCTGGATATCTCAGCACAGAAGAGTAATAAATTACAGAAAAATCAGTGGAAAAGCAATAAAAAAAAAGTTCTGGAAGGACTGATTTATGAATGAAGATTTAGATACTCAGAGCTTGTGTAAGTGATTGCTCATCAGAGACATGGCAACTGCTTACAAGTGCATGAGACTCAGAAGCACCAAGGATGGAGGTCACCTCCTTAAGATAGTACAAAAGGATTAACAACCACAGAGATTAGTTGGATTTATGGGAGCAACAGCATTAAAACTGGGATTTTACAAGGAGGCTAAGTGAGTTTGGCACTCAACTCCCATTGAGAGTCATGAGTATTTAGATTTGTTATCTCCCTTAGTCACCCTTGAAATCCCAGCATAAAATTTAAAAGGTCAAATTTCAGGTAAAAAAGAATTAGGAAAAACACTCCTGATCACACAACCTTAGTGGAGTGGTTTTCTAATGGATTTGAGGGAAATTCAAATCTTTAGCACGCACAAAACTAGACTGGACAAAAAACTAGAAATTCTAAATAGCACAAAGGTCACCTTTTTCTATTATATTTCCTATGAAACTACACTTAAATTTGTTACCAAAAAAATCAAGTGAAAAAGAAACTGGTGAATAAAATGTACAGCAAAAACACATTTAAAATGTGTTACCATTGAAAAAAAGCACAGCAAAAAACATAAATGTATAACAGTCTGTAAAAATGTTATATATACGGTTGTAACATCAGAATGGAGATGCCTATTCTTCACAGGGTCTTATCTATCTAATGCACTGTCATTTAAGCATAACACAGAAAGTCAAACTTGGTAAGCAGTCTTCACTTCAAAATCTGCAGCTTTTAAATCTTTCAAGTTACCTAACCAACGCTTCTTATTACTTAATTTCTTTATTGCAATGGTTTCTGATTGCTGGTTTGACATGACTACTGAGTTTCATTAAATGAAACTAAACTAATTAATTTCAAATGAGCTTTGCCCAACACAAGGATATGCAACATCTTTATTTATTTTAGCAAATAAATTCTCCATTCAAAATCTTGATAGGTATGAAGCAGTAATAGAGTTGTTTTCAGAAGATTTAGGCAAATGTATTACTGGAACCACAAAATAATTCATGTTTCAGCTGAATTTTAGAGTTAACAGTCATACAGGGATGGCATAAGTGAATCAGTAGAGTATATACGCTTTATCCTAAATGACATCCAATAAACTACGTGGAGGTTGCACAAGCACCCAAAACATTAGGAAATGCTTTCCTGTGAATTACTGCACAGCCTCACTCCAACAATAACATCATTGTCCATGGGATACCAGTCACATTCAGTGAATATTTCTTGTGTGGCCCCAAGCACCACTCTTCCTGCGTACCTATGTATCTTTTCTGCACCTGTCCACCAAAACCTCCAGTACCAGCTCCTGTCTCATCCCAACTGGTTTCTGTACCATGTGCTCTTTCTAAAAGGCACATCCCTTAAAACAGGGTGACTCATCTGCCAAATTTCAAGTCCCTGATCCAAAGCATGAAGACACTAGTGTTTCTCAACAAAACACTTCTTAAAAAAACTATCATATTTTCCCCTAACTGTATTCCTGGAAACAGCTGAAACTGTCAAAACAAATCAGCTTTCAGCAGTTCCCCAACATGGAAAATTTCAGTTAAAATGGTTAAAGTTTGGCAAAGTTATAAACAACTGAAAACAGGACCTCATAATGAGAAGTGTCGGGCAACTCCACTCCATAGTTTCATTTCAGCAAATACAAATCAAGTGCTTCTCTCAATATAACATTTTTCTTGTTAATTTTATATTCAAATAGCCAGTATATTGTCTTATTAAAACTTATTTTCTCATCTTATTTTCAAACAATAAAAACTGAAAACTTGTGTTTTCCAACAAAATGCCATATTTTTCACATATAACCCATACTTTTCCCCCCAAAACCATCTGGGGAAAACTGGAATGTGCATTATATGTGATGAAAAAAGTCCCCACAGTTCCAGAAATTTGGCTGGTAGTAGGGAGCCAGGGGGACATTGAGTGGTGGCAATGTTAATACTGCCACTGCTCCCTACCCCTGCAACCTAATTTCTTGACCTGTAGGGAGACCCTGCTCCCCCTCCCCAACCACTACCATATTTACTCAAATATAAGACTACCTCAGATATAAGAGAACACCCCAATAATTAAATTCTCTATATAGAAAATGTATAAATTTGTTATAATTTTCCAAGCATAGAATCTAATTACTGGATGCTTGCCTTTAATTTGTTCCCTTCCCACTGCTATAGCAGAGAAAATAAACAGGAGGGGGGGGCCTTTTGCCCTCTTCCCCTCCAGTTTCTTCCCCCTGCAGCCCCTTCTGCCCATCCTTACTGACCTTCAAATAAACATAACTGTAGGAATCTGAATATTGTATGTAAAGACTTTGTTCATCCAGAATTGATGCAGTTCACCTTTTCTTGAAACTGATACAAGTTTTAGCACAGGTACTGCATAAACACACTTTTAAACAGTACTTTTGTACCTACTTATATATAGTACAAACTATGCATGATATAAGTCCAAAGCCAAGAAGGTCATGATTCATATAGTTCATTGGACTAGGCCCCAGAAGAGTCAACAGCATTTCAAGCTATGGCAACCCCATAGCTCAGCACTGGTCACCATGTATGTGTACTCCAGGTACCCTCCACAAAGGATCTATGTGCTAATTAGCCCCCACTGATGACTAGAACTGGATGTTCTTGTCATGAGTCCTGGGATCCTATAAACATTTACACAAACATGAATGAGGTGCAGGGCAACTTGGTCCAGCTCCACCTCATGGAGGTCGGGGCCACACTAACCATATGCAACAGGCTGAGAGAAGGGGTGACAGGAGGATTCTGGATGAACTGCTAGAGCACTGTTTGGTGGTGTTTTCCAAACATTTAAGGCTAGTCAAGAAAAAGATGGATAGAAATGGGAAAGGAAGGCACAGCTTAGCTGTGGGAGTGACAACAAAGTGAAGATGCATGCAAAAGAAAAGTCAGTGCTTAGAAGGACTGACTGCAATGGGCACTACCATATATCTTAGTCAGACGCGCTGCACTAACCTGTCCTTGTGGTAGGTTCCCATTAGTATATTTGCCCAATATGGGCCATGTATTTTATAGTCATTTTCACTGTTGGCTGCATTTAATCAGCTTCATAGTTGGTTTCCATTACTGAGCACATGCTGCTTTTGGCAGCAGTTTATTGATAGACATTGTATTTCATGAGGTTTCCTTGTATGCCAATGTAAGACAAGGAGCTTTTCCCTCCCATGCTGACTGGGGAAAAATACCTCATCTTATATTCAAGTAAATATGGTATGTTTAATAACAGACTGTGGGCATAACATCGCAAGCAAAAAGTAGCACACAGAGTTGCATATACTAAGTTGCAAACACTTGGCTGCCAGGGATGGTTAAGTTTAAGTGGTTAAGTTAAATTTAAGCATGTGGTTAATAGAATTTGTATATGGTAAAGAGCAGACAAACAGAATTTACGTGAGCAAAAACTATCACCTGCAGGCACATGCATTAAAATTTCTTTAATTACTCATCTTACTATTATTCGTCTTAGAGAAGTACCTGAAGGCCCTGATAAGGGTCCCACTTTGTTCCTGCTGTAGACCCACATTAAGACTACACCAGACAATGAGCCAAAGAAGTTATAAGCCTGTTTTTTTTACATATAAAAATGGCCTCCACTGAGACCCTTTCACATTTGGCCCTGGTTTTAGAAACCATACCATTTACATTATGTAATATATACACTGAGACATATTCTTTGGCACCCAAGTCACTTCTTAAAACTAGGACATGGATGCCCAAGTCACCTAAGTGTTCTTGAAAATTTTAAACTTTGTTTCATTTTTTCCCTCCTTCCTGTGTCTTTTCTCATCATTGATGTTTGCATGAAAACAGACTCTTTCTTAAGAGCTTGTCTGTTCCCATCAGTTATTCTTAAAATGAAATTA
>NW_017729006.1:31794456-31800637 GCF_001723915.1 Gavialis gangeticus | reverse complement strand
GTGTATTTTCTCATCATTGATGTTTGCATGAAAACAGACTCTTTCTTAAGAGCTTGTCTGTTCCCATCAGTTATTCTTAAAATGAAATTATTATTTTTTCTTAATGAGCAGTACCACATCTCGAAAATCTTTTAAGTACTTCCTGCAATGTGTCGTATGTCCAAATGGTGCCTGGGGAATGCTAGAATTCCTCACCATTGCTGTCATAGCTGTATCACCACTGGCAGTAGCACAATTGTGAGCAGGTGTAGAGATGGGGCTTCCAGTGCCCAATGGTGTTTTAAACACTGCCTCTTTCCAATCCACTCCAAATACATGTACACAACAAAGTTTAAAATGTGTGCAGCTGGCTGGAGCCCAGTCAACAAGAGAACTCCCATGCTACTTACACCAGATAAGCTAAACATTGTAGCAAGAGTGGACATTTTTAGAGAAAAAAATTCCTAGTGCATGGGGACTTCGTTTGCTCATAACTATACAATCATCCTCTTCAAAAGTAAAAGTCTTATTTGGAAACAATCATCCCTAGCAATAAAAAGGAACTCTAGAAAGAATCTGGATACTACTGTCTAGTGATTTAGTGATGGGATTGGTCCTGGGAGGGAAAGTGTAAGGTATTCAGCCAAAAATGATCCTTGTAGGAGTTTCATACTTGCTGATGACTGATCTGCCACCACTCCCTTTCACTCTTGATCACCTCCCTTAATGCTCAGCTGCCATACCTTGATGTTAAATTGAAGGAGAATAAGGAGAGGTGAGATGTTTGCTACCAGTGGTGAGTAGGGCGATTCACAAATCTTCTTTTACATGCCTCTGCCTCCCCTATACCCTGTCCTTACCATAGCAATACAGGTATTGACCTGTGACCCAAGAGGTGCAGTTGCACACCCCCTTTGATTCTTGTTCCACCTAAACTGCCTGGGAGAGGCAGCAGCATTTCTCTTCAGGCAATGCTGGTGGAGTTAACTGGCTTCATGACTCATTATAATGTACCTGATTTCTGCTCATGTCTGTTGCTAATAAACCCCTTTCCTTTTTAATGGTCTTGATGTTCCATCAATCAAGTTATCCTTTCTTCTGCAGTTTTGGTGTCTCTTAGCCATTCCCGGTAATATTTCTCTTTTGTTTCACAGCCCTACACTCTGTTTTTAGTTCTAGCTAAAAACATTAACTCAGGTATGGTAACATTAACTCATGTGAACATCACTCAGGTGTGGAAATGATTTACTGCTCAGTGTTGAATGCACTGTCAACACGCTCAAGAAGGCAAGGTTTTGTTTTACAAATTCAAATAAGAAATGTACCTTTAACTATAATGACTACAGAACTAGAAAACAATATTTTTGTTGGGCTTCTTTAAAATATAATATATAATCTAGCAAATTAGTGAACATTCCATTGTATCATATTCATTTTTGCTTTGATCATAACTGAATAATACAGCCCTAAGCCCCAAGCATATTAGTAAAGCTTCCAATTTCTTTTTACCTGGAAAAAAGTGTGCTGTGTTATATGGGACGCTGCACCATCTGCACCCCCTTTTCAAAACCCTGGATCTGTCCATGCATGTAGCACTTCAAAAAGAATATTTAGAATTGCTACTGCTGCACTTATAGTAACATTTAAAAATTTTCACACCACAGAGAACCAGCAGCAAAACTAAATGAAGGAAGTAAGCAGAAATTTACAGAATCTATAACTCAGACCAGATTTCCCCTGAAGAGGGATGGATTTGACTATGATGGGGCTTCTGTACAATCAGAATGATTTTTTATTTGCTGTATCCATTTACTAAAGCAAAATGAGTTTGCAGAGATTAATAAAGAAATGTACAGTCAGAATTTCTCCACAGCAGGTGGCTATGGCAAGGAGCTCCATTGCTTTCAAAAGCCAAGTTTCTTCTTTTTTTTTCTTTTTTTTTTTTTGATAGGTCAGAGAACTGAACTTCATCAAACAGCAAAAGGTCATTTTATTTCACCAGAAATATCTTTTTAAGAAAATCTTACAAAAGCACTTTCAAGAAAGCATCCTGCTTTCAACTGCTTTGGCGCAGGTTGCTGTAACAAACTCCTGTTTCAGATACCAGAAATAGAAAAAAGATAAAAAGGACAAGAGAGTCCTGCATTGTACTGTCTCAATGGAAGAGCACAGAAGTAGCTGAAAGCTAAAAAGACCCTGGATGTAGCCAATTAAGCTCTTTGGTGCTAATGCACTATAAGGAGAACATGCAAAACAAACTTCTGTTGGTGAGTGAAATGTTTGAAAAAGCACATAGTTCAGAAGTGCTAGATTACATTTACGTGTCTCTGCAGCATTAATGAACACCCACCGCTCACTCATCCAGTCTGCCTTCTTTGAACACTTTATGTTATCTGCAGCACAAATGTGGGTTCATCTATTGAGGTGTCAAAAAGGGTACATCTCAAACAAAAATGTGGCCTAAAGTTATGTTTGATTTGGGAAATAAAAGGGTTGGCATTAACCCTGTGGATGCCTGCAGGCAGGATACAACAAAATTCCTGAACATGAGCACTAGAAAGTGAATGAACATTTTAAAAGTATCATATTTTTTCTTCTAATCCCTTAATTAAATAATTTGATTGAATACAAAATATTTGTGCACAGTTCTCTAAATAAGGATTTTTTTTCTTTTGTGACCCCTTTGTTCCTATGGGTTCTCTGCTTGTCCCCTTCCCCACTCCTACCTCCTTCCCCCTCCCTTCCCAACGTTTGTATTCAAATCATTCACTCCACTTTATACACTGCTCTATGCTGTCCTTTCACAGCATTTGATGAAGTGAGCTGGAGTTCACAAAAGCTTATGTTCTCTATATTTTATTTAGTTAGTCCTAGGGGTGAATTTCAGCTAAAGTTGTACTACCAGGAATGCAGTGTTTCACAATGTATAGACTAGGCTTAACTGAAGTTATAAGATAATTTTCTACAGTTCTAGTCACATTAGTCTAGTTTGGTTAACAAAGTGCTCTTAAATCTCTGATATAGCAGAGTGCTCTTAAATAATTTTACTCTTCTTTTTGTATGCATATTTACATGTTAAACCCTAAGCCAGATTCTAATAATTTATTTTTATAGCGCAGCACCTTAACTGAGCTTGCACCTAACTGGTCTCTGCTCTGAAGGATTCACAATTTAACGGATGGCTGAGAAATGATCCAATACAGAATAACAGAAAACAATGGGTGTATGATCCCTACTTTGTTTGTCCATTAGATCAAAGCCATTTTTGACCATTATATTTTCCCTTCATTCCTGATAGAATTGCATCAGTGAGGCATGATCTAATCAGAGCTACACTGATGCTACAGAATCTCGGTAAACAAAACACTGCAGCCACAGCCAATGTTCCATCAGCATGAGATAAAAACCAATGACTGCATGCATTATTAATGAACTATGTTTAATTAATGCATCCAACTATGCCAGATTAAACTGCAGACACATGACACCTATACCAGTATAATTTACACCAATGTAGCTTTATCCCATTTTTTTCAGGAGTTATTCTATTCTATACTAGGGCAACAACCCTACCGTAAAGGTTTACAACACCTATCTGCTTCTTGTTTACACCAAGGTAAATCTGTCATGTGTCCAAACCTTCTGGATAGCGTACAGGGAAGCACAGAGGGCAGGGCTTGCATGGGTGCCAAGGCGCATGGTTGACAGCCCAGTTATTGCAAGTTCAAGGCCATAGCAGAAGCGCTCATGGAGCAGCCTGTCAGATTTCAATGAATCTGCAAATTCTGCTAAATACCTTGTAACAAACATATAATAAAGGAAAGAACAGGAAGCACAGAGGGCCAAATTCTGCTCGCACGTTCATGTATGCAGTGGGACTTACACTGGTGTATGCAACTCGAGAGTTCTATCCCTTTAAGTGAAAAAATAATTAAAATGGTTCTATTAGTGATGTGCAATAATACACATTTCTCTACCTTGTGTTTACATTATGTTTTGCTTATCTGCCTAAGAGAGAATTTAGTGTTTTGGAAAAGTGTCACATAGTTGTCTTGGAGATAAAACTCTCTTGTTTAGCCACCAGCAAGAAAAAATATGGACAACTGTGTAAGCATATTTCACCCCGGCAATGACCACGTCTGGACAGGATAGCTTAAGTCTACGCCATTAAATCCTGCTGATACCGTGGTTTAGGAGAGAAGACAGACTGCCTAGGGGTCCGTACTGTAAAACAGAGGTCAGCAACCCCCAGCACGTATGCCAGAGTATGGCCATTTTGCTCAGCACACCACAGCCAACCCCGGCTCTAGGCAGCTGCTGCTGGCCACAGAGCCGGGACTGCTCACAGCAGGCAGCAGGGAGGCTGAAAGCCCTGCTGTGAGCAGCCCAGGCTTTGGGGCAGACAGCAGCTGCCCAGAGCTAGAGCCGGATGTGGCAGGCAGCTGCGAGCCTGCAAGCGGATGCACCCAGACCCAGAGTCCTGCCTGTCTGGTTGCCACACGCACCTCGGAGTACTGCAGGAAAAGCCTGGGGCTGCATGCCCACAAAGCCTGGCATCCCCACAGGGGGATGGAGAGGGGTGGAATGGGAGGGCACGTCCCTGTCCCTGTCCTGCCAGGCTCAACTGTGAATGGCAAGGTGAGCTGTGTGAGCATAGCACTCCTGTGCAGGAGGACTCCAGCCACGCAGCTCTGGGCCCCACTACCCCTGTCCACGTCTCCTCTCCCTGTAGATTGTCCACATGGTCCAAGCCACACCCCAGGGGGAGCTTCATGCCGGGTCTGAACCGCAGCCCTGGTGACAGCGAAGGGCAACCCTCAGCCATGCCATGGGGCCAAGGGAAGATGCTTGTGGGCAGAGGTAATGCTACAAGGATGACTACCTCAGAGGGACTCCTCCTGAGCCTAAGTACCAGTGAACAAAGCCAAGCCATGCTGCCAGCCCCAGGTCCTGCACTGAGAGCTGGGTAACACAGAACTCAACCACAGAATGACAGCAGGGTCTGTGCTACCCCTGCAAGTGGGGCCAGCAACCAGTCTGCAGCAGGGAAGGAGTCACCATCCCCCCTTCCCCATGCCCTGTGCCCTGGTCCCTTACCTGCCATGCTCCCCAGGCATACCCTCAATGCCACTGGCAACGAGCAGAGCAGGGGCTCCAGACTGTGGTGCAGTAGCTTGCAGGCTCATGGCTGCCTGTTGTGAGTAGCCCAGGCTCCACTGCATGTGGCAGAGGTGTGCCCAGAATCCGGGCTGTTTGTAGGAGGCAACAGCAAGGCTGCAAGTGGGTACACTGGAGTCCAAAGCCACAGCCCTACTCATTGCCGGCAGCAGCTGCAGGCCCATCTCAGGGAGTACGGCGGGGAAGGAGCCAGACTGCACTGCCATAACAAGGATTGGGCCCCTCACAGCTCCCCCACCATCCTTCCCAAAGATGCATGCCAGCATCTTTGAAGTCTAGGTTGCAAAGGGTTTTGGCAGTTAGACCAAAAACGTTGCCCACCCCTGCTATAAAGTGAAAGTCAGGTTTCATTTCAGTTCTGTCACAGACACTCATAGTTGGACTTCAGTCAAATTACTTAAATCTTCTATAAAACTGGTATAATGCGTGTTATTTTTGTTCAACCACTGGAATGAAAGGTAGTCTCCAAATGCACAGTACCACCACCAACACCAGTATCATCTACAATTATAGTTTGTGTGACACCTACCATTTAAGGCCACTGGTACATGTAATGGGAGTTTAGTTCTCCCTAAATTGTAATGGTGAGTTTTTCATTGGTGGGTGTTTAACTGTGTCGATTAAAAACCCACCATTTCAATGTAGGGACTTCTGTCACTGTGACAGAATAGTGATGGCCCCTATCAGCTCACCACTGCCCACCAACGTGGGCAGACTCCACCAGAAAAAGTGGTGAGGGGCCGATCCTTTCTTTTTTCCCCCTGGAGCCTGCCTGCCACTCCATTACTTGGGGGGTGAGCTGCTGGTGGGCCTGAGTTGCAAGGTGCCCCAGTCCTTCCCTCTGTGGCAGCAGCACCCCCTGGGCAGCACCCACCCACTAGCAGCCTGCCCAGGAGGTCCAGGGGGGTGCTGCCATGGAGGGAAAGACCGCCCCCCCCCCCGCAGCTCAGGGCCCGCTGACAGCTTGCCCCCCAGCTGTAGGAGAGGCGGGCAAGCACCGGGAAGAAAAAAAAAAAAAAAAAAA
>NW_017729006.1:31771847-31794416 GCF_001723915.1 Gavialis gangeticus | reverse complement strand
GCACCGGGAAGAAAAAAAAAAAAAAAAATCAGGCCCCTCTCACTTTTTTCTTATGTTTTTCCCTTCAGTGGAGCCTGTCTGCACGAGCTGCTGCCGAGTCACACAGCTCCCGAGCTGCACGGGACTTAGTCCTTCCCTCCATGGCAGCAGGCAGCATGCCTCTGGGACCACTCAGGTGGGGTGCTAGTGGGCAGGTGCCTCCCTGGGGGTTCTGCCACCATAAAGGAAAGCTCCAAGGTCCTCCACAGCTCAGAGGCCACTCAGGCCACTGGCAGCTCATTCCCTGGCCATGGGGATGTGGGCAGGCTCCACCAGGGGCAGTGTGGGAAGGTGGTAGGAGGGTGGCTGGGTGTGCTGGCAGCCAAGGAAGGCAGCAGGGATGGTGCACAGGGCGCTGGATGCCCACCAAGCCCGAGCCTCCCTGAGCATGTCTGGGCTTCCAGCACCCCGTGTACTCTGCCCACCACCTTCTCCAGATGTATTGCTGCAATTTGTTATGTAGAAAACTAAAATACATCAGATGTGTTTTACTTTGCTACATAACAAAATCATTTAAAGAAAAAAATACATCTCTGCACACGTACAGCATGACAAAATTAAAATGATATACACTGCCGCAAGAGTAAACAGTGATGCCATTAAAGTGGTGCAAACGGGCAATTAAGCCACTTTAAAGACCAATTCCATCATGTGTACAAGTGCCCTAAGACTTGAATTGAGCGCACTAGAGCACCACACGTAGGTAACCATTAGATACTATCAAACCTGGACTGGATTGAAACAGGAAATCTAACAAGTTAACATTTCTGAATTTCCTTGCTAATCTCATAAAGTATCTTGCAATTCAAAACACATTTACAAATAATGATATGAGAGAAGAAAATAATGCATTCTAATTTGATAGGTTTTCTGGGGTCATTTTACAATTATGAGATGCTGTTGTATTTCCTATAATGAATATAAACTAAAACTCAGTAATTAGAAGCAGAGAAGTGGCTTTAGAGCAATCATACAATACAAACAATATTAACCACATGATTCTGTCTGTGGAATCTGAAAAAATACATAATAAAACTGCAAAATGTTAAAGAACTATAATGCTTCTTACAGAATTTCAATCCAAAGGAAACAAACTGACTACAGTATTTTTTGGAGCCTGGTTGCAATTAAATACAGGAAGGATATTAAAACTTCCAAGAGATTTTTTTTAAGCCACAACAGAAGAATAGGCACAATTGCATAATTGGAACCAAATCCAAAACCCACTTCCTTCTTATTTACTAGCATCATCTAAAGGATGCTATTTAGATGCTGACGCTAAAAGGTCTGGAGCTGACAACTGTTAATCATCTACAGGGGAAACATTTTCAAAAGAACTTTACGATAAGGGTTAAAAGTTTATAGACGAGAGACTATAGAAAGTTAGTGCCCACTGCAAAACCACATCCAAGCAGTCATCATGTCTCTCTTCGATAATGTCCTTGAGTTTTGTTTTGTGGTAGGGAATCTTAGTTAATAATCAGCTGTTATTCAGCTACGGGGTAATTTGTTTACTACACAGAATTGAAAGAAATCTTTTAAAAAGGAGCCAAGGTTACAATGATATTTTTAGAAAATGATGTTCTATTTTGTTTTCAGACACTTGTCTCTACATAGAATAGATAAAATTAGCAAACATGCTTTCCTTGCACATATGTATCTATGAGGCTTCAGATCTTTATCACTGGCAGCTGAATTTCTGTTCCACGTGCCTTTGTTCTAGTTACCGATTTATCTGTACAGAAAGTTAATAATAAAAAGAAAAAGCAATCATCTTGAATTTTCTAAGTAATGCACAGGATGGTACCTCAGAATAATGATAGAAACTTAAAATGCTAGATTTTATATTTGGGTATAAAAAAAAAAGGAAACAAATATGTGTTTTCAACAATTTAAAATTATTCTGGGAACTTAAATGTGTCAGAATTTCTTACAATTGTTAAGGAATGAGCTCTCAGATTTTGAGTGAGAAAGAGGCAACACTATCCTTATAAAGATACAGTGATAACCCCTGACTTATTAGCCAACAAACTAAGGGAAAACAGAAAGTTATGAGCAGTCTGTAATATTAAGTCAATGCTTATCAGTTAGAAGTAAAACAGTTCTTTATACCAGCCCCTGTTGTCATAATGTTATTACTAAAAACATACGTCAAGAAAGCATTTGCTTTAACCATCAGGGCAAGCTACATCTTCTTATTAGAAATTCATTACATCATAGTCCAAGTCAATCTTCCGTCTTGGAATTGCTCTTTGGGGCCAAATTCTGAAGTCTTTACTCAGACAAAATACACGTCTAGAACCCATTGCAAGTTTTGCTTGAGTAAAGAGTTCTGGCTTTGTTTATTGAGCAAAAAACACAAATTATAGTTCCAAAAGTTATTTTGGATTCCTTAATGCTTTGGCTGTCATCACAAAAACATGTAAAGGACCTTGATTTTAAAAATGCTGACTGTTCACCATCTGAGCATCAACCCCCTTTAAAATATCTTAAATTGGACATCCAAAAATTTACACACCTCAAATTACTAAACATTAGGGGTGTGCAAAGTGGGCCCTGTTCAATGTGGATTCAGCCTGAATCAGGGACAGTGATTCAATTCGTTGATTTGGATCACTGTCCCTGATTTGACTCATCTGAATCCAAATCTGAAGATTCAATGCTGATTCGGAGAATCGGCTATTTGGACACAGACACAGCTTTAAAAGTTTTTTTCTGCATACCTTGAGGTAGCAGGTGCGGCTCATAAACTCTGCAATGCTGGGGCAGATGGAGTGTCCCACAGGAGTGCGGGGGGGGGGGGCCCCCACGTGCTCAGCTGTGAACCTGGAAGTGGACTGGAAGTACTTCTGGCCCACTTCTGGGTCTGCTGGGGAGTGCACAGGGCCACCCCAACCCACATTTCTGTTAGACACTCCATGTGCCCCAGCATCGCAGCATTCACAAGCCCCTGCTACCTAGACGTATGTAGAAAATACATTTAAAGCTGTCTCTATGTTTGAATCTCCAAATCTTTCCAAATCTCTCCAAATCAATTCAGAGGGTTCCAATTTCACTTTGGAGAGATTAAAGGGTCCTCTGATTCGATTTGGATTCAGAGATTTGGCCACTGAATCGGGCCAAATCTCCGCCAAATCGAATCAGGGACCGAGGCTTCACACAGCCCTACCAGACATGTCTGAAAAAACGAGACCTCACAAGAAACCTGCTTATATCACACTAAGAGTAGTTACCATGTTTACTTAACTAGAAAATGATCCTGATTATAAATGCCCCTTCTGCCCCCCATACTGGATTTTATACATGGAAAATATATACATTGTTATAATTTGCCAGGTACAGAATCTAATTATTAGAGGTTTGCCTTGAATTTATCCCCCTCTCACTAATACAGCAGGGAAAACAAATCTAAGGGATCAGGTAGCCCTTTGCTTTCTGGCTCCCCACAGCTTTTTCCCCTGGCAGCCCCTTCTCCCTCTCCTTGCTGTCAGATCCTGCTCTCCCTGAGCACATGGAAGTGAAGGATGAATTTAAAAACAATAACTTTGAAATTAAACATGGCCATAGCAATTTACATAACTACCTGGGCACTTAGTTTATCCAGAATTGATGCATGTTACCCTACTCCTGCAAGTTTTAGTACAAGTCCTCCATAAACACACTTTTGAGGAGCACTTTGGTACCTACATACATTTAGTTCAAACTATGCATGATATTCTCACAGAGGACTGTCCTCCCCTGAAAACGTACACAGATTATTCTTCGACACTCTTATTCCAGAAAAACTGTAATTCCCTGAGCACAGGGTGGGAGGAACAAGCAAAGTCCAAAAGCATAGGAAACAGCCATGGTAGAAAATAGGCATAGCTACACCTAGATCATCGCTGACCAGTGGCTGTCCAACCTCTTGTTGAACACCTCCAATAAGGGAGAACTTCCCCTGGCAGCTTATTCCACTGCCTCACTATTCAAACAGTGACGACTTTTTTTTCCAGATATCCAAGCTAAACTTATTTTACAGCAACTTCAAGCCACTGGTCCACATCTTCCTCTCTACAACAAGAGAGAAAAAGGGCTTTCAAATGAAACCAGCCTCATTCTGTATGTTGCAAGTCTGTGTTAGGCCCCTGCCAGATGTGCAGGTAAAGGTATCATAGCACCTGATGTGCAATCCACACAATCACACCTCCTGCAATGCTTCACATGTATGGCAGGAACTGTGAATGTGGGACTGAGAGTCAGATCCCAATATACTTTATGGCCAGTGCCAGGAAAGCCCAGGAGCATGATCCCAGGCTCTCCCTGTACTAACAAATAGCAAGTTCCTGTGGTTAGGAGCTCCATCACTGTGACCTCCCAACCACCAGGGCACATGGCGCAACCCCGCCTCAGCTGGGAACCCAGATCAGCTGATGGGACTTCCAGCCATGGGAGTGCATTGGATGCCCCTAGAGCTGGGAGCCCTGTCGACTGATGGCGTTCCCAGCCATAGGGGTGCACCTGGCCAGATGTTCAATTACTGTTGCCACAGGAATCAGCCACAGTTATTTTGTGGAATAATTTTGTGGCTTACTCCTTGTTTTATGACGCCATTAATTGTTTTAACGTGTGGATGGGTTACAAGTCAAGATGTGATTAACTGGTTAATCGAATCTTGCATGTAAAATGTCAGAGGGGCCTTAGTGTCCAGAGGTCTGCATTCCCCTTGTGAATTATGCCTACCCACAGTAGAGTGGCCCAGATTTTGATACATTATACTAAGAGCAAATTTAACCAGGTGCCTGCAGAAATTAATATGCACAAACCTCCACCCAAGCCATACCCAGCGCTGCCCAGCAGTAGTGCTCTTAAAGGCTGCTGCAGCACACACTAGCAAGAGGGGAAAAAAGGTATAGTTGATACATATAACCCATTAAGATAGGAGAGATATTCTCTTTATTAGGATATGACAGGAGAGATACTAATACCTGATTGTTTAAAATCTCTATATGCTTTCTACATTTGGCAAAACTCTGATTATGATTAATATCACTAACTCCTCTGAATGGTCCATTTAACACTGTCCATTGTGGGCCTTTCACATGTATAGATAGAAATTAAAAACATAATTAGCGAAGGAAATAATAAATTTTTTTAAAAATTGGTAGGACAGTATCTGAAGCTACTCTTAATTGAGAAAAAACAACTTGGTACTCTTTAAAATGTTTGAATAAAATTTCCTAAGACACACTTGAGCATAAATTATTTAACAGGATTTCTAGTTGTAGCACCATATAGTGTATCCTTAATAGTACCCATTTATATCCTACAAACTTTAAAAAGAAATAACATCTATAAAAATTGATATCAACATGATCTCAGTCCTCATAAGAAACTCTTTCAACAAAACCCAGAATTAAAACAGCATCCCTGCTCTTAAAACTTGTTAAAAATGGACACTAAAAATTGGTGCGAACCTTCTATTAATTAAAAAGAATAATGGCTGAGGCCCAAAATGTACAGGGTGTCCCAAAAGTCAGAAGCCATAGTAATATAAGATATACGGCTATCTGGCTCCTGACTTTTGGGACACCCTGTATTGCTAAGCAGTATAAAGTGGAAAAACATAGAAAAATATTAATACAATTTGGAATAAAATAAACAAAACATAATAGAACGTATTCTCATCTTTGGTCAGTATTTACTACAATCTTGTTATAGAATGCTTAGATTGAAAAAAAGGATGCCTACCCAGCACATTATCTGTTGTACCAAATAGCAAAAGAGATATTTTTGAAGCTAAAATGAAAATAATATCTAATTACTAATAATACCTGATTTCATATTATTCAGCATCACCCCCACCTTTTCAGAATGCCAGGATTCATGTATTGCCAAGTCATACACTGATGACGGTTACATGATTTACACTGAAATTTAATCTGTGGCTCTCATTTATTTTTAAACAACTTGATTGCCTTCATGATCTAAACATTCATATCTTTACATTTTGCTCAAGTTCCTGAGTTAATGAATGACTTTAGGCTTTGTTTTGCCCTGTAATTTTTGGAACTAGAAGACAGGTCTCCTAGATTATATTACTGATTCTGACAAACTGAATGATCTTGTGCAAGTCATTTAGTCTCTCAAGGTAATATAACCTGGTTCCAAGGTCCCATTCTACTAGGGTGATTTCACATTTTATGTATACCCACCTGTAAAACAAATATAACAATAACTGCATACATCATGGGGGGCAGGGGTTGAGGCTTGATACATTAGAAAAGAAAGGTGATGTTCAGGCAAGAAGCAGGAGTACTATAGTAATAACTCTCATCATCTGACATAAATTGGTTACTACTACAGAAAAATGAACTGTGGAGTTTCTCTGTGCTAATTTCAATGGATACATTTCTCATCCAACATGCAAAAACAAATGCAAACCCACAATCTTTCTATTTAGGATTCAAGAAACTAATAAACTGTTTTTTAAATGCCTACCTGAGATGACAATAAGTTGCAGTCAATGTGCAGTCCTTTCCCAGTTTTGTATCTATGAAGCAGACCAGCCATGATTGCACCACATGTGTACAGGCCTGTAGCAAGATCCGTCATGGCAACTCCTGGTCTAACTGGATCACCACCCTAGTAAGAGAAAGAAAAACAGAACGAGGAAGAATTAATATTTTGTTGTTATTTCATATAAGGCTGGTTTACAAATGCAATGAAAAAACATGGTCAGAAACTAGAGCAGCTTCTGGAATGAAGTCAGATGAAAAGCCTACCACTGAAAACCCACAAAGCTTCTATAAACTGTTCTTATTAACAGGGAACCTGGTTTTCTCTGATAAAAAAATCCCCAATTTTTGGATTAAAAAATGTAACCTAAAATCCACGTTTTTCCATGACTAAAATGAAACACCACTAATACAAATCTATAAATTGGGAAATTTTTTTTTAATCATAGAGAAATCCAGGATCCCTGTTAATAAGAACAGTTTATCTACAGAGGCTTTGTGGGTTTTCAGTGGCAGGCTTTTCATTCAAATTAGTTCAAGAAGCTGCTCTAGTTTCTGACCATGTTTCTGCATTGCATTTGTAAACCAGCCTTATATGAAATGGCAACAAAATATTAATATAATATCTATATATTAGTGGTGTTTCATTTTAATCACAGACTAGATTGTATTAGCTTGTGCTCCTTTTCAGGTTTCTTAGCTAGTAAGCCCAAACACATGAAAACTTGCTCCTTTGCTTCCTTCCTGCAGCACATAGAAAGGCAGCATATCCAGGCACAGCAACATTGTTAAAGTAGAGCATTTCACTCTTAGCACAGAAATAAGGAAACACAACAGTTATCAAAAAAGATCTTTACTATTATCTGGATACAGTTTTATCCAGCGGATACAGTGCTTGGAGTTTTGAAAGTGTGTATTAGCATAGTCATCATCGTTGTTGTGGTTGTTGCTGCCATTTATAATAATAATAATTTTTATAGTCCAGAATTTAAGCTCAAATTTACGTGAAAATATTTCCAAACATTCAGCATGCAGTGCTATGGTATTTCAACAAATAGGCAATTTTCACTGACAACCTTCAGGGGGTTTTTTTAAATGCAAATATTTTCTGTGGATTAAAAGATTTTGAAAAGTGACATGCAAAATGCATGATCTTGTCTCCTTTTCATTACTTTTTTCTGTCTCCTTTTGTACAGCCAAATGGGATGCTGCTCTCTGTCTTTGATATATTTTGACCTTTGCTTTTCTAGATCTTGTGTTCCTTTTACCAATACAGTAATACCTTGCTTAACGAATCCTCTGGAAGCAAACCTCCTTTATAATGAAGTTGGCTGGCAATGAGCTCCCTGCAGGCTGGCAGAGTTCCAGCCAGCAGGGAACTGGGAAGAAGCAGAAGGAAGGTGGTGAGACAGGGTGCACCATGTGCACATACAGTACATGCACGTGGCCCCAGGTACCCTTGAGAGCAGCTCCGGCAGGTAAATCCGGGGGAGGAGGATTGAGACCCCTGTAGGGAGGGAGCTGGGCAGGGCTGGGGCTGCTGCCCAGCCAGGGGGTGCTTGGGACACAGGGCTGCAACGTGTGGCTGCAGGACCCTGCTGATCTGGGTCGTGCCCACCAGGCTGCAGAGGTTTGGGGGCAGGGAAGCAGTAAGGCAGGGAACAGTGGGGCTGCACAGAGAACCTGCTAACCCCTGCTTGCCATGGCCACGTGCCTACTGTCACGTCGCTGCAGTGAGGAAAGCAGCGCAGAGCTGCGCCCCTCAAAGCAAAGGCAAGCGCAGGAGGCACATTGCCAGGGCAGCGCAGGGCAAGGAGCAGCGAGCAGCCGCCGTTCCCTGCTGTCTTGCTTCCCTTCCCCAGGTGCCTCTGCAGCCTGGTGGGCATGATCTGGTGCAGCTGGGAACAGTGGGGCTGCACAGAGAAGGTGTTCCCCATTTCCTAGCCAGGGCAGTGCAAAGTGAATGCCCTCTGTACCTGCGACTGCTTGCAGCGTGGAGCTCGCAGCCTCTCTGCACAGCCCCGCTGTTCCCAGTTGCGCCGGGTCATGCCCACCAAGCTCCAGAGGCCCAGGGGAGAAAGCAGGGTAGAGTGATGAGAGGTGAACTCCTGGGGTTTTAACTATAGATTTCCTAGCTTAATAACAAGGAAGAGTGGTTGACTGAGTTTGCTGTTCAGTTTTGGATTCTCTGTAATGGTAAAATCCCTTTATTCCGGAACGTGAAATTAACAGCTTAAACTGACTTCTTTTTCAGCCAATTCCTGCATAAGAAACATAAAATCATAGAAAATTAAGGTTGGAAGGGGCCTCAGGAGGTTGTCTAGTCCAACCCCCTGGTCAGAGCAGGACCATCCCCAACTGTATCATCCTAGCTAGAGCTTTGTCTAGCCAGGTCTTAAAAACCGCCAGGGATGGAACTTCCACCATCTCTCTGGGTACCCTTATTTACTACCCTCCTCCTGAGAAAGTTTTTCATAATATCTAACCTAAAACTTTCCTTGCTGCAACTTGAGACCATTGCTTCTTGTTTTGTCACCTGCTACCACTGAGAATAGTCTAACTCTATCCTCTCTGGAACCACCTTTCAGGTAGTTGAAATCTTCTATTAAATCTCCCCTCAGTCTACTCTTCTCCAGACTAAATAAGCCCATTTCCCTCAGCTTTTTCTCATAAGTCCTGTGTCCCAGCCCTCCACTGGACTCTGATTTGTCCACAACCCTTCTGTAGTGGAGCCTCAAAACTGAACGCAATACTCCAGATGTGGCCTCACCAGTGCCAAATAGAGGGGAATAATCACTTCTCTTAATCTGCTGGCCACAGTCCTAGTAAAGCAGCCCAGTATGCTGTTAGCCTTTCTTGCAACAAGAGCACACTGTTGGCTCATATTCAGCTTACTGTTCACTGCAACCCCGAGGTCTTTTTCTGCAGAACTCCTGCTTAGCAAAGCAGTCCGCAATCTGTCCTGGTGGATGGGATTATTCTGTCCAAAATGCAGGATTTTGCACTTCCCATTATTGGATTTCTTTTGCTCTAATCCTCCAATTTGTCTAGGTCTCTGAATCCTAGCCCGACCCTCCAGCATTCATTTACTTTTCCACCCAAAATGCTAGACTTTAACACACAATTTCCACATAAACATTCGTCTCCAGATGAATAAAATGTCCAGAATGTTATTAAACTGGTGGGCTTCAAAGTTCTGAGAATGTGTTAACACAGTTTTAAAATTAAACAGTTCCTAGGTGCCTGACGATCCTATGATAATGCCCCCCAAATTAATTCTAATATGTTTACACCATTCATTAATTAAAATCTCCAGCAGTAATTCCCAAAGCACATTCAAAGACCTTTTTATCAGAAGTTTTGGTATATTAACACTGTACAATATAGCCACAGTTTTTTTCTGTGGATACAGTACTGCATAACAGATGCTGAACACATCTCTCCCATGCCTTCTGTTCAATAGTGTTTTTATCTTGAGGATACAAACATTTATAGCTTATCTAAGGCTGATCCAGATGGCCTCTCTTTTCAAATGGTGATAATTACTGAGTTAACTGGCAATCAATTATCTTAAGGTAAAGAAGTCCTGTGTAAAAATATCTTTAACTAACGGCTATCATGAACTACTTCCCTCTAAAACCACCAGGCTCTTCACTTTTAGTTCTTAACACAAGATCCAAGAGTGAAAAATCTGGTCAAAATTGGACTTCAGAGAACCAGAATTACAAGCTGCAAGTCATATTCCCTTCTGGATTATCATTCTCTGATGTGTCAACAGAAAATTTAGTCTGATTCATGTATCACATACCCTGCTATTTTGATTTTACTTTAGTTTTTTTCCAAATGTTTTGGCCACAGATCAAAGCTACATAGGGTAGCTTGATAACTATATGACCATACCAGATGCAGGGACTTCTGCCTTTTTTATTTACCTATGGAGTTATTCAATTCCCATTACTGTCAATGGGAGTTTTATTGGACTCATCAGGCCCAAAGGCAAGGGTACCACACATTTATATTTTGATGAAGACTCCTGCCATGAAAAATCTACATTCTCATAAGAGTTCACATAACGAAACACAAGAAAGGCACAAGAAAAATAAATCCTCTTGTTTGACATCATCTGTTTCATATTTTTTTATCCTGCTCTAGGATGTACTTTAGTTTAAATATTTTCCTACTTTTTGCTCATTTTTATGATACACTACTAATAAAATCCTCTGGAATGAAGCAAAGCTCTTTCCACCTACCTGTGCAGTGACTGAAAGGCTTTTCCATGGGTTTCTTTTCCCTCATTTTTGGTACATTATAAAATCCCACACAGCTCTGTTACTTGCACATACATTATGCTGTCCTTATAACAGTGATATTTATTTTAAAAGTAACAAATTATCACTGGTACTCAATTGTAATGTATACATGAACTGTCATTTTAAAACCACTCTAACATAATCAATTCTAAATGGTCTTTCATTGCCACAGTCAGCCACAAACATCCTACTACGGGTGAATTTCATTCCAAAGCACAAAATCTATACACCATTTACATCTCCAAAACACAACTTATATAAAGCTCAGGCTACGGGCCTTGTTACACATTACACTTTGAATGCACTAATTTTAATTGGTGTTAAAATTACCTCATGCTTTGAGCAGTCACAGGTTAAGGGTTAATATGCCCAGTAACTTGCACTGCTCTGACCTGCCATTAGGCTGGTGATGAGGGACTGTGAGACAAGTTGGCTCTCTGCCTCTGAACTTCGCCTGCTGTCAGGGGCAGGGCCCTTTGGATCTGTGGCCCAGACTGTGGGCAGCTGGGCCTGTCAGGGTCCCATCAGGCTTGCAAGCCCCTACCTGTCCTGACTGGGTCCCCATTGCTGCCCATACCCCCAGATCTAGCCCACTGCCCACCCAGCCACCAGCCAAAATCAAACCAGCCACTGTTCCCCTATTCCCTAGGGCTCCCTTCCTGCCCCTTAGGACACCCCTCTGTCCCCTGACCCTTGTGGCTCACCCCCACCTCCCATGTCCTCTGGCTCACCTGTACTGCCAGTGCTGTCCCAGGAGAGCAGGCAGGGAATGGGAAACCCATCTGTCACACCACCACTGCCACTGCTGGGCAAATACTGCTCTCTGGTCTGAGCCCAGCCCAGAGAGTGGCAATGGTAGCGGGTTCCTCTTCTCTGCTTGCTCCACCAGGACAGTGCCAGGAGCTGCAGGTGAGCTGGGAACTGCTGGGGCGGGAGCAGGGGGGGAGAGGGGTGTTGTGCAGGCAGCACCCAATCCATGGACTGCCTGATACAGGCTGGCAAGGAGAGGGAATATGTGCGTGCCCCCCTCACCCAGATTGGGCATGCTATGCCACTTGCCCACCCCTCTACTGCACCTCCAGATTGGGCCCACTGTGCTGCCAGCACCTGCCCTTACAATCCTGTTCAAACCTACCAAGCTGTTCCCCACTCCCTCTCACCCACACCCCTGGATGAGTTGCCCAGGCTCCAACCATCCCACGACCCATTCACCCCAACCCAGCCTACTCCCTCCATCACTGTGCGGGCCTCAATCTGCCCCTCTCCCCATGCCCCTTCCTCTTCACAGACTTGCCTGATGCAGTGGGCAACGCTCCACATGCTGCTGGGCTGTGATCGTGGCTGCGTTCAGGATGCAGCTGCATGTCCGAGTCTGTGCATGCCCCTCCCCACCCTGTTGCAGCCACCTGGAGCCCATGCCCGCTGCACTGCCACCGCTGCCCCGCGTTTGAGTCGACGGGGGGCAAGGGGGCTGGGAAAAGGGGGAGTCCAAAGGGACAGGAAAGAAACCCTGGGAGCAGTGGGAGTGGGGGAGCCCTGGGGGCTGAGAAGAGCCCAGAATGGGAGTGGAGGTGAGTTTCTGACCTTTAGGTGTTCCCCTGCTGTCACTGTGGGGGAACAGAGTGGCTGGGAGTGGTGCCTCCTGGGATGCTGGAGGACCACTCACAACTTGTTCTGGGCCTGTGGAGCAGTCGCATGTGATTGCAACAAACTGCCCAAAACCAGAGATAATCCTCAATGGAAGAGGATTCTCTCTAAGCCACTTAGAGGGCCCTTAGCACGTGCTTCTCTTCCATCATGTGTGAGCACTCCTAGTTTAAGGGCCCTTAACACGTTTTTGAGTTAACATGTAACAACACTCTAAGACACACACAGCATTTACAATGGTTTCAGTGGGGTTTAAACCTAAAGCAGACAGACAAACAATCCTGTTAAACTAGTTTTCATCTGCTTGGAGAGTTTCAAAACTACATCTGGAAAATCAAGTATTATTTTGAACTGGTTCACTGTGAACTGGTTCAGTGTTATATGTAGACACTAACTGTTCTCCGACATGGACTTAATCAGTCCTCCAAGAATCCCACTCTGCACTGCTCCTCAGCCACTCTGCCTCCCACTGCTGCAATGGCACTCTTTAATTTTTTTTTTTTTTTTTAAAGTGATTTTTCACTGTTTTCAATAAAACCTATCTTTCTAACAACCAGTGTGTTCCTCACTCAGGCACAGCCCTTCAACGTGCCCCTGCAGCCCCTTGGAATCAAAAAACATGGGTCTAAGCATTTTCCTTCCCACTTCCCAACTCAACATACACACGCAGCAGGCAAGCACACTATGGACTTTGATCATTCGGGCTAGGGACAGGCATTACACATAAACCGGTTTAAGTGATCAAAAACTGGTTTAAACCTGTAACAGAATAGATGTTCAATGCACATAAACCAATCTGAAAATGACTGAAACCAGTCTGAGATAAACCTGGTTGAACGTAGTATCAGACTTAAATGATTTGGCTCAAACCGGTTTATGCAATGTCTGCCCTGGACACATTGCTGGTTTAAGATAAACCAGACTCCCCCAGCAACCCAGCATGCTCTTGGGCTGGGCAGGGCTCTCTGCTCCAAAGCAGGGCTGGACCCTCCCCTCTGCTCTCTAACTGAAGCAGGGGCAGGGTGTGGCCAGATGCTGGCCTGCCATGGCCCTCCAAGGCAAATTTCTCCCTCTGCCCCCTCTCACCCTCCTCCCCCAAATCCGCTAGCGAACTCTGGGAACCGCAGCTGCTGTTTGCCAGCCGCAGCTACACCTCCATGGCTTGCCTGCAAACAGGCAGGGACAGAGTTAATTGCTCACTGTCCCTTCTCTCCCCTGGAACACCCAGGGCTTTGGCTTTAGCTTCAGCCTCTGCCCCATGTCCCAGAGGAGAGAGACAGGCAAGCTAGTGTGAAGGTGGCAAGTGTTGGCAAAGACCTGACAATCACATATGCTGATTAAGAATTAAGAGAGGTTGCAAACAGCTTTACATCTTAAGTTAAACTAACCTGTGTATGCTGTGTGTTACTGACCTGTATCTTAGCCTAGGCAAAGATTTTTGGTAGTTCCCTGCTGTATGCTTTGCAAATTGCTGTGTTCAATATATGCTTGCTTCAGAGAAAGGACTTTCACCATCCCCTCTCTGCTAGCCTGGGTTGGTGCCTGGCCCTGCCCGCTCCACTCCAGCAAGGAGGGGTGAGAGCCTTGGAGGGCATCTTTCTTCCCTCCCCTTTGGCAGGGGCTGGCAGGCATGCTCTAGTGCCCCCCGGCTTCTGGCTTCAGCCACTGCAGGCATGTGGCTGCATTTCCTGATTTAACAGAAAATGTCTGTCCAGTTATTAATCTGGTGTGTCTGGTTTCTCTTAGACTAACCTGCAAAGAGGGAATCAATTCAGGCTCGGGCTTTTTCATCGTCTGTCCCTGGCCTTGAAAGCTACTGAAGTTTACTAAACAAGTGGGTGCTTACTCCGGCCCCCTGATGTGAGAGCCACAATACTTTGCACAATTGTTACTCGGTTGACATTTTGGAATTGTTCGATTGTCACATGTGTCTGCACCTTTTAGATTTCGTGCTGTCTTCTTCATGAGGACATGAGTGTGTTTAGGGAGCAGGGAAGAGGGGCACTGCATTTTTAAAATGAAATATGAACTAAAAACTTCAGCTGAAGAAAAGTAAGAGGTAAGATTTAGCATTTACATTAATCAAGCAAAAGAATGACTAAGTCTAAATAAATTGTTAAAAGCCATTAGTGAACAGACAGAACTGTTAGCAACAATAGTTAAATCAGTCTAATGATTACACTGTCTGAAGTAGGAGTGAGGTGATGTGAACATCTATTTCGAGTGCAGATCTTAACCTTTTAATAAAATCCATCTTCACAATGGCCACTGAGGAATGTGACTCCCATAACACAGCTTATGTCCACTTCACTGTAATATTTGTACATTCTGTCATTCATATATCATTGACAATTTTTTTTTTTTTTTTTTTTTTTATACTAGAGTTCTAGTTTTTTTTAAACTTTTCAGTGTATTTCCTTTAACTCAACTGGTATTAATGACATTTGCCCCTTTGTAACAGTTAGTACTTCCACAGAATTTATTGCACAAGTTTCCAGCTCTTGAGGTAGTGTGTGAAATGTTTGGCATTGTGAAGGAAGCAAAGCTTTCACTCCACAAGCACTTGGGTCAGAATGCAAAAAAGACAGTCAGCATGGATCCTCTTGTAGATACTTGTGCTTTATGCACACGAGAATTAGAGATGAAGGATTCGCAGGGAAAACATAGCAGCATAGGTGGTGTTCACAGCTGCCTACAGGGCTGCTCTGGCAACCATATAGCCAGGATGTCTTAATTCTTCCGTTGAGATCTGCAATATATCCAGCAGGAAAGGAGTCACCTTTTCTCATACCAGAAAATTATTTTGTGAACAAGTATGTGGTAACTTGCCATATGGAACTGCAGTGAGGCAAATGAGGAAACTGCTAACAGCCAAATGTAGGTCCTTGTCATAATGGCATGTCTTTCATAGATTTGGTATTTCCTATACTTGTGTAACAATCACTGATCCTGCACTTAGATGGAAGCAGTAGTACTCAAACTTTTCTAAAGCAGCAAATAGAGTGCTTCTCTACCCACTTAGTTGCATCTTGGATGGTAGCTGGAGTTTGCCAGAGACTGTAGCCTTGTTCCATTAAGTCCTCATTTAGAGAAACAGCAATTCTAACTGGGGGAAATATAATTAAGATTTGAAAGAGTTTGTGCAATTTCTCTTATATGAGCATTGTTTCAATATCCAGCACCTCTATAAAAGCCCCAGAAGATCCTGAAATGCACTAGCATCATTGCCATCAAAACGGGGACTGGTATGACCTCTCTGTCAAGCCATTTTGACAGAGAGGTCATACCAGTCCCCGTAAGACATTTTTCAGTGGCAAATACAACACTGCTGTTCTTCCATGCTCCCAGTTCTTGGGTCAACAGCTGGGATACCAATGCTACTGGGGAATCCAATCTCTCTGACTTCCTCAACCTACAAAAGGAACTACTACAGCAGACCTAATTATGATACCCAGGACAGCCAATATGGTATGGTACTGGGTAGTTGAGGTTGGTCAGCCCAGTGCTGTTCCTGTCTCCCCAGTACTACCCTGACCAGATGAATCTCCAGGGACTCTCAGAAGGTCATAGAAATGTAACTCTATTCAACACCAAGGAGAAGATATAGTCAGTACTCCTCCTGAATAACAGTGCTACTGGCATGATTTCTAAGCTCTAATTCTACTGTTTCACCAATACCAATGATATTCCCAGAGCTCTAAACTTGATACAACAGTTGTCACTGATGTCATCACTGGTACTGTCGGAAGAACTTGGAAGAGCAATGTACTGGGGTACTCTCTCTCCATCGCTGGAGTCATATTGGAGCTCTGTTCGGCCCTTTCACATGGCACTGCCCTTTATATTTGGGTAAAGGTGTCAACTCCAGTACAGAAGTTGTCAATGAGCAGAGGGGCTGGTTCCAGTCTCAATCCCAAGTTTGTTAGTACTGCTGCGAAAGTGTTTTCCAGTTATGGAGGAACACCAGCAGGTGCCAACAGCTTTGGCACTGGAATGATCATATCAATATAATTACCACTTGCTGGATAAGACTAGATGCCCTTTATTAGGCTTAAAGAAATAACACAGAATGTATAACTAGAGAGACTTTAATCACTGTCTGCCAACTGATTAGACCAGGGATCTCTCACAGCCTTCCTAAGGTTTTGGAAAAACCTTGACTCAACAAAGCCTTGGCCTTTATCAGACCTCCCCCTCCCCCTTCACCCCACCTCTTTCAGTTTAGCAAGATTTCTGCTTCTGACTATGTTCTCCCTTCCAGCCCCCTTCCTGGAAGACAGTACCAGGCTCACCTGGGCTGCAGGGAGTTTCAAAAACCTTACAGAGAACACCTGGAAGACGATAAATTAAGTGACACGGCTTCTAGGAAGACAAGGATGTTTGAGAGAAGGTTCAAAAACAAGGGGACAACAAACTGGCACATATAACAAAGTAGTGAAATAGGGTACACCTGCGTGGGTGTGGTAACTGCTGATTGGTTTTCTGATTCAATCATCAGAACCTGATTGGCTTCTATAGTTTTTAAATGTATTACATAGGTATAAAAGATGTAACTGGTCTATCACACTTCAGACATATAGCCTCTGCTCGCTTTCCCTCTGTCAACTGGTTTGATCAGTAGGCCAACAGTGATTAAAGTCTCTCAAATTATACATCCTATGTTACTTGATTAGGCTTGAAGAAATATCATGTATAATAAACCAGGAACAAAGAGAAATTATATGGGGATGGGGCCAACCCATTTACTCAAAACCGTGTTGTATTGATTTCAAATATAAACTGTCATACTGCTTCCCACACTTCCTTTGCTACTAGCCCCTGAGATCTGCTGCTTGAACAGAGAACAAACCCTGGATTACCTGGAGGCAGATATGCATTTTCTGAGTCGGAAATGGTGTGCACTGATTGCTCTAATAGTTTTAGGTTTAGGCCTGAATCCCTCCAATTGAATCCCTCAATTTTCAGATTTACACAGTGAGCACAGAAGAGGCATCTGTTATGCTCATTGATCAGGGAATTGAGTCTAGCTCAGGTCAGAAGATTTAGAATCCAGGAGACAGTGGATCTCACTTCGCTGTATAGGGGGAAGGCCCCAACTTTGAACTATGTACATGCATAATAAGAGGTAGTCCTTGCCCCAGAGGGCCTGCAATTTAAATAAGTAAACCAAAGGATGAAGAGAAGAAAGTAATTTGTTCATAGTCAAAGGAAGTCCAGAGCACAGCCAAGAACAAAACTGAATACTCCTTTGTGTAAGGAGTTGCCTGACTGGCTCCCCTGGTTCTGTTGTGTTATAGTTCCTAAAAACTTCAGCTTTTCCATCAAACTACTCTCCTCATGTCATCCCTTATTAACCGGTGTCTGACTTAAACAACTACTTAAATTCATGCACATTATTTTGACCTTGCCCATATTGCATACTGTACATTTAAAAACCAGTAACATGCACCTTGATAATCTACCTAAAGTATTTGGAAGCCATCTTCATTCTACTGATTTTAAGATTCAGCCCATGACAGTTGAATGCTTTTCACTGTATAAACTTATCTTTATAATAAAGACCCATCAGGAATCAGCAAAAAAACAACATGCTAATTTCTAGAATTTATTACCATACAGCATAGAAATCCTGCAGGTGCAGGCTTTGGCCAATACTGTTCTATTATGATAGCCCATTGCTTCATGACTTCTGCATTGCTCGTTCATAATAAATCAAAGATCACATTTTATTTGTTCAGCCACCAAACTCTTTAATTCTATAAGCCATTTTATTGTATGCAGCACAAAGTTTTAGTGCATCAGAAAATTATTTTATTAAATTTGCAATAAAGTTAAGTACCTCAGGCCCTGTGATATGCATGAGACCAGAAACAGCAGCTGCAACAGAATCATAGCCTCCTCTCTGAAACACCGGACCAGTCTGACCATAACCTGAAACACAAGAACAACTATATAAAAAGCTATGCATGACACACAATTGAGATATAGATTACTACTCCAGGTCTTTTTAAAAGAGCTGAATTCAATACATTCTCATCAGTTTCTATACACGCATTGTCTCAATTATTCAGGCAAAATATCAAGTTAATACTATAGTTATACATCTTGCCTTAGACCAGCAGCCAGCAACCTTTTCAAGACACGGGCTGGAACAACCCAGCTCTGGTCCGATGTGGGCCAGGTAGATTCCATGGAGAGTCGGGGGGTGTCTTTCCTTGCACTCATGATGAGACCAGGAAGATGGGAGCTGCACCCCTACTTCTCCTAGCCCCCTGTCCATTCACCGGGGCATGACTGCAGCTTCCAGACAGCAAAGAGCTGCAATTAGGCTGGTCAGCTGGAAGCTGTGTCCATGCTGCTACCTATCTGCACTGTAACTGGGAGGCGATGGGCAGGATAGGGAAGGGGAGAAGGAGAAGCCGCAGCAGCATGGATACAGCTTCTAGCTGCCCAGTCCTGGTATAACTCCCTGCTGACTGGAAGCTATGCCCATGCCACAGCCAGGGGGACACTGGGGGGCATGGGGAAAAGCAACAGTGGCACAAACGCAGCTGAAAGTTTCCTGGCCCCAGTGCAGCTCCTCACTGCTTAGCCCTAGTACAGGAGCAGGCACAGGCATATGCAAAACCTTTGGACTCAGTGGTTCAACAGGCCAGATACAGCCTGAGGGTCATATGTTGCCAACTCTCGCCTTGGGCTAAAGAACAAATTCTATCCTAGTGCCTAACAATGTGCTCTCTAAGGCACTGTTACTCCATGAATACTGAGGCCAATAAATCATTTGCAGGGCAATATCATGAACCCATTAAGTTCAATAGGAATACCAGTCTCGTGCTACTTAGGGTTTTTTCCCCTAAGCTAACTCAGTCCATCACTAATGGTGACAAAACCAGCCCCTGAGTAAAATACTTAAAATTAATTTTGACAGACTGGAGTTGGTCAATAGCTTTGAAATGCTGATAAAAAAGAAAATCCTTTTCTATTTTTAATACATTTTTTTATCAGCCATGCAATTCGCATTAAAATTATTACTTATTTTTAATTAATAAACTTTAACTTAATAATTACTTAAGTATGGGTAGTATAATAGCGATGTTGTAGCCTTAATACCATATTTACCTTAATACAAGATGATGTTGACTGTAAGACTACCCCCCAATAATTAGACTCCACACAGAAAATTTATAAATTTATTATGGAATCTAATTAGTGGAGGATCATCTGAAATTAGTGCATGTCCCCCCGCCCCACTACTGCAGGTGGTGGGGGAAGAGGTAATGAGGGAGCAGTAATGGTTGTGGGGGACAGACAATGGGGGAGGCAGTAGGAGGGGCAGGCAGTGGGCAGCAGGTGGTAGAGGGCAGGCAGTGAGAGAGGCAGGCAGCTTGCCCCCTTGCTGACTTTGGCACCCCCCCCCAACCCACCACTGTGCCTGCCCCTCTCCCTTAGCAGCCTCAGGTAGTCCTGTTTCCCCCTTCCCTTGCTCCCCTTCCTCCTCTGTCCATGCTATTTCTGTCACCCACAGCCTCAGGTCCCTACCCACTCCTGAAGTCTTTCCCCCCATTCCTGCCCTTCAACCAACCTCTTCCCCCCCACCTTAACTTTTCTCCCATACCAGCATCCTCTGTCTGTGCTACAGCCCAGGGCATGGAGCATCGCTCTAGCCTGGCCTTACAGCAGTGGCACGGAGCTAGCACTGCTGTTCCAGCCCAGCCCACAGCAGCAGGGAACCAGCACTGCTGCTATGGGGCCAGGCTAGAACAGCAGTACCAGCTCCGTGCCCCTGCTATGGGCCTGGGCTGGAGCCATACTCCGTTCCCTGGGCCGCAGCAACGACAGCCTGCTGGTGTAGGAACAAAGGCAAGGAGGAGTGAAGCAGAAGGGGAGAGAAAGGGAGGGGTGGCATGAAGAGGAAAGAGCCTGGGGACTGTGGGGGAAGAGTGGCAGGGCATGCAGAGTCGGGGGTGAGGACATGTAGCAGCTGTGGCTCTGGCTCCAGCCCCATCCCCAGGCTGGAGATGGAGCCAGAGAAGCTGATGTTTCCAATGGAGATAAACAGGTAGAAAGATGCAGCATCGATAAATAAATCCTACTCTGCAACTGAATAGCAAAAGGACCAAAGGAGAGTCTATTAAGCACATACGGAAGTAGGATCTGCCATCTAACATGTTATTTGATTATTGTGGCCTTCTTACTAAACCAAGTTAGTTCTTTTAGGGGAGCTTGAGAAGAAACTGCAGCCATCTAACTACAAATTCCATCAGACCAACAACAGAAAACCCTGCAGTAATTGTAGACTTTATAGCTCAAGTATGCCAAGTCTGAAGCAAAAACAAAAACGAAAACTTTTCAAGAACTTTTTGATACCATATGGAGGAAAGCTATTCAATCCCAACTGGTTTAGAGGGTAGATATCATGTCTGGCAGTTATGTGGAGATGTCACTGAAAAAAGATAAACAAGAGAGGAGAAAGACTATTACACCAACAGAGTTTGTAAAACTGGATCCTGACACTCCTTTACTTGTTCAGGTGGAGATGTTTTGGCCTTCTTCAGCAAAACAGGGTTATTACAACCGTCAGCTAAACAATACCAGAGATGGAATTCAGGTATGCAATCATCTGTCTGCTGCCCTAAAAGAAGCAGATATTTGGCTTGTCATCCATCTATTTTGATGCAGTTTCATCCGGTTTCACACAGGTCATAATGCTGCCTAATGGTACAGATGATGTCCTTCTCCAATATCTGTTTCAACTGTTTGAAAAAGGACTTTTGGAACTTTGGATTAATGCAGGCTTGGGTGATAAAGTAAAATTAGTTCCTCTTCACACGCTTGGACAGAAATTAGGACCAACTTTGGGTAGTGTTCTTATTAAGGCTCACATTCTCACAGGATGTGATGACACCAGCAAAGTGGGAAAGAAAACTATCAGAACTAAACGCATCACCAGAGAAATTCCTTTTAGATTTTGCTGAAGATAACTACATTCTCAGAAAATGTGCTAACAGAGCCAAAGAATACCTTGTTAAGGTCCTACACCCATCACTTTATTGCAAAAGATTTGATGAGCTTCATTTTGCACTGTACAAAAGTAAACCAATTTCACAGCTTCCCCCCACTTCTTTCTCTATTTGAAAAGGACATCTCAGGAAATGCTTCTTTGTGACACGTGAATGTTTTAGCTTGGATGACAGCAGCTACAGAAGTATGTTAAATCTGAAAGATTTTCAGTGGTACAAAGACCCAAGTGGAGCTCTTTTTCCAGACAAATATCTTCATTCTGTTCCTGATGATGAATTATTGCTGACATTTAACTGTGCAGCATGCATAACTGCAAGATGCAAGTGCCAAAAAATTACATTTCTTTTATTGAATACTGCAAATGTGGTGAAAACTGTATAAGGAAAACCAGTAGTCTAATGGATGATGTGTTGGATCATCCCAAACCATTAAAAAAAAATTTCAATAATCGCATTGATTTGTTTAATATCATGCTGTATGTTATAGCATTTCTTATTAATTCCACATTGATATTCCAGTTTTATGTACAGCATTTAGATTTCAACTGGTATGTAAGAAAAGACGTCATAAATAAAGTAATGTTAAGATAATCTGCCGTGAGAGAATTGTGAACCCTACTTTCTTTTGCCACTATGACACTGGAAACATCTTTATTAGACCTTTATTTGACCTTGAAAACACTGGGTTAGACACCAAGATTACTTAGGAGATGCCAGTCACCAAAGAGCAATTGTTGCCATGTTTAAAGATGGTGCCCTTCCACCTTCTGTGCATCAAATGGTGAAGTCTACCCAAGTTTGTTTGTTTTTTATCCTTACATGTGTTTTCTTAAGTACAGGTGGTTACTTTACTCAGGTTTGACTTTTCTACAGTGGGGGTCTATGCCAGGGACTGAACTATTAAGGGGAAAAAACAACAAGACTAGGCTAAGTAGTTATGCTGGTACAGAACTGTGTCATCTCAGTCTTACAAGGTGGGGACTTTCAAAAGAACCCAAGACAGTTAAATGCCTAACAGCTAAATGAAATCCCTCTCGTTTCTTTTTAAAAAATCCC
>NW_017729006.1:31763255-31771817 GCF_001723915.1 Gavialis gangeticus | reverse complement strand
TCTCGTTTCTTTTTAAAAAATCCCAACTTGTAATATTTCCAGGGAACTTCTACCAAATTTAGTTGAGAGTCACCTTTTCTATGCAACTGAATCCTCATTATTCTGGAAGCATCAAATTTTGGTGAAAGGGAAGTTGTATTTATATACTGCCTCGTATATTTACTTGAATACACAGATGATTAAAAAAACCTTTAGAAATAATATACATAACATGTATGCGTAATATGTATATCCTGAGTTCAGGAAAATATCAAACTAGACAGAGGTATGTGATGGTATACTAATAAGTAACGCTGGAGAGTATCTAAAGCTCTGTCTACCCCCAAAAGTAATTATACTTGCCTAGCTTATTCTAGACAGAAATATAACTATAATATAGTTATAATATTGTAAAATAACTGCATCTGTAGTTGTTTGGAGAGGAGGTACGCAGCCCTCAGTGGTGAAAGAACAAGTTAGGAACTACTTAGAAAAGCTGGATGTGTATGGCCAGATCGGATGCACCTGAGGGTGCTGAGAGAGTTGGCTGATGTGACTGCAGAGCCACTGGCCATCATCTTTGAAAATTCATGGTGATTGGGAGAGGTCCCAAGTGATTGGAAAAGGGCAAACACAGTGCCCATATTTAAGAAAGGGAAAAAGGAGGATCCAAGGAACTACAGGCCAGTGAGCCTCACCTCAGTCCCTGGAAAAATCATGGAGCAGATCATCAATTAATCCATTTCTAAACACTTGGAGGAGAAAAGGGTGATTAGGAACAGTCAGCATGAATTCACCAAGTGCAAGTCATGCCACCTGACCAACCTGATTGCCTTCTATGATGAGGTGACTGGCTCTGTGGAAGCAGGGAGACCAGTGGATGTGGTGTATCTTGATATGGTCTCCCACAACATTCTCACAGGCAAGCTAAGGAACTATGGGCTGGATGAATAGACTGCAAGGTGTATAGAAAACTGTCTGGAACATTGGGCTCAGACAGTAGTAACCAATGGCTTGATGTCTAGTTAGCAGCCAGTATCAAGTAGAGTGCCTCAGGGGTTGGTCCTGGGGCCGGTTTTGTTCAATGTCTTGTTAATGACCTGAAAGATGGCGCAGAGTGTACAATGAGCAAGTGTGCAGATACACCAAGCTGGGAGGAGTAGTAGATATGCTGGAGGGTAGGGCTAGGATTCAGAGTGACCCAGACAGATTGGAGGATTGGGCCAAAAGAAATCTCATGAGGTTCAAAAAGGACAAGTGCAAAGTCCTGCACCTAGGACAGAACAATCCATAGGCTGGGGGCCTAGGCAGCAGCTCTGCATTAAAGGACCTGGGGGTTACAGTGGACAATAAACTGAACATAAGCCCACAGTGTGCCATAGTTGCCAAGCAGGCTAAAGTCATATTGGGCTGTATTGGTAGGTGTGTTGCCAGTACGTCAAGGGAAGTAATTATTCCCCTCTATTCAGGGCTGGTGAGGCCACATCTGGAGTAGTGTGTTCAGTTTTGGCCCTCCCACTACAAAAAGGATGTGGACAAATTGGAGAGAGTCTAACAGAGGGTGACAAAAATGGTAAGGGGGCTGGGGGACATGACTTATAAGGAAGGACTGGGGGGTACTAGGCTTATTTAGTCTAGAGAAGAGGAGACTTAATAGCAGCCTTCAACTACCTGAAGGGGTTCAAAAGAGGATGCATTTGTGACAGATGACAGAGCAAGGATCAATGGTCTCAAGTTGTAGCAAGGGAGGTTTAGGTTAGATGTTAGGAAGAATTCTCTCACTAGGAGGGTGGTAAAACACGGGAACAAATTACCCAAAGAGGTAGTGGAAGCTCCATCCTTGGGGGTTTTCAAAACCCGGCTGGACAAGGCTTTGGCTGGGATGATCTAGCTGGAGCTGGTCCTGCTTTAAGAAGGGGGTTGGACTAGATGATCTCCTGAAGTCCCTTCCAACCCTAACTTTCTATGATTCTATGAATCTGTTTCACCATAGTAACATGCTTTAATTTCTCTCATACAACAAACACTTTTTCCTCACAAATCCAGCTCCTGGCAATTGCAGTGCACAAGATATGCAAGAACAGTCTCTACTGGCAAAAGTGAAAGTAAAATTGGCATGGAAATCACAGGGAGTATAAAAAAAAGTTGCTGCTACTCAGCCATTTACTACAATTTTCTTTTCTCTTCATCCTGCCTTTTAAAAACAAAGTGCGTATTTTATTCTCAGGTGTGTGTATGCAAGAAAATACAGTAATTAAAAATACACTGCAACTGAAAAGTTCTACTGGTAAAATGTGTATATGGAACACTAGCCACTCTGAGCCTTTTGGATAGATGAGGATATGAATCTAATAAATGAATAAATAAATTGTGGATTGTCCTTTCCCTGAGTAATATAGATTCAATTTTTTTAAACACTTGGTCCTGGCACTTCCTGAGTTTGGGCCCTAGCTACTGTCCACATCAGACAGGCAGAGAGATCTCTACATGCAGGAACAAACATCAGCTGCAGAAAGATGCAAAGGAAGGCCTGTGTTGGAACACTTTAACCTTCCCGGACACTCCACTGCTGACCTCAGGCTTGTTATTCTCAGGCAGCAAAATGTTAAAAACTAATTTGAATGGGAAATAGTAGTACAAGAAATCATTGGTAGATTGGATTGCATTAAGAACGGTCAAAACAGGAACCACAGATTCTTATCCCATCACCTAGATCACTTTTTGTGACCTCTTTGTTCCTATAGTTTCTTTGCTTCTCCCAGAACTACCCTTCTTCCCTCTCCCCACTTCTTTTCCCACCTTTTGCATTCAAATCACTTGCTCCACTTTATACACTGCTCTACGCTGTCCTTTCACAGCATCTGATGAAGTACTCTGTATACATTGTGCTCTAGAACAAAACTTGCTTGAGAGAGTCCAGAGAAGAGCCACACGCATGATCAGAGGTCAGGAAAACAGACCTTACGACGACAGGCTGAGGACTATGGGGCTTTTTAGCCTGGAAAAGCGCAGGCTCAGGGGTGATCTGATGGCAACCTATAAGTTTATCAGGGGTGACCACCAGGATCTGGGGGAACATTTGTTCACCAGAGCGCCCCAAGGGATGACGAGGTCGAACGGTCATAAACTACTGCAAGACCGTTTCAGGCTGGACATAAGGAAGAATTTCTTTACTGTCCGAGCCCCCAAGGTCTGGAACAGTCTGCCATCGGAGGTGGGTCAAGCACCTACATTGAACACCTTCAAGAGCAAATTGGGTGCTTATCTTGCTGGGATCCTATGACCCCGGCTGACTTCCTCCCCTTTGGGCGGGGGGCTGGACTCGATGATCTTCCGAGGTCCCTTCCAGCCCTAATGTCTACGAAATCTATGAAAACCACACTCTGCCTCATTCAGAGTACAGACTGAAACAAAATGCCCCCTCCATCTCTCCAGGGGGCATCCTGAACACTCACTGGGGCTTCCTCAAACCTTCCTGCTTGAGAAGTTCACTTATAAGATACTTTGAGGCAGGGATGGGCCAAATGCAGCTCACGGGCCACGTCCGGCCCACCAGCTCATTCTATCCAGACTGCAGGGCCTCTAAAAATGTTAGAAAATTAATTTTTATCTGCCCCTCATTGCCTGTCAAAGATGACAGGCAGCCAGCGGCAGCAGGAACCAGCAGGAGCCTATGGCTGAGCAGCAAGCCAGCATGGCTCCACCCCACCCCCAGCCCCAAACCAGAAATCTCTGCAGCTTCTGTCCTCATAACCCTGGAGCAATCCCCCCCAACCCTTCCCTCAGTCTGAGTGGAAACTAAAGTAAGATTGGACAGGGGCAGGGAACCCCATGGTGCCGGGAGCCTCATGGTGCTTCCAAGGCCAAGCTAGAAGCGAGGATGGGAGTGGGGGTGGAGGGAAGCTGCTGCAGGGTGGAAGGGGGGAAGGGAGCAGCACAGGGAGGGGCGGGGGCCACGGGCAATGGTACTGCAAGCAGCAGGGGCCGCGGGGATTGGCGGGAGCACGCGCCACTCAGCTGCTTCTCCTCACTTGTGCCGACCTGGCCAGGCCCATCTCGTCGCAAGCATCACGCAGCAAAGCAGCAGCTGGGCTGGCTTTGCTGTATGCTGCCCGGGATGGGATGGGACAAGTCCGGCCGGGTCAGCATCAGTGAGGAAAAGAGGAGGCTCAGCGAAGTGTCGCTCAGCACCAGCCTGGCCCAGCCAGAGTGGCACGCAGCTCAGCCGTGCCTTCCCTTACCTCCGCCAGCCTGTCCCAGCTGGCCCCAAGCGACACACAGCTTACCACAGCTTCTCATCGCTGGTGCCCTCCCAGCCAGGCCCAGCCCATCCTGAGTGGCACACAGGGAAGCAGCGGGGGGCAGCAGATTTGCTGAGTTCTGCTTGGGTCAGGACAGGCCTGGCCAGATCAGCACCAGCGAAGAGAAGTGGCAGCTGAACCAGCTGAGCTGCGTCTGCTTCCCCGCACCGCTTGGGATGGGACGGGAGGGACAGCTGGTTGGCACCAGAAAATCAAAGCCATGGTTGAGTCTGTGCTGAGCAGCATGCAAGGAAGAGGCACACGGCTCAGCTGGCTAGGCTGCCGCTTCTCCTCACCGGTGCCAACCCAACCAGGCCTGTCTCGTCCCAAGTGGCAAGCAGCAAAGCCAACCCAGCCACTGCTTCCCTGTGTGCTGCTTGGAATGTGACGGGCCTGGCTGAGTTGGCACTGGCGAGGAGCAGCAGCGGCTGAGCCATGTGCCGCTTGAGACCGGACAGGCCAGGCATAAGCGTGCAGCTTTGCACAGCTCTTACCAGAGCTCTGGGGGCTCCTGCCACAGTCCAGGGGACTCTGCCCCACTTGTGCTGTGCCCAGCATGCACAGAGGCCAGGCCAGGAGCCCCCCAAGCCCAGCATCCTACCCCTGCTAGGCAGCATCCTCTCACAGGCAGGGCGGCTGTGCCCCATCCCACGGAGCTGTGTGGGCCAGGCCAGGCTCCACCTTGGGTGCCTCTGGGGGCCCAGCTGTGGCCCGAGTCTGCAGAGCTGTGGGCCAGACCCCACTCCCCTCTCAGCAGCCCCTCTCCTCTGGCTGCCACCTTCCCAAGGGCCTGGCCTACCCGCGGTGCCTCCCCCTGTGCCTGCTTCTCCCCATGTGTCTCTCCCTCTTCTCCTCTTCCTCTGCCTCTCCTTCTCTCTCCCTCCTTCCTTCCTTCCTTCTCTCTTCTCTCTCCCCTCCTCCTCTATGAAGTTTTATTTATTGTCACCAGGCTCAGAATTTTTAGAAAACCTGGTTTTATTTACCATAAAAAAGAAACATTTATGATTATTAACTACATTAATATGCAGTGCATCCTGCCATATAGCCCCTGCCCCAGTTTTGGTTTTTTGGCATGCCACCACTCCAGCACCTTACAAGGTAGACATTGTGTTTTTTTCAGCACACTGGCCAAAAAATGTTGCCTACCCCTGACATAGACCACGTGACAGACTGTAACTTCCAGTTCCAATGCCATACTATCCCCTTCCAAAAGGAGTACTTTCAGGGGCAAAGGACAGGGGTTAGGGGGCAGGACTTCTGGCCACAAGATGGTGCTATAGGAGCAGGGTAACTGTCAAGGGACCAAGCTCCCCATGCAAGCCTCAACAGCTCACCAAAATTCATGAAGCAGCCCTCCAGCCGAAATAATTGCCCACCCTGCTTTATGGTCACCCCCATACTGGTGCCGACCTTACACTTACAGACCTGGTCTCAGTGACTGGCAATCAATCTAAACCTCTAACAACCTATAACAATATAGAATTTCCATGCACACAAACTGGTCTAAAAATTGCAAAACCTAATTTAAGATAAGCCTGAATCCATGCAGTATCAAACCTATTCAATTTAGGTCACACTGGTGCATGGAACTTCTACACACTTTTCCTCTGCAGCTCCGGGGTTGGGAAAACCCAGCCATTTGCCCCACTCCCGGGGCTGCTCTTTTCATTCCCACCCCACCCACACTGGGCTATTTTTTGCACTCTCCAGCCTCTTGCACCTTGACCTCCCCTCCCCCTGACCAGTCAGCCATCTCAACACCCATCCCACAAGCTGCTCAGGGTGTAGCTGCTTTTAAATCAGCATTCGCTGCTGCCAGAGCTAAGCAAGTAAGTCCCGGTGGCAGGCAAGATGTAGGTTAACTGGTTGGAGGGCGGGCGAGAGCCCACCCCACCTTCAGGTCATGCCTACCCCCCACCCCTCATGAATCATGCCTCCCCTCCCATCTTCTGGCAGACCCCCAACCTCCATCCTGACTTACCGAGAAGGCATTTTAAAATCAATTTAACCTCCCCCCTAACGCCCCCAAATGCCTGTACTTAGCCTAAGACTCAATGAGAGAGAAACAAATGAGAGACAATGACTGTCTAGCTGTGTGACTGAAGTGACCTCTTAAAAAGTAGGACAAATGGGTAGCCCCAAAGCATATTAAGTTATTTATGCAAAGCTGAAATGGGTTAATAGAGTGGGAACAACCAGCCCCACCCTTAGCACAGAATATCCTACTAAGCTGGCACTCTGAGCATGCAGGATGAGAAGGGAGTTGAACCTGGCTCTCCCTAGTCTGGGTGCAATCCCTAGCCCCTGAGTTATTGGAGACCACCACCATGACCAATCTTTAACCCTTCAAACCCTCCCAAAATTTTTTGTCAAAATGATTGAGTAGTTCCAGAATGATCAAAACCTCATTTCTCAGATAATTTACTTTGCCAAAATTTTGATATTTGCCAAAATGTTCTGCCCAGTTCTATTCAAGATCACTTCTCACACAGAAGCAGACGGGAAGAATCTAAGAGGCTAGACTTAATTCTTGATCTTGATCTCTTCCCACACACGCACACGCACACACAAAGACTCTTTAATTTATGGAAAAAAATAATTTACTTTCACATATAATGGCATATAAGATTTTATGGCCACATACAAAAATGCCATGCCTGGCTTTGATTATGTATGTGCCATTATCTCATTGGGATGAACTGCAGCACCAAAATTATTTTAATGTGTGTGGGTCCACTTCAAAAACAAAATCTTGCTCAATAAAAAAATACTCCAAACAACTTTAATTGGATAGTGAAAAGCATATTGAAATACGTGAGAAATTATGGAGAAGGAAAAGCACTGTTCTCAATTACTAACAGAGAAAAGACATCTCACCATGTCTAGTCATACAAATGTTTGCCCGAACAGAAAGCATCTGAAAATTTAACTTTTTGTATTTACGCAGACCAAACATTAAAATTCCTTAAAATAATTTATCTGGGAAAGAAAATGGCTATTCTGTAAAATCTTCACTCGGCATTCTTCAAAGTGACTGGCAATGCTTTTCTGACTTTTTCTAACAGCCCTTCATATATTAGTTTATGTACTTTGAAGTATCCCTAACAAAACACCTATAATTTCATTTCAAAACATCTATCATTGCTACATGGTGGTCGTGAAGTTAACTACAGCGGAGGCCAGAAAAATTCTAACTAGCTTTGAGTATTGTAACAAAATAAGGAAATGGGTACAGAATATCCTTTTTAACTTGATTCTTAATTGGTAATTTAACTGGCCAAACAAAAGCCAAAATTTATTTTTGGTAGGGGTGGCTTGCCAAACTCAAAGAATTTGGGATTAGGACCTCTCTGGAAGAAGAAGTAACTAAACAGCTTTGAGTTTCAAGTCTCAAGCTAATACTAAGGCTAAAAAACCTAGTAGTTCTCTTTCCTGGATAGATAAGGAACTGTGACGCTTTACTCAGGAGCATAAAAAATGGAAAAGAGTGAGAGCAAGCAAAATCTTGTTTTTTAAAACGAGTAGGACCATTTTTTCAAAAGTAGGGTATGCATACTTGACCAGGTCTAGCATATATGAAACATACTGTGAAAAAAATTGTTTAGCATACATAGGCAGCTTGACCGAGCGTTTGTCAAATGTAGACTTGCAATCATAAATTCAGAACACACAAATGTAGGCTTGCAATTGCACACTTTTGAAAATAGATTCCATGCCTAACTTAAGCAGACCAAGTTTAGATATAGTTGTATGTGTTTATGTAGTAAAACTAAATAATCCTGTTTCATGTGGGGTTTTCATTTTGGTTTGGTTTGGATTTTTTGTTTGTTTGCTTGCTTGCTGTATTCTTGGAGTGGGGAATGTTTTTTCTTTAGATAAATTTAATACTTCAGAAAATTCTCAGTTGTGCATTAACTGGAGAAACACATGTAACATGTATGATTGCTGGAAGACTATTTCCTTACTGATTTTGCTGACAGCCATGTGGGTTTTCAGAGTCCTTTCAAATGGAATTTCTAAAGATACTGGGGAAGAACGATACACCTTAACAAATCCCCACCCTACCAGATACACCAAAAGGACGGAAGCGGAAAAGGATCTTGGAGTCATCATTGACTCCAAGATGAACATGGGCCGGCAGTGTGGGGAGGCAGTCAGGAAGGCCAACCGTACCTTGTCATGCATCCACAGATGCATCTCAAGCAGGTCCAAAGAGGTGATCCTCCCCCTCTACGCGACACTGGTCAGGCCGCAGTTGGAGTACTGCGTTCAGTTCTGGGCG
>NW_017729006.1:31756950-31758255 GCF_001723915.1 Gavialis gangeticus | reverse complement strand
TGACCCCAGTACTCTTTCCTGCCATGGCAGGGGGTCAGACTAGATTATCTGCTCAGGTCCCTTCCGACCCTAGAAACCATGAAACTATGACTATACTGAGACGTTCAATATCCTTAACTACCCCTGAGTTCCCAAAGCTCAGCACCTCTTAGAATCATGGCACAACAGGCCACTGTTTCATTCACGCACTGCAAATCAGCAAAATCTTACCACAAATGAGGTCATGAGAAAATAAGACACAGAAACAGCAACAACTGAGCACCATCCCACACTGGTCACTACTAAAGCATTCTTTAGTCCAACTCATACAATGTTTTGTGCTGTGCTGAACACAAACGCTGAATGAGTGCTCGAGAAGAGCTCTCACATTTAGCATGGCCATTTATGTCACTGCTGGCCTCAATTTCCTCTCCCCAGGCTAGAGCTGTGGCTGCGCTATCTCTTGCTGACAAGCCCATGTTTTACCTACTAAGGAGCCCTGTAATTAATTATCGTCTTTCTCGTCCCAGAAGTACAAAAATGGATGCAAGATGAAACAAGTTTGAAGGACAAGTTTGCTAGTCCATTGGTGTATAGTGTGGACTGCTGGCCACCTTGTACCACATGCTCAAGGGCTATGGACAGACATTCAAAAAGCCTGAACCTGAATTGATTCAGTCTTTGCAGGTTAGTCTAACCTGCTTAGATTGAATCAGTTTGCAACTCAAGAACTGAAGAAATGCAGGTACATGCCTGCAGTGGCTCAGGCTAGAAGCTGGGGGGCAGTAGATGAACCCTCCCTATCCTTCCACAGTGCTGAGCTGAGGGGGAGGAGGGGTGTGGCCAGGCCCCAACAGAACACTGTAGGGAGGGGTTTAACTTCCCCCCACACTGCCTGCACCGTCCCAGGCTTTTCTCCACTCACTGCTCAAGAAGCTGGAGTGTTGCCAGCCCCCAGGCTCCAGCTAGCACCAAGGAAAGTGGGGTGCACAGTTCATGCATCTGTTGATGATACTGAGCTTTTAAATCTCCCACTTCCTGCTTCTTTATACTGTCTGCAAACCTGACAGGTGACGAGTCAGCAGGGAGCTGATAACACAGAGTTTATCAGCCCATCAAGAAAACAAAAGCCTCTCTCATTAGTTCAAGCTCTTCTTAAACAGCTTTTTCTAAGGAAGGAACTGAGGGACAATATCAGCTGACCTGTTGATTAGCTCCAAAAAGCCCTAAGTGGACACTGTTCTGTCTGATTGTCATACATCCACAGACACATCTCAAGCAGGTCCAAAGAGGTGATCCTCCCCCTCTATGCGGCACTGGTCAGGC
>NW_017729006.1:31750596-31751950 GCF_001723915.1 Gavialis gangeticus | reverse complement strand
TGCAGGTTAGTCTAACCTGCTTAGATTGAATCAGTTTGCAACTCAAGAACTGAAGAAATGCAGGTACATGCCTGCAGTGGCTCAGGCTAGAAGCTGGGGGGCAGTAGATGAACCCTCCCTATCCTTCCACAGTGCTGAGCTGAGGGGGAGGAGGGGTGTGGCCAGGCCCCAACAGAACACTGTAGGGAGGGGTTTAACTTCCCCCCACACTGCCTGCACCGTCCCAGGCTTTTCTCCACTCACTGCTCAAGAAGCTGGAGTGTTGCCAGCCCCCAGGCTCCAGCTAGCACCAAGGAAAGTGGGGTGCACAGTTCATGCATCTGTTGATGATACTGAGCTTTTAAATCTCCCACTTCCTGCTTCTTTATACTGTCTGCAAACCTGACAGGTGACGAGTCAGCAGGGAGCTGATAACACAGAGTTTATCAGCCCATCAAGAAAACAAAAGCCTCTCTCATTAGTTCAAGCTCTTCTTAAACAGCTTTTTCTAAGGAAGGAACTGAGGGACAATATCAGCTGACCTGTTGATTAGCTCCAAAAAGCCCTAAGTGGACACTGTTCTGTCTGATTGTCCCAGTGAAATTGGATATCCAAACACCTCTCAGCATTACCTAGCATACCACATACCTATGGTCTGTGGAGCCGGGGGCTGTGCTGTGAGAGATGGGAGGAAGGGAGAGAGCGAGGGGGGAATCCCTGCTTAAGCAGCAAGGTGGGGTGGGGCAGGGGAAAGCTAGGCAGACCCCAGAGATGTGGGGTGGAAAATTTTCCTGTGCTTTATTTTTCCATGGGAAATTTTCCATTTCTAAAAAGTCATTGTTTCATAAAATTCATTAGTAACAATGAATGGGTGCCAATACAATATTAGGCAAGCTTGGCACTTTCAAAGTTATAATGGTTTTCAGGTGATTAATCCTAGGAAGTGTGAGAGAGAGTACATATACGTTTTATTAATTTGTAAACAGGAGGGTAAATATACTCACATAATAATCCAAACCAAAAATTAAGTTACGAATTCACCTAATTGGCTGTGCAGGTCAAATGAAAGCCAAAGCACAGCATACATACACAGTTCTCTGGGGGTGCTAAAATTAGTGTATCAACAGTTTTCAGTGTGTAGTTTTTTCCTCCAATTTAAACAAACAATGTAAGGGAAGTACATGCTATTGTGTACCGTCTTTACGTTGCTACAATTGTTCCAATAAAAAAAGTCTTTCCACATAAAGCTTTGAATTTGTTTGACCATAACATTTAAATCACATTAATTGTGCTGTATTTTTTTTTCCTAATCAAATATTTCAGTTCAAATACTGGTGGCTATTGGGACATAAAATTAACATGGAGGTACTTTTTT
>NW_017729006.1:31731714-31745596 GCF_001723915.1 Gavialis gangeticus | reverse complement strand
GTAGATGAACCCTCCCTATCCTTCCACAGTGCTGAGCTGAGGGGGAGGAGGGGTGTGGCCAGGCCCCAACAGAACACTGTAGGGAGGGGTTTAACTTCCCCCCACACTGCCTGCACCGTCCCAGGCTTTTCTCCACTCACTGCTCAAGAAGCTGGAGTGTTGCCAGCCCCCAGGCTCCAGCTAGCACCAAGGAAAGTGGGGTGCACAGTTCATGCATCTGTTGATGATACTGAGCTTTTAAATCTCCCACTTCCTGCTTCTTTATACTGTCTGCAAACCTGACAGGTGACGAGTCAGCAGGGAGCTGATAACACAGAGTTTATCAGCCCATCAAGAAAACAAAAGCCTCTCTCATTAGTTCAAGCTCTTCTTAAACAGCTTTTTCTAAGGAAGGAACTGAGGGACAATATCAGCTGACCTGTTGATTAGCTCCAAAAAGCCCTAAGTGGACACTGTTCTGTCTGATTGTCCCAGTGAAATTGGATATCCAAACACCTCTCAGCATTACCTAGCATACCACATACCTATGGTCTGTGGAGCCGGGGGCTGTGCTGTGAGAGATGGGAGGAAGGGAGAGAGCGAGGGGGGAATCCCTGCTTAAGCAGCAAGGTGGGGTGGGGCAGGGGAAAGCTAGGCAGACCCCAGAGATGTGGGGTGGAAAATTTTCCTGTGCTTTATTTTTCCATGGGAAATTTTCCATTTCTAAAAAGTCATTGTTTCATAAAATTCATTAGTAACAATGAATGGGTGCCAATACAATATTAGGCAAGCTTGGCACTTTCAAAGTTATAATGGTTTTCAGGTGATTAATCCTAGGAAGTGTGAGAGAGAGTACATATACGTTTTATTAATTTGTAAACAGGAGGGTAAATATACTCACATAATAATCCAAACCAAAAATTAAGTTACGAATTCACCTAATTGGCTGTGCAGGTCAAATGAAAGCCAAAGCACAGCATACATACACAGTTCTCTGGGGGTGCTAAAATTAGTGTATCAACAGTTTTCAGTGTGTAGTTTTTTCCTCCAATTTAAACAAACAATGTAAGGGAAGTACATGCTATTGTGTACCGTCTTTACGTTGCTACAATTGTTCCAATAAAAAAAGTCTTTCCACATAAAGCTTTGAATTTGTTTGACCATAACATTTAAATCACATTAATTGTGCTGTATTTTTTTTTCCTAATCAAATATTTCAGTTCAAATACTGGTGGCTATTGGGACATAAAATTAACATGGAGGTACTTTTTTAGTTTTGTTTACTAAATAAAAGTCAAATAAACATGCTAAAATCAGATCACGCTCTATTTAGGGCACAGAAAAAGATTCGGGAAAACTCACATCTCTGGCAACCTTGCCATGCCTGCAGCTTCTGCCGGAGTTCCGGATAGGGAGCAGAGGGAAGGGGCCAGCCCTGCTCTTTGGAGCAGACAGCACAGCCCAGGGCTGCAAAGCATCTCTGATGCTGGAGGACTCTGGTTTAACTTAACTCTGGTCTGGAACAGATATTGCATAAACCAGTTTGACCCAGATCAATTAAGTCTGATACTACATTCAACCATGTTTATCTTAAACCAGTTTCAGCCATTTTGAAACTGGTTTGTGCACAGAACTTCTGTTCTGTTACATATTTAAACCAGTTTCTGATCACTTGAACAAGCTGATGTATAATGTCTGTCCCTAGCCAAATAGTTAGGTACTTCTTACAGTGCACAGTAAATTAATTCTACTACATTACTCCAACAGTCATGGGGTCCTCAGATACAAGCATGTCAAACAAAAGTGAACAAAATGGCCACAGATCTTAACAGCTGTACTCAGCATTCTGAACTTCAGAAACTCCAGGACAATTACCTTGATACAGCAGGTAAATGGGGCTGCCTTTTGTACAAAGAATTCCTATCTTCCCCTTGGCATAAAGCCAGGGTGAGAGAGAAAATGGTCTACCACCTACCTGTCATCTCTACTTATTTGTACCAAAGATCACATATAGTAAGCAAATGTTCAAAATGCAAATACCTACTATAGCTTCTACTGCTCCCAAGTTTAACTTCATGTTGCAAGGAATGTTGCAATGAAGTAAAGTATCAGAGGAGATTCAATGAAGCAGCAGCTAAGAGAAAATGAAGTACTTCACAGTCACAACTAAGGGAATTCTAAGTTACTAAATACTACAAAAGCCTACAAGTAAGAGCAAACCAAATCTCCAGTACAGAGAAGCAAGACAGAACTTAAATATAAAAAAAAAAAAACTTCTCCTAGGAAAACCACAGCTAATAATTATGTCAGGATAACCATTAAACCATGATAATACAAGAACACTTCCCACTAACTAGGGACATTACAGGAGAAGCAACTCAATGAACTCACCTTCATCCAGGAATAGTGACCTAATGTTTCCCCAGTAAAACTGGCTTATAAAATACTGTTTTCAATTAAAAATAAGACCATTTCCACTAACTGGCTGAACTACAAAAGTAATGTGTCATGACACTTCCTGACAGAAACAGAAATGGAGAGAAAAACATTCCTTTTCCCCAGGTTTTCTAGTTGGTTCATAAAACTTAAAACAGCCATTCTAGGAAGGCATTCCTACTCATAAGACATGGAGTCAACCAGCCCAGGAGAACCCTGAAATCCCACCCAACCTTTCTCAATGAAAGGTACTGAGATCTGAAGGGTGTCATAAGAGGTACCCTGCCAACATTTACAGACAGAAGATAAGAGCCAAAGAGTTTTGCAAAAAAAAGCAAGCTACGGTTGAGAGTTCAAGGACAGAAAGTGTTCAGACTTACTATTAATAATTAATCCACAGAAGTCAAAACCCCATCAAGACAACTTGAAAACTTGTATCAACTGAATAAGTCTTCTACTAATGTAACAAAAAACTCCTTTAGGGTGTTTCAAAAGAGAGTAATGATGGATAATGAAATGAAATACTAAGGAACCTACACAGTTCAGAATGAAGTTTAGGGAAAACTCCATGACAGTGCAAGCTATGAAACTGAAAAGCAGTGCCACAAGCGGAGACCCCAAAGGCCCAGTGTTCACATTTTTTTTAATTACACTTCATCAAATGCTAGCAAATCCCATCTCCAACAGAACACACTGGAAAGCAAGTGCACTAAATATTGCATATGTATTCTCTGTCCAGTACCATGGCAAGGAAGTTTGGAGCCCAGGGCAAAACCCACAGCGGCAGTCTGCCTTTGATCCGCAAACACATCCCTCTTCCCCCATGCTTGTCCAGCAGTGAAAGCAGTAGCAGGAGTCATCCTCCTCCCAGTCCTGCACCCCGCTCAAATGAGCCATGCATGGCTGTCCCATACCCTGCCCCAGCTGGGCAGCACCTGTTGGCATCACTTTGCTTAGGCACCCATGGTGGTCACCCTGCTGCCTCCCCCCTTTCCACCCCTCCCGGCTATGGCACTGTCTCTGTCTCTAGCTTTACAAGGCCACGTTAGTTATGAAACAAGCTTACTTGGCTAGCTGCTCTAAGTTGTACTGTTTCTGGTTTTTGTCTGCTTCTTTTGGTGGCCTTTTTTGCGTGCTAAGTGACAGTGAGATTTTTTTGCTATGGCTGTGACAGACATTCTTCATAAATTTTAAGAAAACTGGCAAACCAAATAAACAACTTTCCCCCAGACAAAGTCGTGTGTGTGTACATCTTCTGTTGTTCCAAAATGGATACTGCTAACACAAATTAACAATGTTTGCTTATTTAAGGATTCTCAGTGACACAAGGACAGAATTCCTTACAGATGTATCCAAAAAAACACCAACAACACTCAAAAAACAAACAAACAGTTCTTTCTGCCTCAGAGTTGTGTGTAAGCACCAAGGACAAAAAGAAGCCACCTACTTTGCAGAACTGTCATTTAAAGGGACATAAACTTAAAAATCATATTTCCTTTGAAGTTTACTCTCACTTGACTAAAGTTAAAAAATAACATTTAATATTACTGTAGCTGAAACAAGTTAAAGAAAATGCACACTGAGACTTTTCAATTGCTTTTGTACATATGTTTTGTCATGTTCCAGTATTTCCACTGTACAGTCAGACAAAAAAGGGTTTTTGACACAGGTATAACCCAGACCTAGGGAGTCACAATTCAGAAGCCAGCGGTCAGTAACACTAGAGCTAGGGACAGAAGTTGCACGTAAACTGGTTTAAGTGATCAGAAACTGGTTTAAACCTGTAACAGAACAGAAGCTCAGTGCACATTAACCAGTTTCAGAATGGCTGAAACTAGTTAAAGATAAACATGGTTGAACATAGGATCAGACCTAACTGATTTGGCTCAAACCAGTGTATGAAACTTCTGTCCCAGACCCCTTCCTGGTTCAAGTTAAATCACAGTCCCCCAGCATGCTCCACAGCCCTGGGCTGGGCTGGGCTGGGCTGTCTGCTCCAGAAAGCAGGGCTGGCCCCACCTCTCCCCTACCTGGAGCAGTGACAGCTAGCTGACAAGGAGGGCAAGCCCAACTGGGGATACAGCCTAGTCTACAGAGAGAGGACTGCCCCCCAAACAAACCCTGGCTGGGGCCAGGGAGGGGGTGTTAAAACACCCCTTCCCCTGCTCTAACTTACTGCTGGCTGCAACTGTGGACTACAAATCCCAGAGGCACCTGGAAGCAGGAGGAGAAAGCAATAAGCAACCTGCAGAGTCCTACTGCTGTGATTCTGGACTGCAAATCACAGAGACCTTGGGGGCAGCAGGAAGGGGAAGCAAACAGACAGCTCATGCTGGCTACCTCCCAGAGAGCCATGGCTTCTGGCCTGAGCAACTGCAGGCATGTGGCTGCATTTCGTGAATCAAAGGTAAATGTCTGTTCACATCTGTTTAAATTTAATTTGTGCAGTTTAGACTAACCTGCAAAGACTGAATCAAATCAGCCTTGGGCTTTTTGATTGTCTGTACCTACCCTAGAAGTCCAAAAGCCAAAGCTGAGGGTCTGAGGTATCATGCTGGGTGGAGAAATGGATTCCTGATCAAGGAAGTCCATCGCTGGAAGACATGTTAGACGAGCTTCTGGCCCCAAACTGCCCTTCCTTTGAGACCTGTCTAGTATTCCTCCATCCTATTCACAGTCAGACCAATAAAAGATACCAGCAGGATAAAAAAGCAGCTTACTGCATATCCTGAACTAATCACAGCTATGATACTCCAACCCTACCCCAGTACAGGCAGTCATTTAAACATTGTCTGGGCCTTTTGCACACAGCAAAAAGGCAGGGAAACATTAAAAAAAAAACCCAGTAAAGTGCAACTGCAAAACCACAAAAATTGGCAAGAAGATAAAAGAACTAGTGTAATACCTGAAAGTACTTTTAACTCTGGGTTTGGTTCTTTTTTGTTGTCATTTTTTAAATTATTTTCTTTCAAGTTAATGATGCCCAGTTTAATTAGCTGCCACAGGAAACTCGGAATAGGATATTCTGTGCTATAAAAAGGAATGTCAGCACTTTATTTGATGACCTTTGTCCAAAATATTAAAGTTGCATGCTAGACAAAACCAAAAACCACCGTTTCTGCACTTTTTCACAATTCACTTGCAAGATAAAACTTTATAAGACGAAATATAAAACACATTGTGCTGGGGGGAAAAACACAACATGGAGACATGCTGTCAACATAGACCAATTCCCTGTAGTTAGATTCCCACATGACAAATGACATTATAATGTTGGTCTGTATAGGATATTCTGAGTAAAACACAGAAAATGTGTTCAACACAGGCATTCCTACAAATAGGGACTAAGCATCCTCACAAATTCAATCCAGATAGATGGCTATCCCTGCTGAATAACAAATTAATGAGAAACACCTTTCAACTCATTCTCCTGCCAAAAGAAAACATTCAATTAAGGACAGCCTACATCTTTATTTAATAAAGATTAATGAAACAAGCAGAAGAACATAAGCAATTCTCTGTGATTAGAAAAGCCAAAATCTAAGATACATTATATGGAATTTTGCAATGTCCAAGTGGCCAAATATATTAGCAAAACAAATAATGACTTTTGGAAAATGCTGGCCATCTGTGGGTCACAAGAAAAGGAAGTACAACTTCCTGAGCAGACACACTTACAAAAGATCAGAACTGATATGTAAAAGATGAAGCCTGAGCCAAATTGTCAGGAGATATGCAAGAGGAAAAAATAAACTGGAAACAGCAAGCATAAAAATCTGATAAGCAGTCTTATAAATACACTTCCAACACTTCCCCCCCCCAACCAATGATTGTGGCTATGTAGAAAGTATATTAATAATTGTATCATGAAATACAATTAGTCCCTGTTATTAAATGCACTGTGTATTATAAAATATAAAATGAACATATTAACTCAAATTAGAAAAGAAAAATTATGGTTTCACTGTGTTTCAGCTCTCTAAGGCTAGGTACAGACTGTCAAAAAGCCAAGGCTGAATAGGTTCAGTCTTAGCAGGTTAGTCTAAACTGCACAGATTAAATTGAAACAAATGTGAACAGACATTTACCTTTGATTCACGAAATGCAGACACATGCCTGCAATGATTCAGGCCAGAAGCTGGGAGGCGCTAGAGCACAGCTCTCTGGCTGTGCGTTCACTTCCTCTTCCTGCTGCCCCAAGGTCTCTGGTATTCACAGTCCAGAATTACAGCAGTAGGACTCCACAGGGTTGCTTATCGCTTTCTCGTCCTGCTTCCAGGTGCTTCTGGGATTTGTAGTCCACAGTTGCAGCCAGCAGTAAGTTTAAGCAGAGGAAGGGTGTTTAACACTTCTCCCTGACCCCAGCCCCCAGCTGGGATTTGCCTGGAGGGGCAGTCCACTCCCTTCCCCCTGCCGACTGGGCTGTATCTCCAGCTGGGCTTACCCCCTTGTCAGCCAGCCATCACTGCTCCAGCTAGCCGTGCTCTCTGGAGTATGCAGCACAGCCCAGGGCTGGAAAGCATGCTGAGATGCTGAAGGACTGTGATTTAACTTGAACCAGAAAGAGGTCTAGGACCAAAGTTTCAAACGGTTTGACCCAAATCAGTTAAGTCTGATACTACAGTCAACCAGGTTTATCGTAAACCAGTTACAGCCATTTTGAAACTGGTTTATGTGCACTGAGCTTCTGCTCTGTTACAGGTTTAAACCAGTTTCTGATCACTTAAACAGATTTATGTGCAACTCCTTTCCCTAGCCTAAAAGCTCAAATGGAAATGTCAAAAGGGCAAGCCCATGACAGGTATCCTATTCCCATTTGCTTTTAAATGGGAGTTAGATACCAAACTTCCTTAGGCCTCCCTGAAAATTCCAACCTTGGTCTTGGGCTAAATCCAAAATCTGTTTCAGACAACAGACACCCTTCTAGTTGCTGCAGTGGGCTTTTAATCAGGCTCTACGATGTTCTGGAACCTCAGCAAGCCTGCTAGAACTGCACAAGAGATTGGCAGAATAGCAGACAGTGCTTTCCTGCAAAAGTTACGCTAAGATCTACACAGGCAAGAGAGATCACGCTACTGTCCATCCTTATTCCTGAGTCAGCATGCATTTTAATCAGTTACATAATGAGTCTCAAGCCTAGGAAGCTGTTTTTGTCTTGACTTGGAGGAACTCCCCTAGGTAACCTTGGAAAGCAAGATTCATTGGACCATCTTCTGAGGAAACAAACTGAAATTTTAAAAATAAAAATATACACCTGGTAGAGATTAGGATTAGTACTTTCATTTTGTTTGGCGTTTTGGGGGGCTCTTTTGGTTCATGAGAAATATTCTCCCCCACCCAACCGTGGTATGTCTATACTGTAGTCACCGCTATAACAGTAAATGTAGTATAAAGTTAGCTGTGCTAGGGTCTAACCTGGCTAGCTAAGGTATCGCTGGCAGTATAGCCACAGGACTAGGCAGAAGCTGCAAAAACTGAAGAAACTGAGTAAATACCCAAGAAACAATAAATACCCAAACTGTTAGCCCAAGCTAAGCTCTATGCTACTTCCATCTACACTGCTAGCAGTATGCAAACTGCCACGTTTACACTGGACTGTAGTCACACCAGTGTATGCATACTCTTAGAATTCTATATACAAAACATTTATCTTTTATTTAGCAAGCTAAAAGTCTGTCAAAACCTTCTAGCTCATACTGAGAACAGGCCTGACAATCAATCTAGGGACTGCATGTTCAGTCACTGGACTACTAATAATACTTTTAGTTACTGGCTCAGATAATCCATATGGCAAGAATAAAGAATGCCTACTAGGTGAGATTCCTAGTGAATATTTACAGAAAAGTGGGCAAGCAGCAGGGTGATGAGATAGCCACTGAGCCATCTTTGGAAGGCAGGAGAGAATCATTGCTAACACCTAAATGTGTCTTCAATCTTTGCAGAAGTGAGCTGGAAGAGCCTAAAGATGCAGCATTTCTATCAAGGGACATCACTACATTAATGTCAGTGGAGCTACACCATTTCCAAAGGCTGAGAATCTGGCCCAGAATGAGTACTGCAGAACAAGAGAAGAGAGAGGGAGAAAATCCTGAATATCCGCTCAGAAAATTCATCATACATATGTATCCCCTTGGAAAAAGAAACACAGTCTTTTTTTTTTTTAAGTTGGAAATGTATATCAAACCCAAAATGGGTAAAACAATGTTCTTCACACTTCCCAAACATGTTTCCTCACACTTTCCAAAAAGCACCAGCAACAGCATGGAAAGTTGCAGTCCCAAAGGAAGATTCTTTTAGTCAGCTATGTACAGGAGCAACACGTTTTTACAACACCAGGCTTTCACTACTAGCAAATAACTTTACTATAATAATCGTACTGAAAACCACTGAGCCTTATTGCAGTTTTTTTGGTTTATATACACGTAATATGGATTAAATAGTTTATCCCTGACACAGCTCAAAGGATGAGCTGCTTACCTCACATTTTTACCTTCTGAACTCTAAAATAGATTTTGCTTAGTTGCAAACCAACATTGTTTTTTTCACTTGCTATGGTGAAGACACCAAACCACATGCAAAGTTTAAATTCACTGCTTTTGTAGACCAGATTCAAGTGGAAGTTTTCTGTATTTTTCCATGATGTCAAAGCCAAGAAGAATTTTAGGGAAATTTTAAAGATGAGCTACTTAAAAGTACACATAAATGAACTTGTGTATGCCTGGTGGTGAGCTGTCTCTATGACGCAATATTCTTGAATATGCAAAGTAATACATATTCACCATTTACAAGTGCATAAAATATACATTACGATCACAATGGTATGTACATCTTTTTTACAAAAACATTCAAGCCTAATTAATGAACTTTCGAGCTATAAGATTTGACCCTTTTTTCCCCCAAGTGCAAATATGGCCAGCAGATGAGCTAGCAAAATGAACTGCATTTCATTACCTCTATAATTATACACTGGATAAGACCTGAATAAGGTAGTCTTTTTAAATAAGATACTTATAGCTGGCTTCAAAATTTGCTTATTTAAACTTTTCCTTGTTCCATTTTTTTTTTTTTATCTACACCTAGTAAGTGCATTTATACAAGCAAAAGTCTTAAAACACAGAAGGACATCAGTATATGTAGTGTCTGGCTCCCTTGTTCACAGTTGTTCCACCTCCTGCTTCACGCCATGGACCACTTAAAATAACACCAACCCCACACCATACAAATCTTCAACGCAGCACAAGCACAGAAAATCTTTGGTGAACATTCTCTACAGCTGAACTAACTCTTATTCCATATTCTCAATAGTTCTTTTTCACTAAGCCTCTTCAAAATATATACGGATTTATTTTATTTTCATCCCCATTTGTTGTTTCGTATAGCTTCAATAAGCACCTTTTGAATGATAAAAAATAAACCCCATCACCTGTTATGATCCATCCTGTAGTTTTTATGAACAGAAAATAAAATATATTGGAAAGTTGGAAAGGAATTTAAAGAGTAAATACATTTAGGCCAGGCTCCTACAAGGTATTGCACAACATTGGAAAAGACCCTCAGTTCGTAGTCTATCATAGTTGCTCTGAAGCCAATGGAACTCAGAAAATTTATACCTGCTGAGGATCTCATACCTTAATTCCTGGTCAGTGGATTTTATCTTATTCAGGTTCTGTTAAATTCTCATATTAAGGCAATGATTCTCAACCAGGGTGGCACCCTAAGGCATGCTGAGATCTTTTGAAGGATGCCATGGGATGTTAGATGTGTAAACATGATTCACATGATAAACCAAGAGATTTCAAATAAGAATCCCCAGTGTTAAAAACATTCTGACCTGTTATCTCTCTGCAACAGAAGAATTTATTATCTTTCCGTAGTCAAAAATTGAGTCAAAACTAAAACCTGACATTTTCCAAGATATGCCTCAAGTCTATCAAACAGTGCCTTGATTCTAAGAAGGTTAAGAAACACTGCGTTAAGAGAATTTAGGGATACGCCTCACAGAAGACCCTCAGCATATCACAAGATCATCTCCTTAATCCTAAAAAAATAGATATCAATAAAATCAGAGCCATTACTCCTTTCTTAACTAGGAATCTTCTTCAAAGCTACAATACTAATTTTCCCTGGAATGAGCTGAAATGGTCCTTTGCTATGTCTACAAACATTTTTACTACAACATGACTCAAATAATTAGATTTTTTTTAAAAACTCAGTGCCATGCCAGGTTATGGGCAGCCAAGTCTGGGGCCAAGGTACCAATCAGAAGCAAGCAGAATCCAGAGACAAGCCAAGCTGAGAAGCCAGGAAGTCAATCCAAGAACAGAGTCTAGGAACCAGCCAAATTAAAAAGCTTGGAGGTCAAGCAGAAGGCAGAGCTGGAGAGCAAGCCAGGTTGAGAAGCCAGGAGTTCAAGTAGGGAGCAGAGTTGGAGCACAAACTAGATGGACCAGAAAAGCATTAGTGATGGGGCCCTGGCCCCAGATGCAGCCTGGGTGCACCCTTAAGACACTCCTGAGGTGCTTCTACACTTTGGGATGCCCTCCTGCCCCAAACCCCACACTGCTGTCTGCTGCTTGACCACTAAGAAAAAACTGAGATGCACCAGAAGACAACTCCTTGGCCTGCAGTATCTCAGCCCCACCTGTCTCAGGCTGTTCCAGCCCTGACCAGAGGGGATTTTGCAAACTAGGTGGACCATGCTCTCATCTAGTTAATCTGCTTAGATTCCTCTCCACCCTGAAACCAATGGTGAACTTCTGTTTGCTCCAAGGAATTGTTGCAACTCAGAACGCTTCCTGCAAAGTGTTTTCAGTTACAGTGGGAAGCTGCACTTCTGTCCATTCCCCAAATGACACATAGGTAAAAATCTCATATAGAGCTTTCAATATTTGCCTTTCACGGGTGTTAAGAACTATTAAGGGTGGGACAAAAGGCAGGCATGGTTCCTTGCAAATAGTGACTGTAACTGAGTGGAAAATATTGACAATGGATAAACAATCAAAGTTATTTAACATTTATTCTTAACTTTAAAAGTTTTAACTTACTTGTTAGTCCATGCCTACACATTCTTCCTTGTTTCTAGAGTACCCAAATCTAACTCATTTTGAATATAACGCAAAACAAAAAAGCTGTCTGATTAACTGCTGACTCTGCAGCATATCCAGAAACCTATTCTGAGTAAAACCTTAATTTTCCAGTGAAATTCCAGTTTTTAATGACAAAACTTTCTTTACAATACTATATGCAGACAAATGGGTTTTAGTCAACCCCAACTTAAACACTGATACATATAAAGCTATTTATGTTCAAACTAGGGGCAAAATGCTGGATTCTGCCACCATTTGCATTCCCTTCAATCAAAGAGCACGTTCTAGTTTTCAGCCATCACTGTCTTTTTCCATATCAGTTGGTTTGTTTGTTTTTTGTTTTGTTTTGTGTTTGGTATAAGCAATGCATTTTATTTTACATTGTTTTAAATACTAGAATTCATTAAAATACATGTACATCAGGTTGTGTTTTCAAGTCAACACCAGCTTCACATAATGTTCCTACCAATTTAATAATAAACAGAAGAAAATACAGAGCATGAACTCATTGGCCACATCGCCATGAGCAGGGGCGTGTGGTTACTGCAGGAAAAAAGCAGCAGCACAAATCTGTGCCACTGTTTTTGCCCCAGCATATGCCCTTGCATGTAGGGTTAACATGAGGAAAAATGCTCTGGATAGGGTAGGGGGGCTGGCCCCAGCAGCCTTTCCTGAGATCCTGGGGACCTCCCAGGACTCTAGCAGCAGCAATCCAGGTACATGGAGCCTGACCAGCAGCAGTAGCATGGCTCTGGCTAGCCAGGTTCTAGTTTTGGGCAGCACAATGTGCACCTCCCTGCTTTTTTCTGGTGCAGTTTTTTTTTTTACACCAGTAAATGCAAATTAGCAGCACAGCAAATGCCTGCATGTGCGGCATATGAGGTTTGCAGCACCACAAACCACACGTGCATGCTCATCTGGACGCACCCATTGTGTACAGTGGGTGACAAAATCATATTAATAAATCAGATCTAATCAACAAGATCAAAAAATTTGTTATTTAAACCTTAAACACTCCCTATTCCCATATTGTATAATTCCATCACACAAGAAAAAGCAAAGAATGCACAACAATAAAATAAACCAGAAAGAAGATTTTTTCTCCAGAAAAAAAATATTTATCTTCTGGCCCCCCAAGGAATTGTAACTGGAATTCAATTATCTGTTGATATTTAGTTGACTCATTCCTGTAAGAAACTACTAAAACTCAAGTACAATAAAAGCCATTTCACAAAGTCTATTGCAGGCATGTTAAAACTCCCTAAAATTTTCCCATTCTATTTCTGTTAACTACACACTAGACCAAGTAAAATAGCTACTGAAAAATAAACCCTAAACCAGCAGGAAGTGCCTCCAGAATGGTATTGTGTTGCTATGCTGTTCACATCCATAACTTCAGTATTCTAATCTGGTTTCATTCACTGTAAATTAAGCCAATGTCAAAGCTTACCACTCACAGGCTCTCTGTTATGGCATTCATCATTAATACTGGAGCACACAACCGAAAACTTCAGATTTTATATCAAATAGCGCTAGCTGCAGGTCACTGATATTTAGATGGGAGGTCAAGCTGTGACTATGAAACCTTGACAAACTAGCATCTCTCTGAGTGTCTAAAAGTAAATATTGAATTTTAATGGAAGAGTTACTACACAGTCATTAAACTTTGTATATACTTTATACTCAACAAGGAATGAGAGCACTGACAACAAACTGTATATCAAAGCTACAAACATTACCAGTTGTTTCTTATTCCTAAACTCAGTTGCACCTCTTTGGACCAGAGGAGGAAGCAAAGCACTCGCCGCAAGCGCCAACTTAAAAGGGGTGTGAGAATGCCCCTTGGGGCTAGGGACAGAAGTTACACAAACTTGTTTAAGTGATCACAAACTGATTTAAACCTGTAACAGAACAGAAGTTCAGTACACATTAACCAGTTTCAAAATGGCTGAAACTCGTTTAAGATAAACGTGGTTGAATGTAGCTTCAGACTTAACTGATTTAGGTAAAACAGTTTATGCAACTTCTGTCCCAGACCCCTCCCTGCTTCAAGTCAAATCAGAGTCCCCTAGCATGCTTTCCAGCCCTGGGCTGGGCTGGGCTGTGCTGGGCTGGGCTGGGCTGTCTGCTCCAGGAAGCAGGACTGGCTGCACCCCTCTACTCCCTAGCTGGAGCAGTGAGGGTTGGCTCACTGGCCAGCTCATTAGCGCCCCCCCCCAGGCAAACCCCGGCTGGGGCCTAGGGCCAGGGAGGGGAGTTAAACTTTCCTTCTCCCAAGAACAGAGTTGCCCTGCCCTGCTAAACTTACTGCTAGCTGAGACTGTGAACTACAAATCCCAGGGGCACCTGGAAGCAGGAAGAAGTGATCAGCAACCCTGCAG
>NW_017729006.1:31726157-31726714 GCF_001723915.1 Gavialis gangeticus | reverse complement strand
CTCCCTGGCAGACCCTCCAGCTAGTTCTGGGCTGGTGCCTGGCTATACCCCCTCCACTCCAGCAGGGAGGAGGGGAAACCTTGGAGGGCTTCTCTCTTCCCTTCCCTTTGGCAATGGCTGGCAGACATGCTCTAGCACCCCTCAGCTTCTGGCTTGAGCCATTGCAGGTATGTGAGTGTATTTCCTGAATCTAAAGTGTTTCTTATCGGTTCAAACTCTGCAATTTAGACTAACCTGCAAAGACTGAATCAATTCAGCCTCAGGCTTTTTGACTGTTTGTACTTAGCCATATAGACATAGCCTCAGGTTCAGTTCCTAAAGCTTTGCCACTCTGCTGAATTTTTCAGGAGGCCTTGAGTATTGTGACCCTGGGTCTCATAAAGCTAATTCTTCAAAAGGGATAAAAAACACAACAAGAATTTAATTCACATAGGGAAGTTCTCATTGTCTACATCCTAACACATTATAATCCCATTACTGCTGTCTGGTGGGAATTTTTTTTTCTAACTTTTGGTTTTATTCGAAGATTCTGTAAAATTACCTTTGTAGAACTCTAG
>NW_017729006.1:31725456-31725685 GCF_001723915.1 Gavialis gangeticus | reverse complement strand
AGTGATCAGCAACCCTGCAGAGTTCTGCAACTGTGATTCTGGACTGCAAATCCCAGAGTCCTCAGGGGCAACAGGAAGTGAACACACAGCCAAGCTGTGTTTAATGCTCACTTCAGAGAAAGAACTATGTTTGATCAAGCTTTTATGAATTCAATGCCACTACTTTTTTCCCCACCCACCCCTTCAACCTAGCAGACCCCCCCCCCCCCCCGTTCCCTCCCTGGCCGAC
>NW_017729006.1:31715555-31724761 GCF_001723915.1 Gavialis gangeticus | reverse complement strand
CTACTTTTTTCCCCACCCACCCCTTCAACCTAGCAGACCCCCCCCACCCCCCGTTCCCTCCCTGGCAGACCCTCCAGCTAGTTCTGGGCTGGTGCCTGGCTATACCCCCTCCACTCCAGCAGGGAGGAGGGGAAACCTTGGAGGGCTTCTCTCTTCCCTTCCCTTTGGCAATGGCTGGCAGACATGCTCTAGCACCCCTCAGCTTCTGGCTTGAGCCATTGCAGGTATGTGAGTGTATTTCCTGAATCTAAAGTGTTTCTTATCGGTTCAAACTCTGCAATTTAGACTAACCTGCAAAGACTGAATCAATTCAGCCTCAGGCTTTTTGACTGTTTGTACTTAGCCATATAGACATAGCCTCAGGTTCAGTTCCTAAAGCTTTGCCACTCTGCTGAATTTTTCAGGAGGCCTTGAGTATTGTGACCCTGGGTCTCATAAAGCTAATTCTTCAAAAGGGATAAAAAACACAACAAGAATTTAATTCACATAGGGAAGTTCTCATTGTCTACATCCTAACACATTATAATCCCATTACTGCTGTCTGGTGGGAATTTTTTTTTCTAACTTTTGGTTTTATTCGAAGATTCTGTAAAATTACCTTTGTAGAACTCTAGTTCAGGGGTTGACAACCTATGGTTGGCAGGCTGCATCTGGCCCGCAGAGACATTTGATGTGGCTCACAGCCACGGGGCTTTTGCTGTATTCAGCAGAGGGGAGTTTCAGAAGCAGTCATCGCCATGGGGAGAAGCGGCAGTGTTCTCCCACCCCATACTGTGTCACTTTGGACTGCAGCCTAAAAAAGTTGCTGACTGCTGTTCTATTTCATTGTGTTTCAATGACTGCTGAGGCAAACGTGCCCATTTAACCAGTAATAAAAGTACAGTGCTGCAAATTACTGCAAGTCCTATAAACAAAACAGACTTGAAAAGTCAAGTTCACCTTTCCTTAGCTGGATTAACAAAGCTTCTCTTTCCACAAACTGGGCTAAGTACAGACAGTCAAAAAGCCTGGTTTAGTCTTTGCAGGTTAGTCTAAGCTGCAAAGTTTGAACCAATAAGCAAATGAACAGACACTTTTGATTCAGGAAATGCAGCCATATGCTTGCAGTGGCTCAAGCAAGAAGCTGGGGGGCACTACAGCATAGCTCTCCGGCACATAGCCAGCATGGGCTGTTTATTTGCTTCCTCTTCCTCTTGTCCCTGAGATCTCTGGGATTTGCAGTCCAGAAACACAGCAGCAGGATGCTGCTGAGTTGCTCATCACTTCCCCTTCCTGCTTCCAGTTGCCTCTGGGATTTATAGTCCGCAGTTCCAGCCAGCACTAAATAAGCATGGCAAGGCAGCTCCACACTCGGGGGAAGGGAAGATTAACCCCCCTCCCTGGCCCTAGACCCCAGCCGGGGTTTGCCTGGGGGAACAGTGAGGACAGTGAGCCAGCTCTCACTGCTCTGGCTAGGGAGCAGAGGGGTGGGGCCCTCTCTGCTCTCTGGAGCAGATAGCACAGCCCAATCCAGCCCAGGGCTGGAAAGCATGTTGGGATGCTGGTGGACTCTGATTTGACTTGAACCAGGAAGGGGTCAGGGACAGAAGTTTCATAAACTGGTTTGACCTAAATCAGTTAAGTCTGAAACTACATTCAACCAAATTTATCTTAAACCAGTTTCAGCTATTTTGAAACTGGTTTATGTGCACTGAACTTCTGTTCTGTTACAGATTTAACCCAGTTTCTGATCAATTAAACCAGTATATGTGCAACTTCTGTCCCTAGCCCGAAAGTACACTATCATTTGCTCCTGTGTTGCCCCAGGCAAGGCATTCTGTTACTCTGGAAGCCAACTGTCTTCAGTTAAGCTGCAAAAGGTAGTGGATCTCTGACAGCAATCAGGGCCAGACACAGGCCTGGGCGAACCAGGTGGCCCCTTGGGGCCTGGTCAGAAAGGGGGCCCAAAAATGGTAATATTATTATTATCGTTATCTCTGGCAAAGGGAGGGGAGATTCTAAAAGTTTGCCCAGGACCGCCAGGAGTCTAGGTATGGCGCTGACCACAGTATTTGGACCTGCAAGTAAAATTTGATCCACACCTGTGTTGGAATGGAGCACATTGTATGGGTTCCTAATCACAGTACTGCTCACAGCAAGCAGAAGCAGAAAGATTATGCAAACCATCCTCAACAGATTGGCTGCTTATACTATGTGGTCTGTCTTTAGAAAGAAAAGACATTGGTTTCAATGGCAGGTGGGAATGTTTGGCACTTCCCCGAATCCTCCCCTTTTGCAACTAACTTGTATGGACAGCTTTAGAAAGCCTATGCATTTTTCAGAGGTACAGTTAAACCCTGATCGTGTTTAATTACAAAACAAACATGAGAACTTTGTGCAAGTCCACTCTCAAGTATTCAAATATCATGAATTAATCAAATGCCCCAAAAGACTGTCACTGGCATAAAAATTAGATTTGAAATTAGTAAGATGAATGGAGTTCTTTTTAATTGCCTTCTTGGATTCTGAACAGTTAGGTGACACTTTGGTCAAGACATTCACATTTTCTCCAGAATCACTTGAGCCCCAAACTTACTTTTAAAAAAAAACAAAAGGAACAGAAAATAAAAGGAATAAGTTTAAAAACAAAAAAACTCTACCAACTATTATATTCAACAATAAAATCATGACAGACTGGCAACATGGAGGCTATTACATTCAGCAGCATGTATACAACATGTTTCATAAAGATGTGTCCAGGAGTACAGGAAAGGCAACAGTCTGTATACAGATGAATCATCCATGATAGGAAACAGGCAGTAAGGAAGGTCTCATAGAACAGCATAAGATTGAGATCTCTGCTTACCAGCAGCTAAAAACATCCAGAGTGGGTAACTGCTCTGTCAATGGGGTGGCAATTAACACCCCTTGTTGGGAATGAATAAAAATGCCTCATGCCCCCTTTACTTGTTTGTAATTAAAATAGTTGTTACAATCTCCACCAAATGCAGAGCAATTGTACATATGAAACTTTGCTTCTGTTCCTTGTATTTACTTAAATGGTGTTTACTTAAGTTAATGACAACTGGTGATGTCAAAATATTTCATTCAAAACCCAGCCCCAAAACCTAATTATTACCGCTAACTATTTTATTAGGGGAGTGAAAAGTTCAGGCAGATTCCCAATTCTGACACTATGGACTTTAATGTCCTGGAACACTCCTCTGCCAAGCAAAAGTAGATTATGGGGCCTGCTGCGTCCGTTTCCCAAAAATCAGAATATTTTCTTAGTGCTTATAAGACACGTCTACAAGTCCTAAAACATGTGGTCATGAATTGCACACAGGCAACTTCCTCCTGCAAAAATCTCAGCCAATGCACCACTTTCCTTTTACTAGGGGTCTGTCTCTTTTGGAGCCATCTCTCTCAAACTGTTCTGAAATCTCACGGTTCACAAGCTTCTCCTCCTGCAGTCACAAACCTATTCACCTAGGACCAAACAGCCTCAAAAAGGGAATGTAAGCATCAATACTGTCGTGTGGCTGTTTTGCAGTGCATAAGACTCTCAGGACTTACCTGTGGAGGAAAACAGGTCAGTAATGTAATTATATCACCATAGCCATGCAGGTATAACTGTCTATTGGGATCCTCTATTCCACAGTAAAACTGACCTCTAAAACTAGCAATGTATTTATCCCCCTGCTAAGCAAGTTACTTGTGCAAACAACTCTTTGGAAAAGTGTTCTAAAGCTTGACTGCCCAGAAAACAAATGGTTTGCTTGATATAATCAATTAACAACTGACTGGAGGCAGGGAAAGTTTATATATCCAGTGACTCATAGACATGTATGGCATTAGCACCCTTCAACATAAAATTAACTTCTGTGTTTTCAGTCAAAGCTAAATCATGGTTCTTTGCCAAAAGTTAGCACCTTGTTGACCTGCTTAAAATCAGGCTAGAAAACAGACTGTCAAAAAGATGCTGCTGTAGATTAATCCTTCTCAGTAGGAGCAACAGGGAAATTAGGAAATGGATTGTCTTCCATAGAGTCACAAGGTGGCGGTGCAGGTATGATGACCAATGCATTGTGGAAACAGTGCCCATTCCAGCAAACACCCACCTCCTGCTCACATGCTCAAGAAAGGACGGTGACTCCACTGCCACTGCTCTTGCCCCTGCACAACCCAGATGCCTAGCCACCATATATATAGCTCTTGCGTGGAACAGAGTGGCCAGTGTCCTCTCACTCATCTACGCAACCAAGCTAGTCAAGACATGATCTAACTCAAAATGTAGAATCAATCAAAAGGAATCTCTTGGAAGTTTGTGCAGCTCGACCTGTATTACAAGTAATTGTAATACAATTGCCACTCCTCTGCTGCCAAATTTCCGGACCTGTGGTTACTCCCATGAAGCCAGATAATGTGGCCCTGCATGCTAGACCAGGCACACTGAGCCAGGTGAAGGCAACAGAGGGGTCAATCCGAATGCACTGGCTCAGGCAGTCAGGGAGAGGCAACACAGTGCCCAATTCTAGTATGGTGGGCCAGGCAGAGGCTGCATGATGCACTGGATCAAGTGGAGGCCACAGGCCCAATCCCAGTATGCTCAGTTGGGCGGAGGTGATGTGGAGCCCATTGGGGCTCTGGCTCAATCCAAGTGTATGGGAGCAGGGAGGCAGTGCAGCGTCCAATCCTGAAGAGGTGGCTCAGGTGTCTGGGACGTGATCTGGCCCACACCATTAAACCAGCCAGCAGTGTTGGGGGGGAAGGGAGGAGGGGGAGAGAAGAAAAGGCAAAGCACCACTGATTTACACGTACAAGTTATACTATTCCAACTTAGAAACAAACGTCATTTGAGGCAGTCTTAAATGTCCCAGGTTTTAATTTGGATCAAAATAGGAATGGCACAGCTATTTACAAACACGGCCCTTCCTAGCTGCATTGCTGCTCCTCTGCCAGTAAGAGACCAGGGATACAGCCTGACAGGCTTGTCCCTGAAATGGTTCCCGATTAACTTGAATGCGACTCAGTTAACACACAGATGCACACAGCAATGTCCTGAATTTAAAAATGTTTTTACATTTTACCTCACATACTTCACAGGTACTTAAGGCAGAATGGGTGTGTACATCTGTAAAATCCTGGGACAAAAGGATCTCTCCCAGGAAAAATGTGACATCTGCTTACAGTCCTATTGGTAATGATGGTGCTTTACAGCTAATCCTGCACAGGCAGAGAAATAAGCTGCACTGGTTTAGGCCACCTCTACGCCAGTATAACTGCATCCACTCTAGGGGTGTGTCACTTTAAGTACTGTAGTTAAAAATAAATAAATAAATAAATAAATACACCAAACCATAATCATCACTTTCTTAACCAAAACCATGTGTTAATCAGACCTTATTGAAATAAGAAGTCCTTACCCACTCAAAGAGTCCCAATGACATAACAGAATTACTCATATGTCTAACAACTAGTCACATAAATAACAGTTTGCAGGACTGGGCATCAAGGGACATTATGAAATTCTGCCTCTTCCAAGCTAAGAGCTTTTGTCCACATTAAAATAATGAAAGGCTGTTTATGAACAGAAGCAGAAGCACATGGATCAAACTCATCACTTAAATTTTCTTTGACTACTTTTTCATTTGCTGAATCCAAAATGTAAGGACCAAAGATTTGAGAAACAATTTTATTGTCTGGCAATAAAGAAAGAACTCATCCTTTGGCCTTGATTTGTGCCAAGGAATAACATGCAACTATAAATTATGCAGACTAATGGCTTTATAGAAGTTTTGTAAATATTAATATCTGGCCAAGCTGTTTTGTAAATTAAATTTTTGAATCCAGAAATGTGAACACACATGATGAGGGTTGCTCAATTTTTCTACTGAAAAGAATATGGTGTTGTGAGTTTTTTTGGAACAAATGTACTAGCAACATATTTAATACCTGTGTCAGTACTTAAATGGTCACATTTATTATCAGGGACATTTAAATATTTTGGGAACAAACTGTGGCTCAAACTTTGTGAAAGTATCATATATTTTTCTATCTATACTTTTACATCCACTACTGCAAGCCAAAAAAAAGTTTGTACTCTATTCTAACAGAAATCCTGTTTATCTGTTCATATTTATGTATAGTCTCACATATACAATCATTGTTTCAGTAAGCATTTCAAAGGAGCACACCAATGCAGATGAGAAAATCAGAGTGATAAGATTAAGGGCAAAGATTAAAAATCAGAATGATAAGATTTTATTCACAATTGTCACAACTGAAATGTTTACTTTTAAATTTAGAGTACTGTGTCTTTTGAACTTTTGGAAATAACGGGTAAGAGCTGTTTTCTGTCTCCAGTATACATGTGCCTTCCACTAACTTCTCTCTAAAACAAGTTGCAAAGTTTGCCATACACTATTATTGCATGCTCCACTGGCTCCCTGAGAGATGACGAGCAATGCACACATTCTACTTGAATGAGTGACCCATAATACCAGTTTTAAACAGATGAAGTGTCAGGCTGTGGGCCCTGAACCTGGGCCCGTGACCCGATCAGTATGGCCACTCATCGTGGCTTGCCACCCTGCAACTGGTCACCCAGGCTGGTCAAGGCTGCTCTGAAGCTTCCAGCAGAGCCTAACCCTCCAAGAGTAGCCAACCAGGGTCACTTGACCCTCCGGTTCCCCAGGTTTTTCCTGACCTGGAATAGGAAGTGTCTGGGCAATAGGCCTCAACCTGATCCCAGACTTGCTCTCTGCTTAGTCTCCTGGCTTCTTGAGCTGGCTCTCTGCCTGATCCCCCGGCTCCTTGACACAGCCTCTTCCTAAACCCTGTTCTCAGTCTGATCACCTGGCTTCCTGACCTGGCTTGTCCTTAGATCTGCTCAGCTCTTTCAACCCTGCCTGGCACCTGGATCCTCAAGTGGCCCCAGAGTTGGCCTTCCATGACTCAGCATGATATATGTAAACAGATATATAAAATCTTAAACTAAAAACAAAATTTAATATTTGTTGGTAATGTTTTTTTGCATACTGATCCAGTAACATACTAAACGGCACAGGCATAACATCAGCCAGTCCGCCTTCAAGCACTGAATACTCATCTATGGCCAACTGATGTCAACGTCTTATCTAATATACTTGGATACATTTTAATTATTTTTTACTGCTATTAAGGTCTTCTCCTAATGAGTTTGATGTGGTCATGAGTTCCACAAGTGTTCCCTTTTATCAATTTTAAATATTTGGCCTTTTAGTTGCACTGAATGTCACTTTGTTCTCTTTTTATGAAAGCAGGTAAAATAGGGCCCAATTTTAGCATCTATAAAAAGTTTATAGCTAGTTTGGCAGCAGCTGTGCAAGGGTTAAAACTGTAGTTGTGAAGCTGAAGTTACCTTCAGTTACCTGCAAACTTAGCTACATTACATCACACTTTAAAAAAGGGAGTCAAAAAGGCAAATAAAGGATAAGATACCATTAAGAAAAGAACTGAAAATAAAATGGAAAATACCATTATGCAAATATATACACCCATGGTCCATCCACATCTTAAACAGCGCACTGTTCTGATTGCTCCATCTCAAAATGAATATGCAAATTTAGAAAAACTTATGAAGGATAACCTTATTGAATGTAGAAGTTAGAGATGCAAGCACAAGTTCACAACATCCAGAAACCTATTGCTGGGAATAGGGAGGGCCTGACAGGGGATGGATCACTCTACACAGGCCTTGTTTCTTATACCCCTCCCCTAATTTATTCACTACTTGCCAGGCTAGATGGACATTTGTAGTATGGCAATTACTACATTTTTTTTTATTCTATAGATTGTTAACTAGCAAACAACAAGTTTACTATAAATTTTTATAAATTTGATCATATATTCTTCATCTTTGTTTCTGTCAGCCACTGGAGTTTGAAATCTCCCTTAAAAATGTCACGTGAAAAAAATTTGAACAGATAAAGTTAAGATATCTAGACAAATTATGTCATTAGTTTCTCTTCATATTCCTATTTCATTGTCACTGACATACTCCAACAATTCTAAAAGACTGGAAAAGTATGATTTTTCATTTCAAAAAGCTCTGCAGATTATTTTATTATACCAAATTTGCTTGTTTTATCATTCATTACAGGGGCGTAAGTTGTAGCCGTTGATCTAAGGACATAGACAGGCAAGGTTCTTTGGGTGAATCAGATATCTTTTATTAGACCAACTTAAATAGTTGGAGCTTACCATTCATTTGCAGTTAGCCATATCTACCACCACCAGAAATAACACCACTCCCAGTTACGTGGTGCACAACCTTTTGGCCCCACAGACCAGATGAGAGGCACACAGTCAGTCCATGAACAACATGAGTCTTGAGACCTGGCACCTTCTTGTCCACTGGGCTTGGGTCCTGAGAGCCCAGCACCCCCCTTTCCACCTGTCACATGCCAGGGTTGGGCTCTGGGACCTGGCACCCCCCTTGCCCTGCCCTGAGTATTGGGATAGGGCACCCAAACCAGCACACAGGCACTAGGGCTTCCAATGAGTCTGGAAATCTGGCTGTGGGGCTGTGGTGCTACCCCTCTCCTGCCAAATTTCTGGACCTGTATGGAGCCCAGTGGGCCAGATGACAGGGTGCCATGGGCCAGATCTGGCCTGTAAGCCAGGCCTTGAACACCCCTGTACTAATTCATAGTTTCATAGTTAGTAGGGTCGGAAGGGACCTGATCAGATCATCAAGTCCGACCCCCTACCATGGCAGGAAAGAGTACTGGGGTAAAACAACCCAAGCAAGGTGATTGTCAAGCCTTGTCTTAAAGACCCCCAGGGTAGGAGCCAGCACCACTTAATTTGGAAGTTGGTTCCAGATCCTAGCCGCCCTGATCATGAAGTAGCACCTCCTGATATCTAGCCTAAATCTACCCTCTGCCAGCTTGTGACCGCTATTTCTAGGCACTCCTGGTAGTGCTCAGGGGAACAGGGACTCCCCCAATGCTTGCTGGTCCCCTCTGACTAGTTTGTAACAGACCACTAGATCCCCCCCCAGCCTTCTCTTGTGGAGGCTGAACAGGTTCAGGTCCCGTAGCCTCTCCTCGTAGGCCCTGCCCTGCTGCTCCCTGATCATGCGAGTGGCCCTCCTCTGCACCTTCTCCATGTTGTCCACATCCCTCTTGAAGTGCGGCGCCCAGAACTAGACGCAGTACTCCAGCTGCGGCCTGACCAGTGCC
>NW_017729006.1:31689633-31715480 GCF_001723915.1 Gavialis gangeticus | reverse complement strand
CCTGCTCGTGATGCTTCTGTGGATGCATGACAAGGTGCGGTTGGCCTTCCTGACTGCATCCCCACACTGCCGGCCCATGTTCATCTTGGCATCAATGACGACTCCAAGATCCTTTTCTGCCTCTGCACTGATGAGAAGGGAGTTCCCCAGCCTGTAGGTATGGTGCTGGTTCTTCCTCACCCCCCAGGTGCAGCACCTTGCATTTGTCAGTGTTGAATCCCATCCTGTTCTCATCCGCCCACCCCGTAACCTGTCTAGGTCCGATTGTAGCCTATTCCTTCCTTCTAACGTGCCCACATCCCCCCACATCTTCGTGTCATCATCAAATTTGAACAGGGTGCTTTTTACCCCCTCGTCCAAGTCACTGATGAAGATGTTGAACAGTGCAGGCCCGAGGACTGAGCCCTGCAGAACCCCACCGCCCACATCCCTCCAGGTCGAAAATGACCCGTCCACCACCATTCTCTGGGTGCGGCCCTCCAGCCAGTTGGCAACCCATTCGACTGTGTAGGTGTTGACACCACAGTCCCCCAGATTCTTAATGAGAACAGGGTGAGAGACAGTGTTGAAGGCCTTCCGAAAGTCCAGAAGGACTATGTCCACTGCTACCCCTGCATCTAAGGATTTGCTGACCTGGTCATAGCAGGCCACCAGGTTGGCCTGCATCTTCACACATCAGAATCCCTGTGATGAGAGGCAGTTCCACATCTTCCACCGCAGTCAATTCAGGAATTGGAGAATTCTGAGAATACTTTGACTAGAACCACACAAGTCAGCCTAGAGAAACTATAATGGTTTTCTATCATGAAGCAACTGAAAATGACAGTGGACAGAATAGAATGTGTATCAAAATGATAAACATTACAACTTTTTTTGGAAAACAGCTATAAATTATGGCTGTGAAACAATATGTCCTGGGACATCTCCTGCATTACTAAACAACAGCTTTATGTACACAGTGGGAGTGACGAACTATGCTGCATAGGAAGGATTTATTTGAATCATCCATATTATATAGTAGTTTGACATTATTCCTGGAAGAGAAATTAATCCACTGTTTAGAAATGTACAAGTCTTACAGAACCTCTGGATCAGAGAAAAGTTGTGTGAAAAATCTCTTTTCCAGTTTTAAATCCTTTTGCAACCAGAAAGAAGCTTGCTTATCACCTCTGAAGCACTTTGCTTGCATGTTACCTGCATACAAAAGAAAAAAGCAGCACAATTCAAACTAAAATATCTTAAAAGAAAAAGAAAAAAAAGGAACGGCTGTAGTTTCTTATTAGACAAGAATGAAATCATTCGAAGACAAATTCAAAACCTGAAGCGCAAACTGAGAGCTTGGAGTTAAAATAAATGAATAAATAAACAAACCAACCCAGGACTTCATAGTTGAAAGCAATACTCTGCTAGTGTTGTCCTTTTAAACATTGCCCCCTACTGTTCAGAAAGAGATCCTGATTTCCCTTATAGTTAAAAAAAAAAAAATCTAAATAATACCATACCAATACCAACAAATGGTCATCCCCCTGTGACCGGTGCACGATTATCTTTAACTGGCCAATTTTCATCAGCAGACAACCTGAGGCTTGCAAGTGCTTAGAAAGCAGCAGGAACATTGAGAAACAACACGGAGAAGCTAGCAACCCAGCAATAGCCTGTACAATGCTTAATGTATTCAATCAAGATTGTTTAGATAAGAAACTCCGGTTACGATTCAAGAGCGCCAAGATTCCCAAAAGGAGTTAGCATTTGGCTTACCTACAAGTAAACTTTTCCCCCCATACATGACCCTGGCTTGCCTGAAAAGCTACTTATCTTGTAAGTTGTTAACAATTTGTCACCTTAAATACAAGTCCAAATATTAAAGGGAGGCGATTCCAAAATACTACTGCTCGGATTTAAAAGACCATGTTACCAATAATCCAGATCATCAAAGCAAGTCTAAATTAATAAGATGCACTTGTTCAAGTCCTAGATTACCGGTAAACAGTGTTACCTTATGTATTACTTTCATGTTTCTAATTAAATTCAAAACCAGGTGATTTTAATGGGAACAACAAAGGCTCAGAAATAAAATTATAAAAAATGATTGTTCTAAAGGTAATTATGAATAGGTTTTTGAACATTTAATATTTTCAATGATCAAATTTTGTTTTCATTCACTTTGCCAAAACAAACAGCATTGCAGCTACTCAAAAGGGCCAGATGTTGATTAATTTATCCAACTGATATGATCTATAATACAAACACTGCACATGGGCCACATAAAAATATCTGTGAAATTCACATTTGACATCGGGCTTAAAAAAACCCCACCAGGTGCGCATTCATTAATATAGATCATTTTAATTACTATGGGCCCGATTCTGAGCCCAGGCTGAATTATTAAAAAAGAAATAAATCAGTCAATATGGTTCAGCTGTTTCTGAGAATTTGTTGAGGCACAAAAATATTCAACATTAAAAGAAGATTTGCAAGCATTTTGTTAGGAAGCCCGTCCTCAAGCAGAAGATGCAACATTTGACATATCCTTTGCAATTTGCTCTTCCTGTGAAAACCTTCCCTAGATTTGACCAAGGAAAAACCTGAAACAATCTCAATCTCAGTTTATATATGTTCAGTATTGACTTGTTAGAACTGCACATCAAACTGCACAACTGGATTTTAGTCCTGCCTCTGCCACAGAATTCTTATATAATTCTGGTCAAGTCACATATATCATAAGCTTTCTTCATGTTCATGGGGCTAACTCAGAACCCCAAGACTTGGACGTGTAAAAGTTCTGACCACTTAACATCTGCAACTGAAGTTAACAGTAGTGCTTTGAATAAAAGGGGCTTATAATGCTAAGTACTCTGAAAATCCAGGTCCTAAGCCTTTCATATTAGTACATGATTTTCACCATGTCTTGGGTAACAACTCCCCACTGCACCTACTTCTCTGAAGGGTTATTTAACTCGGGTAGAGAACTATGTTAATGTTGTCCTTCCACTACCCTAGCAAGCAGGAAAGAACTGCAATGTGCTGTGTAGATAGTGTGAGCATTGTCCACACCATGCACTGACAGAAAATACAGCATGCAATCATCAGGAATCCTGGTTTTCTATGATTAAAAAATAATCCCCATTTTTTTTTATTTAAAAAAGCAACCCAAAATTCATCCATCCATAGTGGTGTTTCATTTTGATCACGGAAAAATGTGGATTTAAGGGTTACTTTTTTAAAATCCAAGAAGTGGGGATTATTTTTTAATCAGAGAAAACCAGGGTCCCTGGTAATAATGTAATAAAAGATAGCCATATAGTACAGATACAAGAAGGTCAGAGTAAGGATGCAAAAGCAAGGGTATGCAAACCTTAATACTGATATTTCTTTGACTTCGCAACATTTTAAATCCTTTAACATGTCATGTGTGATATGTGTATCTAAGTTATGAGAAAGCTGTAATAGGAATATTAAGTGAAGAACAAATAGGTGAAGTCTGAGTCATTTTACCCATGGGTGACTGGTGCCACCTTAGCCAGGGGGGCATGTGCCCCCCCCCCCATTACCAATCACACCAAACGGGAAGAGCCCCCCCCGCCAATCACACCAACCAGGAAGTGACCGCGGCGCTCCCCCCAAATGGCCATGGCATTCCTACTCCCCAGCTGGCACTTCCTGGAGGGCATCAGCGCTCCCACCTGCCCCCCCTACCTGTCGCCTAAGCAGGGAGTGTGGCCTGTCAGAGGGTGCATGAGCGCTCTCAGGGGGTGCATATGCACCCCCATGCACCCCCTAAGCATCACCACTGATTCTCCCAGTGGCACAGAATCAGTTTAAGCTGTGATTCTCAACCAGGGTGCCTTGAGACTCTGAGGCTTGGGACACAAGTTACACATAAACCAAGTGATCAGAAACTGATTTAAACCTGTAACAGAACAGAAGTTCAATGCATAAAAACAAACTCCTTTCAAAATGACCAAAACTGGTTTAAGATAAATGTGGCTGGATGTAGTATCAGATTTAGGTCAAACCGGTTTATGGAGCTTCTGTCCCAGACCCTTTCCTGGTTCAACTCACAGTCCCCCAGCATCCCAGCCTGGGCTTTGCAGCCCTGGGCTATGCTGCCTGCTCCAGTGGAGCAGGGACTGCCTTGCCCCTCTGCTCCTTAGCCTGTTTCCTACCTGTGTCTGTGTGGACATAGGGATGGGGGGCAGGGGAACAGACCTCCAGTCCTCCTAGCCAGGGTCTACGCAGCACACAGGGGGGAAGGAAAGCCCCTGTGGTGCCAGCTTTTCAGACCCTGCCAGCCTTTTCCCCTCCCAGCTGCTGACTGCTTCAGCAGCTGCAACAGAAGGGAAGAATAAGTCCTCTGGGCCAGATGCCTGCCCATGCCGCCCAGCGTGGGGGCACTGGGCACCCCTGCCTGGGGGGACTACCCCCCAGCCCAGGGCAGCCCCAGGAGCTGAAGGGAATCTTCCCCTCCTAAACTTAACCTCAGCCCCTGCGAGTCTCAGGCACCTTGAAGGAGCAGAGGGAAACTTTCCTGCTCCTCCACAACCAGTTTTGCCTTAGTTGCTGTGAGTCTGAGGCAAAATTAATGCAGCGGAACAGAAGAATTTCCTTCTGCTCCCTGAGCTATCCCTGAGACTCCAGCAGCTAAGGCAAACAAGTGGGGTTGGGAAGAATTCCCAGTGCTTCTGGCTGGAAAAGGAGACACGTTTGCAAGGGAAGCTAGAGTCTGTTAGCAATCTGTGGAGGCTGCTTCCTAGGCGCACTAGGTGCAGAAGCCTGCACTGGGGGCATGGTTTAAGCCCCGACTAGTGCTGCCCTAGCTAGGGCTGAGCACAGGGAGGAAGAGCTCTCATCAGGACACAAGTGGAGGGTTCCAGCAGCAGGACTCTGCTCAAAAGTGGTCTCCCGTTTCATTAAATCAAAGCTCACAAAGGGACTGAGGACTCCTAAAGGACAGGAGCACTTAGGGCAAAAGGGAGCTCCACAAGGGCTCCTGCCCCTGTTCTCCCTGCCTGCTGCTCTACATGTCATTTCAGAAACGCAGCTCACAACTGGAGTTGGTATTGGTGAGAGAGAGAGAGAGAGAGAGAGAGCGTGCGTACATGTGGGGCAGGAAGGCAAGGGAGTTTGAACCTTCACACCAATAATTTACAAAATTCTGAAGCCAGGCAGAACCATCACTTTTTGCAGACAGGAGCCCTGATGTTCAGGGCACAAGCTCAGCACCTTTGGACAGGCCCCTTTAAAGAGTCTCAGCTGAAGCCTGCTAAAAGTGAAGCACCTAGAACAGTGATTCTCAACTGGAGTGCCCCTGGGCTTCATGCAGCCAGGCAAAGACAGGGAGAGGGGGCTTGTCTCCCTAGAGAGGGGAAAGGAGGAGCTCCCTTAGCAGCACCCTCTGCAGATACAGGCAAAATTCAGAGAAGTTATGGAGGGGTGCCTTGAGTATAAAAAGGCTGAGAACCACTGGCTTAAAGGACTTGCTCATAGGTGTTATTATTATTAAAGGCAGCGATATGATCCACTCACTTGTAACCTTTAACTTGACTATTGCAAGGCACAATACTGAGACAACCAAAGTTAAATTGCTCCACACGGTTCAATCTCAAGTGATACAATGAAACACTAGCTATGTAATACAGGCCTTAAGAATGCACCACATTAAAACTGGTAGTCTGCATCCCTCCTGTGAAGTTTAACCATTAAAAATATGCTGACACCCCCCACAAAAAACCCCCCACAAAATTTAGGCAAATCATATATCAGTAACATAGTACAAGAATAGTATAGAGCATACGCATAATACATAAGTTCACAACATTTTTAAACTCAAGGCACTCTTCAGAAAATGCCAGCACTTATTTTTCATTCATTTTTTGACCACAGAAAAATAGGGCAATTCTTCTGTTGCAAAGGACTCAGAAAAATCACAACGGGTTTGTGACACTTACAGATTCTTATTGTAATCTCTGGTTTTAACTTGTGAATCATGCACAGGGGTGTTTGCACACCTAACAGTGCTAATATCGTGAGATCCCACAGATCATCCTCCAAACGATTACATGGCACCCCAGGATGCCACAGTACCCTGATTGAGAATCACTGACATAGTGCATAGGACAACACAGCCTTTAATATATATCACAGAAAGTAAATATTTTTGTCACCCAGATACCACATGAATGGCTGAAGTCAGACAGGTAGTTAAGACTTTTTTTTTTTTTTTTAATTTGATGAATAATTAACAAGACTGAAGAACAGAGATAGAAACAAAAACCTCAGACATCTTGATCACAGCTGCCATACAACTTATTCTGTAGCACAGGAGAGATTTCTTCAAATTACTTGTTTATTGGTTACATTCCATGCTTATGATGTTCAAACTTAAAAAGATACATGCTTCCAAAATAAGGGAAACATTCAAAAGATATTAAGTCCTGTTAATGACTTCTTGAACTAAAATGGATAAGGGAACAGTATGCATTTCCTAACTGATGTTCCCAAAGTTATAAATCACAGTTTTTTAAATTCAGTAAATGACTTCTGCAGTTAGGCATATAAATCAGGAAAAAAAAAAGAAACATGAAAGTAAAATACCTGAGTTATTTTTATAACACTAATTCTGCTTTATTAAACATCTGTATATTTTTGGTTATGCATTTATTAACAAATCTTTTAATGTAATTTCAATGTTTTCTGTGTAACCTCACACCTAGAATCTAAATTGTGCCTATTACTTATTAACAATGATGGTCATAACAAATATAATGCTGTCCATTGATGTATGATCAATAGCTTTAACAAAATACATTCAGCAAAGACAAATAGATTTATTACAGGCTGGCTGAGTTGTACAACAGAGATCATTTCACTCCTCTGCCTGGAGGTTTTATATTATAACTCACATCGTATCAGGTAACCATCAGCCCTTCTGTCAGATCAGAAAAAGCCTGAGGAAAAATCTGCTACCTAAATCTCCAAGCTGGTCCCCAGAGAGGTATAAAATATTGGATGCAATGCCAGCATTCGTCCCATTTACAGAAAAACTTTTCATCAAATGTTCCTCAAACAACTTTCGAAGTTTGGTGGATTAAAGGGACTGACGGTTGCTCTAAAGTTCTGGGTCACTGGGTTCCCACCCATTCGAAGAAGACATCTTTTGAACCTTTGCAACCCACACTCTTTCAGGATCTCTAGCTAAAGCATTGTACAAATACACGAATTGTGGAAATTAACACTGTGTTCTTTCTCTGTTCCTCCATCTCCTCTCTCCTACCTTCCCCATCCCCCCAGTCTGATACAGCTCTGGACTCTCAGGTTTCTAAACAAATTCTTTGGCCATGCTCACTTTGAAGCACTACAAAACTTCAGTGCTATGAGAGCTATACCAACATTAAGAGCTCTCAAACTAGAGAGCTACAGTTATTGCAAATGTGTATTCTCCAGGCAAGGGGCAACACAAGGTTCTCCTCGGCTGAAGCCTGACAGCGAGTCTCAACGCTGCCACTGTGATGATCAGAGCTGCAGCCCCTCGTCCCAGTTGGGCTACATCTCTGCTCCCCGCAGGCAAACCAAGTGCTGATCTCACACTCACTGATGGAGGACTCTGCGAGTATCAAGCCGTCAGTCATCTCACTGCAACCACTTTTCCACTCATCTTCTTTGGAGGCAGAAAGTAGAAAGCACTGTGGGATACTGTAAGAGTAACTCCCCCTGTAGTGCTACATGTACTCAAAACACAGCACTACAGAGAAGAAATCATTTCATCCAGCAATATTTCTGCAGCACCTTTGCCATTTTTGCCATGCTACAGGCAGGAGGCACAATTGTACATCCACTTTTTGTAGTGCTACAAGTGCCTATACAGAGCTACAAATGTAACATCTGAACTTTTGTCAGCAGTTTCCAAGAAACTAAGGCTCTTGTCCCTGCACCTTGACTACATTACAAAATTCTGCAGGCCCAGTAACAGATGATGTAGCTCTGCCAACAAAATCCCCAGTATGGATGCAACTCTCACAGAGGAGGCAGCCTTTGGCAGACCTTCTGCCATCTGTGAGAACCGGAATCTCACTGCTGGAAGAAAAAATCCTTCTAACAGCCACACAAGACTCCCCAGCTACCTTAGCACTACCCCTGCTGCAGCAGCCCCCAAGCATGGATCTAGTCCACAGGTGGGCAAAATGCAGCCCACAGGCCACATGCAGCCTGCCAGGCCATTCTATCCAGCCTGCGGAGCCCCTAAATAATTTTGAAAATTAATATTTATCTGCCCCTGGCTGCCTGTCATGCGGCCCTTGATGGCTTGCCAAAACTCAGTAAGCGGCCCTCCACCCAAAATAATTACCCGCCCTTGATCTACTCTAAGCCAAAAACCTATTGCACACAAGCAGACTACTGTGCTAGGGCAAAACTCCTCTGATTTCAACAGGGCACAGTATGAGATGCACATAAGGAGTCCTAGGAAAAAGTTTAATGGGCACGTTTTCACAAGTTTTTTTAATAACTGTCAGGACAGGTCACAAAACAAGATTATGCATGAATTGTCTCAACACTGTGAGGAGTGGGTACTTTCCTGAAACTGTCCTCATTTGCTGTAGATCAATGATTATCAGCCAGGGTGATGCAGCACTCTAGGGTGCCCTGAGATCCTTCCAAAGGTGTCAACAGGGTGCCATGTAAAGTTACCAGTGTTAGTTGTGTGAACACAATTTACAAGATACACCCAGAGATTTCAAATAGAAATTCATAGTTGTAGTCTTTCTGAATCCTTTGCAACAGAAAAGCTGCTTTATTATTTTTCTGTAGTCAAAAGAATAAGAGAATGAAAAAAAAAGAGTTGGCATTTTCCAAGGGGTGCTTCAAGTTAATTCAGGGGTGCCTTGAATCTAAAAAGGTAGAGAACCACTACTCTAGATGCAGTTATTCCCACAACTCTGACTCATGGCAGAATATAAATGAAATGCTAATCTTTCATGAAATGGCTTTGACCATCCTGGCCCCTCCTGGGCTTGGACCTCTAAACCTTGAACAAAGTCACCCCTCTTGGATTTAGGCTTGCATTCTCTGCCCCTCCTGGGCTCAGGCCTCATTACCTCCGTTAGACTCCGTCCCTCCCAGACTATGAGCCCCCAACCCTGGTTCTTGCCCCTCAGAAGCTACAGACCCCTGGCCCTGCCTGTCTTTATCACTCTTCAGCTGTGGCCTTGGCCCCACTCCTGCCCAGTTGAGATCTCCACCACCCCATAGTCTCAATACCTAAATCACTAGTGCTCTCTCAGCCCTAAGGCTGTTTTACCCTAAGCAGTTGGGATGCTTTATCAGACACTCCCCCTGTCACCAGCTCAGGAGTTCTTTTATCCATGGCCCCCAGGGCTAGACTGCCTGCCCAGCTGAAGCCCTGGGCTTATATCTTGCAAGCGCAGTCCCTTCTGGGCCATGTGGCTCCCTTGATTGCCCTCTACCTTGCTTGCTTCTCCCGCAGCCTGCCTTCCCTTAAAGTAGCAGAAACACCAAGCTCCCTGCTACAATATCTTTGCATTATACAGCTAAACAGATTTTCCTATTTTTAAACAAACTAAAAAAATCCAAACCAGGAAATGCTAAGTATGGGCAAAGTGGCTCTAACATTTCTGTTTCATTCCGTATTTTTCCACTTGTTGTTTAGGCTGTATTGCCTTCTCTGCCTTCACTGACAGAGGGCTCTGTGAGCAGCAGGCTGTCAACAAGCCCACTGCAAACAAAGTACGAGACACTGCTGAACATTTTATAATTTAGAGCAGAAGTTCTCAAACTGTGATCTGCAGACCACCGCTGGTCCATGAGCTCCATTCAGGTGGTCTGCAGAAAGGTGACCTAAGGCTTAGGTTGACAAACATTACACCTGACTTCTCAGAACTTTGCTCAAAAAAAACAGGTGCATCCATCCCATTAGAAAGGTAGGACTACTGATAATAAAATATGAGTTGTGTGCTTTGATTTGTAGAACAAAAAGAAAATTTACTAAGTGGTCTGGCGAGACCCTCAACAATTTTCAAGTGGTCGGCAGAAAAAAAAGTTTGAGAACCAGTGATTTAGAGGAACACAGGAGACAAATCCTCCTGGGTTGAGCCCAGTTGCCTGCTATCACATGGCATTTACATGTTCGATTTCTGAATTTTAACCATGAACCTAAAATTATGCATAAAATTCCATTTATAATCTAAAAAGAAAAACAAATGCCAAATGCCTGAAGGGGTTTCTTGGTGCTTATCCTATGTAGGGGTCATTGCAGGTATACCTTCAGCAAAAGCTGATCAGAATTCCACTATTTTTCTAAGACCTTTAAGGAAAAAAATGTTCTCTTGATGTGATGACAAGTATCAATTAGAAAAGAATTCTCTTGATGTGATAAGTGTCCAAAATTACCTTCAACCTTGACATATTTATAAACAGGGATCTGTCTTTTCCATTTCCCATGGAAAAACCGGGAAAAACAGATTTGCCCCTTTACCAGAGGAAAATGCGGATTTCTTATTTTAACTTATTTAAACCCACAGATTTTGCAGTTTTGCAAAGACATGCAGGGGAAGTGTCACTAGGGGAGTGTAGAGCTCACAGTGGCAAAGAGATCCCCCCATGGCCCCACTGTTCCCTGCAGTGCTGGGTCCCATCTGCTGTGCTATGGAGGCCCCAGGGCAGGGCAGCAGGGCAGGAGATCAAGCTTGCGGCAGGCAGCCCACACCTACCCCTGCCCTGAACACAGATCTGGGGGGGCACGGGATCCCCTTGCCTCCCTGGGAGTGTGTGCAGAAGTAGGGAGCCCCCCCACCCGAGCCTACAACAAGCGGCGGGGGAGAGAGCCAGGCTCCCATCTGCTGCAGCAACCACCGCCTCCTACTGGGGGCAGGGGGTGCAGACCCAAGTCCCTGGCCCCACAGCCCTGGCAGCTTCGGGGGGGCACAGGCCTCTCATTTTAATCACAGATGGGGGGGGGAAGGGAGTTATCAGAGAATCTGTGATTTTTTAATCAGGGAAAACCAGAATCCCTACTTACAACACTTGGAATAACAAAAGACATTTCAAGTTTGAAGCTTCATGTTTCAGTTATTACACAGAGATACATATTACACAAAGCTGGTACACTTCACCCTGCCTTACTTTACTACTTTTTGTCTCTTACTTTTAATTACATCTTACATCCATTCATTGTAAAAAGCCCATAAAACAAACCAGCAAGAAAGCAAAGATGATTCAAACAAAACAGAATGCGATAGTCAGGAAAGCCCTACAAAGATTCTCTCAAAAATAAAAATGCAAGAAATATATTTTGTAACGCAGGCCTCACACCTCATGTTAACTGCTACCCAGTAGGCTGGAATCTAACCCAAAGACCTGTTTACTAGTGGCAAATCACTACCACAAAGAAGTCCCTGAACAACTTTGATATCAAGTACAAAGCAGAAGTGACTTTTTCCTAACCTACATAAGTTCTTTGTCATGGGTCTTTAACAAAGCGAGAAACACTTCCAAATAGAACACATTTTCCTTATTCTTTTAGTTTCTAGTAGAGTGCAATCAGTGGTCCAGGTGAGTAAGAAAATTATTGAGAACATATTTTTCATAACAGCTTATATTCTCTGGAGATTTGTTCTACAGCAGTTCAGGTACAAGCCAGACCAACTGTTTCTCTAAAGCTTTAAGTTGATCTATAAACATAACTACTTCAGAAGTAAAAACAGAAAGAACTTACCCTTAATTTAAGCAACAACCTTTAAAGTAGATCCCTTAATACTGCTGCTCTATCACTTAATATTGCTGTGTTAAGGCTTTTCCATTTCTGAGTATTTACATTTTACATTTACGTGTTTCTACCAGCTCTGAGTCAATAGGGGACAGCAAAATCAACGTAAATTTTGTTATGCAGGCAGATGAGCACAACCTAACACTCCTATCCAATGAGAACAGATGCATAGCAGAGAAAACATATTGAGATCTTTGGAAACTGGAAAATCTCCACATTTCTAAATTTCCACATGGTAAGTCTCTAGCATATGTGATGGATGATCTGTACCAGGCTGACCGAATAAAACTGAAAAATTTACACCCAGGAGCCTGCTATGGAGAAATTTGGAAAAGGAACAGTAAAAAATATTTTACTGACACAAATAGGGTCAGGATTTCATCCCAAGTAAACAACACTATCTGGAAGAAATCATTTCTAGCAAGGAACAAAGTAAGGGACCTATACAAATGCTCATTGGCGTTCTAATTAAAATGATGCAGTGTCGCTGCTGCATCACGTGTATTAAGGCCCTGCACATTTAGAAATAGCCAGAAGGCGCTTTAACTAAATCTCATCAAACAAAGTTTAGATGAAACGTCCCACAGCCATTTTTAAACATGTGCGGGAGCTTAATACACATGAGGCTGAGGAATTTTAATTAGAGCAGCTGCCCAGGAACTGCTCTAATTAAAATGCCTCCCCCTCACCCCCATCTCTAAGCAAACGTATAGGCAGCCTTTGACTTAAAAAATAACGTCTCTTGAAATTTAGTAGAACTTGATCTGTTGGTGCTAGCTCTATCCTAAGCCCTAAAGTCAAAAGGTTCATATAGAAGTCTTTAAAAAGCTTCGCCCAACTCTTGAGAGAAGGAAGTCTCCATTCAACTAATTAGTTAAAGGGGCAGCAATATATGGCTCTTGAAGACACCAGATCCAACCCACAAAGCTGAAGGGCTTTGCCTGTGCCCACCAGATCTAAAAAAAGTCAGGCACAACATCAGGAACCATATATGACCATCAGTGACTTTACTAAGGCCTTTGATTCCATCAAATGCAAAGCCCTGTGGAAACTACTGGCAAGATTTGGATGTCCGGAAAAGTATATCAAGGTCCTGACATTTCTTCGTGACCAAATGACACCCTCAGAGAGCCACCAGACGACGAGATCCAGCATGCAAGCGCCTCCTTTGGGAAATTGCTTCAGCACATCTTTGTTCATTGCGATCTCCAGAAAGACACCAAGATTCAGGTCTACAATGCAGTCATCATTCCACAATGCACTCTCCTTTACAGATGTGAACTGTGTGTAACCCACTGACCTCATCACCAACGCCTCCTGAAAATACTCCACATCAAGTGAGAAGATTGCCACACAAATGCCAGCATCCTTGCTGAAGCCAACATTACCAGTATTGAGCAGGTGATCCTCTAGCACATTTTACTTGACTGGACATTGTGTGTGGATGCCCAACTCCCAAAACAAGCGGTCTACTCTCACAATTATGACACTCACAATTATGAAGGCATAACTCAAAACAACAGATGCCAACATCAGGAGTTGGGAGGAGCTGACAGCCAACTAACTCCAATGGTGTCACATTCTCAACCAAGCAGCAGCCTGTTTCAAGGTAAAGCATCTTGCCCTTGAAGCGGAGAAAAGAGTGCAGAGCAAGGCAAATGAGAGGAATCCAAGCCTGCAGCCTCCTCTTCCCTGCAAAAAGACCTGCAACTTCTGAAGATGGATCTATGGCTCCAGGATTGAACTTTTAAGTTACTTGAAGACCCATCAATGAGCCATGGTAGAGACCATCCTTGAATCGAGAGATTGCTAGGAACGACTGATGTCAAAACAGGTTATAAATAACTTTTGTGAATTATCTCTGAAAAGCCAGTGTAATCCTCCCTCTCTCTAAAGGAAACTAAGAATAGATGATAGAGCCAACTTCACAGAGCGGGACTATCCAACTAGAGTGGCTAGGGGCCACGCCGCACCAGTCACAGGCACAGGCCCCCAGCTGCATACTGCATGGGTCACATGCAGTGCAGGCTCCTGGGACCCCACTGCAGCCTCCCCACCATGCATGCAGCACCAGCTTCTTCCCTCCACCAACCCCATCACAAAAGCAATGCAAACCCAGAGTCCTTGCCACTGCCCAAATCCACCCACAGCCACCACCTCATGGGCAAGCCCTAGTGCTGCTGTGCAAGCAGTGCAAGCCCCTGTCTCTTCCCCCTCTGGCCCCACTGTTGCAGTATAGGATTCCCACCTGAGCTCTCCCACCCCCAACGGCACTGCCATGTAGACAGCACAAGCCCCACTTCCCTCTCCCCCCACAACCACACAGGCTTAGCAAGCCCCGTCCTGCTGTGCTGCCCTGCCCCAGCAATCTTGGCTGCTGCACCAGCAGAAAATGCCAGAAAGCCCCTCATTAGCTGGATGTAGCCCAACAGACATCTTGGACAGCCTCGGTATAGATTGTGACAATAATGTAATGCACATGTGGATCCCCTGGGAGTACCGTATGAGGTGCTCTCCCAACACAAGCAGTTTGGCTCAAGAGTCCCAGAAGTAAGAGGCACCGTATTACAGAAAGTTGGATGGGGGTTCAATAAGAGACACTCTCTTTGCAATAGAGAGTGCTGACCCTGTGCCCAGTGTGGCACTACGAGGTTTGAGGGAGCCACAGTTAATTTTCAGAGATTACACACGAAAAACAAGATTATCCCTTTTGTCTCTTATAATCAGCAACAGTTACAGGTATCATGACTCAATACCATATTTATAAATCTGACTATTAAAAGGCATCACAGAACATATAACCAGAAATATGGAAAACAAGTCTCCAGTAATGGTAAGGCAATTTTCCATTACAGTGATAAGACAGAGTTCTTTTAAACCATATATAACTACAGCCATCAAGGCACCAAAATTCTAGACTCAGTCTGGCTTTTGGATTCTGTCTCAATGGTCTAAAGAGAGGGTGGAAAGTCTGGGCAGCCTCCATTCCTTTATATTCCTGCCTACGTGTCTGCATCAAAGGTCCTGGTGACCTCTCACGCATACACTATGACTCAGAAGGATCGACAATTGCCTACAAGGGATTTAAAATCAATAGGCAAGACAAGTGTAGCTACTACTGGGCACCACAACAGGAAGCAAACTTTGCAATGATAAAGAAGGATATATCCACGTTATTTCTGTATATCCAAAATGCAAAGCAGAGTCAGCAGTAAAATCATGCTATTATGTGGACTGCTGAAACCAACATACAAGCTCTTGACAATGGAGCAGTCATAAGGCTAGAAAAGTTATAACTCTCCACTGCATCTGGCACAGGAAAGAACTTCCAATTTAGTAGTGTAAACGACATGTGAATACTCAACAGTCAAGCAAAAAGCCAGTTTTTCTAATGTTCCCTGCACTAACAGGTTGTGACAGGAAAACATTCCTTGCAGAAGAAGTAAAAATGTGTCACAGATGCACAGAACATACATGATATCATCACAGGCTTACTAATAAATCTAATGAACAAGCCATCTGTTATCACTGATGAAGATCAAACAATTTATTGTTTATGACTGCAACAGTGATGTCACCCCTAGCATTCAGCCAGATTAGTGCTATTTGCCCATAAAAACTGAGCACTTGAAAACATTCCACTCTAACTACACTAAAAACAGTATAGTCACCAAGCAACCCTCAGGCTCATTTTTTGCAGCATATATTCTCAAAAGGACAATCATGAGCAAATCTGGAAATATGGGGATAAGGAATGGTGAACAAAGTTCGGAAGTCCATCTGAACAAGTCAATCCAAAGCAGCTGGCGCTCACACAATACTTGTCAAACATGCTTGACAAATGAGCACTAAAAAGGCATGCAAGTATCAAAAAGGTTACTAGTGTAGAGTAACAAACAGGTAGTGTCTGCATTCCTGCAGTAGGAAATGCAATTAAATGAGGAGCTTGCAAGTACACAGGGTAGCTAGCCATCAACCTCAAAATCCAAAGGCTATGTATGACACCTTATCAGATCAGTGCCATCACAAAATGTATATGCCATAAGTATTCCCAAAATGTGCATATGGATTAAACAAATGGGTATATATTATAGCAGGGCTGTCCAAAGGGCAGCCTGCGGGCTATGTGCTGAGGTGTTAACCTGCAGCCCTTAGGCTTTCAGTCCAGGCAACCCTCCTTTGTTGGTCTCCTACTGGTACCTCCAGAGTCTCCATGCTCTTCCTTCTCCAGCTTCTGTTTTTTGCTCCCATCCCTAAAGCAGGGTGGGGCTGCATGGCCTGCAGGGCTGAGGGAGCCTATAGCTAAGGGACTCAGGAAACCCGGGACAGCAGAGGGTCATGCAGCCCCCAGCCCCTCAGAAGTAGGACAGCAGCTCTGTATTATAGGATATAAACTAAAAATAAAAAGCAGAATCTGATGGATAAAACTGTAAATATCTAAGAAGATATTTTTGAGAAATAAGCATTAAAAATTCACAATGGTCATAGTAATCTGTAGCAATTACTGAGATTCTGTATTTGAATAAAATCAGTTTGAAATGATAGATCCAGATATAAAAATTCTATTTATGAAAGGCAAAACTGTATGACATCATTATAATGCAATAATCATGTCATATTGGTGATTTCCAAGTACTGCAAATTTTAAAATCACACTGGGCTGGTCAATTACCAAGCCAAAATCATGACTTTAATATCAAATGCATAATTCCATCATACATCGACTGAACTAAAAAAGAAACTCTCTCATATACGGACAACAGAAATAGCATGCCTACACTTAAAAACAAAGGGTCTACTTAATTATATTGGAACTTGGACATTAAAAAAGTTATTTACAGGTAAGCAACTGATTTTTATACTCAGAAAACTCAAAAGTGGTTAAGCACGTTTTAATGAAGGGTGTTTTTTTTAATTTGTGCTTCTGAATCGAGTCCAAATACCGACTCTAAACAATATAGATTTTAAGATATTTATATTTTTTTCAAAATAGGGTTTTAGGAGAGAAGCAGCATTACAACCATAACTCTAAACATCATACAGTGCACCTAGCAGATCTAAAGTGCCTTAGCTAACAAAGTCTCTACTTTCCCATCTCTGACCTCAATTTTTGTAATGAAGTAATAGCACTTAATGCCTGACTCCTACAACCACTTGTGTGAGCAGAGCCACTGAATTATCATTTATCAGGCAATTCACATGACTAAGTGAGTATATGCAGGATCAAGGCTTGTAGTGGTAGTTCTGTATTTAAAAAATAACTATAGTAATGATTCTGTCCCAGTATAATTTGCATTCTGAACTGCATTTACTTAGCAAAGCAAAGCTCAAGGTTCAATTAGTGTAGTAAGTGCATCTTATCTTAACTGTGAACTCATAAGATACAGCTACAAAGAATATAAAGCCTCACACCTCAGGGCAGGCACAATGCCTCAGATCCACAATTACCTTGATAGACTAGAAAAGTGATCCACAACCAACCAGATGGGATCAACAAGGCCAAGAGCAAAGTCCTGCACTTGGGACAAAATAATTGCATGCATAAATACAGACTGAAAAATGACTTGCTAGGCTGCAGTACTGCAAAAGAACAACCTTGGGGTTACAATGGGCCAGAAGCCGAATATGAACCAACAGCATTCTTACTGCAAAAAATGCAGCAGCCTACTGGGTTGTACTAGCTGGAGTGGCACTTGCAAATCAAAGAAAGTGATTCTTCCACTGTTTCCAAATTGTGTACATGCTTCTTGAAGTGAGGCCCAAAACTGGACACAGCACTCCAGCTGAGGCCTCACTAGTACTGAACAAAGTCCAGTGCAAGGCAATAAAAATTATTAGGGGACTGGGAGGCAAGACATGATGAAAAGCCAAAAGAACTAGGGTTATTTAATCTGGAGAAGAGAAGACTGAGGGACAATTTGATAACAGTCTTCAAATACCTAAATTGATTATACAGAGGATATAAACAGACTATTTTCTGCAGCTGTAAGAGACAAGACTAGAAGCAATGGCCTCAAGTTGCAACAGAGGAAATTTAGGTTGGAGATCAGGGGGAACTTTTTCACTATGGGAGCAGTCAAGCATCAGAACAGACTAGCCAGAGAAGTTTCATTCCTAGCAGGTTTCAAGAGTAGGCTGGGCAGACACTTGGCTGGGATGGATAGTCAAGGATGTCCTAGGTCAAGGCTCCTGGTCAAGGCTAAACTAGATGATCTCATGAAGTCCCTTCCAGCCCTACTTCCTATGATCAGTTGGACATGGTCTTCACTAATTCCTTATCCATGAATGTATCAAAATTCCTATGTATTTTAGTTAGAAAAAGATTTTAGTGAAGAACGGTAGATCGTAAATCTAAATTTCTGATTGTTGTAAAAACACTTATATGCATGAGGGCCTTTACTAATATGAAGTCCTATGGCCCTATTAAGGATTAGAATGAAATCTGCATGTACAAAGGAATTTTGCAAGGCAAGTGTTTCATGTACTCTCCTCTGAAGCAGCTGCTGCTGGTCACTGTTGTAGACAGAATACTGGACTAGACGGACCACAGATCTCTCATTCAGATGGCAATGCCTTTTTCCAAGCAATTTATCATGCAGAAGCTTGCACAGCAGCTGCCTGAATCTTCCCTACTGTTGCTTTCTACATAAATAGAATGAGCCAAAAAGAGAATTATTTGTCTGAAATGACATGGTACCTGTGGCACAGAAGCTTTTTCACATGTTTAGGATGTTAACATACCTGTTATTGAACAATACACAATATGAGGAGCAACCTTTTTAATGTCCTTGTAGCCCAGACCCATTTCAGCCAGTTTCCCAGGGATGTAGTTTTCCACAAAAACATCAGAGACAGCTGCAAGCTGAAAGAAAAGGTGAAGAGGACTCAGACTTCTTAATGAACTTCCAAAAACTCACTGAGTTCCCCCCACACGTAACTTAATTTAAAAAACAAGATGCGTGCTGGCCTTCCAGCAGCACAGAATTCACAAGGCAATCATGACTGGTTTAAATAAACTGATATACTGTTCAAGTGGCTTCTACACCCTGGTCAGTCGCATCTAAAAAATGCTGTGTACTTACAAGAGAGTCAATGTTAAGGTCTTGTGTATGTCAGACATCACATAATTGGCCAAGGTCTGCCTACATTTGATGAGACAACCACCTTGTATTTGCTTTTCCTAACCTTGATAATGAGTGGGAATAGGCAGCACCTTCACATGTCCTCTGTTCCACACCCCCAGCAATAGATATTTTGGCAACTGTGTTTTTGATTTGTTTCCATGTATAACAATCCAATCATGTAACATAAAAATCCTAAAGTCATCTTCAGAAACACTGAAGATCTTCAGGAGCACTGAAGAGCAGTGACGTCCTGGAGTCTGACTTTCTGGATCATAGCAGTAATGATAATATAACCTGTTCGATAGGAAGCAGTTAGTCCTATGGTTACTAGAAATCTCCATGCCAGGTGGAATATTTCTCAGCACAGAAAACCAAAGACTACTTCCATTTTCTCAAATGTATCTGTTTCCTATGTTCTAATCCAGAGGTGCTCAATCTTTCGCCCCAAAGGCCAGAAGAGTGACGTGAGGCCAGTCCATGCACCAGGACTCGTGTCACCTCTTCCCAACCCGTATGCACCAAGATCTGGCCCTGTGCCACCTCTCCCTGGGCCTGCATGCCCAATCTCCCACCTGCAGGGCTCCCTATGGGTTGGGAAATTTGGCAGCAGGAAAATAACCATGACTCCCCCACTGCCAAATTTTTGGACCTGTGGAGAACTTCGCAGGCCAGAGGACAAGGCTCTGCAGGCTGCATCTGGCCGGTGAGCTAGGGAATGAGCACCCTGTTCTAATCTACAACTAAAACTTCTCCATATGCTTTTGTAGTTGACCTCAGATGATATTGCCAAGAATAGCTAGTTAAATGAAAGTTTCAACTTGCAGAAAATCACCTTATTATTTTCCAGTTGTTCAGTGGGGTGGGGAAGAGGCTAAGGAGGACATTTAATAGGACTAAATGCCCTTGAATAGCAAGCACTTTCTTTGATATTTTATGTTTCCAGATTAAGGTTTGGGCTGGTTTGTACACACATTTCACCAATTTAACTAGATCAGTCCCCTTAAAAAAATGGAAAAAAAAACCAACTGCTATCAGTTTTAACTAAGTCAAATGTATATACTTTCAACAAATGGAAATACTTATCTAAAATACTTACCAAATACCAATTAAAATAACTAAAGCCTTACCTAAACATAGGACTCCTCTGAGTCTAACTAAACTGGTGAAAATTGGGTGCGTTAGGTCTCTTATCTAGGTTTTAAAGTAGTTAATAGTTTTTATTTTGAATTAAAATATACAAGTAAATTTACTAACACATGATAAATCAATAAGCCAGATTTAAACTAGTGTATCAGCTTTAACACACAGTGGGCACGTCTACACGTTCATTAATGTGTCATAATTACTAAGCATTATGTTTAGTCCTTGAATAACCAAATACTAAATCAATGTGCACTAACTTGTGCTACTGTGCCTTTTAAATGGTGCTTACTCCACGGTAGCCTAATACTACTGTTTCATAGTTTCATAGTTTCTAGGGTCAGAAGGGACCTGAGCAGATCATCTAGTCCGACCCCCTGCCATGGCAGGAAAGAGCACTGGGGTCAAACGACCCCAGCAAGGTGGTCATCCAACCTCCTCTTAAAAACCCCCAGGGTGGGAGCCTGCACCACCTCACTTGGAAGCTGGTTCCAGACTCTAGCCGCCCTGACCGTGAAGTAGCGCCTCCTGATGTCCAACTTAAACCTTCCCTCCGCCAGCTTGTGACCATTGTTCCTGGTCACTCCTTGCGGCGCTCGGGGGAACAGGGACTCCCCCAGCGCCTGCTGATCCCCCCTAACCAGTTTATAACAGGCCACAAGATCCCCCCTCAGCCTTCTCTTTTGAAGGCTGAACAGGTTCAGGTCCCGCAACCTTTCCTCATAGGACCTACCCTGCTGTCCCTTGATCATACGAGTGGCCCTCCTCTGGACCCTCTCGATGCTGTCCACATCCCTCTTAAAGTGCGGCGCCCAGAACTGGACGCAGTACTCCAGCTGCGGCCTGACCAGTGCCGCATAGAGGGGGAGGATCACCTCCTTGGACCTGCTCGAGATGCATCTGTGGATGCACGACAAGGTGCAGTTGGCCTTCCTAGCCGCCTCCCCACATTGCCGACTCATGTTCATCTTGGAGTCAATAATGACTCCCAGATCCTTTTCCACCTCCGTGCTGACAAGAGGGGAGTTCCCCAGCCTGTATGTATGGTGCCGATTGTTCCTCCCCAGGTGCATCACCTTACACTTGTCTGTGTTAAACCCCATCCTGTTCTCCTCCGCCCATCCTTGTAACCTATCTAGGTCCAACTGTAGCCTGTTGCTCCCCTCTATTGTGCCCACATCCCCCCACATCTTAGTGTCATCAGCAAACTTGAACAGGGTGCTTTGCACCCCCTCGTCCAAATCACTGATGAAGATATTGAACAGTGCAGGCCCAAGGACCGAGCCCTGTGGGACCCCACTTCCCACGTCCTTCCAGGTCGAGAAGGACCCATCCACTACCACCCTCTGGGTGCGACTCTCTAACCAGTTGGCGACCCATTGGACTGTATGGGTGTCTACGCCACAGTCCCCCAGCTTCCTAATGAGAATGGGGTGAGAGACAGTATCAAAAGCCTTCCTGAAGTCTAGGAAAACTATATCCACTGCCACCCCTGCATCCAATGATTTAGTGACCTGGTCGTAAAAGGCCACCAGGTTGGTCTGACAGGACCTGCCGCTGATGAACCCGTGCTGGTTGCCCCTGAGCATGCCGTTCCCTGCTGGCCCCTCCTGGATGTGTGCCAGAATAATTTTCTCGAACAGCTTGCCCAGGATCGAGGTAAGGCTGACTGGCCTGTAGTTCCCCGGGTCCTCTTTCCTCCCCTTTTTGAAGATGGGAACCACGTTGGCCCTCTTCCAGTCCTCCGGCACCTCTCCAGAGCACCACGAGTGTTCATAAAGCCGTGCCAGGGGACTTGCAATGACCCCAGCGAGTTCCTTCAGGACTCTAGGGTGAAGATCATCTGGGCCGGCTGACTTAAAAATGTCCAGCCCCTCCAGAAGCTCCCTAACTAAATCCTCACTCACTCTAGGCCCAGGTGAGCCTCCCCCGGGGCCCAAAGGGGGCCCAGCAGGGAGGTGGCAGTTCTGGTCCTTACTGAGGAAGACAGAGGCAAAGAAGTTATTAAATATGTTGGCTTTGTCGTCTGGCGTGACAACCAGATTCCCCGTCTTGTCCTGCAAGGGCCCCACATTTCCTGGGGCCTTCTTTCTACTCCCTATGTACTTAAAAAAGGACTTCTTGTTGTCCTTAATCCGGGAAGCCAGCCCCTGTTCCATCTCTGCCTTGGCCTTCCTAACCATCCCCCTACATCCCCGAGCAACTGCTGAATAGTCCTCCTTAGTGATGACCCCTCCTTTCCATTGGGAGTAAGCCTCCTTTTTGGCAAGGAGACATTCCCGGATGTTTTTAGTGAGCCATGGAGGCTTATATGCTCTCCTGCCCCCTTTGACCCTCCTGGGGATTACTTTCCTCTGGGCTTGGAGGATCGTCTCCTTAAGGAGCGACTACTCCCCTTGGACACCCAGCTCCCCTCCCCTCTGAGTCTTCAGTGCTTCTCCAACTATCCTCCTTAGCTCGTTGAAGTTTGGTTAATACTGTGCAGTATTAACCAAAGTTTTTGCTCGCCATGCTACTGCACAGTGTTATTAGGCTACTATGTAGTTAGAGTCTTGTGTAGATGCACCCAGTTTCACCAGTTTAACTGATTCAGTACAAAACAAAACAAAAATGCATACACCTTTCTATGTAAGTTTGTACACACTTTGTGTATGGACCAGCCCTTTGTCATAAAACATAAAGAAGCAGATCTTTAGCTATCATGCAGATATATAAATGGCCCAATTCAAAAACTATTGAAGTCAGTAGAAGGATGTCTGTGCCCTCACTGGGCTTTGAATTAGACCTTAAATCAGATGTTCTTTCATCCCCACAAAAGAAAAGTTATACATGTTTAATTATATATATTGAGACCATGGTAACGAAGTTAATTATGAACCTTTGGAAAGAAAAAAAAATATATATATACCTGAGACTACAGCACTAGTTTTTTGGATTTTGTTTTTTTGTTGTCTTTTTTTTGGGGGGGGGGTGTTAAGAAATCTGAGAAATACCCTCTCCTCCCCCCGTATTTTTATATAAAATTACTAGGGTGTTTCTCAGATTTTTTAACACCCCTTCCTCCCCCCTCCAAAAAAAAGACAACAAAAAAACAAAACCCAAAAAACTACTACTATACTATATATACATATATATAAAAAAATTAGGCAGAGAAATGAACTGTTTTAGATTACTTCATGTTGACCAAAGAGTCATACCCTCTGGAGCTATCATGTATCTGACTGATTATTATACACAGGACATTGGAAGTGTTTCTATAAACTAGTGTCATTATATCAGCAATCACAAACATTATTGTTCTAGCATAGGCAGTTTTGTTGCTTTAAGGCCAGAAAAGCAGCCAAACCAGCAAATATTTAACAGGACAGACAGAAACCAATTTTCATTCAGACAAGGCACGCAACTTTTGATTCAACTGGCTACTTGAAGGAGACATTAATAATATCCACAAATAAAGTTCAACATAAGGCGAAAGTTCATTTTAGTGCCATGAATTATACTTAAAGGGGCAAGGCTAAGGAAATCCAACTGCAATGGACTTGTTTAAAATCATTAAGGATTTATGAGAAATGGTCCCCAGGTTCTACATCAGTGTTACTGTTCATGGAGACGGAGTGGGAAAACTGGTTGTTTATCAATTTACTAAACCACTGTAGAGAAATAAAACAGCTAGTATTTGGGAAAGCTACAACATATGTGCAACTGGCACAAAAGGAGTCCTGAAAAACAAGGTTTCCACAGAGCTAGTGAGTCCTCCAGGGTTAGACCCTACAACTAGGGAATCAAGAAAGCAGGACCATGGCTTTCTAACCTCTCTGCGTGCACTGTGCAGGTCATATGAAAGATGCATGTTGAACATTCTTTTACCAGATGTTTCAACCAAAAATTATCCTGGGCTCTTCATTGCATGTTGTCCTCATATGTCCCACCCAGACATATAACCACCTCACCCAAGTTTGGTGGTGCTTTAAACCCAAGTCAAAACATCCAGATGATGGTAAACATCCTGGATACAGCTTTCACTGGGGCTGGTAACCCACCCTCCTAATCAGTGAAAGTGTAGGCTAAATCACTCAAGTTTTCTAATGCCTGTGTTTTTCAAGGACAAAACAAACTCTCCCCCACAGGCTCCTGGGTAAGAATCAAAGTGACTCAACTCAGTCCTTTTCCCTCTCCCTCATTGTTTATGTTGATCCTTTATACAAAACCAATACTGTAAATGGATACTACCGTTTTACTATCATTCAGAAACTGCTGGAGTGATGTTGTAGCCATGATGGTGCAGGAAATATACAAGAAGCAAGGGCTTTTGTGGGCGATCTCTTTATTGAACCTGCTGGGTACAAGGCCCCCCCCTTCAGGTCAGTCAGATTTTTGCCACAGCCTTCAGACCTAAAGGAGGCTGCCTTCAAGCCGAAAGGTCATCTAAACTTCTTGCAGTCAGGCAGCTGGTCCAATAAAAGATCACCCACAAAAATCCTTGCTCTAAAATTTAGACAGCAGTTTTAATATTGTCAATTCAGCCTTTTGGAAGAATAGTTGTAAGAATCCTATAAAAATAACTTATATTCACCTTAGCCAATTTCTCATCCCTAAGATAGGTATGAATGGGTAGGCTAGATAAGCTGAGTCCAGAGACGGAGGCAGCTAGAGCTCTAAGTTAAAGGAAAAGCAGGGAAAAAAAGGGTCAGATATCCTGTCAGATAGAACTATCCCATGCACAGTAGTAGAACAAAAAAAAATTAAAGACTGATTTATACTAAGAACAACAAAAAAAGTATGTTATAGGTTCAGCCTCTTGACAGTGAGTTTTGATCAGTTGCCAAATAAAGCTCTAAAATATACTGAATCACACTGGTGTATAAAAGGGCACAATGACAAATGTGAGATTAGTGATCATTGGGGGTCCTGGTTTTCTCTATTAAAAGTCCAAAATTCTCTGAATAAAACCCCCAAATCCACATTCTTCCATGATTAAAATGAAAAACCACTATGTATATATATACGGGTATCAGTTGGACACAATTTTTTATCGATACATTTACAATGTTAAAGCCATTTGGAAGCCTACCACTGCCTCAATCATTATAATAAAATTCTAAATAACTATATATTCTGGTGTTTGGCAGCAGCAGGGACAATGACAGTGGCATGTTGTGCCCCCCAACCTGCTGCCGGGCAGGCAGGGGGCACCATGCCATGGGTGTGTGGCTAACACAGGGCTTCTCCCTGCCCCGCCCCATCCTCCCACACCAGGTCCTGCCCACTAGGCCACAGAGGCCCCCTGGAGCAGGGCAGCAGGCCGGGCAGCCCCAAACCCCATAGCAGGCAGCCCACATCCTCCCCTGGCCCGCGTACAAGCCTGGAGGGGGCATGTGCCCCCCCCCACCAGCACATCACCTCTGGAACCCGACCCCTCCCCAGGAGTGTGCACAGTGGCAGGGAGACTGCCCTCCCACCAGCCCCCCAGGACAAGCCACCTGTGGCTCCATCCCACTCCCCCAGCTGGGCCCTGCAGCCATGCCTTCATTCCCACTCTGGCCCCAGGCACTGCCCTAGCTGAACAGTGTCCCAAGACCCAGCCACCAACCCAGCCCCACTACTTCCGTCAAGTTGGGCACAACCATTTCAATCTGCCCTCCCCCCCCCAACTTATTTTCAAGCAGCTGGGGGAGCTGCTCTCCACCACTGCATGGCTGTATTGCTGACCATGTGCATGCATGCACACCCACACATGCACATGGTGCCCCCTGCGTCCCACTGCCCCACCCCCGCCCCAGCCCCTTGCAGGCTGGAACTCTGCC
>NW_017729006.1:31662993-31684633 GCF_001723915.1 Gavialis gangeticus | reverse complement strand
CCCCCTCCTCCATAGAAACTGGGAGAAGTGGACAGAGCATTGCTCTAAGGCAGTGATTCTCAACCTTTTTTGGGCCAGGACCCATTTGTAAACATTGATGCCCAATCCTGACCCAGTGCCCCTCACTCCTGATCTGCTGTCCCCAGCCCCCAAGTGTGTAGGTTGGTGGGATATGGGGGGCCCCCCAGGCAGCCCCTTGCAGGCTGGAACTCTGCCTGTCTGCAAGGGAAAACCAAGTGTTCCCTGTGCTTTTCTCCTTCAAAGGCAAAAACCCATGTTTTTTCCCCTTCAAAGGAGAAAATCCACATTTTTACGTGGCAAACAGAAAACCTGGATCCCTGATGATCATGCTTATTCTTGGAAAAGAGAAAATGAAAGATAAGATAGTCTTCTGGCAAGTAGCCCATCCCCTTACCTTCACATACTTTAGAAGCTGCCAACAGTAAAAAAAAACAAACAAACAAACAAACAAACAAAAAACCCCACAGTGGTTAAGGAAAACAGGGGTGTGAGCTGAGGGTAAAATGACCAAGTTACAAATTATATGAGAGCAGATGTCTGGGTAATCATCTTGTACTGCTAAATAAAAGGATGAAATTGGACCAGGTTGCTGATTTACAAATGATTCCTGCAGATTCACGTGACAAGATACTTCTGCCCCATGGTTGAAGCTACATCTGTGGAATGTGCTTCAAAGTCCTTTGGAACAGCTAGTCACTTCATTGTCCAGATCCATGTAATGCGTCTTTTGTTTGCATGCCTGTTTCCCCTCTGCCAAATATGAAGTTTAAGAAATAACACCATTTCTTTTCTGATGCAGTCAGTCATCCTGATGATAATTTTTAGTCAACACCTAACAATTACTTTGCTTTCTGGTGCCATTATGACCCAAAACTTTAATCTGAGGCACAGATTTCCTGTTCTCAGTCAAAACTACCTTTTTTCCATAAGGAACATACAACATTGAATGAGGTTCCAAAGTGCTAAGCCTACCACTGTTTATGCATTTCACAGTGAAGAGTCATGAGATAAAATGCATTAAAAGATCCCTGGAGCAGAACCAAAATCTCCCCTCTGCCAAGTGAATTGCTGGGATACAAAATTACATTCCCTTGTTTTGTTTCCTGGCCCTATGACTCTTCTATGCCCCTCTGTGGTGTTCCAACTTCAACAAGTGTGGAAGGTACCCAACCTAGGACATAGCCTGGTGGTGAAGGCACTTTCCTGGGAGATGAAAAATCTAGGTTTGAATCCCCATCCCATTTGAGAAGCGCTTAGAATCTAGTTTTCCACTTCCTAGGCAAGTGCCCTAACCAGTGAACTATTATATAAAATGCAGGTAAGCCCACAGGTCAGATCCACTCCTTAGATCAGTGGTATTTGGACAGTAAGGCTCCTCACGGGTCAAAAAATGTGGTGGTGAGGCAGTGGTGGTTGCTCCCCTGCTGCCAAATTTCCAGACCCATAGAGAGTCCTGCAGGCTGGAAAGTGTGACTCTGCACAATACATCAGGTGCGTAGGGTCCAATCCCAGTGCACAGAGCCAGGCAGGAGCAGTGTGGAACCTAATCCCAGCATGTGGGGCTAGACAGAGCAGTGCAGGACACCAGGGTCCAATCCCAATGCATGGAGTTGTGCAGAAGCAGCAAGGGTGAAGTGTGGGGTGACATGGCCCAACCTGTCCCATAGGGACCAAAGGTTGAGCACCTACCTCTGCCATCTCTATCCCCTCCTCAAAAAAAAAAAAGTCAGTCATCTATACTTAAAAAGGGGGAACTAAAGCAAGAAGGAGTTTGGGGCTGTAAATCATTCTCACAAAGGGCCCTAAGCTCCTAACCCTGACCTGCACTCTGGCACCTAAATCCAAGAAAAAGGCTGAATTTCAGAAACTTCAGCACTTTCTACTGATTAGCTTGTGAGTTATTCCCTCACCAACACGCTGGCTATACATATGAAATTTAGACACATAGCTCATGTCTGTGAATTCCCACTTCTAAAGCCTTATGCCAAAAAAGCTAGGTGCGGTGATGCTTGAGGACTGCCAAACAAAAGCCACTTTGTGGATCTGACAATAATGATCATTCTAGTCCAGAACAAAAACACCTCCCCTCCTTTGCCCACCTCTGATGTTATTGCATGACAGCTTTGATTGCCATGGATCCAATGGAAAGAAATTTATGCTAGCATCTTTTATAAAGGGTGGGGTTTATGGAAAATCTAATTGAGAAAGGTACATGTGTTTGCCCTTTGTTGTTTGCTGGGGTTTTTTTGAGGTGAATGACTGCACAGTTCTTGAAGTTGCTTTTTCTTCCTGCTCAGTTAGGCTTTCATTTTGCAGATTTGCTTTTCTGAGGGGAAAGAAATCAGCCTCAGCTGGAACAACAGTCTCCTTCACTTCCACAGCCACTGTGATGATGATTTAAGGCATATAGTTCTGGCATCTGGTTCTCTTTTCAGAACTTCTACAATATCATGACTTGCCTATTAAGGCATTTACCCTTGGAAGATTGCTCCTATTCAGACCTGATTACTTCATTTAGAACAACACTTAGGAAAAACCTTTTTTTTTCCTGCTGGTGGGAAAGTATTTGCCTGTAGGGGATATTTGGCTTCCTCAAACTCCTGTTTCCAGGCCAAAAGCCAAGATGACTCAACAACAGAGTTGAAACGGTCCTGTGGGAAAAACCTGTTTGGGGAGTATACTTCAGATTTGTCCAATTCCAGAAAAGAGAGTCCCCCCACCTTCGTCAACTAATGAAAAATCTGCAGGTAAGTAGGAGCCTGAAGAAGATGGAACTAAGTGCTTCTTGAGCTTGTGGCCTTTGGAGTCTCACTTATTGTTTTCTATACAGTATACAACTTTGGTCAGAAGAATACTTCATTATTTTAGGGATGGACAGGAGGATCTGAGTCCTATCTCCCTTTTCCTTATGGGATATTAAGGATGATGATTACCATGCCCTAACAGCTCTCAAGGAAAGAGGCACTTGGGATCCACCTACATCAGTAGTACTCAACCTTTTAACTTCAAGGCACTCCCCCTATAACTTTTGTGAACTGACCAGCACCCCATTTCAAAAACTAATTTATTACCAAATTGATCTCCTTACAAAGAGACCAGGCAGTGTGAGCAGGGAAGCAGCCAGACAGGGAGAGCTTGGACCTGTCCTTACCCCCTTTTCTCCTTGCATCTGAAGCCAGAGCCTGCTCTTATTTTCTCACACCTCATTTATCTCCTTACACTTTCTGTGTCATCCCTCAAAGGATCTTTCTACACCCCCTGGTTGAGAATCTCTGGCCTACATTCAGAAAAGTGAGTGGGGGAAGATCAGATGTACATACGAACATAAGAGCAGCCATTTACCAAGTTAGACCAGAGGTCCTTCTTGTCCAGTATCTTGTGTCACAGAGTGGATGCTGAAAGGGAGAGTGAGCAGGGTATGACCAGGGTTTTTTTCCCCACCGTGCCTCTTTCCCTTTCAGCCTCTGGCATTTAAGGTCCAGGAAGTTCTGAAAGCTCTACTTCAACAAGGTCAATAACCTGTACCTATATAAGGTAAAAAGATGGAATGTTATTTCATAGACGTTAGGGCTGGAAGCGACCTCCGAAGATCATCAAGTCCCGCCCCCTGCCCCAGGGGCAGGAAGTCAGCTAGGGTCAAAGAATCCCAGCAAGCTAAGCATCCAGACATTTCTTAAAAGGGTCCAGAATAGGTGCTTGCACCACCTCTGGGGGGAGTCTATTCCAGGCCTTGGGGGCTCGGACAGTAAAGAAGTTTTTTCTTATGTCCAGCCTAAAACGGTCTTGGAGGAGTTTGTGGCCGTTGGAACTTGTCATCCCTCAGGGCGCTCTGGTAAACAGGCGTTCCCCCAGATCCTGATGCACACCCCTTATATACTTATGGGCAGCTACCAGGTCACCGCTGAGCCTGCACTTTTCCCAACCATCCCTGAGCCTGTGCTTTTCCATTTAACCTTTTAGCTAGCTCCAAAATAGCCTTGAAAAACCTTGAGAAAACAAACTCCACTGCTGTGGTCTTCCAGTATAGCCCCAGGGCGATTTAGTGCTACATGCTGGGTGAAGCAAGTAATACTGGCAAGGAGGGGATCTCCAAAAGCCCTTCTCTGTTATAAGATTCACAAGGTTCCCTGTTACTGCACTGATACTCCCTGCTTCAAGAGATTGTCTTGCTTCCTGGAATCTGCATTTCTTGGTAGCTGACTCCAGTATGGGGGGCCTCTAAGCCACTATCATCTTCATCCTGCACAACAGATTCTGACTCAGTACCGTGCTACCCTATTGCTTCAGCTGATGTCTTGGTTGTTGATGTCCTGGGATAGGAAGGAAAGGGATGGAGAAGGCGTAAGGTGCAGGAGAAGAAGCTGCTACTTCAACTTGCAATTCATATAAGTTTACCTAGTGTCTGGCCCCTGTAAGCAAAATAGAACTTAGACCCTAAACACAAATGGGACCCCCATACTGCCACTGTTTGGAGTTACACATGATCCAGCCACACGTACTCTTCAGGCAGTAAAAGAACAGTCCACAGGAAGAAAGATAAAAGTAAAAATGTAACAGAGAGGAAAACAATAAGTGCTAAAAACAGAGAAGCAGTCATAAAAAGATTTCATTTTTGGCCTTCCAATAAACATCAAGAGGGGAAAAGGAGAGCTCTCTAGCTACTCATTATTAAAGCAGACATATCTGATAGGGAGCTGATAGTCAGGCTGTCTCCCCTACAACTCATCCTGACTCACAACTCCAGCTGCCTTTATCTCTTAATCAAGAAGACCCAACCTACATGCAGAGGAGCAGTGGACATTCTGCTGAATATGGTAATTCATGTTTTTCCCAAGAAATGAGCCTCTAAAAAATAAATAAATAAATAAATAAAATCAAACAACACTTAATAGCAAGAGTAACACACATATACACACATGCACGCACACGCACGCAACAGGAACTATACATATACTTTACATTACACACAATCATTTACCCTCAAATGTGTCACTATTGTTCTGGGAAAAATAATCCAATTTATATGTTAATTTTCTCAATCCTTCAAAATAAGGTTAAATAACAAACTGTGTTTCTGTTCTGAAAAATGATTGAGAAAACAGCATGATGGATCCACATGTAAAGCTTTCCACATTAAACAGTTCACTTTTGCACAAGTAAAAGAGCAAGCTCAAACTGGAACTGGTGGCACATCAAAGCCAGCAAAACGTTACACAGATCAGATTCCATGCACATGTGGAAACACACTGCTTTCAGCCGAGTACTTCAGGTATAAATAACTGAAAGTGATTCCATAAGTGGCAACAGTACCCAACTCAGTCTCTCTTTTGCTGTGCAAGTCTTGCAGGACTAACAGGAGTAATGGGTAGAATATTGTGTGTGTAGAACTCTATTAAGTAAATGTGGTACAAAGAGGAGATGTAAGATACCTTTTTGCAGTTATCCGCACTTAAATTCTAACCTGGAAGTATAGAGGTGCAGGAGAAGGAAGCAAAACACAACAGAAACATGAAGTCTGATCTGGCAAGTCAACACAAGTTGAGGAGGCTTAGCAACTCATAGGCTGCAAAGAGCAGTGATAAATTGCAAATACTGGTGCCCAGTCCTCCTCCTAATAAATTCCCATTTACTTCTCTGGGAAAAGTTGCATAGAAAATATACGCTATAGAAATACAACAAGGAAAGTATAGATAAATCAATCACAGTTCACTGTTCCTAATGCTAGGAAAATCAAACATGAAACTTTTTTCATAGACTACTTCACTCTAACCACAATAAACAGAAGTGGAATTCTTCCCTTGCAACACACCAAATTTGGTATTTTCGTTTCACTTCATTTTAAAGTGGAGCTCTTGGTGTCTAACTTTGCTCAAAGTTGCACTGTTCATTGGGTTCTGAAGACAAACATTCAAAACTGTGAAAGCAAATGAATAAAGCACGGTGATTTAACACATTTAATGAACAATGACTTGTCAGACATTAAATTAATATATGAAATAAAGAAAATAGTCTATTAGGCAACTTAAAACAAATGCAAAATGCACAATTTGCATTATACTTGCACTTACCTCTCTGATAATCTTTGCCCCCTTTGAATCCTTCATATTGACAGCTATGCTCTGGGGACAAAAAAAAAACAGCAATATTCTCACTTATATGAAGTCCTTCTGTCACTCAACCTGATACCTTACTGAAAATGTAAATAATTTTGAAATCTCCCATTCAAAATTTTAATTTTGATTATTTCAAAGAACTATTCAGTTCCTTACTGTAATGCAATGCTAATTTTAATCTTGTCATGTTTACATAACATAGGGTTTACACAAATATTAACTACATTTGGGTCATTTAAACTAAACTATTTAAATAATATTCAAAATAAACTAATATTTAGAAATCTAGCTTAAATTGTTAGTTGTTGATTTCCACCTGTTACATTTTTCTGATTTTTCAAAAACAATGCTGCTGTTCAGCAGACTCAAGTCTCTAATACTACTAGAAAAATAATTTAGAGAACTTAGTACGCAAATTATTATGTTTCACTTTAAAAAAAAATTAAACCACCATGCACAACAGTCAAGCTTTCACTTACCTTTTTATTCCGATTTACACTGAGATAATAAACGCTTTCTGTTCCAACAAAAGGTGGCCCCCAGGCTCTTGTATCATCACCAGCTCCTGGAAAGAATGTTATATTCTTATATAGTGCCTTGTTATGCTGCAGTGAAGACACAGGCAAACATGCATAAAATGAACAGTGTTCTTCTCCAAGTTCACTATTCACTGTCTTAAGTATCAGCTAGGACAGTCAAAACACATCCTTTAATCACCACGATAAACAGTTCAATATTATACATTTTTTAAATATTTTATAAGTGTAAAACCAAACTCCCAAACATGATTAAGCAAAACGGACATATTTTTGCCATTGTTCTGACCATTTAAAAATATTTTTATTGCAGCCAAAGCACAAAAAGTACAGAACAAGTGTTGATATGAACATCAAAAAAAATGTGGACATCTTCTACATAAACACTAGCTGTTAAAAATAAATATTCAGGACTTGAATTGGACTGGATTGTACTGAGTTGGTAATCAAGCACGTTCTTTTAGGTTGGCATCTTGTCCTCCAAAATTTAAAATTTTTAGAAAGCAATAACAAAGGGGGTGTTCCACCTTTAATGTTATGAAGAAAATCTTCAAACTGCACACTATGTAGGACCAATGTTTTAGGTCAGCATTTCACCATTAATCTCTAAAAGGCATTCATTCAAATGATTTAGATGCCCACATATTAAGTATTGCACTATAGGTCATAACATGTAAAAAGAAAAGAGAAAACATAGTTTGAGTGACATTTCATTTTGATTTCACTAGTGGTAATGCACAAAGAAGATAACCATCTTTTTCCTGAAAAAGTCAAAGGGAGAAGGAGGCCTGCGGGCCCTCTAAGTCTAAGAACAGATGCAGACATTCAGTTTCTCCTGTAAAGTGTACAGATGTTCAGAACTTTTCCTCCCAAATAAAAAATGTCCACTGCCTTGGTCCAAGAGAAAAATAACCCAGGAACAACCACAGTTAAATTACTCTCAAAAGAGGTGCTCCACGGCAACTAAATGTCTGTACAGGTTTTTTTCTGAGAGAAGGCACACTGTCCTTCAGCATCCCAAAGTGCTTTTCTCCCATCCATTCCCTTTTCCCCCTCCCCAGTGAGACAGCATATTACTCACTGAACTTTGCTGCTCCAGCCAAGCAGGGAGCAGAATACACTCCTTCACAATCTCACATTGTGCTGCATGGAGACACAGGCTAACTCTGAGAAATCTGGGTCAACCAATCAGGGTTACCCTGTGCACCGCTGCCATCTGTCTCTGGGCAGACTGAGGGAACCTGCAGAGTATGCCAAGATACATGTACATCAGCACTACAAATTCTCTGGTCTTCAAGAGCTCAGACTTCAAATGTCTCTTCAGGGGTTCCTAGGTAAGTTCTCCTACCAGAACAAACCTGGAAAAATTCTCCCAGATCATTTTAATATGCCTATACAGCCTAAGTGTATTCAAAGCTGGCTAATACAATCCTGAATTGCTTACTTCCAAAATGCCATAAACATCCAAACTCTGCCCAGAGCAATGGAGACCTGGTCTGCTCTGACAAAGCATAAGGGACCTGGTAACTTCTGCCCTGTTGCTGCTGTTCCTCCTTCTACTGGAAAAATATTTGTAAGTGAAAATTTAGATTAAGATGTAATCACATAACTCTAAGAACTAACATCACAGGGACATGCCTACTGTGACTAGACTTCAACCATGCGCTTTCTATACAGGAACTCAAAACTCATGGTGAGAGAAGCCAATCCTGGAGTTGCTCGGAAGAATGTGTGTGATTACATATTATTACTACTTATATTTCTATTGTAGTAGTGCCTAAAGCCCATAACAAGTTTGGGCTCAATGGTGCTACACACTGTGCAAGCATATCATAAACAGCAGTCCCCAACACCTGCACGTTTTGGGGTGGAGCTTTGGAAAATTCCAATATTTATTCTACATGGTCCTATTTCAAGTTCTGCCAACAATACCCTTCTCCCATGTAAGGAGTTAAAGTGCATTTCTAACAGGTCAAGCCTAACAATGCTACTGTAGAACAGAAATATTGCTACCAAACACACTGATTTCCGTCCCATTTTACAAACACTGGAAACTCAAAGACCATACTAGACTACCTCTATGTCACAACGCAAATTTGGTAACAGAACACAGGTCTCAGAAATATTGGACCCATATTTTAACTTCAAGATGCCGTTGTCTCTCCATAGGCAAGATACTTAGAATAAAATGTTTTTCAGATTTACCTGCCTGTCAGCATTGGATGGGGAAAGGACCAAAACTTTCCCAAGTGAAAGGATTTGAAACCCTACAGAAGGATGGTTGCAGGATGACTGGTTGGCTGAAGTGACAGAATAATTTTCCTAAGCATTCACTGCAGATACATTTCGTGCTTAGGTAGAGGACACAGAGAGGGTGGTTTGGCTTTAGCGGTTCTCTTAAAATAAAGTAAAGCGTTTTTTGTTTGTTTTGTTTTTTTAAGGAAAAGCATGGAAGCTTATGTAAGAAAAACACATGACAACGGTGCAACTGCTATGACATAGCTTTATGCCTCAAGTTCACAGTGAGGTACAATACTGGAGGCTAAAAATGAGAATACATCCAAAACTGCACGCCCTGGAGTTTGTTACTCTACCTGTAAAATTTTAAGAAAACTAAACTAAACAAATTCAATATGGAATAATTAAAAAATGTAAATATTTCCCTAAAACAAAACAAAGAAGAAAATTTCCTCATATCTAAAAAAGGTATGCAAAGTGAAAAAAAGAAATGTTATGCTAAACCAAAGCGTACCAAAGAATCTTGCTGTTCCCAAAAGCATAAGATAAATTCTAGCCATGCTTATATTTGCCATACGTCCAACTGTACCAGGATCAAAGGCAGCCATAACAAAACTCGTACATATGATCTAAAAGATTTTTCTGTACCTAAACAGTTACACCTGCAATCAGTTTACCTCTGATACTTCTAGAATGAGACACAAGTCCTGTGTGCAGGGATGGACACGTGACATTTTACAGTGACACATAAATCCCATTTCTATATACACAGGGATATCAGATACTGGACTTTAAAGCTGTAACAATTTGATGCGCAAAAAGTCTTTCACTTGTCTGGGAGTAAATCTTGCATATCTTGTGAAGGGCAATTTCCCATTTAGGAGAAGGCAGCATTTCTCTTATAGGGTGATTAAATAAAAGAAGGGAAAAAGAGAGAAGAGTTATTTGAAACTATTCAGTAATTAGAGCCATGGATCTCAACCTTTTGGTCCCACAGGCCACGTGGGTAGTGCAGGGCCAGTCAGCAAGCCAGATTCATAGTTTCATAGTTTCTAGGGTCGGAAGGGACCTGAGCAGATCATCTAGTCCAACCCCCTGCCGTGGCAGGAAGAGCACTGGGGTCAAATGACCCCAGTACGGTGGTCATCCAACCTCCTCTTAAAAACCCCCAGGGTGGGAGCCTGCACCACCTCACTTGGAAGCTGGTTCCAGACCCTAGCCGCCCTGACCGTGAAGTAGCGCCTCCTGATGTCCAACTTAAACCTTCCCTCCGCCAGCTTGTGACCATTGTTCCTGGTCACTCCTTGCGGCGCTCGGGGGAACAGGGACTCCCCCAGCGCCTGCTGATCCCCCCTAACCAGTTTATAACAGGCCACAAGATCCCCCCTCAGCCTTCTCTTTTGAAGGCTGAACAGGTTCAGGTCCCGCAACCTTTCCTCATAGGACCTACCCTGCTGTCCCTTGATCATACGAGTGGCCCTCCTCTGGACCCTCTCCATGCTGTCCACATCCCTCTTGAAGTGCGGCGCCCAGAACTGGACGCAGTACTCCAGCTGCGGCCTGACCAGTGCCGCATAGAGGGGGAGGATCACCTCCTTGGACCTGCTCGAGATGCATCTGTGGATGCACGACAAGGTGCAGTTGGCCTTCCTAGCCGCCTCCCCACATTGCTGACTCATGTTCATCTTGGAGTCAATAATGACTCCCAGATCCTTTTCCACCTCCGTGCTGACAAGAGGGGAGTTCCCCAGCCTGTATGTATGGTGCCGATTGTTCCTCCCCAGGTGCATCACCTTACACTTGTCCGTGTTAAACCCCATCCTATTCTCCTCCGCCCATCCTTGTAACCTATCTAGGTCCAACTGTAGCCTGTTGCTCCCCTCTATTGTGCCCACATCCCCCCACATCTTAGTGTCATCAGCAAACTTGAACAGGGTGCTTTGCACCCCCTCGTCCAAATCACTGATTCAGACCCACACTAACCAATCTAGCACACAGGACCATGCTAATCTACCTGCAGGGCTCCCCAGGAGTCTGGAAATTTGGCAGCTGGAGAGTGGCAATTAACACTGCCACTGCCCAGCCACCAAATTTTTGGACCCAAGGGGAGGCCTGTGGGCTGGATGACAGCACTGAGCACCCTGAGAGCATTAGAATTTATCTCAAGAGAGATGGACAAGTTAGCAAAACTCCCTTTTATTCCATGAATCAAAAGACTTACAATCAATATTTAAAAAGTATTGCAAAATTACAAGAAAAAATTCAGTGCATTACTGTATTTTTACGTTAAACACCAATGTCTTGTTTCATATGATACTAATCCACCTACTGACTTAATGCTACTTCATATCTCTTACTGCCACTTTAATGACCAAACTCAGGAAGAAAATAATTATTTCTGTATTCGCCTTTGAGCAGTAACATGTACTCCTCCTGCTTAAGTTCACAAAGGAAGATTTTAGCTCAGGGAGAATTAAACTACTGAAATAGAATACCACCATGGGAAAACACCTGCTTTCCCCCTTATTTGCATGAGATGTGTCCTGGTGTGCATGTTACGTGTGCATTTATTCTGTCACAGTACAAAATACACTTTAAAATTCATAACATTGGGCTAATGCAATAGAAATCAACGTCATCTCCTTGGTGGGACACGAATTTCTATTTCTTGTTTGCCTTACCAAAATGTTGTTCACAAAAGTTTAAAGGGATACTTTCAACAAATCTGGTCCAGATTTTAGGGGGTTTGTTCCCACTAAAGGACCATTTCTGTGTATTTTCAATAGAGACATTTATAAACACAAGACAGCCTTTAGAATTAGTATGGACAGGACTAAATGCTGCTTTCCCTAATCTAGGTACAGAAGACTTACCCCTAACTTTTAACTGTACCAGTTTCTATGCATCTATACTGGTTCTTATGTAGGCACCCATCAGCTAATTAAAAAAAACCCTGAGGACAGCTCCTGGGCACTCTCTCTTCCTTTGGAAGGGACAGCCAGGAAGCATCAAGATTTTTAAAACTATGGCAACAACCATGTTTGAGAGTTGAGAACCTTGCAAAGGGATAGAACTAAGCATATTATCTAAAATTAAATGTACTAGGGTGGGTAGTATGGAGGACTTGACAGAGACAGAAAAAAAAGTGACAGCAAATTCTCACACATGGATTTGAATTTTGAAAATACCAGTGTCCATTTTGTTGCCTTCTTCTGACACCTGGACTATGTCCAAGAAAATACACCAATAAAGACTTACAGACAAAAAACATTCATTTTTTTCATCCATCCAAATCAATCCTTGTTACCCTATCCATCCAAATTCAAGATTACTTGAATGTAAGATGATGCCCCAATAATTAGATTCTATATGGAAAATGTATAAATTGGTATCATTTCCCATGAATAGAATCTAATTATCAGAGGTTTGCCTTAAATTTGAAAACAACAGCAGGGAGGTGTGGGGGACAAAGGAGGGGAGGGCAGACAGCCCTCTTGCCCCCATCATTTATCCCCCCACTTCAATGCCTGTGTCCCTGCTACTGATGCCCTTTGCAGCCTCTGCCCCACTACTACCTGGTCCCAACAGTTTCTGCCCACTGCAGTCTCTTCCCCCCCAACCTGCCTCACACAGGCTCTGCCCCCTTCCACGGCTTACTGTCAGGTGCAGGACATGGAGCACATGGAAACTCTGTCCCCTGCCAGGCCACACAGCAACAGCAACAGCTCTAGCCCCAGGACAGGATGGAGCTGGAGCCACATTCAATAGTATGCAGTAGAGGGGAGAGGGGAGAAGCTGCAGGGGGCAGGTGGCTTCTGCAGCTCTGACTCCGACACCAACTCGGGCTCAGGCTGGAGTTGGAACTGTAGGAACAACAGCAGTAGCTGCCACCACCACCACCTACCCTACCTTGTACTTGAATCCAAGACAAGGAATTCCCCCATCCCTCCCCACGACAAAGTTGAACGAGGGAAATCTTCATCTTGGATTAAAATGAATATGGCATTTTTTTCTCCTTTCTACAAATCTAATTTCATAAGCTGCCAAATGAAAGTGTTATGACATGTAGATGTTGAAAGCTCACTACAAAAGCTTTGACAATCACCACTCCCAAGGATTACACTGCATGTGCTAATTACTGTAGAACTGAAGGGGGGAAAGTGCATGAGTGCATGGACCTTCTAGTATTCCACTACATCAGATATTGATATAAGTAAGAAGACTTAATTTATTACATATATTGTGGGGTCTGGCTGTATCACTTTATGGCATCCAGGCACTGTTAAGAAGCCTTTTATTGCACCCCTGTGATGAGAAGCACCAGTCCTACAATTCATAACTGCTGCAGTAAAGAATCAGACAAAATTAAGATTCTATTTTCATAGTGTGAGGAACCCAATACTAAAATTTTGCACAAGCACACAGGTTTATGTTACATTAGTGGGAGTTAGATGTGGAAATCCACTGAGTATTAATGGGAGAAAAGAGCCTGGAGTGACCAGTTACAAGCTTGGTGTTTCGATAAGTAACAGATGTCTGATTAATATGCCAGACGCCAAGGATTCACGAAATCCAGCTGTAAAAGCAGATGGTGTATTTTCCTTCCAGAGGTCAAACAGAATGGGAGTGCTTCTGAAGCACTTCCAAGACCTCCCTGAGAAACAAGTGATGAAGCTAAAGGGCACTTATACACGTGTCCGACACCTGCTCCCACATGCTTGAATTAGAACGCGGTGGTGGAGCCGACTCGACTAATCAAGTCACTGGAGCGTTCTAGTTAGATGCTCCAGCAGACTTGCGGTCCCGTGTATTCAAAATGGCAGTGGGGGGGGGCTTTAACTAAAGTTTGTTCAACGAGCTTTAATTACAGTACCCCCGCCACCATTCTGAAGTGCAGGACACTGAACACACGAGATGCTGTAAAGCATGTGTAAAGATGTCCATAGAATCAGAGATATTTCACAGGGTAATTGTGGCAGGACACGACCTAGGGGTGCCGTGAACTCCCCTAGCGCCCCCTGGCTACCGTGTCAAGCCGGTGTCCATGCACCCTCACCAATCTCGCCCACCACGTCTTTGATGTTTTAAATGTTTAGGGGAGGCTGCCTTTTCTATCTACTTTGACACGGTGCCTTGATGTAACTTAGCCAACGCTCTGTCTAGTTGCCCCGGTGCACTCTAGCCTTAGGGGCTACACGTAAGTCCTACCGTCACCCGCACTGGGGTCTGTCCCCCATGCTCACGCAGCCCGCGCTGGGGCCTCTTGCTCCGAGCCCTCGCCAGCACTGGGGCCTCTTGCTCCACAATCCCGCAATCGGGGCTCAGGTGGCCATAGCCGTGCCTGGCCCCCAGACCCCCTTTTCGGGTCTTGCGCCCCACTGGGGCTTCCCACAATTGGGGCTCAAGTGGCCTCGGCCTTACCTGGCCCCCAGACCCTCTTTCCGGGTCCTATGCCCCACTGGGGCTTCTTGCCTGCGCCCACACTGGGCTCCTCCCTATACTGCCCACACTGGGCCAGGGTTGGGACACCCCCAAAATGCAGTGCCCTCTCCAGCGCCAGGAACTCCCCCACTACTGGGGAGCTCCCATGAGGCCTCCTCCAACCCCTACAGCCTCACCCGGTCCTCCAGTGTTACACAATAACAAAACAGAAAACACAAAGCCCCTGGGCTATAACATAAATCCCAAATCGACCTGGTTCCTCCCTACATATCCCTATCGGGGTTTCCTCCACCCAGTACCATCAAGCAGACACCCAGACCATCAGGCTTCTCTGCTGTGCCTGCCCTGCTTGCTCCAGCTTCCTTCCGCTGCCAGAGGGGAACTGCCTTTCCCGCCTCAGCCTGGCTGTTTATAAAGGCCAGGCCCTGCCCCCTTCCGGTCAGGTGACCAGACTGGTTGCCCCAGCAACCCGCAGCTGTGCTGCCCTGGTGACTGGCAGCTGAGCCCATATTACTGCTTGTCAGTAGCAGGCACCTTAGTGCCCTGCTACAGTAATATACAGTGCTAATTGTAGGACCACCATCTTGCAAGATCTAGCAAAGTCACCACATAAAGTGTATTGTGTCACCAGTAATCAGCGATGCCATCAGTGTGGTTACCAATTCTAGGTACAAAACCATTTCTTCATTTCAAACCATTTCTGTTAGTAGAGTAGAGTTAGGTTAGTCCCAACTCTTACCACTCTTAAATCAATATATTCTCATAAACTGCACTATCATTCACAATTGCTTTTTAGGGAAAGTATGTATTATACTTGTTTGCCTCAACTATCCTTCATTGCCACCAACAGCATTTAAGTCATGACATTATATACTTTCCTCACCATCCAGAAAATCATATCACAATATTCCTTGCCTGGCCATTAGACTATACACCCCCAGGTCCTTGATAAACAGAGAAAACCAGGATCCCCATCTAAGTAATCACAAATTCACCAATTTAAAAAAAACACCAAAACAAAACAAAAAACACACACACATGAATTCTCCAATTTAAAAAACCTAAAATCCATGTTTTTCTGCATTTTTTGCCACTATGTACATGAATATCAGTTTAACACAATGTTTTATTGATATATTTATATATATTAAAGAAATGTGGAAGCCTACCAGTGCCTCAATCAATATAATAAAATAAATTCTAATATTTTGGCATTTGATTTGGGGGGTTTTTAATCACAGAAAAATCAAAGCTCTCCTTGACCCCTTCACTCACCAGGACATGGATCCAGCTGCGGCTGTCATCCCACTGTTTTGTGGCACTGAGCAGGCCTGATATGCCACTTCCCTGCTCCTCCCCAGGCCAGTGCCCTTCACTCCCAACCAAAAGCCCCTGTTCCTAGTGCTGCCCCTCACTCCAGACCCACAGCCCCCTGGCCTGCTGGTGCCCCTCACTCCCAAGCCACAGCACCCTGTCCCCACTGGTGCCCCACACCCCCAACCCACAGCCCCAACCCTGCTGATACCCCTCACTCCCAATCTGCAGCCCCCATCCCCACCAGTGTCCCTCACTCCCAACAGCCCCCATCCCCGCCAGTGTCCCTCACTCCCAACCCACAGTACCCCCAGTCCCTGGTGGTGCCCCTCACTTCCAACCAATTTCCCAAGCCCCCAAGCCATACTGGTGCCCCTTACTCCCACCCCACAACCCCTTGGCCCTTCTGACCCCACCCCACAATGCACTCAGCCCTGCTGGTGCCCCCCACTCTAGACCTGCAGCCTCTTGCCCCTCCAGCCCTGCCGAAGGGAGGTCCTCAGCTGCCCAACCCTGCATGGACTCGCAGACTGGTGGTCTGCAGGGTGAGGTACATACATTGCACCACATGTAGAATCACAGGCAGCAGCTGGGGCACCGTGTTGCAGGCTGCAGCTGGGGCTGCAGCACGGAGGGGAAGACCAACACTCAGCCTGATCATGCTCCAGACAGCAAGAGGAGGGCGAGAAGCTCCAGGCCTCATCATGGGCTGGAAGGAGGAGGAGGTGGCATCCCCCCATCCTTGGCTAGAGCTCCTGTACTACACCAAGTGGCCTGGCCACAGCCCCGCCCTGGGCAGCGTCTTCTGGCCACCCGGTCCCTGACACCATGGGCACTGGCCCTTGGCACCTCTGCACAGGCCACACAGTGACACATCACCCCCGAAGGACCCCCCTCTGCCCCCTTCCTCTGCTAGAGGGGCTGCAGAGGGGCAGGGAGCTAAAATGGCATTTGGTACCGCCAATGAGTCCAGCTCTATGGTGCTGATGGCAGGGCCCACCCAAAGGCACCAAACACTGTCTCAGCTCCCCTGCCCCACCACAGCCCTGAAACCTGGACACCTCCCTCCCTCTACACGTGGCCCACACAGCACCCTGGACAGTTCCCAAGCCCCTGCCCTCCAACCCCTGCCCCCATAGACTTACCAGCTACCAGGGCTGCTTCCACCACCCTGCCTGGCTGTATGTCAGCCACATGTTAACCCATGCACATGCATGTGGTGCCCCCTGCCTGCAACTGCACTTCCCTCACTCCTCTTAGCCCCAAGCAGCTCCCTGTAGGCTGGAAGGTATCCTCCTGTGGTTTCCTTCTTTAAAGGGGATAATGTGCATTTTTCTCCTTAAAAGTCCCAACTATAATTCAAACAGATTTTCCACATGTTGTAGGGCACTCTTCACAACAGCACAAAAGGTGGAGAACAGAAAACTAAGAACAGATTATAACTAATATTGAAAGACACTCTTACAATATAAAGAAGCCTTACCTGGTTTTTCTACTTTAATAACTTCTGCTCCTAGGTCTCCTAAATTCATTGTTGCAAAGGGTCCTGCAAGCACCCTGCAGCATTAAACAAGAGTAGTTTTTCTTAGTTGTTTTACCAAAGCATTTAAATCTAGAAAGGCTATGTTACATTACAAGCAGATATCACAAACCTTGTCAGATCAAGAATTTTCACACCATCCAGTGGCTTCAGGATATTACCACCTTAAAAGGAAAATAAAACAGATTCAGTGTTTTGTTTTTCAGAAGACTTGCATCCTTCTGCTAAAGTTTGAACTATCTCCTTTATTATTCTCTGCTTTCATGTGTTAATTAGGGATAAATAAAACCTTCTGTTCTTGGCATGAGAATTAATTAGTTAACATTTATTATTAAACATCTCAAAGCAGGAAAGCACTGCTAATGTGTTTAGCATTACAAAACCAAGTTTAGACACCTTTTAGCAGTAGTGTAAATGCTTTAGTTATTTTTTGAATTTGCTGTTCACAAATGCAAGCTTGAAACCTAGAAAGAGCAAACCAAAGAAAGATCTAATAAAAGCCACAACAATCAATATCAAGAACATGGATATATTAAAACTAACAACATATTGACACAAGCAGAGTCCCCAGATACTGAAAGATTTGACCTACGCAAACAGAAGTATGGCAAATGTTTTTTTTCATGTTGTAAAGGGCACTTTAAAAAGCAGACAAGATGTACCAACTGGGGAAACATTTGTTCCGTCTTTTAGCACATATAAAGGGTAAACACAGGGTCCTATCTATCAGCACATTATCTTCCCTTTTAGTTTCCCCTTCTCCCCATAGCATTTCTGCCATCCCTGAAAATATCATCAAAGGCACTAAATGCCATTGGAAGGAATAATTTCCCAGATGTCCTTGGGCACTTTGCCTCTCTGTGATTCAGTTTTTCTACCCATAAAATGAAGATCACCCTGCTTCCCTCCCTCAGAGGGATATAGAGAAGCTTAAATAATTATGTGCAAGTTGTTCTGATACTACAGCAATGCATTTTTCCTTACTTACATTATATGGCATGCAGTCAGTATTCTGTAAAAACAAAGGTTGCATGGCAGTGCCAGGAAAAACATCTCTTTCCTCTATTTGTGTATTTGCTCAAGCAAGGAAGAGAGACATAAAACATAGAGAAATTATGTAGAAGACTCAAATACTCCCTCTCTGTATCACAAAGTATGCATACAGAACATTAGAAAGCACTGGGAATTCAAGGTTACTATTAAAAATATTTTCATTGAAAACATGGCACAGTGAAAAAATGCAGCATTCTGTTCTTGATTCTTAAAACATTTTGCTTAATGAATACAAATCTCTCCTTGGGTTTCAATATTGTTGTTATTTTTTGTTGCTACTGTCACTACCGCTTCCAGGGAAGTGCAAAATATGCAGACCAGACAGTATGTTAAAAATTTGCTTGTTGAAATATGTGCTTCTTAGTTGTTTGTGGGACAGGACATACTGGAGAGATTGGAAAATTCTAACAACAATATGCAAGTATAAAATACTTGTGTGCACAGTTTTAATATAAATCACTTACAGCTTTGTCAAGCATCAACTCACTTAGGGGCCCTAGTTGAGCAAGAAACTTAAGTTTCAAGCAGGGTGGTCATCCCATTTAAGAGTGAAGCTAGCCATACAAATCACAGCTTTTACTTACAAGTACAGTTCCACAAGCACATCTATAGAAGACAGAAGGTCCAAATTTCTCAAACCCAGCTCTGTTTTTCCAACCTCCCCAAAACTGTTAGCTATTCCAGATTATAAAGCTCCCAATTCTTATCCTGTACCATTAGACAATCACATGCACCTTTCACAAATAGGTCTCTCAGAGAAACAAAAAACAAGGCCACAAACTTCCAAAATTGGACGGGATCTGGTACACTCAGTCCAGTTCCGCCGTAGGCCACAAACTTTGCAGACTCAGTGACTGTGGTCAAACATGCATTTGAAAAGCCTCAGATTCCACTCCAGTTTGGAGCACAGATTTGGAAGGCTTTAGTACCATGTGGCTGTGCAACCATCCCTGTACTTTCCCACCAAGCACTTCAAAATTGTCACAATAGCATGCTTCCCCTGGTTGGAGAGGTCCTGCATGCCTGTCTGTAATCCCTACATGTCTCATGGCCTCCAGAACTTCTAGAGGTTCCCAAGTACAGTACAGCATGCAGGAAAGTGCTCCACTGCTGTCTCCTTAGCTCTTCTTTCCACTCACCCTCCATGGGGGAGAAGAGGGAAGGGAGAAGTGGACCACTAAAGAATATCAAAGAATGAAGCAAACCCCTACTACACTGCTGGAGTATACAAGCATTTCAGGAAGTGTTTCAGAGATGTTCCTCATTCTTTAAGGATAACTTCTAAAGCACTTGGACCACTTCTGAAGTGCTTTTTTGGCCATTCATGTCTGTACATTCACTGCCTGGAACATTTCCAGGTCATATGAAGTACTTCAATCAGCACTTCTGTCCACGGCCTGAAAGTGTTTTAGAATCATATAAAATTAGGGTTGGAAGGGACCTCAGGAGGTCATCTAGTCCAGCCCCTTGCTCAACTAAATCATTCTAGCCAGGGCTTTGTTGAGCTGGGTCTTAAAAATATGCCAACAATGGAGATTCCACAGACTGTCTAGGTAACCCATTCCAGTGCTTTACTACACTCCTAGTGAGAAAGTATTTCCTAATATCCAACCTAAACTTCTCTTGCTGCAACTTGAGACCATTGCTCCTTGTTCTGTCATCTGTCACCACCAAGAACAGTCTGCATCCTTTTTGGAACCACCCTTCAGGTAGCTGAAGGCTTTTATCAAATCTCCTCTCAGTCTTCTGTTTTAAACTCAAGACTCCCACAATTTTTAACAAGCAGGGAAGTCATTGCTATTGGTGTATATTTAAATAACATAAGTAACCAACCAATGCAGAAAGCTATTTTATAGTATATTAGAGTTAAGATATTTTTTATCCTGAAACTAATCATTGTAGTGCAGTTGTCATTATTTCTTATGTGCTTTTTGAATAAGTAAACGGGAAAATGAAGATCTCAGTTCTGCCTTTTAAATTGCCAGCAGAAGCGAGTTTTCTTCATTAAAGGGGGAAAAAGAAAAAAAAAACTGTTTGCAGGAGAGGAGAGAATTACAGATTCCTAAATACAGTAAAAAGCTCTGCAACAGGTTGCTTAGGACTAAAACTAGACCCCACTTGATTGCTTGCATTTCAAGCAGCTGGATATCAACACTAGAAATGCAGACACTCTTTATATTGCTGAGAGGCAGTTAGTTGTGTTAGTCCGAACTTAGACAGAAAGCAGGGCAGAGCCGCACCTCAGACTAACCTATTCAGACATGCATAAATTTTAATCAACCGCTCAATTCATCAGCTGCTAGTTAGCTGTTGCTTCCAATGCATCTCTGAATTAGTTGGTCTATAACAGGGGTGGGCAAAATGCTGCCTGCGGGCTGGATGCAGCCTGCCAGGCCATTCTTTCTGGCCCACGGGGCCCCTAAAAAATTTAGAAAATTAACATTCATCTGCCCCTGGCTGCCTGTCATGCAGCCCTTGATGGCTTGCCAAAACTCAGTAAGCGGCCCTCTGCCCAAAATAATTGCCCACCTGTGGTCTATAAGGTGCAACTCTGCCCTGCCTTTTTGATATCAATGGTACAACTACCATCAGCACCTTCCTACTCTTTGCCTCCAACCCAGGCCCTCCCAACTCTCCCTTTATTTTTAACATGAACAGATCAGTTTTCCGTTCAGAGTTGGCCACATTCAAATCCAAATGCTTGAAAGTGTTTCCCACCCACAGCAGAATATTAAATTCTCCCAGGACCTTTCACTGGGGGAAGAGGAAAGAAGAGCAGTCACGTGGAATCAGGTCAATAACAAGGCCAATGCAGCCAAACTGAGAAGTAAAGTCCAATCCCTGATCCAATCAAAAACTAAATAAATCGGTCACCAAAATGAACTTCCCTGAATGCTAACAGGAGTAGCCCACTCCCAAACCAGGGCAATTCTGGTGTGCTGCAGTGACAAGACATGATCTTATTTTCTCGTGTACCACATGCCCCCAGACATAGCTCAGACCTTGTTGTTGAAAGGCAAAAAGGAAGGGTGGGGGTAAAAAAAGATTAGGCCAGAGTCACAGCCGCTCAGAGCCTAATCTTCAGCCGAGTTGCCTTTCCTCATTCTGCACAACCAAAGCTGAATCCCTACTGGCTACTGACAGTGAGCCCAGCAGCCAGCCCAAGGGCCAGGAGAAAGAGGCATGAGACACCAGGGCATTGACAGGGAGAAAGACTGTTGTAAGGAGCCAACCGACTCCTTGGGCTGTTGCCCTGCGGGGCAGGAATCGCACCTGGGGGCTTCCACACTTCATGCACCCTCATTGGGGGGGGGTGCAACTGAGGAGGATGGGTGCACAGCTGGCGAGAAAATACGGTAGCGGGACACCCCACTCCCGTCAAG
>NW_017729006.1:31656951-31662970 GCF_001723915.1 Gavialis gangeticus | reverse complement strand
CAGCATCTCCCCAACCAACCGCGCCAACGAGCAGGCGCACAGCCACGCCACACCCTCCCCGCCAGCAGTGGGCAGAGACCTAACAGACGGACTACACCACCCCAGCGCCTGAGGCGGGCTGAAGTGAGAAGTATCCACCCATGAGCATTGCGCAAGCGCGGTGTCTTTTTTTTTTTCCTCCACTCCGAGGGGAGTGAAAACGCTCCTCTTCTAGCACTGCGCGGGCCTTAATGTGCCCCTGTGCCCTCCCGGTGGAGTGAAATTGTTCCCAGCGTAGCACAATACGCAGGTGCGGGGGAGGGGGGCGTGATTTCGTCTCCTTGGCTCCAGTCGGATAGCAGTGTGCGTTCTGAACCTCGTAGGCTGTCCTTCCGTGGCTTGGGCTCTGCCGGGGCGCGACTGCTTGTGGGCTTGGGTTTTTTTTCCTCCTAGAGGAGTGGTTTTGGCTCTCCATGCCCATCTGCTAGCCACATCTGAAGTGTCAAAGTCCAGGTGCTTCACATAGGCTAAAAAGGGCATAAATCCTGCCCTTGAGAAATGGGATAAAGGTTGTAGCTGTCTAATAAAAGATACCGACTCTGCCACACTGGCCCTTGAGGATTTGGGGGGTAACTCTGCCCCGTTCAACAGACAGCTGGGGGAAAGTCTCCCTGCACTGATCTGCTTTTCTTTAAGTTGGTAGAGTGATCGCAAGCAGGCAAGGTTCTTTGGGTAGATGTGATATCTTTTATTAGACCAACTGAGTAGCTGGAAAAAAAGTTCTTGGCAAGGTTCTGGGCGCAGTCACTTTTCCAGGCATAGGGAGCCTCTGCTGTTCCGAGACTCCAAGGAATGGTTTCATTTCTTGGAGTCTCAGAACAGCAGAGGCTCCCGAAGCTTTGAAGAAGGGTGACTGCGCCTGAAAGCTTGCCAAGAACTCTTTTTCCCAGCTACTCGGTCTAATAAAAAATACCACATTTATCCAAAGAACCTTGCCTTCCTATGTCCTTAGACCGACATAGCTACATCCAAAAACCCGGACTGATCACAAGCATGCATCAGGGGGTTGGCATGGGGCCCTTCTCAGTTTTTAATATTGTACCCCACCACCAACACCACCAGTAAGCAGGAACATTCCCTGCTGGCACAGAAATGGGTGATTGTTCTCCAGGGGTTGACCCAAGTTCTTCACTCTTCGAATGAAATCAGCCTAAACAAGGGGATGCTTGTTAATTCTCCAGATAAAGGTCTTTGGGTTTGTACTTGCACAGCTTTTTGTAGGAGCTGAGAAAGAAACACTGGAGAAAGACAATTGAGACTATTCCACATTGGAGAAAGACAATTGCTGCTATTCCTGCTTTGGAATACTTAATCATGCAGCTTCTACAGTGCCAGATATAAGTAGATTCAGTAGTTAGATTATCTCCAAATGCGCTGCTGATGATTCCCCCAAATCATTTTGCTGGGAATCCAAGCCTAGAGTATGTAAAAGAAGGGAGGGCAAGGTTGTTTCTTGAGACAATTGGGGGGTGTAGCTTGTGAAATATTCTCCCTGACAAGCCTGATAAGACAGACTCAGTTCATGTGTTGTATATGTTGAGAACAGAAACAATTCAAGTAAATGCCTTAGAACGTTGAGGTACTTAGTGCTTATATACAAGGGACAATTTATCAGCATATCAATATAACACTGTTGTTATACTGGCTTAACTACCTGGGTGGATACTTTTATTCTGGATATTTAATGTATACAAGAATCATAAAGAGTAGGGCAGCAAACTTCAAAATTATCTAATCCAATCTGCCCTGAGGCAGAATCAGCTATACCTAGATTATCTCCAGTTGATGTTTTGACTGGACTCCTCTTAACATTTTCAAGAGAAAAAGGTTCCATAGACCCTGCAAGGTACCTACTCCACTCTTTCATCAAGCAAGGCTTTGATATGAATCCAGAAAAATCTCCTTGACTTCTATGGAGTTATTTTGGATTTACACTGATGTAGCTGAGAGCAGAATGGGTACACTACAGATAATAGTATATAGCATCTGAAGGGATAAGAATTTATTAGTCCATAATATATTAAGCCATTATCTATGCAATGCTACTAGGAGAATATTTCGCATTTGAATTATGCAGGCTCAAGCGTTTACCTTGCATGGATCCAGTTGCATGATCAGGGCTTCACAGTGTTCCATTCAAGCAACATTCATAATGAATGATCAGACAGATAAAATGGTGAAAGTTGGGACATAGAAAGTGCTATTAAATAGCAGGAAGATAGATTTGTTTGTACAAACTTCTCTCCACCTCCGTAACATAAGATGTCTCCTGTAATTACACACAGTTTAGATACCTGAGTTCTTTTTTCCTATGTTATGTTGTCCCTTCAATTTAGGTGTGAATTAATAGAGAAATGTAGCCCTTTCAGGATGGTTAATTCTTAAATTTGAAAAGCATACACTCCCCAGAGCATTGATTCAGTTTGAATCAATGCTTGAATTGAAATGAGTTGGCAACCTTATACTCGTCTTGTTTTTTCAAAGATCTTAGCTTAAAACAAAAAAATTTTTAGACTCTTCTTTGAAAAAAATATCAAATGTGAATAAAGGTGTGAGAATACGAACTGTTCCAGTCATCTGAGTACCTGAGACTTTAACTATAATCTCAGATTCCTCGTTATAATTTAAGGGTCTACATTGTTAGCTCTTTTACTGTAGATCAATACAGCGTCTGTACAGGCACAGTGTCTTACGCACAAATGAAAACTGGACAGGTTACAGTAAGTGGCATGTTCATGCCACTCACTGTGTGGCACTTAGGAGACTACCAGACTCTTTTTTCACCCCCACATAAAACTAAGCATGGCCAATGAGAAGGGCACTGAGGCACATGGGGGGAATCCAACAAAACAGGTGGGATCTCATGCTGTTGTAGTGGTTCACATCCACTGAAGCAGGAGGGGGCAGCTCTTAGTGCACAAGCCAAAGAGTGGGTGCTGCAAAGGTTATCTAAATCAGCGAGCTACTTTGCACCCCTTTACTTTGACTCCCACCTGCCAGTTTGACCCCTTGCATGCCATCTCCCAGGAGTGGCACTGAAGGTACTATTCATTTTGATAAACTACAACTCCTCTGACCTGCTGTGTTAGCACTGCCCCAGAGAAGTAATTGCCTTTTTCCCAGGGCTTCTTAACCATTTTAGACTGAAGGCACCCCTCATTGGCATCAAGGCACCCCTCAGAAATGCCATGTTAGCTTTCACTCTTTCTTTGCCTGCAGAAAAACACTGGAGCCACTCTTCTGTGGCAGAGAGCTCAGAAATCCCACAGTGGCTCCCCCCGTTTTCAGTACTGTGGATTCCTAGTCAAAGTGTCTGAGTTTATGTCCTAACTGATGCCTGCAGCACCTTTCATAGTCATAGTAAAATATGGCTTGAAGGGACCCCTGGAAATCATCTAATTCAGTGGTTCTCAACCATTTTTGTACCAAGAACCATTTGTAAACATGGATGGGCAGTCCCAATCCATTTGGCCCTCACTCTCGACTGGCTGCCTCTGTTCCCAGACCCCCACTATGTGAAGCAGGGAGTGGGTGTGTGGGGCAGGGAGGAGTGTGTGGCCCCAAACAGTCCCTTGCAGGCTGTAACTCTGCCAGCCTGCAAAGGAAAACCCATGGTTTTTCTCCATGAAAGGATAATCCAGTTTTAAAGTTTGTTCGTGACACTTTCATATATTCTTGCAACCCACTTTTTGTGTCATGACCCATGGACTGAGAACCACTGATCTAGTCCAACCCCCTTGCTTGGAGGCAGTCATTCATATCCAAACCATCCCCTACAAGGGCTGTTTAACTTATACCTAAAACTGTGCGATCAACGTTGTGGCACAGCTACAAGATGTATTACCCAGACATCAAAAGCACCCTCATCTGCCACAAGGAAAGCAGTGGGGACAAGGGCAGTCAGTGTCCCACCATGACAAGGGTCAGGGGCGACTGGAGTTGCCTTAGTCAGGGGGGGCATGTGCCCCCCCAGCAACCAGTCAGTGTTCGGTCGATTGCACTGACCAGGGGGCGGGGGTCCCCCCTGCAGCCAATCTCAACAACTGGCTGCACCGCTACATCCAGCGCTTGTACTCCCTGGCCAGCGTTCCTAGCAGGGGCAGTGCTCCTGCCTGACCCCTTGGCTGTTGCCTGAGTGGGGAGCACGGCCTGACGGGGTGCACCGGTGCTCTCAGGGGGTGCATGTGTGCCCCCGTGCACCCACTATGCATTGCCACTGACAAGGGTCACTAAAATGCACTCCAGTGATTCAAGAACAAGTCAAACCCCCCACCATCCACACCAATCTGACCACAGGGTAAAATTATTTCCTGATCCCAAATGTGGCAAATGGCCTGATCCTCAGCAGGGGTCCAAGAGCCTCTAGCCAGGAACCCCTGGGCTTTAGCCTCAGCTGGCAGGGCTAAAATTGCATGGCAATCCTCAGCACCCTTGAAAGGCGCTCAGGGCACACCAATTCCTGCCTGAGCCATAGCTCAGGCTGCTTCTCAACTTGGGCAGGCTTCAGTGCCCTTGCTTTGAGCAGCCCCTTCTCCAGGGCCAGATTAACCCTTTAGTGGGCCCTAGGCAAACAAACTCATGGATACCCAGGTGAAGATAAAATTTTTATATTACTTTTTTTCACTCAATAATTATATGTAAAATAACCAAAACTGGGCCTCTTCTTCACTTAGGGCCCTAGACATGTGCCTGTTTTGCCTATGCATTAATTCAGTCCTGCTCTTCCATTCCTCCCTGCTTGCATGACTGAAGAGCAAGGACTCTGAACTGTGCCCCAGCTCCCACCACTGCAGGGCAGCTACTGCACAGCACTGCCCGGTCTTAAATATGAAGCTATGGTATTGCAAGCTCAACATTATCATATTTGGTGAAAAAACTAGGGCAGTGGTTCCCAACCTTTTTAGGCTGCAGACCAGAAGTGACCATGGACCAGCAAAATGCAGACCAGCATACTGCAGACTGGAAGTGACAGGCATACTGCAGACCGGCAGCCAACCCTTTTTTATACTGAATATAAAAAATGGTTGACTGCCAGTCTGCAGTATGCCAAGCACTTCTGGACCAGCAGCCAACCCTACTGCACTGTGGGTTTGGGAACCTCTGAACTAGGGTACACTGAAAAGCATGTGAATGACTATGCAAATGAGTATGCAATGATGAGCATCTTCAAATGAGTATATTCTTCTTTATTTTATATTGCTCGTTGTAACTGCCAGTGATTGTGTGAGGACTGGGTCATCCAAAGTGAAGCCTTTCTTTATTTTGTGGCAAGCAGTCCTAAGGAAGTGCTGACAGGAAGCCAAAAGTCAGTCACAACTCCCCAAGAACCACTTGAGTTTTGCATGTGCGGCATCAATGACCTGCCTCAAAAATGCTCGTGCATTTTGAACACTTTGACAAGGATTGACCGCACACCACGCCAGCATGTTGCCACCTCTCATAATAGTTGATGTTCTTAAAGTCTGCACTTGGGAATGTGAAAGCCTAAGCTTTTTCTTTTCTCTCTATATAAATGTATGTTTATATACAGGATCTTGGCCAGGATATACATACGTGTGTGTATATATATATATAGAGAGAGAGAGAGAGAGAGAGAGAGAGAGAGAGAGAGAGAGAGAGAGAGAGAGAGGATACTGGCTAGGATATCTATCTATCTATCTATCTAGATAGATAGATAGATAGATAGATTTATACAGAAGAGCCTGCCCAAGATATATCTCTCTATCTATCTAGAGATAGATAGATAGATAATCCTGGCCAGGATATAAATATATAGATAAAAGAGCTGTTTTTCACATTCCAGAGGCGTAGACTGAAGGACAACGCCAACACTCATGCGAGCCGCCGACACTGGAGGCGCACACACTCACCCAACACAGTCACCACCACACCCGCTGCAACACTAACTGCGTCATAGCGGCAGGGGCGGGGCGGGGCGGGGCGCGGCCGTCCTACCTACGCATGCGCAGTAGCCTGCGGC
>NW_017729006.1:31653115-31656660 GCF_001723915.1 Gavialis gangeticus | reverse complement strand
ACGGCAGCCCGCACCACACCCCGCCTTACGGGCCGCGGCCCCGGCCCTACTCTCCCCACGCCCGCTTCAGCAGCCCCTCGCCGCGCCGCCCGCACAGCGCCAGCCCCCGTTACGCCGCTCCCTATGGTGGCGGCGGCGGCTCCCCGCAGCAGCAGCAGTACAAGCAGTCCCCGGGGGGCTACCAGAGGCATCCCTACCAGGTATGGCGGAGGGGCTGGGGGGACGGGGACTGAACCCATCTCACCCCCCGCGCCTGGGGGGTGGGGGAAAGGAGCCTTGTCACCCCCCCCTTCCTTTTTCATCTTTATTATTTTTCTCGCTTTCTTGTTCCTCTTTGCCAAGCGCAGGTTGGTTCCAAATTCAATTGAGCGAAGCCAGAGTCACGTTTCAAAACTTGCCTGCGCAGCTCTTCCCACCCCTGCCTCACCTGTGTCCCATGTCCTCCCTCCCAGATCGTCCCTGTGATGCATCCCCGGACCCAGGCAGGTCTTCGAGAGGCAGCCAGAGGCCCAGGGGCCCAGCTCTTTCAGCTCAGATCAAGAGAGACTCAGGGCCTGCGTTTCTTTAATTTCCTTTTCCTCTCAGTTTAAGATTGGAGAGGAACTGCATGTCTGATGCTTTATCTGGATGCTCTGTAAGAAAGCAGTGGCACAGATTCCTCTCCTTCCTCCCTGTCCTGGGAAACGGGTCTTATGGGGGCCCTGTAGAGGAGGAAAAGCCCCCTTCCCCCAACTGTGGGAAGTGCCTTTGCTGTTTGAGGAACTCTTGGTTGATTTGCTTTTGCTTCCCTGCAAGCCATCCCCCTTCTCCTGCCCTTCCCCGTCTCTCTTCCTTTTCCACTAGGTTCAGTTGTGGTGCATCAAATGTTACAGGAACCAAGCAGGTGGGGGGAGGGGCATTTAAACCCCAAGACCTCTGAGACTAGGGCTTGCACATCAGATGCCTGCCAGTTTTGTGGGAATATACAAAGCCCCAGACTGATAGGTCTGGGAGGGAGGATACTAGCCCAGTGGTAGAGCCACACAGGCTCAGTCAGATTATGGAACTTGACTATTCAGCTTGCTCAGTTGAATCTGGAACTGATTTGTCATTGGTAAAGATCTAAAAATATGCTCATCACACACACCCCTCCCCACCCTGGGAAACAGGAGCTTCTGGCTGGGAGCTTCCACATGGTGGTAGCATTTGCTCTTTGGATTACCTGTAAGTGATTTGCTGTGGCTTCCCTGTGAGCCCTTCAATAGATGAGCCCCCCTCTTCTGTCCTTCCACTAGGTTTAGTTGAGGTGAATCCGATCTTATAGCAACAAAGCCGTCTTGAGGCTGTCTGGAGGATGTGGGTTGAAACTACTGCTAAGCCAGAACTTCTCTCGTAATTAAAAGTTGAGGAAGCTAGGAGCTGCCACCCATGGGGAAAACATTTGTGTGGTCTCATCAACTGAGAGGTCTTCAAATATAACATACCACATGCTGCAGTTTTTAAGTTGGAGTGTAGGGCATAAAACATGGCCTTCAATTGGCACCACTTAGTGATCATTCTACAATTGGGCTGTAGCCATTCTAGTTACTTCGCTCCGTGTGAAGGTAGAGAGAAACAGGCTCTTGAATGACTCCTGGAAAGGGTCTGTAGCAAAACAGGTTAAGATAATGTTTAAGTCATTATTTCTGTGTTGTCCCATTAGGTGGAATTAGTCATATGATCATCCCTACACAGGATATACTGAATTGAGGATATGTTGAACTGAGAACAGGACTAGCTTTACAGGCATGATCTTTAACTGGGAGGAAGGAAGAAAGGTTTTAGTGACAAAATTGAGGCAAGCATTTTGGATCTATTGGCATTACATTAGAGTGTAGAAACAGGTTTTTTCCTTCCTCTGTCAGGATGCAAGAGCTGTGCAGGAGCAGAGACCTGAGGGTGGGTAAGGGGATATGCCTTAAGCTGGTCATTCTTAACCTTTTTGGACTTGAGTCACCTTTCTAACTTTTGTAAATTGAGTGGCACCCAATTTCAAAACCTAATTTATGTGTTATAGTGCTTACGTACTTGCAGAGGGGGGTAGGACATCATTTGGGCAGGGACAAGCCTGACACTGTATTTATCTACTTAGTTTATCTGCTTATCTTATCTCTTCACACCTCTGGGCATCCTTCAAAGGATCTGGTTTAACCCACGCGTGCCCTGGTACCCTGGATGACAATTGCTACCTTAAGCTGTGAGCACATGCATGCTGGGATAAAGCTTGAGACAAAGCTGCAGCCAATTTGAGTATGTTCTGCACTAAAAAGCAGGCATCTGAAAGCATGAGAAAATAGCATGGATTTGTTCATGCTTGAGGCAGGATTACACTGCATGTTCTCACCATTCTTAAAATGGAACAGCTTGACTTGCCCACAGGTTAACTAACCTATTCATGTGTCCAGGACATTGGGTTAACTGGATTTTCTTTAAAGGAGGGTAATTGCATCCTTTTTGAGGAGAAGGAGGGAGTGGGTATTTGGAAGGAAGTGAATTGGAGGCCTTTCATAGTCATGGTGACATATTGTAATTTCATAGATTTCATAAACATTAGGGCTGGAAGGAACCTTGAAGATCATCAAGTTCAGCCCCCTGCCCCAAGGGTAGGAAGTCAGCTAGAGTCAAAGGGTCCCAGCAAGATAGGCATCCAATCATTGCTTGAATGAGTCCAGAATATTGAATTGTTATTTAATGGTTATTTTAACTGTTGAGCAGCACTGGTAATGGGAGAGAAATTGAATTGTGACTATGCTTACAACTTTGTGTCATAGATTAGACCCGTGTGTTAAGGAAGAGTTTTCCTTATAACTTCAGCTTGGAGCCTTTTTGATACAGCCAAATATATTTATATGTAACCAGTAGCAGAGAATCCTAACATAAATCTTGGAATAGCACTTTGTGGGCTCCTTTCATTCTCCACTCCAAAGTTTTGAGTTTCTGTTGGAGAGAATGATGATTCCCGATTCCTCAAACAGCCCATTGTTGATAAAGACAAATATTAACATTTTGACGCTCCTGCTGTCACCTTCAAATTTGGGAGCCCTATAATCTGTCCTGTGAAAAACGGAGGGTGTCTATACACAAGCAGCGAGGCTGCTCCAATGCGCTGGAATTCCAGCTGATCAGAGCAGACTCAGTTAATTGAGTCTGCTGGAATGTGGCAGTTGCTGTATTCCAGCAGCCTCCTGTGTCTCATGTATCAGGGTCCCCATGCTTAAAAAATGGCAGTGGGAGAGCTTGAACTAAAGCTCATTGAATGAGCTTTAGTTCAAGGGCCCCATCGCCATTTTTAAGCATGGAGATGCTGATACCTGAGATGCAGTGGCGCTTGAATTGGAGAGGCTCTTGGACCTGCTCTAATTAAGGTGCTGCCATACTCCTACCATCAGAGCACGTGTAAAAGTGCCAATACTACTGGGAAGGCAGTTCTTTTAAAACTACTTCTTGTGCTTTGTTTTGCATAGTATCTGCTAGTACAGTACTCAAATACTAACGAAGGCCGCAATAGATTTTGCATCCTCTCTGAC
>NW_017729006.1:31636680-31648115 GCF_001723915.1 Gavialis gangeticus | reverse complement strand
TCCAAGTGTTTAGGAAATGGATTCCTTGAGGATCTGCTCCATGATTTTTCCAGAACTGAGGTGAGGCTGACTGTGGTCTTTGCTAAAATAAACATAGAAGAAAACACAACTATACTAAGCGCTTTACTTCAAGTTGTTTTACTGACTTTTCCAAAGCAGTCACTGAAAACACCTGTCCTTGTCTGCTGTTACCAGGACTTTCTCTGCACTGATATTTTTACTCGTGCACCATATGTACTTTTACTTTCAGTACTGACTTTTTATGCACTTACTTGATGATTATGTTCAAAAGATTCAATACAACTAAGATTTTTAAAAATAGAGACCCCCATCTACATTAGGAAAATGTCTCGTTGCTATTAGCAGAGTAAACTCTAGTAGTGGGAATTAGGGTGAATTTGTTCAATACTGTTATAGGAAACATAAGATCTAGTAAAATGGTATCTTTCATGCTGTCTAAAATTTAAAAGTTAGAATTGTAGTACTAACAAAAAGGAAATTAAAGAGCGGAATGACTGCCATCTTTCAAGGAATAATTACATTCATCCCTGTGTCATCAAAATGCAACAAGAAACTATTTTTCCTCATGTGGACAGAATCTTACCTTTTTCCTTCCCAAAGAACAACTGATTCGAGAATAAAATCACTATTTTCCTGTTTAAAAAAAAAACAACCTGACGTTATTTAGTGTTGCCCTCAAAGGATAGTGTGGAATTTGTCTCCTTTTTCCCCACAGAGGTTTAGTGATTAAAAAAAATTGGCACATATATTTGTGTTCAGTAATATTCTTAATGGCTAGTATTCTTAGATTTCACAACATGAAATACTACATGCTTGATTTAATTTCTACCTCTCCCTGAAAACTGACAGGATTTGTATTGCCTGACTATATAAGCTTCCTAGATTTCAAACATGCAAAGATAGTTATTATTGTGTACATTGCATTGGACTGTACTCTAGTGGGACTTGAATTTTGCCAAGGCATTCCTGTGTTAAATTATCTCCCCTTCATCAAACAAGTACTACAAATCCATATGTGCCAGTTTTATATGAGTGTTGTTCTGTAAATTTTTTCCAGAGTGCTGGAATTAGGCAGATTGTATCAAGGGCATCACATTTTCCTAGACATAGTGTTTGAGAGCAGAGCTGTAGCCTGTAGGTTACAACACTTGGATAATCTTGGCTTCTGATAAAATCTGGATAATCTTGGCTTCTGATAAAATCTTAACTCTCGGATATATTTTACACAACTTTGGTCTTTAATAATTAATGATGAAATGAATGTCCCGTAATACTTGTTTTTACTAATTTTGTTTGGCTTGACTAATAAACCCACTGTCATAGAAAGCAATCAAGTATATTTTGAAGTTTTTCTTGTTTTATGTTGTTCTCCTTTTTCCTCCTCCTGCTTTTTATAACTTGGCATGCTGATCAGAAAATCTGCCACTGCTTTTACTTCTCTATACATATTATTCTTCTGCTTGCGTGATCCTAATATTAACCATATTGTACTCTGTGTTGTCACAAATAGATTAAAGAATGGTTGAAAAGACCATGTGGTCTGTTAGGTAGGCTTTCCCTATTCTTACTTGCAGGCTGTGTCCCCAGACTTACTAACCTTCAGAAGGTATTTACAAAAATAGCATCTGTTGTGAACCATGCAACCACCGCTTTGAGCATCAAAGATCTTAGGCTTTCAAGGCTGAACTATCCCCAACATCCTCAGTTCCTTTTTTTTTTTTTCAGTGCCTGGGTACAGAGACCTTCACTTAATCAAAGTTGTCTTTGGCCTTACTTGGGAGTCATATGTTGCTGTCTAGTATTGATAGATTTAGTTTCAATACCATGATTTTGTTTAGAGCAGGGGTGTCAAAATAGTCCAGTTTATGGGTCAGATGACTCTTGTGGGCAGAGACCACAGATTGGATCTAGAGAATGGAGCTTTGTCATCTGACCTGCGGTGCTACCCCTGAGGCCCAGGGACAGATTTCCAGGCCCACAGGCCAGATGACAGCTTCATGTTCTAAATTCAGTTTGCAGGGCTCCCATAGGCCTGGAAATTTGTCAGCGGAACAAGCAGCAGCACTGTTAATGGCCACAGCTCATCCCACAACCGAATTTCCAGCCCCATGGAGAGCGCCTTACAAGCCCGGTGACACAGCTCTGTGGGTTGGCTCTCTGACACACCTGGTTTAGAGACTAGGAATCTGTACACCTTGTCTGATCCAAAAGGCTAAAGAAACAGATGGCTAGTAACAAGAATTTTTATCTCTCTTGTCCTTACTTGCTGCCTAACTGCTACAGGGAAGCCTATTCCCCTGGTCATTCAGTATTTCAAGCACATTACACATGCAAAAGTAAATCTATCCTGTGGTAAACTGTTTGCACTGTTTTAATTAAATCTGCAATTAAATTGAAAACTGAAATGTAGTGGATGAGACCTTGTCCTTTGGACAAAAAGGTATTGCCTGTTTCTTTGTAGTAAGCCATCCTTCTAGGTGGGCTGAAGGAATGGCATTCACAGACCCCCAATAGAGTGATGTGTAGCTTTCCTGAAGAGTAACTGCCATGACTGATAGGCAGCCATCTTCTATGATTTCTGAAAATACAGGGCATCCAAGAAGAGATTGGGAAAGGTTTTGGAACAGTTCTGTGGGGGAATATGGTATGGGACTGCAATAAGAACTGCACAAGAGGTACACTGAGAGGAGGACGTTAAAATTAATGATGTGATTTTAGAGTGAGCATAGCTGAAAACCATTTAAATGTCACCAGGAAAGAATACAGTAAAAGCCCTGTTATCTGGCATTTTACTAACTGGCATTTCTGTTAACTGGGATTTCTGGCTGGCCAGATGGGGAGCTCACATGCGGCCACCGCCGCCTACCTTGTGTCCTGCCAGAAACCCCTGTGCCTTGGATAACCAGCATTTTTAGATTACCAACACCCCCCATTTCCCACTCATGCTGGAAAACAGGGCTTTTACTGTAATGACTACTGATTAGTACTGGCAGCAAAACTATACTTGGATAAAGCTTCTCAAACTTGGCATTTCCTTATCACACTTGCTCTTGAAAACAAGTACAGAAGAGAACCTTGAAATAAATGGTTTCAAGGAATGCAACTTTAAATCTGGCCCATTTGAAGGGGGGGGGGGGGGGTTGAAGAGTATAATGTCAGATACTGAACCTACCTATAAGATCCCCTTACAGAATTTGTTCTAAAATTTCATCTCTTAAAATGTGAAAAAGCAAAGGGAAAGGGTCTTACCAGATGAAAAGAACAAGTACATAAAGTAAACTTATGGCAAGGGGGAAGCCTCCCTTTTCTAAAATAGCTGGTAAAATAAGTTCTCTTAGTTTTCTGTGCTTTTGCAAAAATCAAAAATTAAGTTCCAGCAGATAGAACCTTTTCTTTTAAATAGATGTGCTGAATTTAATTTTCTCATTTATGTAATAATGCTACCTAAATTTATCTGCTCAAAGCAGGGCATCTTTTATGTTGAACTTGGAATAAAAACTAGCTTAGCTAAAATACCACGTTCTTTGGGAAAGCTGAGCCAGTCGGCTTCGTACAGTTCAATATGTATACTCAGCTCTCATAGTGTCTAGATCAGGGGCGGGTAATTACTTCGGGCAGAGGGCCACTTACTGACTTTTTGCAAGCCATCGAGGACAACATGACAGGCAGCCAGGGGCAGTTAGATATTAATTTTCTAAAATTTTGAGGGGCCCCACAGGCTGGATGGAATGGCCTGGTGGGCTGCACCTGGCCCGCGGACCACATTTTGCCTGCCCCGGTCTAGATCTTGCTACTTGTAGATAGCTCTGACTCTTCCCAAACTTAACTCTCTTCCTTGCTTTATTGCTCAGCTTTTAAGTTAGACCTATTTTAGGACTGGACAGGTTATTAAAAATAGTGATGTTCATTTTCTGTCATGATTATGTACTAGTATCAATTTTGAAACAAGTTTACTTTTGTATACTACTACATTGTTCAGAAGAAGAAAATGGCACTTAAAGTTGTGATTTAAAAAAAAGTTCTCAGGCAGTGGTAATTATCATTAGCAGCTGGAACTTGAAAGGCCTGCTACATTAGAGGAAAGCTTCTTTAGTTTTAATTAGTCTATTAAATGTTTCTTTACCTGATGGTTTTCTTCCAAAGGGATCACCCAGGACATCTACTCCATTTGGTACAGCGCATGGCAGAGAGAAAAGAGTGTCTAATGATGTGGAAAACTATTACAGACCTTCAATGCTTGAGGACCCATGGGCTGGCCTAGAGCCAGTTTCTGTTACAGACATAAACCAACAATACAGCAGTGAGCAAACAACATATACTGGTAAAAAAGGGAGGTATTTCAGTTAACATTTCTAAAAGCCAGATAAACTCCATCTGTCAGGAAAACTTTGGATCAAAATCTTTACACTTAACACAAGATGAACAGTAATCAAGCTCTTAGTTACCGCTTTTATTTGATCAAATCTCCACCCTCTTATCCAACGTTTTTTTTACTACATTGGATATTTTTATGTATGGGGAGGAAAAAGGAGTGGTAGGATCATTTATGTTTCTGGCTATGTGGAAGTGCCTACCAGCTTTGAAGAACAAAGTGTTCTTTAAATCACCAGCGACTGATTTGTGACTCTTAAAACAGGTTTCCATATATTGACTTCTTCCATGCCAGATTGTTAGCCTAACTTTTATTGTTACCTTCTTTAGGAAATGGTATTTTTTTATGTTTCGACATTTTTAGAATGAAGTGGAAATACAATAAAATTTTGTAAATCCTTGTTTTGTAATGTATAAAGATTATTTTAGGACCTTTGTTAAGGTGTACCCTTGAGTAGAAATAGTACTAGTAAAATCTGTAAATATAATGCTTGTATGCTGTGGTTAAACTTTGATTTTGTGTGCAATTTTTGTTAATTCTAGTGTAAAACAAGTGAAACATCACTATTTTAGCCATCTCAGGAAACAAATGTATTGTCTTTGGAAAGTTTAATTTGTTGAACCAGCTCTTGACTAAAACATACTCCTGTAATCACTGATTTTTTTTTTCTTTTTTGTATATTAAAAGATTCATATTTGAAAATAATTTGAAAACAGTGGATCGTAGCAGATAATGAATGAATGCAAAAATGGCTTGCTCTAATATTTGGAACAGTGTAGCTCTGAGTCAGAATCATTTTGTATGATTCAGTAACTAAATTTAGTATCTATAACACTGTTCTTTTTTGTCTTGGATCTGAGATCTGTCTTTGTCCCCAAAACTAGCTGCTTTATCCTGGATTAGTAGCTCTTCCTATAGGAACTTTTTTCTCCTTTTTTTTCTTCTTCCTTGTATCCTGGTTAGTAATATCTTTTGAGTTGCATTACTTTTTTAGGGTTTGTCTTCAGATGAAGTTATTCTCAATAAACTCCCTGGGTAGATACTCTTCATTCCACAATAAATCGGGTAACTTTGAGTATAGGCCCATGAACAAGATATCAAGGTAATTTAGAGTGTTAACTTACATTACAGGTACAGTGCAGTTGCCATAAAGTAGCTGATGCACTGTAGGTTCACACTTCAGTTACTTCATAGTAACTCGTTTTGTTCCTACACCGTTTGTGTATGAACAAATTCTTTATGTGGCTTGTTACTCCTAATAATTCTTGAAAAGTATCAGAGCATGGTTAAACTTACCAATATTTGCTTGTTGATCTTGGCAATTGGATGCTGGATTTATAAAAGCAGGTTCATGGTAAAATGTCTAAAAGGAAGTATTGGATGAATTTTCAGTTCTGAACATTAAATTAAGCTTCTTGAATGCTTGAGAAAATGTCATAAAAATACTTAGATAGTTCTACAGTTTGTATGTTCTCTGAATTTCCCTCCTTGCCCCCCTTCCCTCACCTTGTCAAGTAACTTAAAAAAAAAAGTTGTACCCAAGAATGTCTTTAGGGCACTATTTGGTATATCTTACTGTGTCGTGGGTCCCAAAGTAAATGGGAGTTTTGCTTGAACAAGGAATGTTAAAAGGGCCTTAAATGTTTGAAAAATGAATTCTGTACTTTCTGCTTGATATCAATATATAAACCCTCATTCCAGAATCAAAACTGGTTCTCTGTTATCTGGCAGCTATTGGTGATGTATTGCTACAGACTGCACTTACGTTTATTCATAGTGCATACCAGCAAGACTGAGATGACATAAAATAATTTGTAGAAAGTTTTATACAATTAATAAACCAGTTAAATGCATCATTATGAAAAAGTGTGAAGTATTAAGCTTCGCTTTTTTTTACCTGACAGGTGCTGTAAAATTCAGACAAGAAAGCTATAGGGTGCCTTTATTGAGTCATCTTTCTGTTAATGTATCCTGTGTAACTCATTGTAATTTTTTTTACAAACTGTTTGGTGCTCTTGGGGAGAGAGATTTGGGTACAGTCTGATGGTCTTAAGAAACTACAAAATGGTCCCAGTTGCAGACATGAGAAGAAACTGGGTTGGAAAGGAAAGGATTCATAACTTAAGATTCTGTGAGAGGTGGAACTACTTTTACAGTAGCCCTGTTAAAAGATGCTTTACAATTGACCCAAGGATAAGAGCCAGCCGTCTCTTGGAACAACTCATAACCACTTGTCTTAGACTTCAGAAGACAAATTTTGTTCCAGAAAAAGAATTGAGGAAACAATCTTGAAGCATTGTTTGACTAATGCAGGCCTTCAGCTGTACCATCTGTTAAGCTATTGGTCTTGTACACTTCAGCACTTGCGATAAAGTACATCAAACTGCCAAAGTCTCCAGTAATTCAGTCAAATCAACAAGGAGTTTTTAAATGTAGATGTAATATTTCACTGAACTACTTGTACCTCACCAAAAACATAATGCTAATATTCAACTTCTTATCCTAAGGGAAAGGATGTATGGTTTCAGTAAACTGATCAAAATTAATGTGTCATTGTTGGATAGGTGTGACTAAAATGCATGAATACTCAAGTTTGTGATTTTAAATGTGAAATACTTAAAAAAAAACAATTTTAAGCTTTGCCTTATTTCCTATACTGTCCCAGAAGCTAGAAAATACCTGTTTTCCCACTGATTTTTTTTTTTCTGTCTAAGATGCAAACACCTTCTCCTAAATGCAAGTGCATCTAATGGAATTAGAATACTACATCACTTTCTCACTTGTTTATGATGTCCAAACATGATATCAGCATGGCTCTTGGAATAGCATTTGATTAGTATAACTACAACTTGGGGAAGCACAAATACATCGTAACTTCATGAGCTCTGCAAAAAAAGAAAAAATGTGCCTATATGGTGTTAAGGAGTAGACTCTTCATAAAAAGAAGAAAACAAGAATATGGAGTAAATTCATTCCTCAGAGGGCTACATACATTTTGAGGTAAGTTGAATTGATAAATGATTCTATCTACTCCATCAGTCTTTTCTTCAATGATCTTTTCTCTTAATTCAGTTCTTGAAAACGTTAGGACAACACCCCAGTAGTGTATCATATTTTCTCACATAGATATGCGCCTTTCCTCCAAAATCATCACCCCCCCCACCCCTCCCCAGAATTGGGTGCATGTATTAGTCAGAAAATCAGTTTCCCTGCTTTGTTTCTTGCTCCACAGTGCAGCAGCCGTTTCATTACTATTCAGACAGCTGAGGGATTCCGTTGAGTCAATGGATCATTATTCTTCACTCTAAAGGTGTTAACAGTCATCTCTCCATTTTAATGGTCTCAATGTTCCACTAATCAAGTTAACCTTTCTTGGTAATTTTGCTGTCTGGTAGCTGCCTCTGGTTTCTGTCTTCCTATTTCAGCTTTAGTTAAGCAGGAAAAGGAGAGTGATTCAGCTGAAGGATTAGGCTGTGTCCCTGCTCTGTGCATCCACAACTCTGGAAAAATCTTTATTTTCTTCATTCCACCTTTCAAAAACTAGGTGTTTGTTATATTCTCTGTGTGTGTGTGTGTGTGTGTGTGTGTGTGTGTGTGTAAAAGAAAATTAAGTGTTTTCTTTTGATTAGACTCTGAAGCAAGTCTAATTCAAGATTTGCTTTGCAGTGTCTCCTTGTTTAAACTGAATTGGTGTTCTCTTATTAGATGGAATAGTAGTAAAAATCCTCAGCTAGTATAAGTTATCATAGTTCCACTGTATTAAGTAAAGTAACTCCTGTGTAGTAACTTGGGTTTTTCTTTTATGTACATATTTGGAGATTATTTTGGAACAGTTATCTCCTGACACCTAGTTAGAACATTTTCAAGTAGTCAAAATTTACAGTGCATCTGAGTTAAACAAATGTTACAGGAACCAAGCAAGGTGGGGGGGAGGGGTATTTATAGGTAAGATGTTGATACTGGATACAGTTTGCAAACAGAAAGCACATGGGCAACAGAATAGATTACTGTTTTGGCACCCAGCTGATTCTGTCTTCATTTTTAATAAAAGGATTCCATGTGGGGAAGCAAGAAAGAATATTTTAAATTGGTTACTCCAGTTTTTGAGCACACTTCTATAGAATATATTCCAGGTACTCTTTTTTTCTCCCCTTCAATTTCATCCTAATGAAGCAATCTTTAAGGCTCAGAGCCTTAAAAGCTTTCTGGCCATGTTTCTTTTGTTTATACATGTGACTATTAATTGTTTAAAGTGAGATCAAATGTTAAGCCTGTGTACAAGTGTGATTTAAGTGTGAGAGTTATGCTATGCATCTGTATTCAGACACTTTTATTTAAAGATAATTTGTACTTTTCCACAATCTTTCCAGCAAATAAACATTATTGGTAACAACTGGTCTGGATTCAAAGTCATGCTTTTCTTCATTTTATTGTTATTAGAGTAGACAGAACTGCCTAGAGATGAATGAAACCGAATTTAAAATATTTCTTTAAATGCCATTTCTGTGGATTTTATTTTGTTTTCTCCCAGATCCGGCATTTGGCCACTTGATAATTTCTTCATACTGTGGGAAAAGGAGTTAAAGGAGAATTGGATCCACTGTAATATAAAGAATTTGTGGTGGAAATTAATTTAATGCATGCTCTTGTGTAAGCTTGTATATTCTCTCTCTCAAACTCTTAAGTATAGTACCAGCATAAAGACCACTTCAGTCTCCAGTCACTGGGTCATTACCATTACTAGGATGTTAATTAACTACACTAACTTTTAGTATCAGTTCAGCAATAGTCTGCAGAAAAACTGAATTATCTGTTATGTAAGGTTAATACTTTGCCTTCCATTTGTTAAATATATATGTCAGTGATGTTTGTGTTCTAAGACAAAAAATGCAGGAAATATGAATGTGGAAGAAAAGTCTTGAAGCTGGAATATGGATTGGACTTAGTTACAGTATTAGACCGCAGAGCCAGTCCTTTAATTCTTCTGTTTAAAGCATTGAATGGCTAGTAGAAAAAGCTCTAAAGACTTTTCAAGTTCCTGTCTGGTGCAAGAGTCTGTGCATGAAAACCTGGATTCTGGACCAGGGTGCTTTGGAGTGGTTTCTCCAAGAAAAGTGTGAATGATCTTCTTTTAAGTAGAAACTTTCCTTTTTAATTGTGCCCCTTGATCGTCTCCACCATTGTTTATATTTTAATTAGCCCCTGGCTAATTTTCTTTCCTTGCAGTAAGTTCCAGCCAGGTGACACATTCATGCCTCTGGTGGCTGAGGCAGCAATAAGTAGCTACTCCCATGCCCTGAGATCCAAGAGTTCAGCATGGGACTCCAAGGGCTGTCTCAGTGTGGGGCACCCGCTCCAAATCTGTGCCCAGGACTCATGGTCTGCTTGCTCCCTCTTATTTATACTACTGCTAGCCATGTTCCCTTGATCACACAACTGAGTGGCAATGAATTACTGAAGTTCACTGTTCATTTGTATAGCTTTTATCAATAACTTATGCTTGCAAAATGTAGGTGTCTGCATACCAACTTTTGCTAGTATAGTTTAAGGATAGGATTTTCATAAACAGGCCTACTATCTCTGCTCCTGTTACGGTCATAGTAGTTTTGGTGGTGTCTTTATTGGAGTGTGATTATGCTAATGCTGAGTGTGTTTGAAAGTGCCAGGCTGGAAGTAGAAAGTGACATTGAAAGGGGTGGCAGTGGCATGGAGGAGTTCTTAATGTTTGTAAGACAGACATTCTGGTCATCAGCTAAGGAGATGCCCAAAAATGGAGGAATTTTGCAGGCCTCCCACATCCCAAGCCAGCTGGTTCTTGGTTACATCTGGTGAAGCACTGTGCTACTGTTGACAGCTTTAAGCCTATCATTGCTTCCTGAAAATTAAAACCATCAAGTGAAATGTATGACCCATTCTCTGGTTAAAAACAAAAACAAATTAGCTCACTGTAATGGCATACTACACTCCACAAGATTTTTATGCTTATTATTTACATATAGAAATGTCTAACACACAGGCTTCCTTGCACTTTAAAAATAATATGGCTTAATTGTCTAAATCTACACATTGGTCTTCAGTCCTCTCTAATACTAATCATTTCTTTGTGAGATTCAAAGTTCGACAGATTTTTCCCCTGAAGGTCTGTATTTCGTTTTAGATAAATATGGGTGTTAGTTTAGTTTTAAAGATTCATACTTTTCAGTTAGTGCTGCCACTATATTGGGAAGGACCAAGTATAATCACAACACAACTAAGATGTTTAATCTTTCTGGTGTCAATTCAGCTAGGAGATGGGTGACTATCTCTGTACTATAGTTAAAAAGTCTTTACTTCAACCTTCTCTTGCTTAAACAAAGCTTTACTTAAGTAAAACTCGTATTTAAAAACAAATTAATGTATTACATTAAAGAGCAGGGTCTCAATACTTTTACTTAAACAGTTTGAGTTGGACTGTTCTGTGTATGATGAAAATAGCCATCATATAGGGATTTTGTTCCAGTTGCATTTATTAGGATATTCTTTGGTTGGCCTAGCACTGTCTGCATTCCTTGAAAAATGACGTACTGAACTGGAATAAGAAATATTGAGTATTTGTCTATTAATGTAAAGCCTAGTGTAGGTTATTATGATACTTGTATAATAGATAAGATGTGTTTCTTGTCTGTGACCAAAAATGCCCTGTATAGTTTGGTTCTCAGAGTCCACACTGAGTTGCATCATTGCTTTGGGCAGGTAAGAAGAAGACTAAAATGCTCCTTCTGCAGCTGCAGTGCCATGAATAGGTAACGGATTTGCATTTTTCAACCTGAATCCTCGATTATGGTTATACAGTAAAAGCCCTGTTATCCAGCACAAGTGAGGGGTTGGGGGGGCCAGGTATCTAAAAATTCTGGTTACTTGAGGTGGGTGGTTTTCAGTTGGACGCAGAATGGGGGTGGGAGGAGGCAGAGTAGCAGCACAGGGTGGACGTTTTGGCCGGATGCAGAGTGGCAACAGTGCAGGGCGGTGGGTGGTGGTGGCAGCTGCATGTGAGCTTATCCCC
>NW_017729006.1:31625531-31631680 GCF_001723915.1 Gavialis gangeticus | reverse complement strand
GGTAACGGATTTGCATTTTTCAACCTGAATCCTCGATTATGGTTATACAGTAAAAGCCCTGTTATCCAGCACAAGTGAGGGGTTGGGGGGGCCAGGTATCTAAAAATTCTGGTTACTTGAGGTGGGTGGTTTTCAGTTGGACGCAGAATGGGGGTGGGAGGAGGCAGAGTAGCAGCACAGGGTGGACGTTTTGGCCGGATGCAGAGTGGCAACAGTGCAGGGCGGTGGGTGGTGGTGGCAGCTGCATGTGAGCTTATACCCCTCCCTTTCCCCCCCGCCTGTGTCCAGCGGGGCAGCCGGAAAATCCAGTTAATAGAGCATTCCAGCTAGTAGAATGCCAGATAGCAGGGCTTTTACTATAGTTAAAAGGGCTGTTCTCACTAAATAACTGTCTTGCAGACTTACGTGCCTATGTTGCAGGAAAAAGCTTGCTGGGAGTTTATATGTTAAAGCTATTGTTTAACCTTTTGCATTATTTATTTGTTTGTTACCTTAAAACTGTTATTTAAATTCCTGGCTTCTAAATGTGCAGCTTACCTAAGGCAGATGTGGAAGAGTGTAATGGTGGTCAGTTTCCTTCTAACATACATACTCATACTGTTAACAGTGATAGTACATGAAAGAGTGAAAATGTTTTTACACTGATGCAAGCTACTTCTATGTCTCTACACACAGACTTAAATGGTGCTGGAGTAAAGAAAGAAAAAATAATTTAACACACTCCAGGTAGTTAATATGTGCAGGGATGTGAATAGATGCTCCACGACTGTTCATAGATAGGAGGGAGTAGTAGATATGCCAGAGGGTAGGAATTCGGAGGGACCTAGACAAACTGGAGGATTGGGCCAAAAGGAATCTCCTGAGGTTCAACAAGGACAAGTGCAAAGTCCTGCACTTAAGACAGAATAATCTCGTACACTAGTACAGCCTGGGTGGCAGCAGCTCTACAGAAAAGGAAGTGGAGGTTACAGTGGGCAATAAGCTAAATATGAGCCAACAGCGTGCTCTTGTCACCAAGAAAGCTAACGACATGCTGGGCTGCATTGGTAGGTGTGTTGCCAGCAGATCAAGGAAAGTAATTATTCTCTTCTATTCAGCAGTGGTGAGGCTGCATCTGGAGAACTGTATTCAGTTTTGGGGCCCCTACTACAGAAAGGATGTGGACAAATTGAAGAGAGTCCAGTGGAGGGCGGCAGAAATGGTGAGGGGGCTGGGAAACATTACATATGAGGAAAGACTGAGGGAACTGGGTTTATTTGGTACAGAGAGGAGGGGACTTAATAGCAGCCTTCAACTACCTGAAGTGGGGCTTGAAAGAGGATGGAGTTAGACTGCTCTTGGTGGCAGATGACAGAACAAGGAGCAATGGTCTCAAGTTGCAGCTAGGCAAGCTTAGGTTAGCTATCGGGAAGAATTTTCTTGCTAGGAGGGTGGTAAAACACTGGAACAGAGAGGTGGTGGAAGCTCCGTCCTTGGAGGTTTTCAAGACCCGGCTAGACAAAGTTTTTGGCTGGTGATCTAGTTGGGGATGGTCATGCTTTGAGCAGGAGTTGGACTAGATGACCTCCTGAGGTCCCTTCCAACCCTGACTTTCTATGATTCTGTAGCACACACAAGAAAAAGTAAGTGGGTATGGTCAACAGCAATCAAATGCTTAAGTATTTTTTTAAATTTGGACCTCTTAAGACCATGAACAAATTATTGCAAGGCAAAGGCAACTAGGGCTTACCACAGCAGTTGATGCAGGGTAACTGCTTCTGTGTTCTGTGGCTTTGGACAAACTTAACTTTCAGCTGCCTCAAAAGGGCAGTTCCAGGCATCAGCTGTTAAAAGAAAAGGAGAACAACATTGCAGTAACTTTAATCCTAAATTAAACATAAATTAAAGTTACAATAGAGTTGCTACATTTTGTATTGCTTCTGGAGCACCTTACATCCTAACAGTTTTATTCTGGTGTTATTCAATATCAATGTAATTGTTAAGCTAGTCTGTATCGTTACCATAAATGAAAGTGAACCTGTGGTAGTTCACACCCGTTTCTGCAGCATTCATGCTATATTTATCCCAAAAGGGTGCTTAAACCACCCCAGGTTAGCTGTTTTTATTATGGGTTAAAATTATGCCTCTGGACATCCGTTCTGCACACCAGTTCATGTGCTTGTGCCCTTATTTGATCCTGCAATGTGGCTTTTGGGTATTAACTTAAGGCCCTTGTTCCTGAAAACTTTCTGTTTGCAAAAGCATTCGTACTAAGTCACCAGATCAAATTTGGTTCTTCCATTTGCTCTGCATCACTGGGCTTCCCCCCTACCCTAGACCTACTTGCTGTGGATGTCTCTTCTCGGAGAGTGCCCCTTGAAGCCAGCTGAGGCTTGGGCTTGTAGAGCAGTGTGGGAGACGTGACTCCTTCCCACTCTGAGATGCTGGCTTTTTGGTCTCTTGCCCTTTCTGGTTTTCTATGGCTCTGACTCAGGAAGCAAGCATCCAGTTCCACTCCTGAGAAGAACTTTATTTCTTATCGGAGAAACCAAATGCAACCCAAAGTTCCAAGCACCAAAGCAAACAGCTTCTCTAGAATAAAGGCATGTAATGATGAAAAAGCCACCCAAGCCACAGGTTTTCTGCCCTCTCCAGAGGGCTGAGCAGTCCTGTCACCAATCCAGACCTGAGCACCCCGGAGTTCCTCGGTTGTTCCCTTTCCAGTCCATCAGCTCTCTAGCCCGAAAAGCTACTGAAGCAGAGACACAGCTTGTACCGCTTGCCCTGTTTATCATCATACTCATAACATGATCTGTCATCCTGGGTGGGTATGTGGGCAGGGCCAGACATGAGCATGGGCGAACTGGGCGGCTGCCCAGGGCCCAGACAGAAAGGGGGCCTGAAAATGGTACATTTTTTATTATTATCATTATCTCTGGCGAAGGGAGGCCTGATAAAAGTTCATCCAGGGCTGCCAGGAGTCTGGGCACAGTGCTTTGTGTGGGAGAAGAGCAGTTCCCACCTTTTGTTGACTTGTCAGCAGCTCTCTTGGTCCAATTTCTTTCCTCCCACACAGACCGATCCGTTGCCTCACTCTCTCTCTAACCCATTCTTTCCCTGTGTACCAGCTTTAGGAAGGATGGAGCCTTGTTAACAACTGGAACACATTAGAACAGTTGTTACAGTAAAACTGAAAGAGTCCATCACACTCTCATGTTGTGATCACAATATCACTGTACCAACTATTTCAGTTATAAACATAGAAAGTAATGTATTACTTGTCTTCTGTGTGAAATCTGGAAACAGAAGAGCAGCATATGCATAATGGGCAACAGTTTGGGAAATGACTAGATTATTCTTTCTAATTAATCTCCTGTGCTAGATGTGTGATATAACAACTAACTGAACCTCTACAGCTCATTAAAAATGTTAATGGCTGGTAAGTATCTTTCAAAACTGAAGCCAGTATATTTGCATTAGCAGACCCTTAGCAATTTTTTTAATACAAAATTTTCCACTTGAGTAGAAAATCTGCAGGAAAAAAAAAACACGTTTTTTATCTACAGGGTTTCTGTTCTGCTTGGCTGTTTTTTCTGAAGGCAAAATCATTCTTGTAACTATTTTATCCAATGGCTTTCTTACAGCTTATCACCACACCAATAAAACTATCCTCAGTGGCCCTAGCAAGTGAAATAGTAATAGTTTCCAAAATTTAGGGGTGCACAGCTGTTGAACAGAAATGAGTGATCTGCTTTTAAGGTCATCTATGGCAGAAGACTAGAACTCTGCTCATTAAGCCCAGCTTCATCTTAATTTTACTGTTAATAAATGCTAGCTAATTGAAGAGGAGCTGGTACTCCTGGGACCCAACCAGGGAGAATGCAGAGTACCTGCCTCCCTGTTTTCTTGGTCTCACAGAAACTCCTCTGAAAGCCTCCAGCTCTGCAGATAAGATAAAGAGAAGGCAGAATGCCTAGAAAGCACCCAGATGTCACTTCAGCATCAGTTGGTGATGGCTGTAACTTGTTTTGCTCTGGATAACTTAAAACTTCACAAAAAGATAGTCCTTCTAACTGGCCAGTTGCAATCTCTTCTCTCACAGGTGATCGCTCCACTATCCTTCCTGTCTATCTCACCCACATTCAGTTTTTCTCTCGGTGATTAAAATACTGTCCTATGCCTCTGTTCCCTTTTTTCCTAGGTGAAGGGGAAATACAGACTGCACTACAAACACTATCAGCATAGCTCTGTTACGATTGTGGAGGGAAAAATACCTTGCAATTATGCAAACACTCCTCTGGCGTAGATGCAGCTGCACTGATAGTAGACTGCCTTTGTTGAGCGTTTGTCATTGCTAGGCTAACAGAAAAATTCCTTTTGCGAGTATACGCTACATCTCCACAAGGGGGCTTCACTGGGAGAGCTGTTTGCTACATCTGCTCCTACTGTAATCTTATCACTGCTTTCCCTTCCAGTTTTACAGCTGCTGCAAAATCAAATGCACTTCAGTCTTTGCTTCTAATTTGTTGACTGCTTGTTTCTCTGATTCATCGAACAGATTGCCTTGCCTTTATTAAATTCTGTCCCTACTTGGGGAGAAAATTGTTTCTGCTAGTTTCTCTCATATTCTTCTGTATATACTTCTCTCTTCTAGGACCAGGCTAGGACATGTCAGACCTCTCGGCATGTCATCACAGGTAACCTATGTAGAGCTATTCACAGTGACTACTGCTTTCTTTAAAGATACAAAAAATCTGCACTCTACTACACAAACTGTACATGTATTAAATATTCAAAAGATGATAAGCACTAGGCACAAAGACAAGACCCTAATGCAAAAATTTCCCCAATCTTTGGTCATTTTTAGGATAAAAGGGATGCAGTCAAAATTAGGATATTTAGTGTGGTTTGTTTGTTTTTAATCCTCTCTCTCTTTTTGGCTTATAGGTTCACGTACCTTTTTCTACTCAGCCTCTGCTTATAGCATCTGGACAGAAGATGTGGGAATAACATCATACAAAAAATGTAAAACAAACCATCAGCCACTGACCTCCAAGAGTTTAACTCTGCTTTTGAGGTAGAAGGCAGCAGATCATGGGTCATATTCACTGAGAATTAAACCCTGTGATCAGTGATGGTAAAAGATTCAACTTTGGGATAAGCACCTTTCTGATTTTTAGAAATCTATACTAAAATGGGAAACGTGGTCAACTGCTGATTAAAGTGAAAGTTTAGGCTATATACAGCATTACACTTAGGCTGGGAAAAAAGGCTTTCTCCAGCATAAAAGGAGATCATGCAATCATTCAAGGCTTCCTTGCAGAAAACATGGCTTGTCCGCAAGGAAGTTCTACATCTGATGGCAAGGGGCAGGGTTCAAACTATTTGACTGCCCGCCCCCCAGGCTGCCACTGCTTGCCCCACTGTTGCCGTTAGTGGGTAGCGAATTTAAAATGAACCTTCTATGTTTGGATTCCAGACATGGAAAACTGTAACAAATTTATAAATTTTTCATGTCTAGAACCTGATTATTAAGGGGTCATCTTAAATTCAAAGACTTCTGTGATTCAGGTCAGTATGGTATTACAATAATCTCACTAAAACTGATGCCAAGGTAATACTATATTGCTACTGCTACTTAATATGCCTTTTGCTTGTACATCTAAGGTTATGTCTGCCACCCTAACCCTAGAATCACACTGACTGGCCTTGTTCAATTAGTTATTTACCATTATTCCCAAATCCTTTTTAGTTGCACTCCATTCCATGTTACATACTCATGTCTTGTAAGTATGACCGTACATGTATTGTTCTTAGATATATAACTGTGTGTTTCACTGTATTAGAACACCCTATAGTGTCTGGCTCTTTCAGCGTAGTTGTTCAGGGTTGACTCTAAAATAAAACCACTGTCTGCTAGAATTCACCATTCAGCGCAAGGTGGTGGCCCTAGATTTTAGGAGGGCGAACTTCAATGAGCTAAGAAGGATAGTTGGAGAAGCGCTGAAGACTCAGAGGGGAGGGGAGCCGGGTGTCCAAGGGGAGTGGTCGCTCCTTAAGGAGACGATCCTCCAAGCCCAGAGGAAGGTAATCCCCAGGAGGGTCAAAGGGGGCAGGAGAGCATATAAGCCTCCATGGCTCACTAAAAACATCCGGGAATGTCTCCTTGC
>NW_017729006.1:31615466-31624842 GCF_001723915.1 Gavialis gangeticus | reverse complement strand
GGTCACAAGCTGGCGGAGGGAAGGTTTAAGTTGGACAGCAGGAGGCGCTACTTCATGGTCAGGGTGGCTAGGGTCTGGAACCAGCTTCCAAGTGAGGTGGTGCAGGCTCCCACCCTGGGGGTTTTTAAGAGGAGGTTGGATGACCACCTTACTGGGGTCATTTGACCCCAGTGCTCTTCCTGCCATGGCAGGAGGTCGGACTAGATGATCTGCTCAGGTCCCTTTCGACCCTAGAAACTATGAAACTATAAAATGGTGGTGTACTGTGGGTCTTCAGTACCCAGAGGCCTATGCCTGCATTTGCATACCCCCCCACCCCAGGGATGATCTGAGCAGGGTGCAGGGTCCCACCTCCAGCCCCACAGCACTGCTGCGGGGAAATTGGCAGCGTGGCGCATCAGCCATGGGGGAAGGGGCAGCAGCCAGAATGGCAGAAGAAAGCTACAACTCACCAGGCAGGGGGGTGTGCCGCTCAAAGTGTGGGAGGTGCCCTGGCCTCTCCAGCCTCCCCCTCTCTTGGTACACCACTAAAATAAATCTGCCATAATATAGATTAATGCTATGTGAAGACTAAACAAAACAGCCAGTAAGTCATACCCTCATTTTGAGATCTTAAGGCTTCTCGCTGTCTAAATGTCTACTCTGGAATGCAGCAATTCGAATAGTCCTCCTCTCAGCAAAGAGGTTGAAGCACTTAGCAGTTGTTCCATGCAAATTCGTTTCTTCTCAGTGGGTGCATCTACACGTTCAATTAATGTAACACGATAAACTGCAGAGAAGTTTGTGCCAGAGAAAATTGCTCCCTGGTGCAGTGTCTGCACATGTGTACAAGACAGCAGCACTTTCAGCCTGGGCTGGCAGGGGTCATGGGGAGTCAGCCCCAGGTGATGGTGCCAGGCTGCAGAGGGGTTAGCTGGGGCACAAGGGTGCAGAACCTGTGGAGCCGCATGGCTTGCCAGCAAGCAGTCCCCTCAATTTAACAGCCTTGTGCCCCAGCCAGCAGCTGTCACCATCTACACATGCGCTTCATGGCAGTTACCTACTCCATCGTAAGAGTACTGTCCTCAAGAGTACTATCTTACAGCGGAGTTAATTAATTTACTGTGCTTTAACACTGCTGCACGTGTAGATGGTGACACTTTACTGCAGAGCTATTTAATTTACTCCTCAGTAAAGCGCATGGGTAGATGCACTCAGTCTATTGACAAGGTAGAGATCAGACCAGTCCCAAACTTCCATAAAACATTATATAAGCAAAGACATAGGCATTTGTTCACAGTCAATGTGCTCTTCCCTTTCCTTCTGATAAAGACAAGCTGTTAAGCTCAATTATTAAACTTGGGGGAGAAAATAATTTGGTTTACCTTCAAAATCTAAGATGAAATCCAAGCAACCTTCACCTACTGGACTGGACTGCTTCATGCACAAAATAAACTCTTCAGGAGCAGTAAATTTCTACTCTCTGAAGACCATTTAACTAGAGCAACGGGCTGAGAAAATTCTGTCACTTTTCCCCCCCGTGCACAAGTCAGACAATTACCGGGCAGTTCATTCACATCATCAGTAAGCATTCTTGTAGATTCATTGTTAGGACTTTGCATCATTCAGCCTAGAGCTCTGGAGTGCTCAAAGGTCTTTTAGCTCCCGTAGCCAAGTCAGTTTTTGTGCTACAATTTTTTTTCATATGCAGCTCCACTTCACCTTTTAAACCCATGATACCCAGTATGTTTTTATGCATTGATTACGTAACACAGAGTTTTTTCAGGAGGGTCAGTACTATTATGTCATCACTTTAAGGTGCAGTGGAGAAAAACAGATGAGGTGACTAGTTCCATTGACTTACTGCTATTAAGTGAGAGTTGGGAATACAGCCCAGGAGTTACTGAATCCCAGTTCAGTCCACTGACTAGTAGAGGGTTCTTCCTTCACAATAAGATGGATTCCTAGAGTCATTTCCAAGTTATTGGCTGCCAGCTTGCTGGAAAGGAATTACAGAGGCCCTCCAACAAATGTTATCTTTTACAATATAAAAGCCAATACAAGTTTCTCACCTTGCCAGCATAATCATTTAAGACCATTGAGAATCTTTTGCATTTTCTTTGCTAAAATTAGCACCTTTCACTCACGTGTTTATACTACTCAGTAGTTTAGAATATTTATGGCACGGGTTCTTTTTATGGTTAAAAAGAAATCTTGAAACGCAAACACAAAAATCACCTAATTTCCTTTCATAGCAGATATATAGGCTGTTGTGGCTTGATTAAATGAACACTAAGGGAGAAAAATCTTTCTTTGGTGAATTCAATTGGAAAACTCCCATTGACAGATTTCACTCCTTATTTAAAATACATAATGGCATCTCATAATAACTTAGTTTATTTTGCATGCAGGACATTTCAACAGTTTAAATTTCAGCCCAACTCTGAAGAGATAAGGACACCATTACTGTTGCCATTAACTTTTTCTGTCTGTGGAAATGCCTTTGGCATTAATTCATGGAAGTTTTAGTTGTTACCAGTGGAAGATTCTCAAAACTGGCAGCCCATGGAATAAACCAGGCACTAATTTCAGTGGTTATTTTTTCTCTTCATAACTAATGCTTTTTATAACTGGAAAAAGCTGTAGTAGCCAACCAGCTAGTCTTGTCTACGGAAAAATCATGTTCAATCAAGCAGAAAACAGAATGCAATTTTTTAAAAATTTATCACAACAAACACTAGGTATAAGTATTACCGCTATGCTTCAGGTTACAAAAAGGAAGGAATACAGTTTGACTCAAATCATGGTTGAGTTTGAAAGACTGGCAGGGCTTGGAGGTTTTAAATAGTTGATTTTTGTTTTGTAAAGTGAGCAAATTTCACATGAAAAAACAGCTAGAAACACATGGACCTCCACAGCGCAAGGTTTACAAAAGAACAGCACTTTAATGGCTTAAATTCTTCAGTGTATGAAGGTGTTGGTTCATCAATAGTTTGAGCATTAACCATACTTTTGAATACATTGGGGGGTTTTTTAAAAGAAAAGTACAAAAAAGAAATGTAAGAGTTAATGCATCATTAAGGTTTTTCTTTCTTTTATGGACATTTTTCCTATTTTGTAACATGCTAGATCATGAAAAGAAGTTTCATAAAATATGTAGGATTTATACTACAGTTAATGTTGCTGTAGGAACCTTAATTTTTTCATTTCTTGCTTTTTTGTGGGTGACCAGCCTAAGAATCTCACCAACTGGGATTTTACCCACATTGAGTGACTTTTTAAAGTGTAAGGAGACAAGAAACACAAAAATCACTTGTCTTTTCTGTACAATTTGAAGCATATGCTTAAAAAAATTAATTAGAGAGCATGCTTACTAATTAGGACTAATTCAAATAATTAGGACTCCTCATGTGCTTATGTCTCTAAATGATTTGGAATCTAACAGCTCTGTCTTCTCAACTTGTTTCCTCATCCTGTAAAATCCCACGGCTGTGACCTCATGACATGAAATGTGCAGCTTGTCAGAGCACCATGCAAACAAATAATGCTCTGTTAAAATAAGAGCCACACACATACATGCAAGACTGCAAGTTGACTTGAGTATCTTATTCTTAATATTTTTTCTTTCTGAAAAGTTGCTCTCTTGTTAAATTGCTTTGCTCCACTAGAGCATGTAAACTGTTCATTGATCCTTTTCATTCCTCAGTTTTTCCCAGCAGAAGAAAGGCCGTAATCACATGGATATTAATTTGATTTTGAAAACTCTGATTAGGTTTCACCACAGTGAATTCATCTGAGTTGAGATGCTTTAAATTAGGGCTGTCAAACTGGCAGCCCATGAGAGGTTAAGTTGTGGCTCTGCCCAGCTGTTGTTCCCCTTACCACTCAGGCTCCAACAACAGCTGAAATATCTTGGCTGCCCCTCCATCCTCAGACTTGCTGCCTGCCCCTGCTACAGGGGGTCAGGCAGTGCAGCATGGGACAGCCCAGAGGGATGAACAGAAGCCAGGGGCTGGCTGATGGGTAGGGGCTTCAGGTGCTCAGTACAATAACGTTGGGGGACCATAGACCCATGAAGGCACGTGGTACATGGGGGGCGGGGGGGGGGATGCCTTCATGGCATGTAGCCCAGAGTGGCTGTGGCTTACCCTGGTGCGGCCCAGTCTTGGGTCCTCAGCCACATAGCAGTTGGACAGACCTGCTTTAAATAAGTCTTGTAGTTTGAGCTTCAAATGCTGACGTTTTCTTTCCTTCTGATGGTGCCATTTTGTTTTATTTTTAATGTTTGTGCATCAAATACATAACTACTAGGGCTATGCAAAGCTTTGGTCACTGATTCGATTTGGTGGAGATTCAGCCCGATTCAGTGGCCAAATCCGAATCGAATCAGGAGACCCATTAATCTCTCCAAATTGAATCAGAAGCCTCCAATTTGATTCAGAGAGATTTGACAATTTGGACATAGACACAGCTTTTATATGTTTTTTCTACATACCTCACGATACCAGGTGACTCGTGAACACTGAGATGGTGGGGTGGATGGAGTATCCCACGGGAGCATGGGGGGTCCCCAGCACATTCGGCGGAGGACACGGAAGTGGACCAGAAGCATTGGGCCTTGGTGACTGGTGTCTCCTGGGTCTGGGGGGGAAGCACCTGGGGTCTTCCTGTGGTCGATCGCCAAGCCAGGGGAGTGCAGGGGGAGTCCCCTGAGCACTAGGCAGGAGACCTGGAAGTGGACCGGGAGTACTTCCGGTCCACTTCCAGTCCACCACTGAGCACACGGGGTGCGCCCCCCTGCTCGTGTGGGACACTCCATCTGCCCCATCATCGCAGTGTTCACATGCCACACCTGGTACCTTGAGCTACATAGAAAAAGCATATAAAGCTGTGTCTATGGCTGAATCACTGATTCTCTGAATCAGAATTGAATCTTTAGATTTGGATTCAGCCAAATCAAATTGGGACAGTAATCTGAATCAAGTAATCAAATCACTGTCTCCCGAATTAGGCTGAATCCGAGTCGAATATGACCTGCCTCGCACACCTCTAATAACTACATCTTAACACTGCAGGACTTCACTTATCCAACAAGAGAAAATTCCTTTTCCTCTCTAACTACTTTTACCTTCCTCAGAGATTAATGTTATAGGGTCAAACTCTGGAATCTTTCTAGTTGTATACAGCAGTTTTCTTTTCAGCTATTGATGAATTACAAACTTTCTTATTCTTTCCTCAGTACAGTGACTGCAGCTAAGGCTAATGGGCACAGTACTGTGCCTCTTTCTAGCATACTCATGAAAGAATCAGAAGTGGAATTTGGTCAGTCATTATTTCCAGAGCTGGTCAAAAATTGGAGGAAGAAAAAGGTAGATTTGGGTTAACTGAAACATGCTTCAGTGATTTCACCCAATAGTTTCAGTCCAAAGAGCAAAATATCAAAGGTTCTGACTTCTTCAGAATCTAACAGTTGGATATTTAGAGTTTTCCAAAATAGCTGTTAAACTAAAAAAAAATCAATAAAAAAAAAAAAAAAATCAGCTATTTGCTTTTTTCTCCACTGCTGATCATACCTGGAGGTTTTTTTAAATAAAACTTTCCCCACATATATTGCATACATAATTTTCTGACACACAAATGTTGGACACAATAAAAAAAAAAAAGTTCCAACCCTTTTTTTGTACTTTCAGTCACAGAACTCTGATTTGTGAATCTTTTCCTTTGTATCAGTCTCTACTGATCACTGAAGTCAAGTGCCATTGGGTACATCATACTCTTCTCTTTAGCATTCTGTTCTAATACCCTGAACAGATGGTCCCAAGAAAAGCACCTGAATTCAAGGTAAAAAATCAGCAAGTATAATATATTAAGCCCTTAATATGAAGAACTTGATACAATATTTTTAGAATTCAAATACCTTTCCGCCCATTGTAGACAACTCGCTCTCCCTCACTATAGCACTCCAACATCTCCAGGGTCCTGAAGAGTGCAGAATAGGAACATTTATTGTTTCTTCCTTTTTTTAAAAGTGAATAACACACATGCTTCAGCTGAAGCAGATCAGTAGCCCCATCAAAGTGAACAGAAATACTTGTGGTATCTTTAAGAAACTATTTTTTCAGATCACAGTCAAATCTACCCTTGGCACATCAGAAAGCTAATAAGGACAGGATAAGGCAGTCAAGGCTCTCATCAAGAATTACTTTACACTTATTTGCATTTCTCCCATCTAAGCATGGCACATTGCCATTTCCAGTGATTTCATCAGTATCAGAACAACATCTCAACATGAGCAGTAATGTTATACCAGTTATCCATCCTTCCCTCTCACCTTTTTCTTTTCTGTATTCGGTTCTATCTATCCCTTTTCAACAGTACTTGACAACGTAGGATGATTATCCAGGTCTCCCTTTCCTTAGGGCTGGATCTCCCCCAGTCTATCTGTGCACCATTTACCATCCACCTTACACAAATGGCTTGGTGGGATAAGTGATTGTTAGTCTTTCCTCGTATACGAATTGATCTATGCACCTAAAAAAATCCTTTGTGGAGAAAGGCCATTCCCTTATTACAAAAAAAGGAAGTAAAAAGATACAATTATATCTTTACCTTAATAATCCCTCTTTCTTTCACCTCACAAGAAAACTTTAATATTTTGCTTCCATTTTATACAACTCCACTTGCTGCAGTGAATTAATTTTGTCTAAGAGCGAAACACCATTTCCTGCAGTCTTTCTAGTCTCCCATATACACACTTCACAAAATTAGTTCAGGAAGTAAACTCATTTCCACCTTTTCTCCTATGATAAAGGCTGGATCAGGGTTGAGGTTTTGATGCAAAGAATGGTTTTCATTATACGTATACCACATCATTTAAAAAAAAAAGAAGGAACCTTGCTACTTACCTCTCCTCTTCTGTTGTTTTCTCCATGATCCTACACATCTCCATGCTGGACATGATAACAGGAACATAAGCCATGCTTCACAATCTCAGAGCAGAAATGTGCCATCCACAACTGGAAAGTAAAAGGTAATTTGTTTTTTTTTTTAAATCTAGCATGTTAAATATGGTTCTCTCTTGCTGCTACTGTATCCCCTCACAACCTAAATGTTAACTTTCACAAGTAACAGCCAGTGCCCCTTCATAGATAGTTTCTATGCATAGAACAGATTTCTGGTCACTTACTGATATTGTTGTAATTTTTAGTTTTTATCTGTTGTTTGCATTTTTAATGTATTTTGAACAATATGAAGCAAAAGGAGTCTCACTGCTGCCGCTTGCTTAGTACAGTTAGCAGAGCAAAGAAAAGTTCTTTGCCCCTGTTCCCCAAAGCATGTTATTCTTAACTAACCTTTAAAACATGTACTTGCTTATGGAAAGAAAGTTCCCCCCATGCAGCAGGCCTTATAAAAAAAATAAATAAAAAAATCTTCAGGCACAAATCCCAGTCAAATGGCCCTTCAAGAACAGTTGTCTGAGGCAACAGAGAACCAAAGTTTAAAAAAAAAAGGGAAGGATAATACCAGTGCTCTTTCACTCTTTCCCCTAAGACCTTTTGGGTTCTGTTTGATATGCATTGGCCCCACTAGAAGAGGTGCAAATACTAAAAATAGGGTCAGAATAGAAAGAAGGGTTCAGAGACATTTTCTGCAACAGAAAACACCACCAAGCTTAAGGAGCACAAAACTAGATAGATCTACTTTGGTTCATCTAAAAGATGCAAATCTCCCCTTCCTTCTACATGTCCAAAACCTTGCCAAATGTTGTTTCTGCATTCAGGGTATTAGGCAAAATAGCCAGATTTCAAGTACTGAAAAAACAGTAATTATCCATACTACTTGGTCCTCATTTAAAACATGGTGGTAAGGGAGTTGGTAGTAGTTCAGTTAGACGTCTAATTAGCAGCAGCGTAATCTACTGTATCAACGTGCCAACAATTAAATAGTAGATGAAGCTAGAGCTTGCTTTCTTCATGAAACTAGCTAGGAATTAGTGCCCATGCTTCAACGTTTTGTCTTTTTGCTGTTGTGTAGTAAGAGCTTCTAACAGGACTGTACTTTCACGTGTCCAATCTTGACAATTGCTTCTGTGCAAGGTAGAATTAGACTCTGCATAATTTGCCTTCCTGGATGGTGACAGGTTTTTTAGCAGTGGAAAGAAAGTGTTACTCTTTCAAAATTTGCATTTTCTTGACACTGAGGCTGCAGCCAGATGAGCACAGATGTTTGTTTCCCCAGGGACAAGTAGCAATGACACACCTTGTGCCACTGCGACTTGTCCCCAGGGAACACCTGTACCTCGCACACTCTGGCACTTGGCAGGTTAGGTGGGGTAGAATAGGCTGGGGCCAGGAACAGTACTGGCCCCAGCAGTCTTGTCTGGGGTCCTGGGGACGCTGCAGCTGTGGCACTCCTGCAGCTGGGAGCCTTGCCAGCAGCCAGAGTGTGGCTTTGGCCAGCCAGGCTCCAGTTTTGGATCCAGCGCATGCTCTGCTTTTTTTTTGGCATGGGTTTCTTTGACCCTGGGAGATCCTGGGGTCAAAAAAACCTCTGCGCTGCAAGGTAGCAGTGTGGGGAATGCCTGCATGTGCGGTGTGTGGCACTGCAGACAGATCTGAGGCGCACAAACTGCACGTCTGCACTTATCTGGATGTGGCCTGAGAGTGCAAAGTTAACTGCAAAGCAAGACAAAAGCATCTTTTTGCATTAGGTTTGGATTTAAGTCCTAGGATCTTAATTAAAAGGTTCAAGTAGCAGAACTAATTATATAGAAGCAGTAGTTTAACATTGGTGATGTGAGAATAAACATATTAAAGATTGTGAGGTGCTCAAGTGCCATGTCATGAGGAAAGTATGCCCTGATTATGGGGGTGGGGAAATAACTTACTTTGAGTTGCACCTTATCACTTGCACTTTCATGATATTAAAATCCCAATGACAAGAAATGACACTTTTCTTCTTCAGAAAGAATCTAGGTGGTAAGCAATCCCTCCAGCTAAAAGTAAAGTGAATTAATAAGTCGGGGAGACCTGGCACTTAGAACTGGGAACTTTTGACTTCAAGAGTCCGTAAGAAAACTGCAGATCTTTTCTTCATGCAGTATTCTCCTGAACATTTTTTACAGGATACTGGCTTCTGCTGTTTCATCTCCAAGTCTACAGACAGTAATTCGATGTCAGATAACAAAAACATAGCTTCCCTGCAAACTGCCAGGCATTAAGTGCTTGCGTATGGCTGATACTGATTTTTCTTCTCCCAAATTCTTGCTATTGAAGGCAGAGGGATATAATCTACTCTGTGAAGGGCTAGGAAGGCATTGGAAGATAACACTAACATCCCATTGCACAAGCTTGCCACCACCACCACTTGATGCCTACTCAGACGGGTCGCAAATTGG
>NW_017729006.1:31607371-31610466 GCF_001723915.1 Gavialis gangeticus | reverse complement strand
AGGGTGCAGAGGAGGGCCACTCGCATGATCAGGGGGCAGCAGGGCAGACCGTACGAGGAGAGGCTCAGCGACCTGAACCTGTTTAGCCTCCACAAGAGAAGGCTGAGGGGGAATCTGGTGGCCGTCTATAAATTTACCAGGGGGACCAGCAGGGAATGGGAGAGTCCCTGTTCCCCCGAGCACTAGCAAGAGTAACTAGGAATAATGGCCATAAGCTGGCTGAGAGTAGGTTCAGGCTAGATATCAGGAGGCACTACTTCACAGTCAGGGCGGGTGGGATCCGGAACCAATTTCCAAGGGAAGTGGTGCTCGTTCCTACCCTGGGGGTCTTCAAAAGGAGGCTTGATGATCACCTAGCCAGGGTCGTTTGACCCCAGCATCCTTTCCTGCCCATGGCAGGGGGGTCAGACTTGATGATCTGCTCAGGTCCCTTCCGACCCTACCTACTATGAAACTCTGTGCCTGGATCAAGGAGAAGTACTAGGGAGTCTGATGGAAATGCTTCTAAGAAATATTTTTCTACACTATCATATTAAAAACACTGAAAACACTGTAAAGATTCAGAGTAAATGTAAGGACTTAAGAGAAAGAAGAATACTCCCAATGTAGTACCACAAAAATTACATTCTCCAAACACTGCTGAAGGGCCAGGATGACATAAAAGCTTTGGATTTTTCTGAGGAAATAGCCACGTTTCTGGATTACTCCTTCTTACTAATACTGCCCATATAAGGTCCAGGGTATAAGCCTTGACATATGGATGTCTGGATGATTCTCAGAGAAAGTTGGAAGTTGCAGTTATGTATCTGCAGCAGTGCCAAAGTCTCTTTAAAAAGAAATCAGGTTTAGCATCGTGTACAAAAGATTTAATGCAAACCCCACTTGGCCATTAGGTTGAAGCCTGTATATTGAGCACTCGGCTACTGCTAAGCAATCTAGCTTTCAGGTTTGATTGAATTCAAACTTAAGTGGTTAAGACAATTATAATGGACTTCAGCTTCAATACCGACTTCTGATTCCTTCTCACCAGGATGATGTCATACTTGAGCAGAGGGAGGTAGTTAGCTGCATTACTCCGAGGTCAGGCAGGAGGCAGGATAGATTTCCAATTTAAACTAAATCAGAGGACTGAAGCTATTGTAATCAGCAACTTATGCTCTGAAGGGGCTGCAGGAATCAGAACGTGTAAAATGAATGGAGCATTTTGTGTTCCAATTAGAAACTATTTTCGAAGCTCTGTTTTCTGCAATACTTCATCAGATGCTATGAAGGTAAGCTGTTGCTTTAAAAAGCTCATGTATCTCATGATTTAATTTAGAAGGTGCAAATCTACCCTGCCTTCTGCTTGATGTCATACTTGTCTCATTACTTCATATTTACAATATTGCAGGAAGTGCCATGGAACAGCTTGGCAAGGCCACCGAGAACTGCTCATAAGGCCCTGGAAGGTGTTTTGTTTCTTGTTGCTATAACAAGCTTCTTGACCATTTGTCTGAGTTACCATATGTTCTCACATATAACATGGCCCTGAATATAATGCACACCTTAGTTCTGAAAGGCAGAATGAAGAAAATCATTATTTTTCACAGTTAAGGCTGCATAGAGGAGGGACAGAGCCTAATCTTCAGTTGACCCACCCTCCCTTTCCTTCTTAACAAACTGGAAATCCTAGCTGCTCCTGAAGATGACTGTATAGATCTATAGATCATCTTCATGGATAGATCTATGATTTTGAAAAGAGCTAGAGTCTCCAAGGCTGTGAAACAGAAGAAGAGAAACCAGAAGCAGCTGGCAGACAGCAATATTGCCCTCAGCAAGGTTAGACTGATTAGTGGAACATCAAGACAAATAAAAAGGAAGGATGATCACTAACACCTCTGGAGTGAAGAACAGCAAGCCATTAAATCAACTGACTTCCTGAGCTGCCTCAGCAGGAATGAAAAAAAAGTACTTCTATCCCCAGCAAAAAAATCAGCTTCTCTGCTCAATACATGCACCCCAACATTGTGGGGGCTGGCTGGAGCAGGGGGGAAGGTGCTTTCATATGTGAGAAAATATGGTACTTTCCTTTTCCAAGAGACATTCCTTTTAGGAAAGAAGAAAGAAGGTACAGCGGATATACTTACTCTTGAAACAGTTCCTCTAGAATTATTGAGAATGACAAAATGCTGGCATTTCTTGTACCCCACACTTCCCCTGTGCATCTTGGGGTATCAGTGGCACTGCCAATAGACCAGCGTCTGTAGAGTTAGGTGCTGTAGGAACATTATTTAAAATTCCTTTTGGTTTTATGATTTTGGGTCTAGACGTGAGACTTATGTCTCTTTCTTGGGAGGAAGAATTCTAGGGAAATTACGGCTTCAACATAGAGGAGAGAAAAAAAATGTAAAAGATGGTTAGAGGCTTTTCTTTTTGGAATGAGTCCTGAAGACAGTGCTTGGCCTGCTGTTGAAGAAAGGTAAGGGCAGAGAGCCCTTTAGAATATTTTTAAATTAGAAATATTCCCTGTGAAAAAGCAAACTGGTAGATGGTCCTAGCTTCTTTGATTAAAAAAAAATGTTGAAACGTATGGTCTTTGGAAGAATGGAAGATCAAAAGATGTTTTTTTCCCATAGAGATACTCTGAACTTCCCGGTATGAATACCAGTAAACTGAGTGATGATTCATATAGGTTTCCTAGCAGGGGATAGTAACAGCAGCTCTAACTGAAACTACTTATGCTGTAGACTACCTCACATCACAGTGCTGAGCTCTGCATGGCAGATGTCAGGTTTCTTTCCTTCAGTCCACAACAGTTTCATCAGTGAAAAGGCAAAACACAAGTTCTGTCTTTGAAAATGCCCTTTGAAGTTGCTGCGGGGTTGGGGAATGGCTACAAATAGCTGCCTCCTAAGAATTGAAGAAATCCATCAGCTGGAGGGGAACTGGAGGGTCCCATCTCATACCCATATTTGCTGTTGACCTAGAGCAAGTGGGTAAAAGATAGCAAAATCCTTTGTGGTAGGAGAGTAGAGAAACCTCTTGAACATAGCTGCTCTCTTTCCAGCTATCAACAGAGGTGTGATATATTGGTTTGGATTTTTGTATCCATGTGA
>NW_017729006.1:31581187-31602371 GCF_001723915.1 Gavialis gangeticus | reverse complement strand
CACAATGTCTACCTTGGAAGGTGCTGGAGTGCCAGCATGCCATAAAAACAAAATGTGGGGGAGACCTTAGAACATAGTTTCTCAACCTGTGGTACATGCACCTGAGACACATGCAGGGGGGACGCAGGTACCCCAACACTGTCTCTCTTGCCCTGTTTTCCTCTCAAAACCATGGCAAAACATTTGGTGTGCCGCATATTGCGCAGCGCTTTAAATTTCCCAGTAATAATTTGCTGGGCCGTGCTTTACACAACACTGGGTTCAGCCCTCCTCGCTTTGGCCTATGTCACCTCTAGCCCAGGTACATACTTGAGTTGTGCACCCCTGGTATAAAAGGTGGCAACCGTACCCACACCAGATCAGACACCTGTCATATCACAGCGTTACATACACAGCCCTTCTTCCAACATATAGTTTCATAGCTGGCACACATTAGTCTGTAAATATAAAGTCCCCTGGAAAATTGAGTGTTGGGGTACTTGTTAACATTTTCAGAAGTTAGGGGGTACTTGCTACTTAAAAGGTTGAGAAACACTGCTTTAGGACATGCTGAAATCATAGGGCTGGGTTTGAAGGGACATCTCATCCAACCCTCTTTGTCAATTTATATAAATCATACCCTATCCAGTGCTTATTTTTTACCCACCTCTAGACTTCTCTATTTTCTTTACATCCTTCTTAAAATGTGGAGCCCAGAACTGCACACACACTGTAGCTGAGGCCCAGCTAAGGCCAAGTGGTGCTCTTGCTTCCCATGTCTTACACCTAATACTCTTATTGATGCTGTTTTTTTACAACTGCATCACATTACTGATTCATGTTGGTTTGTGATCCACCAAAACCCTTTAATCCTTCTTAACAACGCTATCCTGCACAAATTCTTTGTTTTTATATGGTGCATGTAGTTATTCTTCGCTAGACATAATACCTTGCATTTGTCTGTGTTTTGCTTCATCCTATTCATCCTATTCCTATTCATCCTATATACTGGTTAGGGGGGATCAGCAGGCGCTGGGGTAGTCCCTGTTCCCCCGAGCGCCGCAAGGAGTGACCAGGAACAATGGTCACAAGCTGGCGGAGGGAAGGTTTAAGTTGGACATCAGGAGGCGCTACTTCACGGTCAGGGCAGCTAGAGTCTGGAACCAGCTGCCAAGTGAGGTGGTGCAGGCTCCCACCCTGGGGGTTTTTAAGAGGAGGTTGGATGACCACCTTACTGGGGTCATTTGACCCCAGTGCTCTTCCTGCCATGGCAGGGGGTCAGACTAGATGATCTGCTCAGGTCCCTTCCGACCCTAGAAACTATGAAACTATTGTCTCTAGCCCCAGCTTTCCAATCTAACAAGAGCCTTTTGAATTTAAAATGTTTGTGATCTTCCCAGTTTCAGATCATCTTCATTATGCCTAGGAAGCTCTATTCTGGCATCCAGATCATTAATAAATGTTAAGTAGTATGACCCAGTGTAGTCCTCTGTGGAACCCCACTCAAAACTTGAGTGCAGACCTACGTCATCTGGCCAATCGGGCTGATATTTGGCAATGACTACTTTAGATCTGGGCCCATAGGTCCAGAAAATTGGCGGCAGGATAAGTGGCAGCAATTCAGCACTGCCAATTTTCCAGACCTGTGGGGAGCTCCATAGGCTCTGCGGGCTGTATCTGGGTTGCCCCTGATGGAGCCTGTATTTCTCCAGCTAACTTATGAGAAAGTCATATGCATCTTTATCAAAAGCCTTCAAAAATGCAGAAGTTACAGAACTGACATCATTGCTAAAAGGGAATCTTGTCATGAAGGAAGGGTATTGAAAATGTTTTGCATAACTCTAATTGCCATTAACTGTAGAGCAATTAAACTCTGAAAGGCAGCTATGTGAAAATGGCACCTTCTCCCACTAGATCATACTCTTGTATCCGCTCTGTTTAGTGATTAAAGGTTTCCTCCTGTCATAGCAACAGAATCTCAGATGCCACCAAAGTTGTTAAACTGGAACTGCTGGGCCAGATTCTACTCAGTTATACCAAGGGCAGCATTTGCCATTCAAAATGCTTTACTGAAGATATTACCTGCTGACTGTTGACTTTCAGATCTCAAGGTCACTTTGCAAGGCCAAATGGCTTTTCCAAGTTAGTTGCATTTAAAGTTTACTGCCTGTTAAAAGTGTCTGCTATTCTGTATGCTTTGATATTTTTAAAAACATTTGGCTTTATAAAAGTGCTACTTCAAAGAAATTCACTCAATCTAATAAGATCAGTACATGAACAGAGCTGCATATATTTTTGCAGCACCAGGCCCCTTAAGGCTCAAATATAGACAGACATATGCAGTGGCGATACATAAGGGGTGCATGTGCTCCCTGCTTCGGCAGGGAGGCAGGTGGGAACACAAGATTGGCCACAGGGGCATCCCCCCCAGTCGCTGAGGGGGCACATGCCCCCTCCCGACTAAGGTGGCACCAGTTGCCCATGGACATATGATACTAAGGTAAAAGTCAAGGAAGAACTTAAGACCTATCAGCTGATTTGTGGCAACAGTTGTGTGTGCCCGATTCTAACCTGCAGCAAGTGGAAGATAAACTTGAAATTAACTGCTGAATGAAACTGCTACTTTCCCAGTTGAGCTTGCTTTTACTACAGGATAAACTGGATGCGCTGATTACTACAGATCAAATGACACATTGAAAGTCCCCCTGCCCCCCCCACCTTTAACTCTGGATAAATTGTTTCTTCTATCCATGCCCACAGAGTACTTGTTCATGGAGAATCCAGCCTATTTTGGGACAAATTATTTGAATATTTCGTATCAACAGCAAATGCTGTTATGCCTTGAGATAAAAATGGTGAAGAACAGTGCAATGGGCTTGCACTATAAAAACATTCAGAGTATGAGTCTATATGACACAATGCAGCACTTTGTGGAGATGCCTGAACTCACTCCCATCCTGGAAGTAGTGGAGTGGTCCCGCCTAGTTAAACTAGCCTAGCTAATATGAGACCTAGCGCAAGGCTGATCCAGAGGTTGGACATGGAGCCAATCCACAGGCCAGATCAGGCCTGCTGCCCAGCAGCCCTGTGCACTGGATCCAGTGCCTGGAGTTGAATTAGCTCTGCATTGTTCTGTGCACACCAGCACTAGGCCTGCATGTTACATAGAGTGTGGGTAAGGGCCAAGCTTGTATCCCATGTGCAGTACATGGCACCAGGCTGGCACATGCCATGTGCAATATGTAGATCTGGTCCAACACCTACCGGTGATACAGCAGGCTGGATGGAAGTTCTGTGGGCCAGATCTTTGACACCGCACTGCTCTACGGCAGGAACAACACAAGTATACTTCTCCCGGCCCTCAACCTAAAGTTGGTATCAAATGCCATCTATACCTAGCCTTGCTGAAGGCAAGGGCAGGGCACTCTACCCTCACTAAGGTGATTTTACAAGTTCAAGGTTCACTAATTTGACAATTAAAACAGCCTGGTTTGAGTGATTATGAAAACTGAACAAGCTTTAATGCTTGTTCTGTGCTGCTGTTTGCTAGCAGGTGGGTGGGAGAGAGAGGAAAGTGAGGCTCAGTTCTCTTTCCTGGCTGCACAGAGTGGAAAGCCGTCTTCCCGCACATCTCTTGTAGCTGCCAGTAAGTCTGAATTCCAACTTTCCTCCACTTCACAGGAGTTCTGGTGAAATAAGACTCTTGACTCTGGGGATGGTCTGCTAACAGTTACCAACCTAAGCAAAACTGCACATGCTGTTCCTTATAATGGAAAGAAAAGCAGCTTATGAACCAGGTCTGCAAACATATGCAACTATTTACAAGCATTAACTGCAGCAATGCATTTCTTCCCTTTGGTCCTTCAAACATAAGATGCTTTAGCTTGTAGCTCTAATTTGAAGTTGCTTGTTTCTGCTTTAGCCTCTGATCCAATTTCATATTCATTGCTCTAGTTGGCCTTTGTAACATGCTCACTTTTCTTTATTGAAATAAGGCGTCACTTTCTTCTTTCCCGTATGGCTTGACACTATTTCCATTCAGCAGCTGACTAAGCAACCACAGCCTAAACCTTTGATATAAGATCTGGCTTCTCATTGTAGTTGGTACCAAGACTTCCTTCTCCCGAAACGTGAGAGGTATCCCCAGGCTGTAGCTTAGATACTGCCTTTTATAACCAGCTGGGTCTTTTCAACTTGCATACTTCATCGTCCTGCTCAAAAGGATTATATTCTTTAAATCCAACCCCTCCGCACAAAAAAAAGCTCCAAAACAAACAAAAAACCCCAGACTTAACATCTATTTAGAAGGAAAACAATGAAACACAAGACGACCTAGAGCCGCATTGCTACCTCTGTGGCTTTCCTGGTTTAAACCTTAAAAAAACTGGGTAACAATCACCAATTTACTCTTTCTATGCTAGTACACTTTCAAGTGTCCTACCACTGCTTGCATTCATTGTATAAAAAAAAGCACGTTACCAAAAAGGGTCCAGTTATCATTAAGTCGTTACCACTGCTTACAGTGGTGGCACCAACAGCATCTCCACCCTGGAGTCTAACTCCACCAAGTGTCCATCTCACCTGTTTTACATGAACAACCCAAGACTGCTTTAAACCATTATGGTTTCCTTCACAAATCACAAGTCAGCAACGCAATAGGAATGAAGAACTAATACCACAATATTCATCAGTAATTAAGAATTTGTTGGATACACAAATTTGTGGTTATTTTTCTTTGAAAACGAGTGGGTCGATAAAAAGGCCTTTCTAACCTCTTTTAATCTTCTGAAAGTTACCTAGTACTCAAGTTAAAAAAATAATGGCAGTTCAATCTAACTCGAAGTAAAATGTGAAGCCCTTTTGTGAGATGTTAGCACATGTCCAAAGAGGGAAAACAAGGATAAAAACTTTGAAGTTACCATGGTATTTTATTTACAGGTCACACAATACATCTTATATTACAAATGGCTTAAAGAAACAAACAGAAAAAGTAAGCTGAAGTAACAGTTTTGGTATTTTGAATTAGATTTTCTTGCACTAAAATAACTTCTGCAATAAAGGGTACTTAACTCGGTTAAGCACAAATTAGTTTATGTCGGGCTATATTCATTTCATTTGTAAATAGTAAACCAAGTTTTGATCTGAATAGGTTTCCTGGAATTTTTTTTTCATGGTACATTTCATGAGTATGGAGAACAAATCAATGCTTCCTTTTTGTGGGGGAAATAAAAGAAGTATTATCAAATATTTCCCCATCTACATAAATTCATTCTGGGCCATTTCATCCTTAAATATAAAACAACTCATCAAAAGTGTGACTAAAGTTTTTTTTTTCCTCTATTGGAAATGAAACTTAGGGCCAGATCTTGTACTTCGGGATATGATACAATTTTCCCTCGATAAAAACCACAGGAAAGACCCTAGTTATCTAGGCTAGTTAATGTTTAAAAAAATACTTTTTTACTGAGCCTTTACAAATCTAAGTGATCCGTGTATAACATCTTCCTCAAAACTGGTACCAACTCCCGCTGCAAACACAACAAGAAAAGCAATTTCAAAGCATCGAGGTTACATTAAGACTCCTTCCATTCCTGTTTAATTAGGCATCGTATGCCTATTACGATGAGAGGAAATCGTAATTAAACATGAAACAATGATTTAAGGAACGAGTACAGAAGTTGTTTTTTAAAATCTATAATTAATCTTTCCAGCAATTATATTTGCACTCAAAACAAGTATCCCATTACATTTAATTCTCTTTTTTCCTAGGATCATGAATTTGGTTAATGTATCTTTTCCTGGGGTCAAAGCCATGTACTGCAGATGTTTTCAGTCACTGTCATATTAGCACCATGATGTTTAATTATTTTCTTCTCTTGTAACATTAACAAGAAAATTAATGAACTATTAAATCTTCGGTACGTCCAAGGCCAAAATACTTTACTATTTTCTTCTGCATTGTAGAGCACTTACTTTTTGATGTCGGCTCCAATTCTTTCTAGTGCATCTTAGGTGCAGCATAGATGGTGTCAGCCACAGGGAAAAGGGAGCAAAGGTAATAAAGCCACCTTTGTGTTGCCCATATTTTGAATGAATTGGGGGCTAGAATGGTTCCTGGAAGTTTAGCTGACCAGCCCCAGGGGTGACTCTTTTTTCCGCAGCCTGAGAACTGCCCAACAAGCTATTTCTCTGCCTGAAATCAGTGTGCACTAAGGAGACACTTCCTTCCATGCATTAAGTTTACTTGGAATGAGAGTAGTATAGGGCTGATTACACTTTGCACCACAGAACTCCTCTCAGCTCCTCACGATACACTTAGGGTGTTTGCACGCTGGCTAAGTGCCATATATAGGATGGAAGAGGGGGATCTCTCATCTTGATTTGATGTATGAGCATAATTCAGCCCCGCCTCCAGATAACCTGTGCTGTAGGCTGCATGCTTTCCAACGTTAGGCCAATATTCTGTAAACTAAATCAGTAGAAAACCGTACGATGCACCCTCCAGCAACAACGTGTGAAGGAACTCACAGTTCTCAACAGGCCTGTTTCTGATCCATTTGGAAGTCAGCTTTTTAATCTTTTGTATTTATACATATTCAGTTAAGACTGACTTTTTTTTTTTTAATAAGTTAGTGATCTGTTAAATATTTTCAAGACTAAAATTAGTCAAGTGATTTCATATTAACATTCATTAAACATGCCAAAGTTTCAATGCAATTGTCACAATATTTCAGTCCTTACACTGCGGCACCACTATGTATGTACACAAAGGAGATAAGTGAAAGGAACATGTTGCTGGCTTAAATTTCCCTCCAAGTAGGAAGTGGCAAAGAGGATCTATGATCACTTCTTTAGATTTTGTTGTTAGAGCATTTGTTCTTGTAATCTATTTTTTATTCTGACTTACCTGTTTTTTTTAAATGAAGTATCACCAGCATTTACTTTTTGGAAGTGTAGCAGCTTGGCATTTAATCATGCATTTCCATCCCTGACAGTTGTCCAAGGGATTTGAAAGTGTTTTGCCTGACTTTATTAAAAATCATGGATTTTGTTTCTATCTGAGAATGGTGGGATTTTTTTGTTTAACGAGTAAGTTGTAGCTGACACTGTCCTGTCTTAAGACACTAATAAAACTATTTTCTCTTGATTTTACAGGGGAAATGACAAAACTAAGATGTGCGTACAAGAAAAACTGTCCAAACAGAGTGTCATTATATAAAGTGTTTAATTTTTGAACACAGGCTACTCAGGTCACAAATATTTCTTTTCAGCTTAGGCAGCAGAATTCTCCAGTGAGGGCAACTTAGATAACTGGCAGATTTACAGGGATATCTTAAGCAACCGGACTCACCATTTTTCCTATGCAGATGCTCAATTGCTACCTAGTTAGGTAAGCTTTTTCCCCCCCGCACACTACAATGCAGTAATTAGGCATAAATTAGAATCAGAGTATTAAATAAGACAACTTTGGCTTCTATTTTTGAAAATCCAAAAAGTCACTGACAAGACTACATTTGCAATAGCCTAAGTAGAAATTTTACTTTTTAAAAAGTAATAATTAAACACGCAGTTACATAATGTACTGACTTATCAACTGGATAATCAGTTGGAAAATTGTTTCCAATATGGGCTTTTAAACATTCATAAGTACATGCAAAATAGTCGTACCTTTCTCTCTGCAGAAGAGAGAGCGCTGTTCTCAGAGAAAAAACATGCTGGAATCTCTAATATGAGAACTGGAGCAGTGGTTTCTGGTAGCAATTTCAGCTACAGTCACTATCCGCTGTTCAAAGAGATCCAACTCAAGTATTAAAATGATCAAAGGAACAGCCGAATATAAAAAGGGGTTAGTTGGCACCATCACAATTTACAGAGAACATGACCCAATATAAAAAATTTGCTGCTGTATTAAATACTGGTCATTTACATTTGGTTACTTTCTGTAATGCTTCTAAATATGTGGTAAGAGAAGACAGTGTCAGCTTTTCACACAGAATTAATTAATTGCTGCTGTTGACATTTAAAAAGAAAAATTAATATTTCTGTCTTAAAAAAAAAAAATCTAACACCCAACAGGCCAATATAATACAGAGCCGAAATGGCAGGACAACTGGAATATTTAATATGCCTCTTGGGAAAGAGTGAGGTGACGGAAATCATTTTTCCCCTCACATTAGTGGTCAATGTGGGGACTTAATAAAATCAACATGGGGACTTATTTCAACAAGAGAAAACCAGGTAGCTACTAAGTGGTTGGTTCATCTGACGTAAATGACAAATGATATTTAAAATTATGGTCTACTGAAGTCTCCTATAACCATCGATATTTTTATGCAGTGTAACTATTTTTATTTAGCACTATTCTTTGTTTCAAACCACAAAGTACTTTTAAGTAAACGGGTAAACGTACAGGGAATTTTTGCAGACCTTAAGCTTACATGTTAAGGCACTTACCATTCAAGTAAAATAGTTTTCGTATAAACGTGTGGGAGATGGGGAGGATTATTTTACTAGGACATCCACTTTTTGAAAGGAAAGAAAAATAACATTGACCAATATTTATAAAATGGTTGCATCAAGAGAAAGGTTGTGTTTTATTATCTGAAATGAGCACAAAGTACACCTTCCACAATAACACTGAAAGCAGTGCAAAGACTGACAGTGACCTTTGACTAAAGGTAGTTCTGTAAAAAGAAAAATACCAAATAAATCAGTGCCCTGCTTTGATTGTTGTAAAATTTTTTTTTACATAAAAGTTGGTCCAAACTTACAAAAAAAGCACAAATGTGCATAGTTCAGAAGTTCTGAAAGAGTGCCATAAAAAGCTGATGTCCCTAAATTTAGCATCCACTTAAAACTGCCAAAATACAAAATAAAATTCAGAACTAGAATCTGTGACCATGTACAATCAATTTATCTAGTATTCAGACAGCATGAGTTTTAAGCATTTTTTTAAATTTTCCTACTGTATGCAAGACCCTTTTCCACATAAAAATAAAGCTGTTGAATTAACATTATTCAAGTCTGTTGGACTGCTGCTTTAAACGGCAGCTAGAAAAAAAAAGTCTTTCCAGATAAAAATGATGTGCCTGAGGAAAAACAGATACTCAATATGGTAATCCTCTGCCTCGTCCTCTGACCGTTGATGTGCTAATGTGTCCCCTGTATCCCTGGGAATACCCAGGTCCTTGGGCAGGAGAAGTCCAAGTTTGTCCATGCAGGTGACTAATGCCACTAGGGTTTTCCTGTAGATTACTTCCATAGCTATAGTTGTGCATCTTTGTGGGTAAAGAATGAGTACTCTCTGACCCTGTGGAAGTGTCACCACTGTTTCCCAGAACTGGGATAGGGCCATGGCTATATTCAAATCGATGGTCCTTATCAGCACTAAATAGCATGGGACCAGTGTTGAGGTAAATGTCTCCATAACCAGTTACTGAGCTGGAAAACGGTTCTGAAAAGGCAGAAGATGGAGGTGCAGCCCCAGAGTGAGATGAAGCAGTACTGTAGTTATCCAAAGACTGAATATCTGAGTTTCCAATGTAGCTCCTCCTTTCCAGTGCCCCAGACGATCCACTTCCTATTCCATCATTACTACTGTAATGGACAGAAGAGAAGGAAGATGAGCCAAAGTTATCCTTGTAGTCTGGACCTGGTACGTAGGAGTCTCTTGCCTGATAATCCACACTAGTTTTTACAGGCTCCTCCTCTGTTGTCTGAGCCTGGTGCTGAGCCAGCAGTTGTAGGAGAGCTGCTTTCACTCCTGCATGAGGATCTGTTCCTGAAGAATTACCAATAGGCAAAAGCTGGTTCTCTGTCCGATAGTCAAGGTCTTCATCAGTGAGAGGTGGTGGTTCTGGTGGCTCAGGAGGACGTTGGTCTGGGGGCAAGATGCGAGGGCGCTCTTGTTCTGGCGTGCGGTTTAGAAGCCTCATCTCAGGCTGTCTAACCACATCATCTTGACCTAAATTGATATGAAAGAAAGGAAGAGTCTTAGAAAGAATTCTGGATCTCCTAGTCAAAAAGCGCCAAGGCCAGAAGGGAAAGACCACTTGGCTAGAACACCTTACACTCTGCCACAGCACTTAAAAGGAAATAAAGTTGAAGCACAGTCAAATTTAAAAGCAACTGGGGCAAGGTGCTTTAGAAAAACAAAGACCTGGTTTACCTCACCACCCAATTTAAATCAGAAATGGCACACAACCCTTAAATGCTATTCCAAGAAGTGCAGAAGAGTGGACAGAAAACGTGAACCAAAGCCCTTTGAAAGATGGGTTCTGGGAAAGAAAAGGGCTTCTACCAAATGTAACAGGCAGATGTCATATCCTCTGTTGTTGCCATTGCAGGTCTATACCTTCCCTTTCCCTCCAAAAGAATCATAAAAAGAAGAAAAAAAAACAAAATGCACACAGGGTCAGACTATTAAATCAGGCCCTCTGCAATCTTACTTTTGTATTTGCAGCAGTTTTGTGCATGCAATAAAAATCTTAAGTCAGACTTTATTTCAGTGCAGTCTTTAAGCATTTTTAGTGAATTTGACTCAGGGTCTTTTCCTCGGCTATACGATTCTTCAGTGGGATTTTGTCAGGCCAATAAGCAGCTTAAGGTTTTTTTCAAAAGCTAGCAACTCATTTAGTAAAGAAAGGTTCTGTTAAAAAACTAAACCAGAAAACACAAGGGGTCAAATTATAATCAAAACAATACCGTGCCTTACAAAAGATTTGTGCAGCCATGCCAGCACCATTTACGAACTGAACCAAAACGAGGTAGTCACCTAATTCTATTTAACAAAACTTCTGACACACGTGAAGAAGCTATAGCTAAATATTTGAGGTGTGTGCAGTACTATGTCTGCAAACTGTCCCATTTTCACTTTGCAAACAGAATTTCCATAGATGCTGCTTGCTCAGTTAAAAACTTACTTGGGGTGGACCAGTTTTATTTCTGAAAACAAAAGTTTACCAAAAAAGTAAATGGGTGCATATACCCTATTAAACCTTTTGGAGGAATTATCTTTTGCTCTGTTTGAGGAGCATAAGCACAACAGGGCTGCAATTTTGACTGAGAAATCTAGGTGCTCCCAAAATAATGGTAATGAGAACACCAGAGTATCGGCACATCTGTCAGCAAAAAATTGTGGACACAATCAGCTTTCCAAGTGACAAATGGAAATGAAACCTCTTCGTTTCAGCTACTTCACTTTCAACCCCATCCCTTCTGCATATGTTCTGTGCTTTCTAAGTTGGTACAATTATGCATCCCCAGGAATGTAAAGCATGTTAACTCTTATCCCCCAAACTAATCACATTTCCTTCTACTACCTATCGGCATGTAAGACTGTCAGTACCTGCAGAGGAATACAGTGATTTGATCAGATGTGGGTAAGCAGGAACTGGAGAGTCCATCTCATCCCGGTTACCAGAGACAGGAGTGCTGGGCTCTGGAGGCTGCCTGAGTTGCAATGACATTTCATTTCCTGATCCATTCTCTTTGTCTTCCAGTATAAGATCTTTCTGTTTTGTTTGCTGAGCCTTTATTAACTGAGACAACAGAACAGCAAATGCACTCTGCACAGCCGCCTGGGTAGCATCAGTCTCAACTTTAGGCTGATTCAGCTGAGCAGGTGGTACAGGAGGCTGAGTGACTGCTGACTGTTTTAAAGACTCCTGGTCTGGTGGTGGTGGTGGCAGCTGATCAGACTGTTTTTCACCTGCTGCTAGAATTCCAGCAGGAAGGTTTAATTTATTTAGTTGCTGTTGAGTCTCTGGGTTTACTTTAATATTCAACGCTTGGGCAAATTGTGCCAAATTAACACTTGTTTTAGACTGTAGCAAATTTAGTAGGATTGCCACTTCGTTCTGGTTTAACTGCTGTCCAGTGCTTGTTTTCACTAAAAAGAAAAACAAACCAACAAGGTTAGAACTTATCTAGAATATCAGACTTTGGTGACTCCAGATTTAATCTACCAGGGCTGCTACAATTGGCAAAGTACGGTTCTCTGACAACACAGAAATGGAATGTTTTTACAAATTAATTGCATTTGGAGGAGCATTTATAGGAAATGGGATAGCATGATCCAATACTGAGAAAATGGCTTAAAGGGGTTGCATACGCGCACACACACACGCATGCACGCACACGAAAACGAACAGATGAAAACCATCAGGTTTGAGCTCAATTTTCCACAATACAATTAAGCTGGGGCTTAAGGCCACCTGTTCCAGGCAGCTGTAAGATTTCCAGTTCCTACAAAATTTCCTATCTTTGACATATTACATCCCTTTGTGAAAAACTGGCCATCTGCAAAACACATTTCCAGTCATATCCTCTCCCATCCAGATGCTGAATTTATATTTTGACACCTGCTAAAGTGACCAGGCTCTAATTGACCCAAAAGCTAATAGCATACAAACAAACGGAGAAAGGAAACAAGAGCTGAATGGATAAAGTTAGTCATGAACATGAGACTAGGACTAGCAGGCAAATAGTTTTGTGAACATAAACTGTCTTCCTTATTTTTTAATAAAAAATAGGGAGTTTATTTGTCACGAGTGAGAGGAAAGTGTGAAGAAGCAAGGAAGTCAGAACATGCAGATGCAGGGGGGTTATCAGTGAACACGTGCTTTTAAAACTTCAGAGTAATGTGTCACTAGCTGATGTTAGAGGCGGCAGGCACAGATTTGAATATCAGCAGCAAGGCAATGACTCAGAAGCTAGAAAAAAAGTTAAGTTAAAAGCGATACTGAATTTTGCGTTCTGAGACCTATGAATTTAAAAGAACCAGGACAAACCTAGAGTCTTCTCAAGCTGAAAATGTGCGGTATGGATGAAGCAGGATCCCTTTTTCATGGCTTACTGATTAAGTCACTCAAAAAAGACTTAAGCAGAAAAAAATGGCTCCATACTACACACAGGTACTAACACTGCAGCTGCTAACAGGGAATGCCACAAAATTCAATGCGTTCTGATTACAGCTCTGCCAGTTATGCAGACATAAAAAAGGCCTGGGATACAAACTGATTTAATTTAATTAAAAGACATTTGAACTTCTCATGAAGCAAACGGCTTAATATTTTCCTATTATAGACTTTTTTTATCTGTCAAGCCAACGTACAGCTCTCAAACATGATACTACAGGAATCTCAATGCTTTTCATGATACCCAACAATGTTTTGAGCAGTCAGAGTGTTTAGTTTGTTAGTAAGGGAAGTTAAAAGCTGGGGGCACAAAGAGGGCACAGTTGGGAGCGTAACATTGCAGAATTAAATCAACCTGATTGCTGACGTGCACTGTGGTGCTAGGAGTTGGAACGCAGTGAAAACAGGCAGTTCAGAAACAGTGACATTTTAATTGGCAACGCAACAAGCTACCTCCTCAGATTCTTTGCACATTCTCTTGATGTGTTAAATCAGCCGTGTAACAAATATCAGGTCTGTTACTGATTGATTACATGGGATTTGAATTATGGCTTAAGGACTAGGAAGAGATGATTTTCCCTGGAATCCAAATTTGAAATGTGCAGGAAATATTGACAATAGGCCGAGGAGGATAACTGCTGTATTAGTGTGCCTAGCCAAAATGTTTGTTTGAAGATTCCTCTGAAACAATCTGCATCCTGGGAAACTGTAGCAGTTTCTACTTAAATAATTTCAGTGAGTCCCACATAAATATGTTAAGCTAAGAAATACAATGATGGGTTCCTGTTAGAACCTAAACAGCAGCAATTAATCCAGGATAAATATTTTTTCTGCCCCAAATGAGAGATGTGAATGCTTGGTGCACAGTCACAAGTGCAGCCATTTAAATAGTGCATTCATGTCCAGGTCTTTAGCATGTCTCCCAGGCTGTTTTACATACTTCTGAAATGTTTGCTCATCAGCATTTTTCCACAGCTTAAGAGAAGAGCGTACATCAAAAATGTTCACCATTACACAGAAGTCTTTCTGCTCTGCTACATATTCTTGACCTTTTTGTATACTTATGTGTGTGCAAAGAGCAACACAGGACTGAATGATTAATTTTTGCATTAGTTAGTTAATTCATTTTATATGTGCCATTAATACTATATTAGTAATGATTAATGCAACTAGTACTCTGTTCAGTGGCCACCTGTTATAACAACATAAAGAAAATAACTACCGCCATTGGGACCCTTAAGTTTCTCTATAATATTTGACATTTTGTGGGAAAATTTTTCAGGGCTAAGCAAAGCAAAGTTTAAAAGTCTTGCCAAGATTTCCAGCTGAAGTAGAAGAAGTGGCAGAATCCCACAGCTGTTTTAGAGGGAAACAGGATGAACAGCAGCAAGTAGTAAAAAACTTCACCAGTCAAAAACTCAATTACTGCATCACTTCATAATGCACTTGAAGCCCCTGGCCTTCTGTTAAATTGAGAGTTGATTTGGGGCAACTGTCTATCCAGACAGAATATCCATTTATTGTCTTTCAATTCTTGGACTTCCCATTTCAATAACATTGTATACTAGCTTGGAGCATCAAAAGCTTGTTTTGAACCTTACATGCTTGTTTCTTTGTTAACTGTGCATTGGGCTTAGCTGCACTCTTTGTTATGATGTACTGTGTCTGTCCTTCAGCATGCACACTAAAAATGTATGTGGCCAAAAGCAGATGCCAGAGTACAAACACTTGCAGGAGACTAGTATTTTACCCTTCTGATTATTGTTTGCAAATCAGCATTTTCTTCTTGGTAGTTTACAAGCCACTGAGCAAGACACCTGAGGTTTGGTTTTCGCTTTCATGGCTGAAGGTCATGAAGACCACAGAAGTACTTCTCTAGTTTTTGCCACTGTATTAGGATTTCTCTCATTAGCTAGTATCCGAGTTCAACACTGTCAGATGGAAGAGACTTGCAAAAGCAGATATTTAAACAAGGGAAAAGATTAACACAGCCCAGGGAACAAAATAACTTTACTGAACTGAAAGCTATGTTTGTCCTGACATCCTCTCTCTTCACCTTGTCATTACCAATAACATCGATGCATCCTAGGAGAAGCTATATAATTGGGATTGGAGCAGCTAATGTGGATACCATAGGGAGCCCCCAACTGAACATAGATAAAAAAAAACACCCTCAAAGTATTAGTAGTTCAGATAGCTGAGTTCTGACACAAGGTTAAAAGCTAGTAATGCAAGTCATATTGGGAATGCCTCCTTACTGAGGACAAGGATGAATGTTTTGGCAATAATATTTTTGTCCCTTTTAACAAGCCAAAAATTCCTAGGAATTTGAAAATGTTAACATTAGTTTTTTTAAGTGCGTAATCAGCAAGGCCGAAGACAAGTAACACCATGAAAAAATGACAAATAAAAGATTACTGACCAAGTGCTACACTAGAGTTGCCCTGAGTTTTGAGTTGGGAAGAAGTTTGCATGCCTTGTGGGGTGTTGGTTCTGCTCTCATCCATGCCTAAAGACATATCCTTCCTAGGCATTTTAGCTGCTGTTGCATCGTCACTCATTCCCATCTGCTTCTGCCTTCTTCGTTTCTTACTCCACAGCTCATGGCAATCCTGCCATAAAGGAAGGCTGAAAAGAAGTGTAGTAACATTTAGTTTTCTCTATATATGAAAATTCATCACATTAGAATAAATACTCGATTTAGGATTAAAAAAATGAGTCTTTCTATTGGGAATCTGAAATATGTCTTAAGATCATAAATGCAAGCAAAACCTCAAAAATGTTCCCCATGGAAAATGCACTTGTCAACAGGCTTTATTTCATAATAAGCATTCTCCTAGGAAAAGAAATGGCAGTTAAAGCTACCTGCCTGGAACTGACAATTTTCTTTATAAAAAGGAAAGTCACCTTAGTACTCTAAGGTGGTTCCCAAGCTGTGGTCTGCAGTTGATACCGGCCTTTTCCACTCATACCCACCTACCCACCCCGTAAAAAGGAACACGGTGATCAGTGAGAAATCCTGATTCTTCACAACGGCCTGTTGGTCCAGAAAGCTTGGGAAACACTGCCCCAGTAACTTGCAACCCAATCAGCCACTTATCTTTGAATAGCTGTATTAAAATTATGAATTTTGCTGTTCAATCTGATGAAGAACAAGCCAGGTTGTTCTACAGTATCAGGACAGTGCATATGATATTTATGCAGTTGGTTGTTATGTACTGAGGTCTTCCCTTTAATAATGGCTGAAGCCCTGAGACAGGTCTCTCTTTTCCTCCTGCTGCTAATGCCAGACGCAAAAGGCAGCCAGTCTACGCTGTGCTCTACTGCAGACACTCGAGCATCTAGTCAAGAGGCACAAACAATTTTGAGTAAACTCAGTGCCTTTCTCCTTTCCTCTTCTGCTCTCAGGGCATAACTAGTTCATTTTTAGGAAGCTATTTTTTCAAGCTGGAAGGCTGAAAGCAACCAGCCATGGTATGGCACACAAACAGTACATGTTATAGTAGAAAATGCTTTAAACAAAAGAACTAAGGGTCTACCACCCTATCTCATTAAATTGCTTTCATTTAACTGCAAATCGAATGCAGTAAATAATTACCTGCATACAACTGATCATCTGTAGCAGCTCATAGAAGGACTTATCTATAGAAACAGGGATAAAATGATGGCAACCTTCACTTCTGGGGCGTCTAGTACAGCTGCTCAACATGCAGAAGACCGGAAATATTCCTGTTTAGCTAAGAACGTGTAGTCTTAAAACACATCTGGCTCCATCCTTGCTGACCTAACACTTCTAAAGAAATCAACCTATGCATGTATCAAAATAAGAATCAGGGGGCTGGGACAAGCTGCTAACTCCCCTTGTAAAGGTTTCACCCCTGCTGAGATCCATTACTGTTCAGCAGAAGCAGGCATAGCGCATGGAACAAGATACGTGGTATACTCAGTATTCTCTTGATGCATTTAGTGACAATGGACAGGAAGGCATACATCTACCCCTGCAAAACAAGTCATATTCAAAAACACATCTGCTCTCAATCTGGCAGCCAGGAAGGGAAGCCAGCAAGAGCCATTCCAACTGAGAGAACAAGGCAGAGCTTTGTTGGGGAGCTAGCTCAACCCTGACTTTATGCTTGCCACTCCTGCCTACAAAAGGACCCCTGCTCTTATCTACCAACAGGAGGGAGAGACAATGGCAAGTATGCACTTCTATGACTGACGGTTTGTTTTGTGTTTCCCACCATCTATAGAAACGTGAAGTAGAGCATTCACCTCAGCTCCAATTGAAGAAGAGTGCATGGTTCTTTGGAGTCAGAGGAAAGAAATGATAATTTCTGCTTTGTCGTCTTTTCCCCCACATTAGAACAAAGGCCTGCCAAATAGCTCTGCAGGCACCAGTTGGGAGGAAATTAGGGAACTCATCATTGAGAGCAGGCTGATCTGTCCTTCAGCAATACTCCCACTTTCTTTGAAGGAACAGCTGTTCCTTGCTAGGCTGACAGATATTGTGGGGAGAAGGCAGAAATAGCTTCCTCCTGCAGAAACATGTTTCAGGTGAGTAGGGTTCTTCACAGAAAGCAAGCCGCACGATTCTTAAGGGACATTTACTTAGTAAGAATTTGCCTAAATGTTTTGCCTACTCTTACAACACCCAAGATTGCTATAATAAAGACAGCTGGGAGACTAAATATTTTTTTTTTGTAGTTTTTACCTGGCCATGCACTTAATTGCATGTAGTCAGTTTCATTATTTTCTCTGTATGAATCTTGTTTAGGATGCAAGGGAGCAAAAAATACAGAGAAAAAATGGAAAATGCAATTCAAACAAAAAGAGTTAGCAAGGGGGCTCTGGCACAAGTGTTGCACTGGAAATTATCTACCACATTTTTAAACTAAGTTTAAGATGCCAATGTCTTTTTTTTAAATAAAGATTAGACACATTTTCATGCTACTACTGTCCTAAAGCATATAGACTGTTTTTTCAATTAAAAGGTACCTGCTAGTGCTGCCTCTGACCATATTCCCAGTCAGTGACACCCAGCTCCCACAAAAGGCTTCAGTAGAAGGTGTACCAAGCCAACTAGTAGCAACTGTCGTTAAGTAGGGATTCCCTCCGGGTTTCGTGATAAAAACACTTATTTTAAATGAAAAATGCTTATTTAAAAATGTGACACCACTAACTTCAGCTCTCTACATGATTGACAAGTGCAACTCACTCAAAAAACATTGGAATTAAGTGCTCAGTGTCTCCAGATAACTGTATCAGGAACACTATTGAACACAGATCCTGAAATATTTACCCTTTAATTCCCCTGCTCTTAGTATGTTGACTATTAATGACAACAAGACAGCCATCACAAAGCCCCAGTGAACAATGAATATTATTACATTATCATACATAGCTCTGTTTAAAAACAAAAAAACAACACACCACTACGTTTTATGGCTTCATGTTCCTACAACCACAGAACTGCACGATTAATTTGTGCAATATCATAAATCTTCTGCAGCCCACACAATTACAAGTATGCTTTTCCATGACTCTGGCAACTGTTACACCCCAGCAGAGAACATGTTGGAGCAGGATATAGACAGTAGGATCCAACAACCACTTGTGAGTTCAGATATTTCAACCCAGAAAGAACAAAGATGGATTTTATGTGACACACACAGGTCATTAACTCTGGGAAAGACATATGCCATGTTTAACAAACCAACTATACTAAAACCTGCTATGACTAGGGACCTAATGAATTCATGGCTGATGTGGGCTGCCCAGCAGCTCCTTTAATTTTGTAGGTCGCCCCATGCACCTTCCCCCCCCCCATTGCTGATTGGCCAAAGGGCCCCAGTGGCCCTGCTGCTTGTTATTGACCCGTTGCAAGGCAAAAACAGTGCCATATTTAAAACCATGGGTTTTGCCTCCCTGCCTACCAGGAATAAGCAGTGGGGCCTCTCTGCCAATTGGCGGTGAGGGGGAGGAATCTGAAAGATTAAAGGAGCTGCTGCGCAGCCCACTTCTGCCGTGAATTCGGTAGGTCGCTACGTCATGACAAAGGTGCCAGTTAACTGTGCAGTTCTCTTACTGCGAAAATTAGCAGAGACCACAAGTATTTGTATTTAAACTTATTATTTTCACCAATATGAATGACTCCATTTATTGAATAAGCACCACTATCACAGAAAGGGACTTACTCTGGTGGAGGCATTTTAGAAGGTTCCACATCTCGCAGAAACTCGCACTGAAGAGCCTGTTCAGCTGTGCAGCGCTTGCTGGGGTCCAGAGCAAGCATATAATCAAAAAGATCTAATGCAGCTGCTGGAATACTGAAAAAAAGAAAAAAATGGAGGGCACGTCACATTTGTATTTTTAGATGCCACATCTTTATGTTATAAAAAAATACTCTTTCAGTAGGTTTTAATAGTATGATTACTGGAGCTTTAAAATAAAACATTTTTTTAAATTACCCTTTTAACAAGGCTGCATACAATTACTGTACACTTCGGAATTTAGCAGATGAAGATTTTTGTCTTTTCTTAAAAAAAAAAAAAAAAAGAATAATTGGCCTGCAAATACTAACTGTACTGCTTTAAAGTTACACAAAGTAGACTCCATTAATACAAACAGGATGATACATTTTCCTAAACCCCAAAATAGTGGAAGGGGAAAAAAGATTCTAAACAGTCTTACAGATGTTTTCTGTAACTTTCATGTTCATTATTTGCACAAAACAACTCCAATGACACTATTCTAGGATACATGGCTCAGATAACGTACCTTATGTACTAAACTTATGGCTAAAAACTCTATAATGGTAACCATCCCATGTATTTAGATATAGATGGGTACTGCATTAAAAGGAGTCAAGTATTCTGAGCAGCTTTTAGTCCCAGGAACAAGCAGCAGGTGCGCCCAAGCCTGGAAAGCCACTATTTCTAATTTAAAAGCTGATTAGTGGCTGAAATATTAGGGTCAAGTCTCCCTTCTTGATGCATGCACGCAGCACCCATAACTAACACTGACAGAAGATCTTCATTCACATCGAGTGTCACGGGAAGGATGGGAACTTAAAGTCATTTTTCCCCACATTTGACGGAGCACCTAATGAAATCTCTGGGGAACAATGACATTCATTCAGGTGCCCAAAACACTTCATGCAATAGATCCTTACAAAGCAAACTCTTCTCTCAATTTTCGACGATACTGCTTCTTTGGTTTCATTGTATTGAAATAGGCTAACTTTATTACATCAGGCCAGACCGCAGGACAAGGGCTCCCACAAATTCGGCTGTACAAAAAACAAAAACAAAACAAAAACAACAGTTGTATGAGAACCAAAACAACAAAATGAAAGTGGCTCAAGTTTTATAAACACAAGCACTGTTAATACAAAGAAAACAAACTATAGTCTAGTTTTCAGGCTTGTTTAGCCAAAGCCTCTCCACAAAATGCTTGCAACCCACAATCATGAACAGCATTGTGAGTTGAGGAGCAAGGACAGGTACTCATTCTTAACAGGCCAAAGCAAATCCTACCTGAAAGTTCATGTTGCATCTCATGCTCTTCTAAATAGTGGTTCTTTATAGCCAATTATGGTATTTTTGAAAATAAAAGAATTAACTACACCTGGCTAGCATCACCAGTAACCCAACAGAAGGTCAGTGTCTCCTACAGATGGTAAGGTACCAAACATACAAGACAGAAATTTGGAAGAACCCCTCCTAGGTTTAGAAATCCAGCATGTTTAGTTCAATTTCTCTATACCTCTAAGCTCTGGTGTGAGCAGAAACTATGCCAAATGCTAGGAGCAAAAAGCTCTCTACTGCCAACTTAAAAAATTCAACTGTTAACAATGAAAGAATAAAATTGAATAGTAAGGCTCGAAGATGCTAACTGTTTTGTTTTCATCTGCAAGAAGACTGACTACAAGAGCCCTCCCCCCCCAACTTCCTTGCTTTATCTGACATGTTCTAATACCAGACTTTTAAATCCAAATTTAGACCAGGCCATTTATTGTAAAACAGGGTTTAAACTTTGTGGGCCCAGTAGCTGGAAACCTAATTTTTCATAAATTAATCTATCTTCCAGCTTTGCAGATATTTGGTTTCGGCTTCTACAGCAAATGTTTTTTTTCCCTTTATGTAAGCTATACTTGTGCAAATGAAGAACCTTCTGTTGTTTATGGCATTTTGAGGTCACTACAAGCTACAAATAAGTCCAAGGTTTGCCTTCATGCTTGCTTACATGTTCTATAGCATACTCTGAAAAAAAAAAAAAAAAAAAAAAAA
>NW_017729006.1:31568410-31581103 GCF_001723915.1 Gavialis gangeticus | reverse complement strand
AAAAAAAAAAAAAAAAAAAAAAAAAAATGGAAAAATGCTATTTTTCTACTACGACTTTTCCTGATTTGGCATTACATACGGTCCTGGAGGGAAGGACTCGACGGATGGGAAATGGAAAAGGATGAACTCTGTCATATTTTGCCTGTCATCTATGATACTGGTAAATATCTTTACAAGTTAAGAACTTACAAATACATGATTAAGAACTATGCTATGACAAGCAGTTTAGATCCAGATGAAACATGCCAGAAATCATCCTGCTGTTTTAAACTGATACACAAATGTCGGGCATCAGGAAAGAGGAAGCAGCAAAGCTAATGATCATCTATTTGAATATCCTTTTAATAGCAAGAAGCAAACAGCAAGCGATATCAGTTAAATCTATACAAAACTCTACTGAGTTTTGTGAAGTACACAAGAGCTGGAATTAAGTGCTACACTACCATCTAGTGGATAAAGAAAACACATTCATACAGCATGAATTTATTTTCACTAGCGCAGCAGTTCCCAATCTGTGGCATGCAGGCAACCCATCAGTGCTACACGTTAACAGATTTATTATAATTACTTTATATGGCAAAAATTTGCTGGTGGTACTTAAAGTTGTATCATTGGTAGTGCACAATCTGTCACGGTTTGGGAACCACTACACTAGTGGAAAGCAACAGAATGACTACTGCCATGGTTTACACTTCCTAAAAGGCTGTTTGTAAAGACCACCTTTCCTACATGTTACATAAAGCATTTAAACGTAAATCAATACTTTTCGGCATCTCAGCATCACTGACCTCTCTCATGAAAAAGTTCAGGTGAAAGTTGTTCTGGGCTTCTATTACATTTGCTAGGACTAATTTATATGCTCTTTCTACCAGCTTTCAGGGTATGACCTCTTCCTCATTTTGACATCAATTATATCAGAAGCAAGAGGAAGCACTTTGCTGGCTGAACTGGGAAAGGAGGCTCTGTATGAATTCAAAGCAAGAACTTCCCAAGAAGATTTATAGGGGTGACGAGAAGAGAATATTTACATCTACAAGGATCTGGAAATTTATGGAAGGCAGAGAAGCTCTTTCCTGCAAAAGTCCTTGTGCAGCTATGTGGAAGACCCAAGTGACAACAGAGGCCAGCAGTATGCAGAGAATCTTTTCCTGAGGAATGCCCTCCCCTTTGTCCTTCAAATGTCCACCTCCATGTTGGCCTTTAATTTGCAGAGGGAAAGTAAGGAAGGAAGGAAGCTACTCTCTCATCTGTTTTAAGAGAGGGCATGTCAAATGCCCTGCTCCGACACAGACTTCAGTAAGTCAGCAGAGAGCAACTCTAGCTTCAATATATATAAAAAGCCCAGCTCACCAAGCCCATGAAGACTACAAAATTACTCAATTCCAAGTAAAGGTCATTTTGCTTTACAGTTTCCCAAAAGTTACCGCCATTTTTGTTCTGGGCAACAATTCTGACATACTTTAAATGTTGCTATTGTAAGTCCTTGTTTTGGCACCCATGGAAAAGTAAAAGTTTTGTTAAGTGCATACAAATTACCTTATTAGTTCCAGCTGTGCAAGTTCCTGATTTGCTTGAAATATTGGCTTTTTAGTAAAAAGCTCACCTAGGATGCATCTGTAAAATAAAGGTTTACATAATTCCATCAATATAGCTGTTAGGATCAGAGAGTTTCACTTTTGGTTCATGGCTTACACTTCATCTACTTTTGCATTAAAAATCCTTACCCACAGCTCCATACATCAATAGCTGGTGTATATCTTTCCTCTCCAAGCAGTAGTTCAGGAGGCCGGTACCATAATGTAATAACCTTGTTGGTATATGGTCGACTGGGAAAAAAGAGAAAGTTCAAACTTTAACTATAGCTTCAAAACAAGAAAAACACCAGTCTAGATTTCTAAAAAAATAAGAGAAAAATAAAATGTTCCACTTTCTGTAATGTCCCTGTTACTAGTCTGAGTCCACCATCACCGCCGTCGTATAAAAATAAACAAAAAGCTCCCTAAATGAGTCTACCAAAATGCAGCCTGAAAAAATACCTCCTAATCATGAAAGACTATCACCTACTTCGATGGGACAATAAACCTAAAGGTTAACAATATTTAGTTAGCCTCTTTAGTTTCACCACTCTCAGTTCTTCTCAGATCCTCCTGGATATAAGGTTATTAACAGTAGCACTACCAACTCTTCAAAACCAACTCCCCAAGAAACCCACTAGAATTTTACCAGACTGAAAACTGAAGGGTATATTAAAATGACTGAAGTTAACAATACAGCACCTCTTTCTTCTGTATTTAATGCTATAAGAGTTTCTACATTTGTGTTTACTTAGGAACCACAGAAGGATTTCCAGTGTAATACAGAATTCAGCTGCTCATGGCACAGGGCATGTGGTAATCAATTCTGATCTTCCTTCACTCATTCCTTCATCAATATTTTTTTTAAATTATGGATGCTAACCTCAGATTACGTTTAACACCATTTTAGAGCTCAGATTCCAGTATTTTACCATGTGGACAGCACAGATTTAAGCATTGAAGACAGCAAATATTCAATAGGAATTGCCTATTTCAGCTTTCCTACTATACATTCTGGACCTCTGCAAAGTCCTATTTCAGCCTGAATCAATTAAGCTCTGTTGGTGACGGCAATCGAGTTCAAACCACAAATGCATACAGGTACAAAGGAATGCATTTGAATAACTTAAGTGGACTTCAAATTAAACAACAGGAATATTGCATGGTGCTGGTCAAGATTGCCAGCTCTAAAATGTTTCTAGGACAACCTCTCTCAGGCTAATGTTCCTCCTGGCTAATGACCACAATAGTTACCTGCAGGGCAAATGTCTCCTGACAAGACACTGACCTACAATGGGGACTTCAGCATCAACTGAAAAGAGTAATGCCCATGCACTGAAGTCATCAGTCACCTTCTATAAGTGTGCTACAAGCATGGCCATTTCTGCCAAAGAAACAGATTTAAAAAAAATAATAATAAAAAAAATGCCACAGGAGTGTAATGCCACTGACAAAAGCTCATTTAAAGGTACAATGGAATCTGATCTCTGATCCCAACAGTTGTCTCTCCTGCCATGCTATACATGCAACTCAGGGATCAGAGATCAGACCCCTTTCATGCTTGCCAGTGCAGGAGGAACACAGGCTCCCGAGCTGAAATCTGGATACCCCACAATCAGCCAAATGTCAGTTGGCGCTGGGGTCTAGAACCAGCTCTGATGTGATTTCCACCAGACTGGCAATTAGTTAATTGTTGGCTGGATCCAGTGAGGTCTCCATTGGGCCAACCATCAAGCTCACAATCTGTCAAAGCGATACTCAAACATTTTTCATAATTTAGGGAATGATTTTAAGCAGCCTATGAATACAATGACTAGTGGTGAGTTGAGTGGAAGTCAGGTGAATACAAACTAATTATATTTTATTGGTATGGAGACAACTCCTCCCTTTCCACATACAAAAATCTATGAATTCACAAGTTGAGCACAGAATTGAAAGTGCCTTTTAGAAATACAATTTGTACCTTATTTAAAAATTCTATTTTAAATTGGGTTTGACAAATGGAGAGTGTAAATCTAGAAATCACTGAAAGAAGTAACACCTAAATTATTTCCTCCTGCTGCTAAATCTCAAATCCTTTTAAACAGTATGTAATTAGGTCAGTAAATCAAATATCAAAATATAGATAAGTGAAAATTTAGAAAAGCTTCTATAATACAATTGTTTAAAAGCACGCAGAATCACTGCTATTACTCCAGGTCAAAACAACACTCAGCAGGCACCTGACTGACAAATCAATTGCCAAGAGCTTCTAACCAGCTTCTTATTAACCTTCTAAAGTTAATATGAAGTTATGCCAACCAACATAGATACCTTTTAATCTTCATTATGTTGATAAAGTAATAATGTTGCTGGTTAGGTTTATTCCATCTGAATTTTAAGTTTTACCATTCGCAAGCTATATGTTCCATTAATTAAGGAAGTATTAACAAACACTTGATCTACACATCAACACCATCTGGTAATGCCAACCACACTATCAAAACTTGAAGTTACACGAACATTAAATAAGCCTGGCACACACTGAACAGTACTGTGCTAGGGCTGCATCCACCTGTCAGTTCATTCACTTTGCAACAAGTGTCTCCATGAAAAAAACATTTCCAAACAGCTGCTTAAATTATTCGCCCTTCTTCCCTGCAACTCTCCTTTCACATGACAACTTGCAAAATTGTTTTTCAGCATCAAATTTATATTCTCAACTTAATGCAGCTGGCTAAACACAATACACTGAAACCAACAACACTACCATCAAAACATGCTTGCTAGGGGCGTATGAAACAGGCTGTATTTGATTCGGATTTGGCCCAACTCAGGGACAGTGATTTGATTTGTTGATTCGGATCACTGTCCCGATCCGATCTGGCTGAATCTGAATCTGAAGATTCAATGTTGATTTGGAGAATCAGCGATTCGGCTGTAGACAGTTTAAACGTTTTTTCTACATACCTCAAGGTACCAGCACGGCTCATGAACACTGCAATGGCGGGGTGGATGGAACGTTCTGCAGGAGCATTTGGGGGGGAGGGGGGGGTGTCACTTCCAGGTCCACCAGGGAGCATGTGGGGGACACCCTCCCCACTCTCAGCAAGCAGCCATGAGGGGACCCTGGGTAACCCCCAGACCCAGGAGGCACCAGTTGCTAAGCTGGTGGGGGAGTGTCCCTGTGCACTCCCCAGTGGACCCAGAAGCGGACCAGAAGTGCTTCTGGTCCACTTCCGGGTCCACTGCCAAATGTGCTGGGGACTCCCTCCGCCTGTGCTCCCCTGGTATGCTCTATCTGCCCCAGCACCTCAGCATTCACAAGCCACCTGGTACATTGAGTTATATAGAAAATACATTTAAAGCTGTATCTATGTTCAAATCGTCAATTCTCTCCAATTTGATTCAGAAACATCAAAAGGGTCTCCTGATTTGATTTGGATTCGGAGATTTGGCCACCAAACTGGGCCAAATCTCTGCTGAATTGAATCAGCGACTGAAGCTTTGCAGAGCCCTAATGCTTACCACTGGAATCCATAGTAAACAATCATGCTGTATGGCATCAACACCATAGACCTCATTTTCAGTATCAGGTATGCACCAGTCAAATGTGTGCATACAACCTGTGTTCAAGTATCCAATGTGTATTCCTTATGATGTAAACTATAGCTCCTAATTTTTGTGAACCAGACCACACACTACCTTTTGTACAAGGTAAACTTAAAAATGAGCATGAGACTAATTGCAAATCTTTATAACAAATTACTACTATACCATATAAACTCTGCAGCTGTTTGCTTAAATACAAACAGGAGCAGAGATCAACTGTAAGATCAAACTCATTTTAAAGTACTTCTTTTCAAAAACTAAAGCAAAGCAAATTTTTATTTAAATAAAACCATTCCCGTATCTGTTCTTCAAAGCTCGCCAGACTTGTCTGCCCAGAGGACAAAATTAAAATACCTATATTGCAATGGATAAACTCAGCATAAGCAAAATGTTACTTTTTTCTTCCTATTTGAACCCTTTCCTGGTGCAGAAAGAGGTGGATAATAGTTTTTAAGCTACAAAATAGAAATATTATTTTATGCAATCAGGCAGACTACTTAACAGCAATCTTTTGTTTCCAATCAATTTAGATTGAAAATGAAAGGATTAACTGGGGTGTCACTAATCCTTGGAGGTTTAAAGAAAGGACATAAAACAACTAGTGAATGCTCAAGTAAGAAGCCACCCCCCAACCAATGGTATTTTGAAACAATTAGGAGGAAAAGAAACAAAAAAACTCCAATACATTTGTCAAACATCTGAAAAGACAAAAACTTTGGTATTGCACAAACACAATCTTCACTTTTTAAAGCACCATGACTACAGGTGTTCTTCATTCTCTCCCCACTAATCATTTCTCGTGTACTCTGACGCTACCAACAGAAGAATAAAAAAAATGTTTCTCCTGGTACTATTGTATTTTTTTTTTTTTAATAGATTCCATCCCTGAATATAACACACATCCTGTTTTTAAAAAGGAACTATGAAAAAAAAGATCTTACCGTGGCAGCAATTAGGGCAACAGCCAAGGCAAGCCTGAGCTGCTGCTAGCCCTTTGGGCTAGATAAGGCCCACAGACCAATCCAACACCGACAGTCCAACCTCATGCAGCGGGTCTGGGGCCACACAGCCCAGGGGTACACTGAGTCCGGCGCTGCATGCCAGGTTTGAGGCCATGTGTGGGCTCTGGAACCACTGATGTGCCAGGTCCAACCCCATGTGCCAGCTCCAGGTGCTGTGTCCCATGTGGCATGTAGCTCCAGAGCCAGCATGTCAGTGGACCAGGCACACCAGACTCAGCTAGGTCGAACTCAGCACAGCAAGTCTGGCCACGGACCAACCCTATGCATCAGCCTGATCTGGTGTGTGGGTGGGGAGTATAGCACCCAACAAGTCAGGATATTTGACAGTGGGGGAAGGAGGGGAAGCAGTGGTAGCGTTTAATTGACATGGCTCCCAGGTCCATGGCAATTAACACTGCCACTGTTCCTCCTTCCTCCCTACCCCCTGCCAAATTTTCAGACCCATAGGGATTCCTTTTCTTTGTGTATAATGTACACCCCAATTTTCCCCAGCTGGTTTTGGAGGAAAAGGTGTGGGCTATACGTGAAAAATATGGTATAAGGATTTAAAAGAAAATATTTCTCCAGTGCAGCATTATCTTACCTCTCTTCCGAATTGTACAGCCGAGCAAGCCCGAAGTCTGCAAGTTTAATCTGCCCTCTGGTGGAAAAGGAACAAATAACTGTTTAGTGAATAATCTCATCAAGAGGTCTGCAAACAAAATTAAGTAGGTGCCAAATGTTCAGATAGCTTCAGATGACCCTTGCTAATTCACACTACTAAATAATCTTTTCAATTATGGAGTACACTAGCCTTCAATATTTTTAAAAAAGCGAAACAGGACATTTTGTAATACTTCTTGATAAATGCAGGCATGTCCTTTGCAGTATGTTAGTAAGATTCAAAACAAAAAATGTAAAAGCACTTAAATAACTATGTTAGCAAACATCTGAAGGGGGACACCACCATTTTGTACACGAGGAGCAACCTGAATACAGATGTGCCATAAATCAGCCCTGCACCCTCCCCAAGTGCCACTCTGATCTCCTTCCCCAGTCCAATCTCCTGCTCTTTCTGTTCCCTGTCCCATCTCCTGCTGTGCTGTCTGTCCCCACTCTGATCTACCAGTGGTTGCCAACAGGTCACACAAGTGGCAGAGGCCACCCCTGTTGTATACTGTACACTTTAACTGAAAACTGTACAGAATCAAGGTATTAATTCATAAGCAAATGCTCATCAGCAATTGCACTTCCCTGTGGAAGCCACAGAAGACTCTGTTTTCCATATGTGTAACTAAACGTAACATCCAAGGAGTACTTTCTGCAAACATGGCAGGTGCTCTAATGACTAGCGCACAAGGCAAGGACTAGGAATAGTTGTATTCTATTCCCACTTTTGCCATTGGTCAGCTGGGTAACCATGGACAAGTCTGGTATTAGTGTATAACATATCTGTATATACTTATATTCACATACCTATTATTTAGAAGAATATTAGAACATTTAATATCTCTGTGCAAAAAGTTCTTCTTATGGCAGTAGGCCAAACCCTCCATCAACTGCCTCATAAATGATTTTATGTGATTTTCATTAAAATGAACCAGGCCAGATTCCAGTAGTCCCATTAAGTCATGGTCCATATATTCAAACACCAAGTAAAATGCACCTGGAAAGAGAGAGAATATCATTTTCAGAATATTCCAAAACATCTGTTTTACCTTTACAAATACGGCTTAGTATTTTTTTGTCCTCAAACATTAAGCCTAACTGCTGACATTTTCATAGTATCTGGAGCTGGACTTCATTGGCCTCTTATTTGAAATGCTAAACTGCACTCAATTACTACTAAAATTAAAATTATTTCTTCACATAAGCAACTGCTATGGTTGTCATAGGTATGTTAAAATTAGCAAAATCGTAGTTTATAGTGTTTATCTGACCAGGCACATAGATTGCTACACCATCTAAGCACCAGGTTTCTTTGTAAGCAAAATGGTTAACCTGGATTATACTTCATTACCCAGACCTTATGGAAAAAAATAAAAATGTATATATTATATATATAGATACACACACACAAAGCAACAGCTGAGCTGTCATCATCCTTTGAATTTTAAAGTTTCCATTGTGGAATTGTGTTAGAAATGAGTCTGTTATTCTCAGATTGCAAGTGAATGCAAGACTGACCAGAATGAGAAAGTACAGCTAACCTACTAGTCACCAGTAGCAACGGCCATTCAAGCGTCAAGAATTCATGTCCCAAGTTCCTTCACACCTATAGTGAGGGAAAAATTGGTCCTGTCCCACACCAAACAGCACAGATGATCCTGTAAATGCTACTTGATTAAAGTACATAGGGGCACTTTTACATGTCTCTGCAGATGGGGGGAACCCAGGTTTCCTTGCTTGCTGATGTGCTACAAACATTCTCCTGCAACTCAAGCCCTGGCCAGTCCTAGGAGCAGCAGTTGCCTGACCCTGCAGGACAACACAGGATGCCTGTTTCACCCAAAGAAGTGGATCAGCTGTACTGGAACACATCCTGGCACAGCTCATCTGCTTCACTGGATGACATTTGTTTATAGCCTTACAGACTAAAGCAGAATGATTTCTAGGACAGGGGCGTCAAACTTATTTGGCTCCAGGCCAGATAAATGGCCCATAACCAGTTCATGGACCAGATGAATGGTTCAGGGCCAGCCCTGTGGGCCAGACTGGGCCCACAAAACCCCTCTCCCCTCCCACATACTGAATCCAGTGCCTTCTGTGTTCACTCTGGCCAGATCAGGATGCAAACACCAAGAAGCTCCATCTCAGACTGGTCCAGGGGACATGCGCAGTACAAGTCCCAGACGGGCAAAAGCAGGCACTGGAACTGGCATGCAGGAGACTCAGAAAGCACCCTCCCGCATGCCATATCCAGAAGTTGCTCTGGCTAGTCCAGGACTGCACTGGATGTGACAGCTGCCCCAGACCACCTGAAGTGAGTACACCAAGTGCACACTGCATCCCAGACTGGCAAGAGTGGGCAGCATATGCGGTACAGTCCCAGACTGACTGGAGTGGGAACTGGATCAAGCACACGGGAAGGGGTGCTGAACTGGCCCTGCATAGGGATGACACCAGGGGCTGGATCATATGGCTTTGCTGGTCAGATCTTAGATACCTCTGCTTTAGGACCCATTTCCTGCTTCCTTGTCAACTGAGGATCAAACAAATCAATGGGGACTCTTAAGCAACACTTAGCCCTTTCATTGCACACACAGATGGTTGCACCGAAAAAACCAAATCCAACTGCAAAGCCCCTGAAGAAAAAAAGGCAGAACAACACCTTTTAATGCTAACACAATACCTTGATATAAATGCTAGCATCTACCCAGGGCAAAACTCTTGACATTCTACCATTCCCAAACAGAAGAAAATGCAAGTCTGAAGTCTAGCATTCAGCTTGTCAGTTTACCAAACAAAGGTCAGTATTTGATGCACAGGCTGGATAAGAGAGAGGAAGGGGTAGATGCTGAACAACTTCTGTCCAAGTGCGTGGTACTTCTGTTCACTTGCGCAGCCCTGGTGCTGGGAAAACCCAGCCACTGACCCCAGCCACAGCCCTGCTCTTTTCACTCCCCTCTTCTACCGCACTGGTCTATTTTTTGCCCCCACCCCGTTGCTCCCACTGAGCCAGTCCTCTCAACCCCCATCCCACAGGCTGCTCTGTGTGCAGCCATTTTTATCAGTGTTTACTGCTGCCAGAGCTAAGTCAGTCAGTCCCAGTGAGGGGAGAGGCAGGAGAGATGGGGGTGTGGGTTTGCTGGGGGGAGGACCCCACCCCAACCCTGAGGGGTCACACCTCCCCATCTCGATCCCTTGCAGGTCATGCCTGCCCTCCTCTCCCTCCACAGGTCAAGCCTGCCCTCTAGCTTGCTGGATCCCCAATCCCCTCCAGCCTGCGGGATTCCCAATCCTGCTGGCTAGTCCCTGCCATCCTGGCTTACCTGATATCAGACAACCATTATGAATCAATTTAACCTCCCCCTAATGCCCCCAAATGTCTGTACTTAGCCTTGGGGTTTGTAACTTTTACTGTTGCTTTTGTCAACTCTGCCAAGTGAGCAGGATACTGATTAAAGGAGCACTTGCCTGGATGGCGTACACACACGCACACAAACTGGGGAAGTGCTGAGCAAATGTACCCAAGCCATATCCACAAAGCTCCTCGTGGGCCAGCAAAGATTCTAGCATTTATGTATATGGCAAAATAAATAACTGGCACTATAGCAGTGGATGTATCCACTTGAGATTAGTTTTTAAAAACTTAAGTGAAAAGCACAAAGAATTACACAACTAACATTTACTTCCCCTACTCCACATGTTAATTAAAGGAAAATAACAAGTTTATGACCTTGCTTGGAAGAGGTGCTCTATCCATATGATAGAACAAAGGCATCCCCCAACCTTAACCTAGTCTGGGGTGACTTCTCACCTGACTTTTCAACCACCACAATTGCAGTCATGAACTTAAGAAAAACGATAGCAAAGGTAGATGCAAAGGCAGATGCAAAGCAACAGTGGACTCACACTTTACAGACTACTATTAAATATATAACCCAGTGTTGCACCCAGAATCAACAGCTTCTACAATCTGCCAGAGCCAAATCCTGCTAGCCCTAGATTACCAGGCATTCATGACCTGCTACAGCCACCTGTAGAGCGATACTGCAATTTCATAAAGGCAGTCATAAACAAGTCATTACAAATCTGATTTTCAGTATCACGCCAACATTTTCAGAAACGGTCACGGCCAGAAAGGGAGGCCTCAGACCAGTTCAGGAGAGGCTTTGTTTTCAGGCCATTCAGAAGAAATGAAACTGGGGCTATTTTTATGGGGTGAATGTGATCCTATTGGGAGACAGTGGTTAATCCATCTTACTTCACATTTGTTTAGACTGCAGTAACTCCCAAAGGGTGTGTCATGCCATGAGAGTGACAAGTGTGCTGCAATATCCCTTTGTGTGAAGTGGTAAATGCTCTCCACTCCATCTGGTACCCTGTACCTGCCCCCCAGCTATTCCAGTAGCACCTGCAGCTACTCCTCTATGGACTGCCACTGCTGCTGCCTTCGCCGTCGTCACACAGCCCGTGATGCCTGTACCTGTAACCTCCCCCACCTCCTGCAAATGCTCCTAGCAGCACGCTCTGCTGTAAGCAGGTGGTTGCAAGCTTTTCAGCCTGGCTCATCCCCTCATCTCATACTCCGAGGGCCAGTAGGAGGGGCTACAGGGGTGGTTGCCAGATTTGGATTTGTCTTAGATTTGTCTGTAGCGATGATGATAATCATTTATGCTCTGTCAGTACTTCTATTCTAAAGGCCCGTGAAGATTTAATTTAAACTGCAGGATCTTTTTAAAACTATGCTAAGACCAAGAAAGGCAAACAATCATATTTAAAAATTAAGAACTATTAAATTATACAAAAGCAAAAGCACAACTGTTTCCTATGATACATTTGCTGATATACTGCTCTATTTTTAAGGCATGCTAAACCTGTCTTCCACTTTCTTCTTAGGTGATTTGTTCCTAGTTTTTAAATCTCTCACTAAAACATCAGTGTTGCCTAGGGCCCACTAAATGGTTAATCTGCCCCTGATTGTGAATCAGGATGCAAAGGGGTTCAGGCATTGGAAAGGTGGGGGCAGGGAATCTCATGGATGCTTGCTACCAGCGAAGGAATGGCAGGGCTCAGCAATTTAGGGTTCTACCTCAAGCTTGAGGAGTGTGCACTCTAGCAGAAGTACAATTTTCTACTCAATGCACTCAGAAATGAGTATTTTACCTTGTCCCCACATCCTGTATCTTCTGCACCTGTTACTGGGCAAGGAACCAACCTCCTTTGTCACTAAGTTCTAGTTTCACTCCCTTCCTTAGCCTTCCTCCACTTGCAGTCTCCTTTCCCAGCCATTCCTACTTCTTGCTCTTCTCAGCATCTCATGTGATCTCTTTCCATTCAAATCTCTAGTCATCTCCCCTAAAACTATAGCCCATTTTTTACCGCTCCAGGCTCCTTCATCAGTCTTTGCCCTTGCATTTTGGCAAATGTCCACCAAGCCTATGTTTCAGAACTTTTTCTGATCAACCGATACAGGCCAAGAAGGGACTTCTCTCCTTTTTCTTATTTTTGAACAGGGGCATGGGGAGGAGGGGGACATATCATGTAGAGGTTTTTTGACTGGAGTGAGTTGATGCTCCTGCGCATAATTACCCAGAAAACACCCAGAAATGCTTTTGCTCATCCTCCCCTGGTTTTACCTACAGCATGCTGTAGCTGCGGTATTTCTGGTTTTAAGGCTTAAAGTTGTGGGTGAACTTGAAGTGGCGATTTTGGGCCATCCTTGAGAAAACAGCTGCTTCTGAACATACAAAACTAGACCAGGAGGCCCCCTTCCAATCCTATGTTCCTCTACAATGTTGTGCTTCCCCACAGCTCAGCTTACCCAACACTTTTCCCAGCTAGTGCCAGGTCTTTTTTTTTTT
>NW_017729006.1:31547184-31563410 GCF_001723915.1 Gavialis gangeticus | reverse complement strand
GAACATCGAAACCATTCAAGAATGTGAAGTGAAACTATGTAATACAATAACCTACTATTTGTAGCAGTGTATACTAATTTGCTCCTTTCTTGATTCTTTAGTCATCCTGGAGTAAGAATTCATTTTTGCTCATAAGAGCTATGTTGAAAGCACTGGACAGAGATTTTTTTTGTGCGTTTACTTAAGTACATTTTTTTTGCTATCTACTGTACTCTTGTCCCTCCCCACTGCTCTTAGTCAGCATACCTTCTGCTGTCTCCTTGGTCAGCCAGTCAGAGTTTTTTCCCCCATGCCTCAAGACTCCACTCTCCATCCAACACCACCCAGCCTCAGTATCCCCATAGGCTCCACCTATTCTCATCATCCCTCTGTATGTTTTTATGCCCTATGCATTTGGGGATAGGGTCCAAAAGAAGGGTCAGTTGGGTCATTAGGGAGTCCCCCAGCTCTTAGTTCATCTGCTTTAGGATCTACAGTTTCAAGGAAAGTTCTGCTCAGACCCACCCAGACTGGAGCATACCCAGTAAATGGACTCTTTGGGCAATTTAGCTGTGAAAGTCTTTACTAAGCACATGGGAACTGTTTTTTCCAAATGCTTTAAATATGCCCAAAGCTGTGCTATGTTCACAGGAATGGTAAAATGCATATCCAGGCAAATAACACATCTGACCAAAAAAGGGTTGAGAATTTACATGGACTGAACATATCTTTCATTAGCCTTCTTCCTGGAAAATGCAGAACTATTTGAGCTCAAGGTTTTAAAAGAATGTTTGGCCTACAGCAGACATAAGGAGGTCAGCACCTGTCTGGCTGAAGTCTGGAAAAGTTATAAACAATTGAAAGCAGGGTCTTAAAGTGAAGTATGTCAAATAGCTTTAATGATGGTCAGTGCTATGTTAATCTTTCTAGGTTCCTCTGCATTATTTTTGCTCCTCTCTTATCAGTGTTTTTAAAATTAATATTGCAAGTGGCAACATTAATATTATACAATGCAGGTCATCACACCTCAAAGCAAACACAGACAGATTTTTTTCTTTTTTTAAAAACTGATTGTCCAGCAACTCTGGAAAGTCACCTAACTTTGTGCAAGTAAGCAAATATTACCTCCTTTAATTCTGCTCCCACAGTCCTGTATCCAAGCTTGAGGAACTACAAAAAATAGACGATTCTCTGATTTACAGGTTGCAAAGCTTAAAGACCAAATGCACACACAATTAAAGCCACACTCATTCTTATCTTCTTTTAAAAAAGCATCACAACACAAGTTAGAAGTCCCCCTGAGCTCTGAATCTTTTCTCCATGTTACTCCAGCATGCAAATACAGGTGTCAGGTGAAACAGCCAAACAAGCAGGCTCCCATTTGTGCTAAGCAAGAGCCCAATGAAAGTGTAAAAAAGGAAGATACTCCTCATCTAACCAAACCATTTGTGGATATAGTGCTTCTGGACTTCAAAAAGGCTTTTTTGACAGGGTCCTGCACAACCTGCCTATAAACAAACTGGAGAAATGTAGGCTGGACAAAACTACTACAAGGTGGATAACTGGCTCAATAGCCACAAGCAAATAGTAATTATTAATGGGTCACAACAGCAGGAGGTTTCAAGTTGAGTCCCAAAGGAGGTTGTCCAGGGCCCAGTGCTGTTCAACATGTTTATTAACAATTTGGATGCTGGCATGGAAAGTTTCTTGAGCAACTTTGCAGAGGACACTAACTGAGACAGATTGCTAACATGTTGGAAGATGCAAGTGCAATTCAGAAAAATCTCGACAGATTGGAAAGTTGGGCTAAGGCTAACAGGATGAAGTTCAATGTGGAAGACACAAGGTGCCACACCTCAGGAGGAATAATCAAAAACGCAAATATACAACAGGCAATACGTGGCTGGATGGCAGCAGAAAGGAAGAGGACTTGGGAGTCTTGGGAAATCACAGACTTAATGAGTCTGCAGTGTGATGCAGCCGCACAAAAGACTAATACGGCTTTGTGCTGCATCAACAGAAGCAAAAGAAGCAAAACGCAGGAGGTGATACTGCCTCTTCTACTCACCACTGGTTACGTCTCACTAAAGTACTGTGTGTGGTTCTGGGCTCCACATTTTAAAAAGGATGTGGAGAAGTTAGAGAGGGTCCAGAGGCAGGCAATAAAGATGATAAAAGGTTTAGGAGCCAAGTCATATGAGAAGAAACTGAAGAAGCTGGCATGTTCAGCTTACAGAAAAGGTGTTTAAGAAGGGACATGATAACCATCTTCAAACACTTGAAGGGATGTCACAAAGACTATGGAAAGCACCTTTTCTCTCTTGCTGCAGAGGAGGGCATGGACCAATGGCTTGAAGTTGCAGCAAAGTAAGTTTAGACTGGATATCAAAAAAACTTCTTCATCATTAGAACAGTGAGGCAGTAGTACAGACTGCCTAGGGAAGTTGTGAACTATCTAGCACTGGAGGTGTTCCAGAAGAGGTTGGGCAGCTACTGGTCAGGGATGATCTAGGCATAACTATGCCTGTTTTCTAATATAGGTATTTCCCATGCTTATGGACTTTGCTGGTTGCCCCTGCCCCCTCTCATCCTTTCTGCTACACCTGGTAAGGTGTTTTTAAACCTTGCTCACAGGCAGTGGGTGTTTGCTACAGCCCAGGCTAGGGAATTCGACTGAGGTGTGTCAATGCTCCTGCTGGGAGCAAAGCTGGAGGTTCCTGGCTAGGGGGTCTTGCCCATTCAGGGCCTTATTTGGGGTCAGAAATTAAGGAAGGAAATTACCCCATGGTCAGATTGGTACGAAGTGTGTGCATGTTGCCTGGCCCTAGAGCAGGGTGTGGCCCTTTACCCAGGATCCCTTGAGTGTATATTGACAGCAGTACATATATTGTACATATATTGACAGCAGTACATATATTGACAGCAGTGGAAGGAGGACATTGGCTTCCATGGCTCCTCTGCTTTATCTGTGGCAGGTTAGGGTGTTAGGGTTGTGCTGTGTCAGGGGTAACGGTAGTCTTGGGTAGAGTTTAGATTATGGTTTGTATGGTATGGTATGGTTTGGATAGGGACAATCCTGCCTCAGGCTTGGGATCAGACTAGACCTCTGGAGGTCCCTTCCAACCCTACTTTATAATTCTATGATTGATTGTTGGTATCTCAGATGTTGCGTGAAGATAATTTTATAAGAGATGCGAGGGGTATAGTGTCACTAGAGACTTCTGTATGTGGTTTGGTTTCAAACTGTAGGCAAAGGACAACAAATCTTAGTGAAAAGCTGCATTGCAGGCAAGATAACAGAGAAAGGAATACCTGTGCAACATTAACATGAGTAGATCCGTACCAGATTTAAGTCTTCCTAGTAGAAAGTGCTTGTCTTTAAACCTCTATATTAGTTCATCCACAGAAATACAACAGAAGGTTCACCAATGGGGATTAGGGACCATTAAACTTGTGACACGGGCAGTCCTGAGGTGCTCTCTCTCATAGGAAGACAATAAGCTGCCCTGAACATTTCTGCACAGTGGGATATAAATCTAAATCCAAACAACAGCAGCAGCTCACCACCACCATCACCAATCTGGCCAGTAAAAATGTGAAAGTCAAGTAACAGTAGAAATTAATCTTGGTTTGACAAAAAAATGTTCCTCTTTGTTCCAGAGTGCTTCCTCTCCATTGGTAGAAAAAGTATTTTCCATAACTAAAACTAGCACCCAATTTATCAAGAATCCTCTGCAAAATAAAGCAAATAGGAAGACACATTCTTGATATATTTGACTAGATTCAGATCTGCTTGAACACTGTTCCACTCCTGTATAAGGCATGTGGGAAACAGGAACATTGGAAAAAATCCTTTTTCTACTGACTCTCCAAACACAGTGGATTCACCAAGTTCTGCCGTTCCCAAAGGACCTCCTCCCCCCACCCCCACCGAGACTGTGTATAGTTCACAGACAGACAGACAGACAGACAGACAGACAGACAGACAGACAGACAGACAGACAGACAGACAGACAGACAGACAGACAGACAGACAGACAGACAGACAGACAGACAGACAGACAGACAGACAGACAGACAGACAGACAGACAGACAGACAGACAGACAGACAGACAGACAGACAGACAGACAGACAGACAGACAGACAGACAGACAGACAGACAGACAGACAGACAGACAGACAGACAGACACTGCAGTGACATATTCTCTGATGATTTCATGACTGCTGTCAGGGCATCCTTCTAAATCACAGGATTTCAAAAAGACTATATGAACTACTTTTTGATAGTGGAAGAAAATAACTAACCAGTCTTACACAGTTCACAGGTACTTTGTTCTGTGAGTAAAATCATAATCAAAGTTAAAAAAAATTCCTTTCAGGAGTGAACTTGCTAACTACCTTAACCAAACAGATAGCATGCAGGAAATCTGCAAGTACTATGAAGTCAATATGCTTCAGATGAGTCTTTCGTTAGAAACAGGATAATATTGACTGACAGTTCCTTCTGCAATTTAAATGATTTAACTGCCCAGATTGCATGCTTACTGATTTTACATTACCCAACCAAATGTCAGAACGGTTCTTTTGAAAACAAATTAACCTTTATTGAGTTAAAATCCTAAGGGTGCTGTTTTTTCACTCAAGCAGACCATAACAGAAACAAAGAACCCCAACTTGTCTCAAAATGAAGACTAAAGGATACATGAACCAAAGGTTGGCATAAGCACTTTTTTGTTTTTTGTTTTTTAAATGGCTGAAGGATTCTTCAAACTAGTCATATCTCATCAGTTTTTCACTCAGTCACATATATAAGAAGATTTAAGCATTATTACATTCAGGCTGTTATGAAAGGTACTGCCTATCAGTAATTTATACTTCATGACAATGGAAGATAAGTCAGGTAACAAATTATATTTTTCAGTTAATGAAAGCAAGTTAAAACAGGCGACATCAAACTTCTGCAGTGTTCAGCAAAAATGGAGATTAGGTACATGCAAAAGCAGTTGGACTGTTAATCATTTATACAACAGTTCTTAATTGTTAAAGATTCTCTGTATTCTCCAAGTTCTCAAGTCTCTGTGGTCTTATGAAGTCCAAAAACAGAGAAAGAAGATACCCACAGAAAAACTAGTTTGATAGTTAGGGGTGGCTGCTGTAGATCAAGGTAGAAGGCATTTAGATGACAGGGGGAACTAAAAGAAGCTAAGACTTACAGCAGAGTCTGATAAAATGCCTTTTAGACATTTAAGATCTCTATTTTCCTGTGGCTAAGCAGAGAATGGTTTATCTAATTCAGCATATGAAAAACAGATTTACACACATTAAACAGTTTCTTGTTTTAGCTTTGATGGGAGGAGGTGGGGGCGTTGTTTGTTTTCTTGCTTGTTGTAGGAATATCACAGACATCCTCAAAAGGGAGAAAAACCCATAACTTCCAAGGAAAAATGGAAGGAAAATGAGAGGAAATGGAAGGAAAAAACATAACTTCTCAAGTACCCTCTCAGTCTGTCACGGGGTATGAACAAGACACTTTGAGCAGCTTCAGAGGGGAAGGGGAGCTGCTGCTGGGACAGCATTGCACTTTTTACATTGTAACAGTTACATGTCCAGGAGCCTGTAGCCCTAAGAGTATTACAGAACCACTCCAACTTTAACCCTGCTTCATCCAAGGTCCAAGCTGGTGCCTTTTAGCGCACTTCTATTGCTACAGGCTTATGACCATGTAAGAATTACAATGGACCAGCTGGCTGCACAGCCCCGAGTAGCAGCTCCCACTTCCCTTTTGAACATACTTCAAACGTGTTTGTCCATACCCTAATCTGTCAGTGAGCTGAGCTGTCCTCAAGCAAACTGAAAGGAGAAACCAAAAGGCCAATGAAAATATGACTTGGTGGTAATGTTGTTCACCAGCACCCTTGCACAAAGACATCCATTTCTACTACAGTTAACAGAGGTTGTGACACCAAGTTTTATCTTCAGACCAATTCAGCTGCAGAAACTATACCCAAAGGTCCCTTCCAGGCTTACTTCTCTATGAATCTATGCACAATATGGAGTCTCTCAGAGTTGGAGAGGCTCCGGTACTTGAAGGTATCTTACATGCATGGAAAATGCTTCATCTGCTGATAGAAGCAGAGTAACTCTTCCTAACGGATAACCTGTATTAAAAAAATGAAGTTTTCCCCACTTAGATGTAGACACAAGTAGCCACAACCTTAAGCATATGTACTCGTTCCATCTCATTTGTCTATAAAAGATATTTTTTTTAAAAAGTGTCATTCTCCTTAATTACATTCATCCCTCACGAAATAGGTAAAATGTTTCTCCCCATGACATCCTACCACCAGAGGGAAATGTGACCTCACCCCTGAATTTTATACAGACTGCTAATTGCTGTTAATAATTCTGAACCTTTCATGATCCTTCCTACTGATTAAGGCCCCTGTGTTTCTGAGAGGTAGAAACAGACATGGGACTTGCCTATTATACCTATAGCCTTTCAGAAAAATATGCTAAATGTACTGGCTTAACTGTACTGCCTATGAATTATTCTTACATTCTTATGGATAAGCATGGTGCGATTCACCTTCTAATGGCTGGTTCATACAGAATCAGTTTATTCTTTCTGTCAATTAAACCAATCTTCAGCTCACTTGTTTTGTACTGTTTAATGATGTCCAGAATAATTATATACAGCTGCATCCTTTTGTTTTCAAAGAAAAAGAAAATAACCCTGTATATTCACATGTAAAAAAACATCAAGACCATGAAGCCAGCAAGCCAGGCACTTTAAACTAGCAACACACAGGATCATGTCATTGAAGAGAATATAAAGAATACGCACAATGAGACCACTGAAAAGTACACAGACAAGCTGGAATTACATAATTTTGAATGTTTGATTTTACAGTCTTAAAACAGCCTTTAAAACATTTTATTATATAAATGATCCTACTGTTTATATCGCTCTGTCAGGATATTAAGAAGTTTGCTGTATTCCAAGTGTTCTAGTTTCTCTAATGGCATCTCACTTAAAGTCAAATAGTGATGAGCCCTGTGTATGAGACATAGGGTACCTTAAATAGAAAGTAAGCTCCTCCCACTTGACACTTAAAGAGAAAAAATATATGTAAAAATTTTAATTCCCCTTAAAACAGCGTATTCTCGTCTTAATAACAAGAAACAGTAAAAAATTAGCATTACCAATCTGACAGGGTAACACAGTCAAAAATAAAACATGTAAAGTGCTCAGTAACCATGGCTCTAAGATGCAGGCAGCACAGAACCTGCTGTAAATGTGTGCGCACATTCTGAGCTTGGAATCTGTAAACTAGAGTGTCTATCAGGGCCATATATGAACCTGTATCTCCTTGTGCTCCCACACAAGCACAGGAAAGGAAGCAGCCATGACCCGCATTCAGTTCTCTCTCAGTCCAGAGACAGCAGCTGAAGCCTCCAAAAAACCAGGAGTGAATGACAGGTCAGCAGGTAATGGGACTGACAGATTACAACCTTCTGAAGAACCACAAATAGCTTTTTTCTTTGCATATGGGTTGCTGTGGATGCCACGGTAGGTGGGTTGAAAGAAATGACTTCTTAGAACACGGCTGGTTATGAGAATCAGCCACATCAGTAAAAAAAAAAAAAATTAAGATTATTCTCCCAAACATAGCAACTGATATAGCAGTTAAGGGCCAGTACACAGAGTCTGACAAACAGAAGCGAGTTGCTTCATGTAGTGGCCTTGCAGACTTCAGATGTTAGAATGCTGCTTGGAGTCTGGTGCTTTAAATTTTCGTTGGCTGCTAGCAAGCTGGTAACATGACATACAATTTTTTTAAAATTATTTTTGCAAGCAATCACTCAGCCTGGCCTTTGGGGCAGCTGCTTATAGCCACAAACACAGTAGGATAATTTTTAGTGAATACAGCGTGCTTCAACATTTTCCCTTGTGTAGAATGCAGCACTGGAGTAAAGACCGACAAATTAGGAGTTTCATTTAAACCAAATCAACAAAGTATCCATCAACCTCTGGAACAAAATGGCCTCTGACGTCTCAGTATTTATGTGTTGTTATAAAAGGTGTATTACCAAGTATGCATGAAGGTCACCATCTAACCATGGCTGAAGTGATGGCCAGAGATCATTTTGAGCATGAGCATGTAGAAGGTGTACCTGCAAGCATGCATTAGATTCTTGAGAAATATGAGCACCTTGGTCAAGGAATGCTCTACTGCAACATACTGGTACTGCTGGTGGACATTACTGAGTTAAATGAAGGTCAAGAATGTTTTAACTGCAGCAAGTGTTCAAAAAACCTTGAGTACCCAGACCAGGCTAGGTCTAAGTTACATTAGAGGTTGCTTATATTGAGAATCCTCTCTATTTTGAGAGAGAAGTTTCTCCTGTAGGTCATGTCCCAATCTGTATCAGGATTATCAACATACATGAGAAGCAGTGCCTTTCCATGGCACTGACCTAGCCATCACCCAAGACCATCAGGAGGAGTGGTTTTGAGGTCTCAGTGCAGTGACTGACAGTGACCTTAGGACTGCTAGCCTGAGAGCCTAGCAAATAGTTGCACAGACATCTATGAGAAGTTTGTTTGACAGAACTGCTTTAGCAACTAGGAAGCCACAAAGAGTTGCATCTAGCTTGTGTAATCTTTCAGGGGAATAACAAAATTTATGAGAATATACATCAGATGTTATGATTCAACTGTAGAAGACGACAACTGATAATGACCCAGGCTCACGATTTAGTTGCATTGTATATCTTAAATACTTCCTGTGGGCTGGAAGGAAAGCAATGAAGGAGCATGTATTCTTTACATCAGCGGTGCTCAATTTAAACATTTAAGCCCCATGGGGTGTAAAAGTGACAGGGCCCATTTGCAGGCCAGGCAGGGACCTATGCCACCTCCACCTGGCACTGTGCACCAGGATAGGGCTCCAATTTTTCCTGTGCACCCAATCTAACAGGTTTGGAAATTTGGTAGCAGAGGAGTGGAAATTAGTTGCCACTACTCCCCCACCACCAAATTTTTGGACCTGTGGGGGAAGTCTCCTGGGCCAGATGACAGAGCTCCATGGTCCAAATCTGGTCCATGGGCCAGGGGCTGAGCACCTCTACTTTACATCAAAAGACACAAACCATGTAAGGGCCTGAAGGGAAGAAATGATGACGACATCCTAAGTTGGAGATGTTTATTCAACTCTCCTCAGAGCAAGGAGAGTATGAAGACCACATTTCCTTCTTTGAAATATAGGAACAGTGTGAGTAGATGCCTCTATCCCTCCTGCTCCTATGGAATCATTTCTATGGTTCCTATATGAAGCCATAAGGTCACTTATTTTTGTAATAGGCATTCATAAGGAGAGCTCCTGAACAGTAGGCAGGGAACAAAGAATGAAAATAGATGGGTAGCTGTAGGTGGGGCTGTCCGGCACTCTCTGTGGTTTTTCTTTGTGCAAGATCAAGGATGACGAAGTTGGGGGGGGGGGGGATTTCCAATGGTTAGCTATGAGATGCTTTGGGCACAGGCTCAACTCCCCTATCAAACCTGCTGTGTCTGGAAGTGAGACTGATCTACAATAGAAAAGAAGGATGACTGGCACACTCCTAGTATCACTGTGCAGTTTTTTAGGTGGGTATTCAGACCAGCATCTGTGGGAATAAGACTATAGGCATTTGGCTTTGCAGGGGACAATACTACAAGTACACACAGTTCATAACACCTGACAGGTGCTGTCGCCTATGGAAGTTTATGCTCAACCAGGGTGCCACACAATGTTAGCACAGTTAGGTTTACAAACATGATTCACAAGATAAATCCAGAGATTTCCAATAGAAATTCACAGTTGTGGTCTTTCAGAATTCTTTGCAACAGAAAAACTGCTCTATTATTTTTCTGCAGGCAAAAAATGAGTAAAAACTAAGAGCCAGCATTTTCCAAGAGGTGCCTTGAGTCCATCCAGGGGTGCCTCAAGTTTAAACAAAGTTGAGAACCACGAGTTTATGCCTTCTGAACCAGTTAGTTTTCAGAAGTGTCATCTGACAGTATAATCTTCAAAAATCTGTGCTGCCCTTGAAACCAAAGGGACTAAAGTGTCTAATCTCTCCAGTTGCTAAAGAGTTCCTTTCCTTCACAAGGTAAGGTTGTCTGCTGCCTGGACTTTTCAATATGACAGACACCTGTAATAAGAAGGCTTAGCACCTTATGACTTATTACATGTGTCCCTTGCTGCTCTTAACAGCTTGTTTATTACCACCTACCCTTCACTGCCACTCTTGATTCCTCTGATGCTTCTGTGAAAGCTTAGGCAGGAAAGATGCTACCTTTTCTGCACTGTAGCTTTATTAACTTGGGTAGTTCAAATTGAAAAATCAGAAGGAAGAGTTTGGCAAACCCGAAAAAGATCCTGTTTTTTGAGGTCTCTATCCTTAAAGTCATCTTGGTGGATCAGGTTTTTTTTTTTCCCCTTGACCAGTGATTCCCAACCTTTTTTGTACTGCGGCCCAGCAGCAGAGCTGCATGGGAGTGAGGGGATGCAGGGCCAGCAGATGTTGGGGCCAGGAGTGAGTGAGTGAGTGAGTGAGGGCTGAGCTGCTGGGAGTTGGTTAAAGCTCATGCTACAACCCAGCAACCAACCCTTTGCGGCCCAATACTGGGTGGGAAACTCTGTCCTAGACCACAGATTCCAAAAACAACTCTGCTATTAAAGACACAAAAAATTGCTTAAGTCTCCTACTATGCTTAATTTTAGTACTTATTCAAGTTTTATTTTCTATTGCTTCAAATCAAGGGAAGAGGGGCAAAGGAATAACTTAGCTCTAACTACTCCTTCATTAAACAGACAGATTATTTTTGTTGCCATTGAGAAGCTTGTGCATGTTCTCTCAGATTCCTGATGTCTCCATGTCCAAATTTGGAGCTATGAACAGGTCTTAGAAAGCTCTAGTCATAATTGGTTAACATTCAAGCAATATCTTGTCCAGACTAGATGAAAATTCCTCAGATGGAGAAGGCAACCAGTGCACTTTCCAAGCCACCTCCACCTTCTCACAAAGGGGTTTGTTTTTGTTGCAGGAAGACTGGCTGTCAATGCCAGTGACCTTAACCTTTCTCTACACACAATGGGGTCCCATTCTTAGCCCCTGGGTAGGCTGGCCTCAGAGATAAATTTTAAGCCAGATAGCATATGACGTCTCACCTACCAGTCATGAATCAATGCTCAGCATGAAATGCTTCACCAACTATTTTTGAATATTGTTCCTAATTAATGGGATTGTTCCCTGCCTGAAATTTGGGGGAAAGAAGGTTCAAATATTAAAGACAATGACACCTCTGGAAACAGAAAAGCTTCCTTGACTGGTGCTGAAAGCAGAGGGATGAGGGGTGGGGGCAGAATTGTTTTACAATGCTAGGAAGGGCTCATTCATTATGAGTGACACTACACTAGCGTGGGCCTTTGTGTTGATATTGGTAAAAGGTTCTCCTTACACCATCTTCTTGGATGATACTTGGCCTCTCCCTCTCAATGCTAACAGAACTTTTAGGATGTTCTTTGTGATCTTCCTTGCGAGGAAAACCAGCTCTATTCTTTAAGCCACACAAACTCAAGTGCAATTCTGTCCAGGTGCCAGTGCTTGATTTATTAGATCATGGCGCTAGTGCCAGTGACATTAATACCCTCTCAGATGTCTTCAAGCCTGCTGGATTGGGGTTGTCGCAGAGTATTTGCCATGGACAACTTCCCTGGAAAATGTTTCCCTCTTCCAAATTGGATCCAACTTTCAGAGGCTGCGCTAAAAGCTGCAATTTAAAACTTGAGTCTTCTGTGTTACAGGTATACAAAAGAGATTAGGTGGGTCTTTCTCCAAGACAAAAGGATATTTGCTATGTCCACCAGCTAAGGAATGTAATATCACCATACGATGGACAGAGTTTAAATCCTATGAGCTTAAAATCTCACGCAATGGTTATTATCAAGTGTTTCACCCTGATGTACAGGAAGTATACAAAAGGACTCCCCATATTTGTTGGGAAACTTCCAAAAGAAGATTGTGGGGGAATAAAGTAGAAAAAAAATCTTCATAAAATCAGGCAACTGGGTTAAATCTGAGGCTCAAACACAATAGCTGAAGACTGTCTAGTTTCCATCTCATAGCATAGACGGCTTGTGGCTGCTCTACCCTTTCTGTTGCAAAGAAATGAGAGACAACAAACACACACATAGGGGCCAATGACCACTCCTATTCCCAAAACTGCAAGGTAATGCACAAGGCACACATACAGATGCAAGTGAAACCTAACCTACACTCCAAAAATTAAAATCCAAAAACTTTAGGAGTATACAGGAAAAAAAGGTCTATAAAGGTCTATACATGTCTCTTTCATATATGGGCATTAAACAAATCAGTTCTTTAAAAAAATCTACTTTAGCTCAAAGGAATTTGGAAGATCACTTCACTGCAAACATTGCTATACTCTATATTTTTAATCTATGGCTGAAGTAGAACTTCCCCAACAGCATACTTATATTGGATTTCTGCTCAGTCAGGACTGTGAGTTGACCACAACTTCTCAGCAATAAATGTTCATCTCACAATGCATTTCCACAAATGCAAGATTTGTCTATCATTTTGCTACTACTACTGCCTGTTCACCAAAAGGCTGTCAGAAACTAGTTTTGTCCAAGCCTCTTTACAGAAATCCAATGCTGGGAAACTGTCTAAATTCCCATTAGTATTTTAACAACTGCTGCTAATTTCTTTAATTACGAATACCAAATACAGAACAAAAGACTCAGTCTTACAAGTGAAGAATCAATGAAAAACCAAAAGCGTTCAATAATTCTGTAGCATCAAAAGATATACTGGATACTTTTGAGTACGAAGCTACTGCCACCACCCTAAAGAACTTACTGCTAAATTTCAGATGTGGCACAACAGGAGGCAGGGAAGAAAATGAAGCATGGCACTTACAGAATGAGAACAATGAGGTACAACTATCTGGATAACCTAGGAGTGGGCAAAATACGGGTTGCGGGCCGCATCCTGTTCATGGAGGGACTCTGTCCAGCCTGTGGCATGTCCCTTGGTCTTGCTTGGCCCAGGCGCTATCTGGTCCGTGGTGTGTCCTGCAGCCCCCAGATGCGCAGCAGGGCTGGGATGGCGCTGCAGCTGGACTCTGGCCCTGGCCCCCCACGGACTGGCAGGGAGCCACGTGTACAGCCCTGGCCCAGCCTGTCTCATGCCCACTCTGGACCTGACCTGACTGAAGCGGACTAGCTCCCAATCATCCGGGACCTATGTGCACAGCCCGGCCACCCTGCGCCCTCTCTCCAGACCTGCCCGCCCATGATGAGCAGTGGCGACAGACAGGCAGAAGCTGCTGCTGGGTGCAGGGGAAAAGCAGCAACCCCTTCACTGCTGCCAGGCCCTTCTTGCTGCAGTTGTCCAGAGCCTGTACCTGAGCTGCTCTGTGGTGCCTCTCTGCCACCAGCACTGCTTCTGGACTGTCCAGTAGGGGAGAGGCGGGCAGTGGAGAAGAGCTACAGGACAGCCCAGGTGCAGGCTCCAAGCGGCTGCAGCAAGAAGGACCTGGCAGAGGCAAGGGGAAGAGGTTGCTTTTCCCGTGCCCAGCAGCAGCTTCTGCCTGGCTGCTGCCGCTGCTGATCATGGGTGGGCTGGTCCAGAGCAAGCACAGGGTGGGGGGCCAGGATTAGGGCTATGCGCGCCAGACCCAGCTGGTCCAGAGCTGGTCCACTCCAGCTGGGACAAGGCAGAGCCAGAGCCAGAGCTGTATGCTCAGCTGCTGCGCAGATGCCACAGGGTATGTGCGATCCAGGCTACTGCAGGGGCTGACGGGCTCACAACAGCTCCCCAAAAGTGTCTGTGGCCCACAAGCCCAAATAACTGTCTGCCCCTGGGATAACTGCACCTCAGACTGGTCTCATGAGCTAATTAGTTTAGGTCTGACTAATGACAAACAAAAAGACAAACAGAAAGTCTGCTGCCTGCTGCAACTGGTGGCTGTTTTCAGAAGCAGACACACTTCCCCATCACTGTCTTTACTGAACCGCTGTACAAATGTGGTGTTATGGAAACTGTACTGGTATGGATACATACAGAAAAACCAATGTCCTGGTCAAGTTTAATTTTCACAGACTCTAAGGACTTCTTAGAGTTGAAGGTTTTAATCCTGGCAAATTTAAGCTGCTACTCTGACTGACCAAGATGCCAGTTCCTGTTTCAGTGATCCCACTCAGTTTTCAGAAACTGACAGACAGACTAAACAAGATGCATCTACTTTTCTTAAAACAACATGTTCTCAATCAAAATTTTTATTAAGTCACCAACTTCTAGGGTCCAGAACAAACCACAGATTACTTCTCTGAAGACGATCCTGCTGATTAACACAAAAGACACGAGTCCTCCAAAGATGGCATGACCAATTCTACTATCAAATTTACACATGCAAAGAGCAATACACAGCCTTCCCTCTCAGTTTCCCTATAGTAGTGTCACTTCTGTCTGCTTGGAAGCTTGCAATAGCTCAAGCTAGCTTTAATATGAAGTGTACAGAAAAAGGAAGTTTGTAGATCTCTGATAAGCAAGAATAAGCTCATCTTGCAAATAATCTCTTTTTTTGGCCTTCAAAGCGACCTCCTTATTTACTTACTATGCTGTCCTTTGGCTTCCTCTTTTTGGATTAGGCACATATTGCAAAAAAAAGCATGAGCTTGTAAGGAAGGAGATGCCCCTCACAGGGCAAAGGCAGCAGCATCCCAGTGATACAGGCAAAAACGATGAGAACGGCAGAAGGCTACAGGAAGAGATCCAAGATGAGAGCATTCTGCTGACTGCTATCCTGCCTCAACTCCGAATGTTAATTGCAACAAAGTTTGTTTTCTCAACAGAATTTAGTGTAATACTCCTAAAAGCAATGGCAAGGCTGTATTTGTTAAATGTAGAGCTTGCAGCAGGAGCAAGTCACCTTACAGCTCAAAGGTCTCTGATACAAGTGCTGTTCCCATTTAAACTCCCCTGAAGTTGCTGAATTGCAGGCAATTTGCTTTAAGAATAGGACTGCAAAGACACACATGCATGGTACATATGCCCATACCTTTGTCCTTCTTGAAGTCCAAAGCATCCTCCTTATCTGTCACTATTTCCTTCATGTTGATGATACTTTGGTGGTTCAGCTGTCGAAGAATCTTAATCTCCCGAATAGCTGTAATTGGAAACCCTTCTTTTTCATTATCGAGCCGTACTTTCTTTAGTGCCACCATTTCTCCTGTGAGAAGGGTACAACATAAAAAAAAAAATTAATGCTAGCACTCAAAATGAAAGTTTAGATTTTTCAGTCTTTTATCACATATACAATGACTCTAGTTGATCTGATTTTCTCCTTCGGCTCAATATTGTAATTTTAAAAAATTACATATTCATGTTCCAGGGCTTGCACCTGCACTGCTGTAAAGAAAGTAAAGTCAGGAAACATTTGCAGAAGTGAAACTTGACATAACTTTCTTCAAACTGCTATGTGGTCTCCTCCTTCCTGCTACCTCAAGCTTCCAATCAATAATCTCACACACAGGAGTAAGAGACTTAACAACAGTCCTATCCAAGGACACCTGCACAGGTTGCTTACTTCATATTACAGCCCCATCTGAAGTCAAAGCAGGAAGAGATTCTTCCTATTAATAATCAATACTGTTTGTATTTATAACATACAGAAGAACAGCAATTTAAACCAAGATCAAGCAAGCAAGAGAAACTCTTAAATTTACTGCATTTTATTAAATGTAATAGCCTACTTAAATTTCATTTAACCTGTTAATTAAAAGGCGCTGGGAAACATTTAGTGACACTGATGGGTGTTTAAAAACTATTTTGTGCCTCAATGCCATGTATGACATTTATCTGACATACTGCATACAAAACAATTCTATAGATGACATTTTGGGAAGAGCAAGATTTTCCCCTATTATTCAGAGAGCGGCTATGAGCCTGTGGTACAGAGCAAAAACAGCCAAATTCCAGAACATACTTTCTAAATCACACCCTTTGGCTTTCTACAAACATTCTCCCAGGTTTGTTTTCCTGGTAGGAAAAGACAAAACAAAACAAAACATAAAACTTATTCAGAGCCACATGTATAGATATTCGAACCCTGAGGCACTGAAGAGTGGAGAGCTTGCAGTGCTGACTTTGTGCAGCCGGGGGGGGGGGGGGTT
>NW_017729006.1:31542262-31547113 GCF_001723915.1 Gavialis gangeticus | reverse complement strand
GGGGGGGGGGTGTTATGCACACATCTCAGCATGCTCTGCAGGCTCCTTTAGTCTGCCTGACAACAAATGGCAGCACTGCATAGGGCAGCTCTGATTGGGAGCAGTAAGAGCACAGTAGGGAAAGGGAGGGGATACTGGAGGACTATGTTTGCTTTTGAGAGAAGTCACAGCATGTGCAGACATTTGTTTTCCCTGGAGAAACTCCCCCAAGAGTGATTTAACCTTGATTGTTACCAGGTTATTTTTTTCCTAGAGTAGCCATTTTTACTCAGGGAGAAAAAGCCTGAACATCTGTACAGTCATGGATCTTCTCCATATAAGGAGAAACCAAAAGTCTGTACAAGGCCAGTTACAACTACAGATCCAAAGGTTATTGTTCTGTGAGTCTGTCTCCCCTCCTCTCTTTACTTTTAGTGTGTTCAAGGCAAGAATAACAAATTGGCCAAAAATGTGCAGCTTACTTTTTGAGCAGCTCCCCAGACACACTATTTTACATAGCCCTACCATGAAGAACTGTCAGCATTAAAGACAAGAACAACTGTGAAGAAATCAGCCACTTGAGGTGGCAGAAATACATGGTATCCATATTAAACTCCTGTAATACTACAATTCTATAATCAATGCTCATTCATTATGTTTTTAGATCTTACCTGTATCCTTATCCCTGGCCTTGTAAACTTGCCCATATGTGCCTTCTCCAATAATCCCAATAATGTCAAATTTATCCACACAGCGTTTTCCCCAGTCAATCTCTTTTTCCTTTGTTTCACCATGACGTGGGCCACATATTCTGGTAAATAGAAGTAAGCTCTAAAAATTAATCTTTAATGACAATGTGTTTATCTGAACTTTGATGAACTTATAAAAAAGCAAGGGTTCCTTACCCACGTTACTGTTTCTTAGAAAATAAGAGCTGTAAGACCCAAAATAATCCAACTTTCAATATTCATGTTCTTTATTTCTCCCAACTTGGAAAATGAAACTATTTAGTTAATTTTAGTTTAATTTCTCTTTCAAGACAGTTTCACTTTCCATTTCCCATATATTAACATAGTAGGCCTGTGTGAATAGGGAAGTATTTGATTTGGCCGATTCGGAGGACAGCAATTCGACTGGGCCAAAGCAGAATCGGAGGATCGGTGCTGATTCAGAGATTTGGATCAGCCGGGGAGAACCACGGGAGAAGCCCCCATGGCTGCCCTGCCAGGCCCCGTACCCCGCCTGACACTTTAAAATAAAAGCCCCGAAACTCACCAGCTACAGAAGCAAGGATCAGGGCCTCTGATCAGGGCCCTGTGCAGCACAGGGTAGCATGGGGATTGCCTCCTGCCTGGTACCTGCACACCAGCTGCCCCATGGCACAGGTGCAGCGTAGCTAGGCAGGGCGCTGTGCACTATTTGGGAGCTGGGGCTGAGCAATGCCAAGCTCCCCGCTGCATGGCCAGGCTCTGCCAAGAGCCCTCAGAGGCCCTGATTACTGCTGCTACAGCCAGTGAGTGTGGGGCTTATTTAAGTGCTGGGAGGCTCGGACTGGGCAGGGCAGCCATGGGGGCTTCTCCCACAGCTCCTTCAGCTGTGCCTGCCTCTTCCCTGGTGGGGGGAAGCCGCAGGAGAAGCCCCTGTCCCCTCCCAGCACTTAAAAAAAAGCCTCACACTCACCAGCTCTGGCAGCGGGGATCAGGGCCCTCTGGAACTCGTGGCAGAGCCCCCCCATGCAGCACCAGGAGGCTGGGCCAGGCAGGGGATGGGGCCGAGCAGGACAGCCATGGGGGCTTCTCCTACAGCTCCCACTGCCCGAGGAGCCGCAGGAGAACCTGCAGCTGCCTGGCTGTGCCTGCCTCTCCCATGCCAATCCGAATCTCTCTGAATTTTTTCCAAATTGATTCGGAGGCTTTGGATTCAATTCAGGCCTTTTAATGGGTCTCCCAATTCGATTCGGATTCAGAGATTCGCCTGCTGAATCGGGCCAAATCTCCTCTGAATCGAATTGGCAACCAAAGCTTTTCACAGCCCTGTAACATAGGGCTGTCCAACTGGTGGCCCCCAAGGGGTTAGTCTCCCAGTCTGGATGCTACTTCTCCATTTTTCTCCTGCTGCTGCTACCACTGCAATCTTGAGTTCCTCCTCTCCCCCCCCCCAGCTTCTGCTTCCTGCCTCTGATGATAGGGCAGCACAGTTTGATGTGCAGGGCAGAGGGAGTCCATGGCAAGGAAACTTAGGGGATCCTGTGCAGTGCAGTCATCAGTGCATCATGGTGGGGACTGCCCACTGCAGCACAGCAGATTTGGACCCATGTGGCATAGCATGCAGGGGCTGTGCAACCATGTGGTGTGTAGCCAGGGTTGGACAGACCCAGATTACCACAAAGCTGCTATATATTTTTCAAATTTGTAATCTGAAAAAACAAACAAACAAACGAACATCTGTCTGTTTAAAACTGACTTCCATTGGAATTTAAAAATATATTTAATCTTCTAACTACATTTTGGAAACAGTTTTGCCAGTGTCTGTCCATGCAAGACATCTTTTACTGACCTAAAGATACCATCCCATTTAAACTACAAAGCGAAACATGCAATTCAACAGCTACCACTTGCTCCTGGGTGTTGCAGGGGCATTATTCTTGCCCATAAGAGGCAAAAGGATGGGAGGGAGGGAGGGGGTGGAATGCAAAGAAAGGAACAATTAACTGGCCATAGCACTGATTCTTTCTGGGTAGTTTAAGAGCAAAAATGAATTTCTGAGAAGAAAATGTTTTAAGGGAGGATATAAAAGTCAAAGAAGTTTTAAGCCAGACCTGGGTTAACACACACATCTAATCTCAAACACACATTTCTGGCTGCTCATCAACAGATATTTTCCAAAAAGTTCCTCTCTCTGCCTGTCCTTTCTGCTAACCCAGTCCCTCAGTGATGTGCACAGCTAAGCAGGCATAAATGAGGGGATAGAACTGAACAGAACTTAGGGCAGAAGATGCAAATAGGAAACTAGGAGGTAAAGTGTCATCAATTCTTCCCCACGTAGGGCCAGAGCTCCCAAGGATTGTCTCTGAAGAGGATTCAAAAGAAAAAAAAGTATTCACGATCATGTAAAAAAGACCAGACAGATCAACAGAATGGGAACAAATCTTGAGTCAAATCTTTTTCATCTCTTATATTAAACAGATATGAAAAGCCAGACAAATGTCATCTATTCCACATTAGTATACTATAGGGAAACTTACCACTTTAATTCTATGCAACCAGACTGTTTTTATAGGGAACTAGTACACACTTACTTAGGCCTCCTTTTGCTGTGTGTCTGAACTGCTGGTTTCTTTTCCTCGGGACTTTTGGATAGGTCATCTCCTCCAGGCAACTCAGGTGGTAGTGGCAAGTCTGCAAGCAGATATCGGAGTTTCTTCTCCACTTCTTTTTTAACTGACTTGACTGTAATAGTCTCTCGTGAACTATACAAATAAAACAAAAATAAAATCAACTAAGATGTTTAACTCACTGAAATTTTCAATGTTGTGACTGAAAACCTAACAAGTCAATATCTGGATGAAATGCATTGTAAATACCACATTTACTCAAATTTAAGATGAGGTGCCCCCACCCCTCCAACAGCATGGTGGGGAAAAGCCCCTGGGGTCTTAGATTCATGTACAAAACAGAGGGGTGGGGAACAGGTGACTGCTGCAGCTCTGACTGGCCCCAAGCCAAGTCAGGGCCAGAGTCAGGCTCACAGCAGCTGCTTGCCCCCACCTCCACTCCTCTGCAGCTTCTGTCCTCGATTTGCCCCATTCCTCCCCTTACTGTCAAGCATGGCTTGGCTCTGGCTCAGGTTGGATTTCCTCCCAGGCACAGAGCACTGTCCCTTCTCCATCCCCTGCCCAGACAATCAGCAGTGCAAATACTGCTATGCGGCCAGGCAGTGGCTGTGCTCCATGAGCCAGGAGGAAATAAAGCTCAAGCAGCATCTGACAGTAAGGTGGGGGGAGAAGAGGCAGAGATGGTGGAAAGTGGGTGGGGAAGAGTGGAAGAGGCTGTAGAGAGATGGGGATGGGGGCTGCAGAAGGGAAAAGCAGGGGGTGAGGCAGAGGACCAGGGTGCTCCCTGGCCCCAACAGCTATCTGACCCCTCCCCACCCCCGGCCACTACTTTCCTTGCTGTAGAAGTGGGCAGGAATTAATTTAAGACAGCCCTCCAATAATTAGATTCTATACCTAGAAAATTCTAACAAACTTATACATTTTCCATGTAGAAAATCTAACCACTGTGAGGGGGATCATCTTGGATTCAGAAAAATACAGTATTTCATATACTCTTTTGTTCAAATAGCAGTTCAAATGTTAAAATTTAAGACAAGAGAGCAAGCATTAGTGGTCAGAACAGAGAAAGAGGGAAAAGAAACCCGAGTTCTGTTTAATGTCTACCATACACTTCATACATGTGGTTTTATAATTCAGTTATCCAGCGTTTTACTATTTCCCCTGATGATAAAGGGATATTTCCCCCTCATCCTAAGCCAATGTCTTAAGATCCTGTATGAAAGGCATACAGGGAAGGGAAAGACAGATTACAGCGGGACCTGGACAGGTTACAGGGGTGGGCAAATTAAAATAGGATGGGATTCAATACTGACAAGTGCAGGGTGCTGCACTAAGGCAGTAGGAACCAGCAGCACATCTATAGGCTGGGGAACTCCCTTCTCAAAAGCACAGTGACAGAAAGAGATCTTGGAGTCATTACTGACTCCAAGATGAACACGGGCCAACAATGCGAGGCACGGTCAGTAGGGCTAACCGTACCTTGTTGTGCATCCACAGATGCATCACAAGCAGGGCCAAGAAGGTGATCCTCCCCCTCT
>NW_017729006.1:31531436-31541926 GCF_001723915.1 Gavialis gangeticus | reverse complement strand
CAGCTGGAGTACTGCGTCCAGTTCTGGGCACCGCACTTCAGGAGGGATGTGGACAGCATTGAGAGGGTCCAAAGGAGGGCCACTCGCATGATCTGGGGACAGCAGGGCAGACTGTATGAGGAGAGGCTACAGAACCTGAACCTGTTCAGCCTTCGCAAGATAAGGCTGAGGGGGAACCTGGTGGCCATTTATAAACTTACTAGGGGGGACCAGCATGGATTGGGAGAGACCTTGTTCCCCCGAGCACCTCCTGGAGTAACAAGGAATAACGGCCATAAGTTGTTAGAGAATAGGTTTAGACTAGACATTAGAAGGCACTACACCTCACAGTCAGGGCAGCTAGGATCTGGGACCAACTTCCAAGGGAAGTGGTGCTGGCTCCTACCTTGGGGGTCTTTAAGAGAAGGCTTGATGTTTACCTAGCTGGGGTCATTTGAACCCAGTTTTCTCTCCTGCCCAGGGCAGGGGGTCGGACTAGAAGATCTACAAGGTCCCTTCCAGCCCTACATCTATGAAGATAGCTAGAAGAACAATAAATTCTCCGTATCCCATTAAAAGCCTCAAATCACAAGAAGCAGTATGATGTGTGGCAGTCAAACTCTACATGCTCAACATCAGGGGTGGGCAATTATTTGGGCCTGAAGACTACATAGGCTGTTTTGGTGAGCTGTTGCAGGCCAGGACAGCACCCCCAACTCCCTCCACACCAACTCACCAAAACTCCCTACGTGGGACAGGACCCCAGGCAGCAGGTCTTCAGGAGCAGGAGGGGTGGGTGAGGCTGGGATCACAAGGAGGGAGTGACAATATGGGCCAGGGCTGGGTTAGAGCCACGATCTGCTGCCTGCATGCCCGTGACAGGAGCAGATTCTGCAGGCAGGGATGTGCAGGGAGCAGATCACAGCTCTGCCCCACCCCAGCCCCACACTGTTACTGCCACATGATCCCAGCCCTGGGCCCGGACACCGCTCCCTGCTCACCCACACACCCTGCCCGTGCAGGTCCCTGGAACTGCGTGTCCAGGGCCAGAATCTTGTGACAGTGACAGCACAGGGTCAGGGCAGAGCTGGAATCCATCCCCGGGCCTTGCTGGAAGGCTGCAGCACCCACAAGGGAAAGAGGCTGCAAGCCTCATGGAGGAATCTTGGGAGCAACTTAGACTCCCTCCTGCCTTCCCTTGCCTGTTGCCTCCCCTGGCCCAGGATGCACAGCCCAGAAGCAGGAAAGGAATAGGGGTGGATCAGAGGCAACTCCCATGCCCTGCTACTTGCAGTGCCCAGGACTGGGCCGGGACCAGGGAAGGTAGATGGTGCTAGGGCACCCCCATTCCATGCCAGGCTGGCACAAGACAGAAGTGCCTCAGCCATTACCAGACAGGACCAAGACCAGGTAAATTTGCTCCAGAGGCCAGATTTGGCCCATGAGCTGTATTTTGCTCACCCCCTCTCTATACCTAGCACTTATTGCTGCTCTGCATGACTGCACTGTTCTACTGGCTGAATCCTTATCTCCAAAGAAAAAAAAAAAGCAACACTTCTTCAAAAGGAAACAGTACTATAATGACTTCTCCCCACTTAAGTATTTTTCAAGTTATTAAAGTATTATTTCACTGGAAAAAAATTGGTCATTTAGTACAGTTTTTATATGGAGGCCTCACAATATTTCAACATTTTCAAATTACAATTCATTGCATTATGCGCAACAGTTAACAGCTGTCAGTAAGGTGTTAAACAGTAACCCAAAACTGGTCTACCAGAATAATCCAGAGTCTAATGTAGAGCTATCTCATGTAATGTTGCCTTTTTTTTTGTACTCCCACTTCCTGTTTTCTTCCTGCTAATGTGCTTCATTTGTTTCTAAATTCTAGAAGGGTAATGTATCATGTTTGTTTTGAGAATTTTCCTGGAGGGAGAAAAACATCGTTCACTCGTACTTCTTGGTCCCACAACAGTTATTCAAAGTCTTCTAAACAGCAGGAATTCGGGAATCAGTTATGCACAAGACAATAAAGTGAATGCATTAGAAACCGTGTAGACATTACACACAAAGCAGTCTCGGGTAACTCAATTCTAAACTCATGATTAAAACTAAGTTAAATTTAAATATTTATGTTGGTTTACTTCATTACATCCAGCCTGAATAATGAAACTGGACAGATCAGCTTCACTTTTGTTTACTTAACATCACCAATTCTCATGGATTAGCAAAATCTACCTCTACAAGAATCTAAAAAAGCAGATTTCATTTCCCACTACAAAGAAAAAGAATAACCACACACAAAATGAAAGTACAATCCCAGATTTCCACACTTGCTTAACTTTACTGAGAGACTTAATGCAATCCACATTGTCAGATTTATTAGTCAGTACTGTATTTGCTTCCTGGTGTGGCAGGAAGTTCTTGTTGCCTCACCCAGACTGTCTCCTGGGTGTCACACTTCCTGGACACAAACTGTTTCCAGGAGCACTTATTCTACATCACACCTGGTTAGGCCCCAGACCCAGCAAAGGGAGTAACAAGATTAATTCTTTGGTGAAAATAGTTCTTTATGTAAACAGTGCCATTTCCATACCACAAGCCCCATCTACATGCTACCAGCAGCTCACCTGCTGCTTCAGGCACAAGCTACAGCACTCAGTCAATACCCACAGCTGAGAGAGGGTTCAGAGAACCCTCTGCCCCTCCAGCGATTTACGTCAGATAGGTAGCAGCCATCTTGGCAGCTGCATGGCATTTATAATGTCTCCAGGCATACTTCTTTTCCAATGATGAAAACAGCTTCCCTGCTTAACAGACACACCTCAATGGTGGGGAGAAACGTGTTGTATGCAAGACGATATGGTTATTTGTTCTTCCACACTGAGAAGTATGAGGGTGGTTTTAAGTTAGCAGGCAAATTTTAAACTGAGTTTATTTCATAACGTAAACCTGATAAAAGGCATAGTTTATTTAGAAGAGTAGTAGTTATTTAAGAAGTAGTTTAAGCAGTAATCATAAATTCTCCTATTGTATTACTATCAGTACACATGCATTAAACTAGGCAGAAAATGGCAACTTTGGTGGAAAAAAGCAGAGAAGAAATATAAATACTTCTATTTTCACAATGCCCCCAGTGCTGTGGTACACGAACACCTTACAAAACTCTAAAAATCAACCCCAGTGAGCAGATTAAAGTGGTCTTTCCTTTTCTCCAGCAAGATACACATTCTCAATAATTTTCCCTACCTGATCATATTTTACTTTCCTCACCATAAAAGTTAAGGTGAAGTACCTTACATTCCCCCCTCCCACTAAATATGCTCAGTGTTTTGAGGTTTTCTTTTTTCATGCTTTGGCTCTCATTTTAATTAATCTTTTTGGGGCTATTACATCCAGTACCGATTTCTCGAGTTATCTTTCTTGTCTTATGAGGAGTAAGCAATGGCTGCAGCACATAATTTACAGTCTGAGCCATCAGAATGTCAACTTTTAAGTAGACAAGATCTGTATGGGGTTTAGATAACTTTTAAGTAGACCAACTTAAACAGTGGGTCTAATAAAAGATATCAGATTTACCCAAAGAACCTTGTCTACCCGTGTCCTTAGACCAACACGGCTACAACCTACACCCCTGTAACTTTTAAGTAGTTCACACTACCCTCTGAATGTGTTACCCACTGCAGTTATTTCCATCATCTCAAATTACTATGAAAGAAATAAGCAAGGGAAAATTATTCAGTTTGTTTACTTAGTGTAATGTGATATGCATGAAAAGTTTTAAAGTATATGGGCTACAAAGGGAAACTAACACACAACTCCAAAATATTTTGAAATCGAAGTGTTTCAGATATTTAGGAAAAAAGAAAGAGGTTTAAAACAAATTACTATAAACAAATTACAAGAAGTAGTCAAAGTAATTTCTATTGTTTTATTTTTAAATTGGCAGTACTCACTAAAAGAGTCCTCCCAAATAAGGGGTGTGGGGGAGCAGCAGGGGAGCAGTAACATCACTCCCCTGCAACCATATTTCCAAATCTATGAAGAGACCTGAACCCTGGATCCTGGCTCAGGCTCCCCATACCAGTGCACAAGGCCAGGAGGGAGCAGCGCCAGGCCCCTGGGGCCCATTCATGGCGTGTGCAGGGTGGGAGGGAGAAGCGCCAGGCCACTGGGGCCCAATCCAGCCCGTGGTTCAGCCCCATGCCACTCATCTGACCTGCAGAGCCAAAAGTTTGAGCACCAATGTCCTAAACTATTAGAAAATAAAAGACCAAACCTAACCAAATATGCTTCTTGACAGGTACACTTCTCTATTTTTGACATGACCAGTTAGCCAAGGTTAGGAGCTCTGAAAGAAAGACGACACTGGTCATGAGCCAGGTAGCTTCTATGCAATTATGTTTGTTGACAACAAATTAGGGTGCTGCCCCACAAACACAAAATGCAGCAAAAAAGAGGACAATCTTCACTCAGAGCTCCAAGCCTCTTTTAGCTAACAATCAGCTCAAAAGCTCTCCCATTTAGCTTTTGCTCCCAGCAGTGCTCATGTACGTGGTGCTTCCCTTGCCCACTCTCAGTTCCTTTGGTATTGTGGGTTCTTTCAGAAACACACGTCTTCAAAATGGCCAGAAGAACCTCTCTGCTCATACGTACTTTGAAAACACCTGTGTTCTGGATGCGGACTTGTGCTCATGTATGGGGTTTAGACTGCTATGGGGTTCCAACGACCTGGGACTCTTCAGTCTGGAAAAAAGAAGGCTCAGGGGGGACTTGGTGGCAGCCTAGAATTATATAAAGAGGGGTAACATCAGGACCTGGGAGAACAGCTGTTCACCAGAGCTCCCCCCCAAGGGATAACAAGGTCAAATGGACATAAACTCCAGGAAGGCCAATTCAGACTAGACGTAAGAAAAAAGGTCTTTACGGTGCCTGTGTCCAGGGTCTGGAACAGACTCCCCTCAGAGGTGGTGCAAGCACCTACTCGGGACTCTTTCTGGATATCTGGATATTTTTCTTGCTGGGATCATGTGACCCCAGCTGACTTCCTGCCTACAGTGGGGGCGGGGGGGCTGGACTCAATGATCTCAAGAGGTCCCTTCCAGCCCCGAATGTCTATGAAACTACCTGCTTGCCTACAGGAGAGAGCTTAATGGCTTCTTGCCACCATGTTACACCCACTCTCAGCAAAGAGATATTGTCATCTCTGTTGGGTCAAATCTGTTTTAGCTTTTGCCAATCATCAAACTAGTGAAACCCTAAACAACCCACCACAGACAGAGATAAGAATATTTATCTTGTTTATGTGCACCAGGATATTTTCCCAAAATAAACCAGTTTGACTCTCTTCCAAATCTTTTGGTAGTTGTTGCTTCTCTGCCAGACTTCCTTTCAACCATCTGGGAGGCTTTATCTCACCGACCCACTGAGGAATGCCTAGTGTTTCTGTGGAATCTGTTACCTGGGACCAGACCTGCCCTTCAATTCAACTGGCACAATTCTTCCAGCCTCAGTTTCCACATCTATCTTAATGGTTTAAGGTGAATCCATATAAATTCTTCTCACAGGAGCCTTACAGACAATTTTGAATTTAGTTACGGGTATCAATTGCATCCCAAACAGCACTTCAGCCATGTCAGTATTGCATCCACCCACATTTATCCAAATTAAGGCTTCTACCCCTTCCTTCTCTGAGAACTGTAACACCATTCTGGGTCCTCCATCTTAAAAGTTTCCCCATAAAATCATGCACCACAGAGTCGTCTCATTTTATCAGAGCCTATGCTCCATTACAAAAGTATGAGCTCTTTCAAGTTTGGATTCTAGGGTTTGCATGAGGCCTACATGGTGCAAACTGATTGGTTCTGCTCCAGGAATGATCTCAAATAGGTTCTTTGGGATTACTAAATCATGACCAAAATACAACCAACGAAAGGGTTCATGAATAATCTCACCAACTACTATCCTAATCTCGTTACTAATTTTTTTTCCCAAAACTAACTAAACAAAACTCTGACACAGTCTGACTAGATGGTTGAAACAGTTCAACACCTAATATAATTTTTGTGGATCCCCACAATCTCCTAGTTGTTGAAACACTCCCAAATTCAAAGTTTGTCTTCATGAGTGTATAAACTAACTGCGGCCCCATCTAGGAAGCCTTGGTTTTCTTTCTCAGTGAAAATTCTTCTCACACGGGTTGCATGCCCAAGGTAAAATACCTCTTTCTGAAACAAAACATTTTTCTTTGACTTCATTTTAGACTAGTAGCCTTAAGCTTTTAACAGTTTGTAAACATATCAGTTCTTGTTCAAAGTCTGAGCATGCATCCCGATACCACTTAGGTAGAACAGGCTGAGGCAGGTCTGCTCCACAATACCCTCTCGTTTAACCTTCAAATATGGCTGACATATTGCACAAGACAAACGCCTTCGCACAAAACTGCCAGAGGCCTTGACCTGCTACAAAAGCTTCTTCCTTCTATGACTGGCAAATGGCAAGGTTTGATACTAAAGGAAACCAGCCCATTTACCTTTTGCTAAATCAGTGTGGTTCAATTTCTATCTTTGCTGGATTGGGATTACTTCTATTCCTAACCAGATAATAGTTGGTATGGCAGTTCCAGAAATTCAGATAGCTTGAATAAATTATAAAACCTTATTCAGATGTCTCATTGAGGAAAATGTTACTATTCACCGAGGATCAGAAGAAATCGCACTTCCCCCACCAATAACCAATGCTACCAAATTGGAAGGGTTCATTACAGCTTTGTGTCCTCCCACTTCCTGCTCCCCTCCCAACTCATATTTTCAAACTAACTCCAGAGCACTGTTCCTGCTTAAACTAAGGGGAGCTTTGCCACTGCCTTAGAAGGGTACACAACAGAACCACCCCCCTTCCTATATAAGTTCATAGCTCTGCAAAAGTGAACTGAATTCTTTTGTTTCTTTTCCTTAGAAGAATCCATGTATTTTCTACTATATAAAAAGTCAGCCAGGCACTTAGACTGCATTTCTGTGCTAACCTGTAGGCTAAGATCTGTTGTCATATTTTTTTAAGCAAGCAGTTTAATAGAAAGAAACATGTGGGTCTGACCTCTACGTAATTTTTGACAGTAAAACAAAACAAACAAGTCAAAGACAACATATGTGTATGGGCTCCTACTACGTTTTCAAAAGATAGGTGAGGTTTAATAGCTACCAAGAACAAAAGATAAAATACTACATAAGGCTTTGTGTTTCCTTCTAGTTGTTGAAGTCTTGAGGAAATCTGTATATAGCTGCAGAGCACTTTTATAGTTTCATAGTTTCTAGGGTTGGAAGGGACCTGAGTAGATCATCTAGTCCGACCCCCTGCCATGGCAGGAAAGAGCACTGGGGTCAAACGACCCCAGTAAGGTGGTCATCCAACCTCCTCTTAAAAACCCCCAGGGTGGGAGCCTGCACCACCTCACTTGGAAGCTGGTTCCAGACCCTAGCCGCCCTGACCGTGAAGTAGCGCCTCCTGATGTCCAACTTAAACCTTCCCTCCGCCAGCTTGTGACCATTGTTCCTGGTCACTCCTTGCGGCGCTCGGGGGAACAGGGACTCCCCCAGCGCCTGCTGATCCCCCCTAACCAGTTTATAACAGGCCACAAGATCCCCCCTCAGCCTTCTCTTTTGAAGGCTGAACAGGTTCAGGTCCCGCAACCTTTCCTCATAGGACCTACCCTGCTGTCCCTTGATCATACGAGTGGCCCTCCTCTGGACCCTCTCGATGCTGTCCACATCCCTCTTAAAGTGCGGCGCCCAGAACTGGACGCAGTACTCCAGCTGCGGCCTGACCAGTGCCGCATAGAGGGGGAGGATCACCTCCTTGGACCTGCTCGAGATGCATCTGTGGATGCACGACAAGGTGCAGTTGGCCTTCCTAGCCGCCTCCCCACATTGCCGACTCATGTTCATCTTGGAGTCAATAATGACTCCCAGATCCTTTTCCACCTCCGTGCTGACAAGAGGGGAGTTCCCCAGCCTGTATGTGTGGTGCCGATTGTTCCTCCCCAGGTGCATCACCTTACACTTGTCTGTGTTAAACCCCATCCTGTTCTCCTCCGCCCATCCTTGTAACCTGTCTAGGTCCAACTGTAGCCTGTTGCTCCCCTCTATTGTGCCCACATCCCCCCACATCTTAGTGTCATCAGCAAACTTGAACAGGGTGCTTTGCACCCCCTCATCCAAATCACTGATGAAGATGTTGAACAGGGCGGGCCCAAGGACCGAGCCCTGTGGGACCCCACTTCCCACGTCCTTCCAGGTCGAGAAGGACCCATCCACTACCACCCTCTGGGTGCGACTCTCTAACCAGTTGGCGACCCATTGGACTGTATGGGTGTCTACGCCACAGTCCCCCAGCTTCCTAATGAGAATGGGGTGAGAGACAGTATCAAAAGCCTTCCTGAAGTCTAGGAAAACTATATCCACTGCCACCCCTGCATCCAATGATTTAGTGACCTGGTCGTAAAAGGCCACCAGGTTGGTCTGACAGGACCTGCCGCTGATGAACCCGTGCTGGTTGCCCCTGAGCATGCAGTTCCCTGCTGGCCCCTCCTGGATGTATGCCAGAATAATTTTCTCGAACAGCTTGCCCAGGATCGAGGTAAGGCTGACTGGCCTGTAGTTCCCCGGGTCCTCTTTCCTCCCCTTTTTGAAGATGGGAACCACGTTGGCCCTCTTCCAGTCCTCCGGCACCTCTCCAGAGCACCACGAGTGTTCATAAAGCCGTGCCAGGGGACTTGCAATGACCCCAGCCAGTTCCTTTAGGACTCTAGGGTGAAGATCATCTGGGCCGGCTGACTTAAAAACGTCCAGCCCCTCCAGAAGCTCCCTAACTAAATCCTCACTCACTCTAGGCCCAGAACTATCCTCATCTCGTTACTGATTTTTTTTTCCCAAAACTAACTAAACTAACTAAACAAAACACTGACACAGTCTGACTAGATGGTTGAAACAGTATTAAATTATCACTGCAACCTGAATGCTGAGAAAATAAAAAGGGATGCTTTCAAATGTTATCCTGATTTTTTTCCACTAATTTTCTGTATCTGATCCTATAAAACTGCAAGCAGGCTGAAAATTCTAACATTAAATCACAGAACTCACAAGAGGGTAATACTGGAATATGTCGTCCAGACCAGATTTCATCAAAAAACCAGGAAGTGTGACAGATTTCAATTCTAATATAGATCACAGTAAGGTTTTTACCTTAAGGCTATAAAACTTCTCAATAAAATCTAGATTCCAGAAGATGTCTGAGATCTACACAGGAATTTCTTCGCTATGAACATGCTATATTTTTGTACAGTAGTATAATGATAGGTAGGGAAGCGAGGCATGAGCCCCAGGCACTGCCTTGAGAGATTGGGAGAGGTGCAGAATGGACCTTGGGTGATGCTTTACTGCTCCCATTCCCATGCATGTTTCCCACAACAGCTCCAGCAGCACAGAATGCAAAGAAATGGCAGTAGTGCACAGTACAGAAGCAGCAGCTAGTGGTTTGCTGCTGCTTGTGGGTAAGTCAGCTCCTTTTTTGCTGCTTTGAACTAATGGGGTTTTGGCCCTTTGACATGCATATCAGTGGCAAAATAAAAGGTGACATCTTCCCTAACAGCAGCAGCGAACCTCTGACCACTTCTCCTACACCGTAGCCTGGCCAGTTACATCTCCGTTTCTGTAGCTCATCTTCACTTCAGAAATGAACTGAAGATGCTTTATATGCAAGTACTTGGAATAATACCAATCCTTGAAAGAGTTAGGCGTTTCATTCATTACACTACTATAGGTGTTAGTGATGTTAATAGCTGTCAGAGGAGAAAGAGCCTGGAATGCAAAACAACAGCAAATAAGTTATAAAGAAACTAGCTTTCAAATAGTTATAAAATATGTATTTAGTACGCTGCTGTTCTGAGATCTCAATTAGCTATTTATACTCTTATAAAAACCACCAACCACCTCTGCTTTTCCATTTGCCCTCCAGCATAGCTTGTATTCACAAATAACTCTTAGAATTAAACCTTTCCCCATCTCAACTCCTTGAGTAAACTAGTTCTCTTACTATTATGCTCAAATCCTGCAAATCACTAATCATCATCATTTTAAATCAAACTCTATGAGAAAACAGAAAGAAACTACCATAAGCTTCATCTAAATGCTGGAATCAGGCCCACAGGAAGGCACAGTCGCACTTGAAAACATGTAGTAAAAAGGTGCATCAAACTTACCTGTCAGTATCTTTGTCTTCAGGCAGCATTGGAGGCAAAGGCAAGGGTGGCAATGTGGAGGTTGGTAGTGCAACATTTCTGTCCTTTTCCTTGGCTACTACACTTGGTGTAGACGGTTTGCTTTTCTCTTTTACAGTGACTGGTTGCTGTTTTACAGCAGTTGGTTTAGTCTCTTTCACTGCCGTAGTTTTCTGCTTGGTGACTTTATCCACAATCAAGTTATTTTCTGCCTTTGTCTCCTGAAGAGTTACCTTTGCTT
>NW_017729006.1:31512356-31526436 GCF_001723915.1 Gavialis gangeticus | reverse complement strand
CAATGTGGAGGTTGGTAGTGCAACATTTCTGTCCTTTTCCTTGGCTACTACACTTGGTGTAGACGGTTTGCTTTTCTCTTTTACAGTGACTGGTTGCTGTTTTACAGCAGTTGGTTTAGTCTCTTTCACTGCCGTAGTTTTCTGCTTGGTGACTTTATCCACAATCAAGTTATTTTCTGCCTTTGTCTCCTGAAGAGTTACCTTTGCTTTTGCCTTGTCATTTTTCAAAGTTGCACCAATAGTAGGAGAAGGTGTATGCTCAGTTTTTATTTTCTTCAGATCCTTCACATTGTTTGTTTGAGGCGCATTTGCACCAGTGTCAGCATTCCCCTTAGTAGGCGTAGAGGTGTTTGATGCTTTTGCACTGGCTTTGGCCGCCTCTGCAGCTCTAGCTTTTTTGTTCTTGTTCAATTCAGCAGCCAGGCTACTTTTCAGAGTCAGTGTACTAGGAGAAATGCTTGAGTGACGACTTCTGGATCTAGATAATCTGTGCCTGCTCCGAGACCTTGAGTGCCTTGATGAGTAAGGGCTTCTGCTGCGAGATTTTGCTGATCTCCTGATCAAAATAGCAAAGATTCAATTAATGCAGGTTCAAAAGTTGCATTTCTTTTTACTAAATGTAGCTGCCTTTATGCAATTAGCATCACTATGTTTAAAGGGTGAATGAAAGAGTAAGGGAAAATATGCAAGTTGCAGCCCTGAATCCAGTATCTACTAACCACAGAGGAGCCTGAGAAACACATTAAGCTATACAAAGATGAAACAATCATGCCAAATTAAAAAGAGAATGGAGGGTGGGGGTAGGGGGAAAGGAATCTTACCACATTTAACTGTTTTGTATGTCTTCTCTGTTCCACAGTAAACAGAAGCTGAACCAGAGCATTTTACTCCTGAATGAAACAGCTGCTAAATTACTGCAGTTCAGTTTCCATTCACTAAGACAGAGCAAGCATTCAGTTATAGTGAATCAGACTGATGGATGACAAGTTATCCCCCACTCCTCAATATAGTTTTTCTGCCTGTCCATACCTTAAGTTTCTTCCTTTAAGTAGACCTTTTTCAAAATGTCCTATCTTTTCCTGATTTGATCTTTTTTTTTAAATCTGTGATCGCCACAAAACAGGAGTATACATTTTAGGAGAAAAGTAGTCCTTTTCCTCCCCAAATATGAGGGCTGTTCTTGGTTTGTTGAAACATTGATTTTAATCAATTTATACAGTATTAATTTGTTTAACCACATCCAGGTAAGGATGAGGCTGCTCTGGTAGAAGTTAAGAAAAAAAGTTAGGAAACCTATAGTAACATGAATCTGAAAACAAAATTGAACTATATTAAGCTACTAATTTAAGAGGCACAACAAAGCTACATAGCAACCTATAGTAATATTTCTGTAAGAATCTTAACTTATAACTTTACCTCTTAAAAATTACTATACAACTATAATCAGAATAATCTTTTTACCATTACATCTAAAAACTATTAAATACAGAAACACTTTTACAATGTCACTGGGCACAGAGACGTACAGAAAGACAACATTCAACTTTAAGCTTCATTTCTAAGGATTTAAATAATGTTGTATTAAAATGTATTTGTATGAATTCCATACTTAAACAGTATTTCCAGTACATCTGTATTAAATTTCATCATAAACTAATGTAATCAACAGGTGCTCACAGTACAGTAAATACTTCATTTACATTTAAAGAATGGGATCACTATAATCCATAAATCCATACAAGTTTTCATTTTCCTTATTCGCTATTTAAGAATAGCTCATATTTTGACCTGCCTAGGAACTCCAATTTAGTTCTATTAAAAGCTACTGGGGACAAACTGCCAATTTAGACCATGCATTTGCTGAAAAGTAAATTCTCCAATTAAAACCAATAAAGTAGTCTAATCCATTGCAATTACATTATGCTCCCTGTACCTGAAGAAGGGTCCTTATACCCAAAAGCTTGCAAATAATTTTTTTGACTATTTTAGCTGGTCTAATAAAAGATATCAAAATTATCCAAAGAAGGTTACAACCAACACCCTTATAATTGCATGGAAATTTATGAAAGATTTTTTTCATGTTTTAACTTATATACATGCATTGGATATATTCATCATGTCTATAATTGCTGGCCTAAATTCAATTTGTAGAAATATGCCAGCCTCTCTTTTCTGATCAAAACTTTATTGGGAAAGAGATGATTCGCAGTGATTATATTTATACAAACAAACAGGAGTTGTGATCAGTTCCCAGTCTGCTAGAGACTCTAGGACATAATAAATGCAACCAACAACACCTGAGAGATGGTAAGTCTAAAACAAACAAGCAAACAAAAAGATATAAAAATATTATTAACAGTCCTTGCTGTTCAAAAATTTGAAGAGCCAGCAGTTCAATTCTGACAACATAACTGCTCCAGATCAACAAATACAGCATCTCACAGGATAGAAATGTAGAAGTTTCTACTGCATGTACTATACTTGCAGATGTCCAGGAAAGAAATGTGAATCCCCATATCAAAATAAACCTTTTCAAAACCTTTAACTAGACTATCAGCTTCCCTGAGAACTTGACATCAGGTTGACTGTACTACTTAATCTGAATTTGGGTCTACTGTAAAATGCTAGAAACTAAATTTCAACTTAATCCAGTGAGTATACAGGTCACATTTCAAAGATGTTATGGCCTATCAAAATCTTTACATCAAGATACTTCTCAGAAAACACGAGTATTAAACGTAGTCATCTTGCTATACCAGAGGTTTTTGTAAACCCCACTGCTTGCCACAGAGGTAAACAAGGTGAAAAAGTGAGAATTTAAGACACTGGGGGAGGGAGCAGAGAGAAAGGAAATCACTACCTCCAACTAGCCCTAAAGTAGTTATGTAAAATGAACAAAAGTACTTCATATTCACTTTAATAAATAAAGCCCTTAAATGCACTGTCACCAAAACGTAAAACAGACCAGAACTGAAAAAGCAAAATAGAAATCAACCTGTTCCATTTTGGTTTCTATATGACATGCCACAACAGGAACCTCTGTTTTGTTTCCTAAAAAATGTATCTTTTTAAAACATGGAAATAAGATTCCTCAATTTTCCTAAAAGACTTCTTGAACAGAACCAGATTAAAATAAAAGTACATATTTTTAAAACATGCCTAACACACTTATAAAAGCCCAGTGTAAACAAGGCAAGTTACATTTTCATATGCGATTGGTACAGAAGACCCCCTTATCCTTAGTGGCTAGCGTATTAAGTGCAGCTTGCCCTATATGCCATGGGCTTTTGAAATGTTAAAATATATAGGCAAAGTGTTTTTAAAATGTATTTTACCCTCAGCTTGGTGAACACATGGCTTTTGTATGGGTACAATTATTTCATTTAGGAATGATTTTTCTTCAAAAATAATTACAGTGGTTCTATGCCTAGTTATCCAGTTATATTGACACCCATGAACAGCATAGGTTTGTATACAGAAATGAGGAATATTATTAAGTACCTTTGTACCAATGTAACTGCATCTACACTGGGAAAGATGGGTAAGCATCTGTATGTATATCTGGACACAAGACCCACAGGCTATGAACAGATGTCACCCAGCGAAGCAAATCAGCTGTGCCAGGGCACTTCCCAGCACAGCTGATCTGCTTCACTGGGTAACACAGACACCACCTGTCCCCAGCAAGGGATGTCCCAGATGTGCATACCCTGCTGCCACACCATGACTCAGGGCACAGTTCTGCCAGATGGGAAAAACCTAGGAATGTGTGCTTCCTGACGCCCCAGGAAAACCTGCCCAAGATTCCCCCATTTGCAGAGGTGTACCCCAAATTGGGGGACAGAAGCATGATAGGCATCTAGGGAATCCCCTACTAAGGAATTCCAAGGGCACAGGTCTGCAAGTAAGGAAACTGGGACTCCCACATCTACAGAGGTACACCCCAACTTGAGCTGCAGCAATGAGATGCATGTGTCCATAAAATGCCAACTGGGGGATTCCTGGGGCAAGCATCTGCCAGTGGGAACCTGCTGGGAGATTTCTGGAACCAGACCAGGTTGCTCGGTGCCTCATCTGCACAGAAATGTTTGGAGGATCCCAGGATCCATTACAAGAACCCCAGTTCCACACATGGATTCTTTGTGGGGGGTATGTATCTGAAGTAACTGAGCAGCGCTGAGCTGTGGAATCACTATGGCTTGAAACACTGTTGACTCTGCCAGGGCCCAGCCCAATAAACTAAATATAAGGTAAGTTGTGAGCCTTTTGGCTTTGGGCTAGTATCATGCATAGTTTGTACTATATACAAGTAGGTACAGAAGTGCTGCTTAAATGTATGTTTATGGAGTACCTATGCTAAAACTTGCAGCAATTTCAAAAAAAGTGCAATACACCAATTCTAGATGAACCAAGTCTACAGGTACCCATAATTTGCCTACATGCATAGATTTTTAGGGTTGGAAGGGCCCTCAGTAGATCATCAAGTCCATCCCCCTGCCCTGAGCAGGAAAGAGCACTGGGGTCAGATGACCCAGCTAGGTGCTTGTCTAATCTCCTCTTAAAGACCCCCCAGGTACTGGAGAGCACCACCTCCCTTGGAAGCCCGATTTTGGCAACCCTCACCATAAAGAAATTTTTCCTAATGTCTAATCTAAGTCTACTCTCCATCAGTTTATGGCCATTGTTCCTAGTAACCCCAGGGGGAGCCCTGGTAATCACAGAATATACCCTATTTCCTTGCTGCCCACCCCCGCTCTCCAGTGTTTACTTTGCCCCCAAATTTAGTGTCAGCCATGAATTTGGACACTGATTTCCACATCCTCATACAAGTCACTGAAGATATTAAACAGATATGCAATTTAGTGAACATGCAATTTACTGTTTTCAAAGTCAATGTTTTCAAACCTGCCCCTCACTTCTATGTACTCAGAGAGAAGGGTTTGACAATATGGGGGGCAAAGGGGCTATAGAAAGAGGAAGCTGGGGGAGGCAGAGACCAAGGGAGCCACCTGACTCCCCACATTTATTTTCTCTGCTGTACCAGTTGGAGGGGGGCACAGTCAAAGTAAACCTCCAATAAGTAGATTCTATACCTGAAAAATTGTAACTAATTTATAATTTTTTCCACATATAAAATCTAATTATTGGGGGCCATCTTATATTCAAGTAAACAAGGCCCCTTCAGGCCATTTTGTACTTCAAAGCAGAGAACATTACAAACAATTTTTGTCCCCCTTTATAGGTCATGTTAAGGGGCTGCTTAGGTGCCTGCACAAAGCTCTAGGTTCACATGTGAAAAGAGGGTTTTACCTCAACCATAAACCAACTGGTTTTAAACCACTGCTCAGAGGTACCAGTTTTAGGTTAACATAGAAGTTCAAGTCAGAGCAGCATAAAAGTGGTCTCCCACATGATCTCCCCCTACTTCCACCAAAAAAATTGTTGCACAAAGCACTAAAAAAGCCTCTCTGGCCCAGTTAACAGGAACTAGAGACACATCCAATCCTCTTCGACCAAAGCAAGTTATCACAATGTTAACTTGCAGAAAATAATATGTGCACACGTGTGTGCAGATAAGAGAAACGATGCATAAGAAGAAAAAAAATCTTTGCTTTAGTCTTTTTAGATACCTTCCTTTAAGTTGCATGAATAGCAGCTCTGACTCGCATATTGTCTGGCTTTTGCTGGGCCCAGGCACCTTTGTCAGGCTTACTAATTAACTGCCTCTCAAATGCATCTTAGATGAAGGACATCCTTCATTGCTACATTGCTGTAACACGTTATACAAAGTTACAATTCACATATTGCCATGCATTTGAAAGCATGAAAACAGTTTATGCAAAAGTTTGTAAAATAAGAGCTGTCGTTCTTTTCCAGATGGAAAAAAACAACTGCCTGCCTAACTAGTATCAACCACAAAACTCACATGTTCCTCAAACAACTATATTTTTTTATGACGTAGCTAAAGAAAAAAAAACAAACAGGTGGAGCAAGTGGATTACACTGATTTCCCTCAGCAGCTGGTTAAATACAACTAGCTACACAGGAAAGAAGAAAGAGATACAGAAAGAGAGAAAGGACAAAGAAGTTACTCTAAGCAAACAAACTGAAAAGAAATGGATGAAAAAAATTGTGAAGGGAAGATAAGGCCAAGACTAGAGGACACCCCAAAACACCCAAATCCCTATTTGTGTAATCCCTTTAAAATTAGCAAACAAACAAGGAACAGGACTGTTCTTTTAAACTTAGAAATACATACATACACTTTGAGCAACTCCTTAAAGTCTTCCCAAAATAAACTGATAGCAACTGATTTCTGCTCAGTTATGATAATGATTTATAACACTATCCTAAACTGCTTCAAAACTGTCAAACATTCTGTAGTTTCAACATTAGCTATGTAAACTACACCAGAACATATCAATATGATATTGCAGGAGTCAAATTCCAGCAGCCTCTAACATCAACACTATGGAAATTAAATATAATAAAGAGTTGAGATGCAAGGAAAAAATAGTTAATTGAAGATGAAAGATTTGTAGACAGATTTTAGCAGCGTGTCAGAACTGAAGAACACTTCAAATTGTTTAAACATATTTACAATCAGTAAAACATGTATGAGTGTTTAATAATACATGGATATTCCTTTTTCTCAAGTATTTTAAGAATAAAGTAATTTTAAAAGTATCAAGGTTTAGCCATTTCAGCTATAAATGCAAATATTTTAATCAGAGGCTATAAAAAAAAACATTTTTTTGTAAAAACAACGAAAGTCGGGAAACAACTGATTTGGCCCCCAAGTCTTCAAATTTAAAAAAAAAAAAAAATCACTTCTAGACTAGTGTACAGCACAAGACTTTAGGAGAAGAATTTGAGAGATATGAATAACCAAAATGAGAACAGATTGAAGTACACACTGCAGCTCAACCTCAGCATTTATTCCTAGCAAATTCTCTAATGTTACACAAGAGGTACAATATTTCAGTTCCATGCAGGTTCCTGTAAAAATACTTGGAAACACATACCTAAATATGATCTACTAGCTTTTATCACAAGTCTTCCAAGGCATTATATTCTCATCTAATTGGTCAGTAATTTGAACCACTTGTGACAGTACATTCCAATGAGCTATAATTTAGCTTAATTTTATTTTGTGCATTAATGGGCAAATTTAAAACGAAGCAGCAACTAATTCACCTAATTCAAGACAGGACTATTTTTTTCTAAACTGATATTATGCTGAGTGTATTTATTCCTTTAACTCTCTGGTACAGTTTTAGTTCACATACCTATTTACTTTCTAGGCAGCTGCACTAAAATTGAGCTAGTTAGGGGGTTTTTTGCACAAGGGGCACATACCATAGTCATTTTCATGCACCTATTATCCCTTCAAAAAGCAAATCTTTCAAAAGTTTCAAAAACAAATAGGAATACTAGAACATTCTGAACATTCATATTTTTTCTCTTTTCATAACAAAAGTTATCAGTTTAGGATTTTTGCCTGCATCTACTAGCATATATAACATTGAGCCCAATTCACTTTCAGAGCACATTGCAAGATTCAATCTTTTGCACTAATCCTTTCCATAATAATCAAGGAGAAAGAAAAAAATCCAGTTAATCCAGGAAGGGTAAAAAAAATCAACTTTCATTTTAAGTAACGGTGCAGGTCCTAATGAATTCAGAACTCATACTGGAATGACAGAAACCCTTCATCTACATGAAATGTACTTAATCCAATATAAGAACAAGAATCTAATGCCCTCTCTCTTCTGTGCCTTAAAAAGAGTTTTATTTTATTTAGTTTTGCTCTAAAGGGAAGTCTACATATTGATGGTGAGCTTTACTTACGAAAAACCCTTTCCCCCCCAAACAGAAAAAATACTAAAGCTAAAACCAGAGCCAACCCTTGTGGGGTGTGGGGCCTGAGGCAAATCAGCCTGTGCGGGGCCGTGGTACCCCTGCAAAAGTAAGGCCTCTGTGCTTCTTCCACAGCGTGGGGCTCAGCTGCCAGCTCCAGGCAGGCCCCATAGGAGGAGCCATGGCTGCTCTGCCCGGCTCTGCAGGCCCCCCACAAAGCGCAGGGCCCAGGGCTGTCGCCCCGATTCACTGTACCCTAGCTCTGGCTAAAACTAACCCCTATCTAATTGCAAAAAATGACAGCTACAAACTTTGAAGCTATTTTCAGGCCAATGTATATTAAACTAAAGTTTCACCAACATAATCATCATATAAACATTGACTCTTCTTTTATTACTTTCCTTTATCACTGCTTTATTTTATTTTCACATGTATGCCTAAGTATTTCTAAGAGCTCTCTAGTTTTATGGAGTAGCCTCATTAGCAGAATCTTAGAATGGCTGCTATGGTGTTATGGAATTAAGAAAGAAACTTCTTCTCATCTTAATGCTGTAATGATGTGCATAACTGTTCTGTATTACAGCTGCTCTTATTTCCAGGAAGCCCAATGGAAATCCAAGTTAGACATTTTAGAGACTGCTTGAGTGTGGGTTCATATCCCTACCCCTCCCTCCCACCTGCACTGTGGCTCAAATGCATCTAAAAAGTTCACTCCACTACAAGGCAAAGCCTGAGGCAGCTCACAAGTGTATTCTTCCAGACCCATGATCAGAAATAGTACCAGTGCAAAATCAAGCAAGGTTACAGGCCTTATAAATGGTTACCTTTGCCAGCTTGAAAGTACATGAGAAAGTGCCTTGGAAAGAAAGCAAGCACAACAGGTATAAAAGGATGATGTACCAATCAGTAGCAACAAGTGTTTTCTTATCGTAGTGACAGACACAGCCTTGCTTACACTTGTTCAGCTGGGCAAGCACTGGGTTTGCCACAGAGGCAATTACCCCTTCTAGGAAATTCCACAGTACCAAGCAATGAGCCAAAGATTTGGTGCAATCACATGTTTGTAATATTACTGGGTATGAACATATATCTACCCGTACTGCATGCAATATTCTAGTCCAACACATATTGCAATTCAAGCATTCATTACATGTTTGATTACCTGAACTGAATGTGTGATCGCACAGACAACTGAGTGAAGCCAGGAGAAACCCTATCTTCTGTCACAATTCTATACTTTGTTAAGCACATCTGGACTAGTTTCCAAACAAAATGTACAGATGCTCTATCACAGGCTATTGATAGTTAAATGTATCATAGGTTTGTTAAGTGAAGTGGTATTTTTCAGAGCTAGAGCATTCACAAAATTCAAATCACCTTGTTGCTACAGGAAAAACTTCAAACCCTCACTTCTCTATTCTCAAAATGCCCATCCCCATAGCACAATGGAATTACTGTTTACAGAAGTAACACCAATTATTCAGGGTAGCATCTTAACAACTAATTCTCATTATCTTGCCTGCTAGAGCCAAGAAATATTTAAACACTAGCCAACCAATTGCTAGACATGAGGAAGAAAGCCCTCCCTAGCAAATGAAGCAACCTGAATAACTGCTTTCTGCAGAATTACAAAAAAAAAGAAATCTAAGTTTCTAACCTTTATGGTGGCTAAGACACTTCCAAGTTTGAATCACATGTAGAGGCAACCCGAATTAGTTTGCTGCTGCTCAGAGCCTACCCCCAGAGCAATCCCTGGGTAAAACTGAAAACTAGTCAGAATCAGTGCTGTAATTCAGAACTCTAAGCAAACAAGCCTTGTACAAGTTTTACTCTGCTTCTGTTTAGGAATGTCACAAGCCAAAAATCAATTCCCTGAAACTGTTGCATTCCTCAACCTTGCCATAGGTTCCTCTAATATTTCATATAAACTTCTGGCAGAGAAGTACCATGATCTAAAAAAGTCAAAAGTACCCAGCCTTGAAGATCAATGTACATACATCACAATAAGCACCTAGACTAACTAATCTTACCCTCATTTTCAACCTCCATAGGTGTCAAAATGGCTAGTCCAACAACACAGCACTACTAAAGGTTCATCTTACCTTACACAGTGTAGTTATCATTAGGGAAGAGAAGAAAAACATTAAAAGAACAGTGAAAGGTGAATTACTACACAGAGCCACTTACTGCCTAGACACAAGCCAGAAATTAAACCCTTAAATCATCCAGGACAAAAAAGGCAGGTGTCTTAAGAAGCTGCTGCCTTTGTGAAACCAATCCACTTGTCAGTTCCAATGCCAAGGACCCTTGCACTATGACCTAAGCTATGCAGCAAAACCTTCCAATTCATGTGGTGGGGCATAACTCAACCATGTGACATGGGTATTATACAACTATGCTAACTGACTAAAAGAATCACACCATGACCTTCCATGTTTTATTTCTAATGGCTGAAAAAATATGCGGTGACAATATATAAGCTGCACATAAACAAGTATACTGAATCAGAGGAAAGCTGTCCATTTTTTTGCACAACAGTGAAGCTGTTCTTCACTCTCTTCCACGTAAAAGAAGATTTGGGACTGAACAGATTCTGAGGTTTGGAATGGTAATTTTGAAAACAAATCTTGGATACTTCAGCTAACACAAGTGGGTACACTGAACTTTAATTTCTATCTTTCACTGAGACCTGTGTGCCTAGGCCACCTTGAAAATTCCAGCTCTAGCTGCTTTAGAAACACCTACATTCAAGTGCTCTCAAGATATTCTTCTTACTGATCCACTGGCTGTTCTGCCACTGGATGGCTCAATTACTCCTAAAAACCACTTGAGAAGCTTCCTATACACCTAAGACAATAAAACTAAGAGCTTCTCTACATTAAAAGCCATACCAGTTAATAGCTTATTGTAGGCCACTTCAGTTATACCTGCTACAGAAAGTTACCATAAGAATTTATTTTAGTTTAAACAAGGCCCATCTCAGTTTAAGGCTAAACTTAAATAAGGGAATCTACAAAAAAGATTTTAAAAAACACCCCCTAAAATTAAACTGGTCAACTTTCTTGTTCAGATAAGGCCAAATCTGAAACTCCTCCTCACCCAAGAGGAGCCCATCACTTTATCTTTGCTGCTGCCCTCAATCTGAAAAACTTCTCTGAGAACAGAAACACAGAACATCCACTACAGTTTTCCAGCAACAGACTAAAGAAATGATTCTGAACAAATATAAACAGAGCAAAAATAAGATTTGTCAAGGCCAAAAGAAGAAATTTGCAACAGATATGACATGAAATAACAAGGACTTGGACAAGAGTTTTAGTTATGCGACTGAAAGGAAATGCTAGATTTTAGAAATGCTGTGCAGGAATATACTGGAAAATTCAGACATACTCTGGATGTGACTGTCTAGAGAGGATCAAGTGAACACTATCATGTGGCAAGGCACATCACAGAAAATTAATCATTTAAGGAAGGGTGTTTTGTTTGGGTGGGGAGGGGGGGGGGTGTCATTTTTTAAGCCAGAAGCTGACAGGACAGCAGGCATGTACTAAATTTTACCTATGGCTTCTGTGACATTAGTACCTGAACACCAAACAAGTATTAGTTAACCTACCTTCACCTTCCCTTAAAGTTACTAACACATTTTAGATACAGTAAACTAAATGAAGAACTATGACGCATCCAAAGTCAGCAGTAGAAACAGGAAGGAATTTAACCCAGTTCTCCTTCATCCAAGGCCTGGAGCAGGGACATACCTTGAAGTCTCTCTAAATGCTATCATCTCTCTTCTGTCACTGATACAGGTGGCTGTCCCAAGCAAGAAAGGCACCTGCTTGGAATGCTAATTAATACCAGGAAGCCATTAAAATACTGAACACAAATTATAGCTGAAGAAAGGAAGGACTAAAAAGTGACAAAAAAGTTAAGCAAGATCTACATTTCTGTTCAAGGCTGTCAGATTTACAATCCAAGAAGGGTTTGCATTGGTTTGGGGCAAACTAAATAAGAAAACAAGACATCAAGCCATAAGCAAATTTACTAACAGACAAGGGTTTAAAGAAACTTTTCCTATCACAGTTTGTCCCCTCACTATCCACTAAGAAGTTGAACTGTCCTCTAAACCACCTCTTAATGGCCAGTGCATACAACAAATACTAGAATGGATGGCCTAGTAGTCTGATTAAGTATAGCAACTCTTAAATGCAGACCCCAAAGCATATTATTGCACTTTGACTAATTGCGTACAAAGGAAAATTACATTTTGAATTCATTACTCAGAATATTTCTTGAGCCTGTTCTCACAACTCACACCAAAATATTTGTAAAACTATTTTTAGCCACTTACAAAGCATTCAAACATACAAATAAAAATCAGCTGCCTAGTAGTTTCTCACCTTAGAAATGTCTTCCAATCTGCAAAGATAGTTCACAAAATTCTTATCTTCCAGCACACTACTTCTATACTCTATTATGCCACTCTTTATTTTTGAAGCCATCTTTGTTTTACACCTCCTACCCAAAGACAGACACAGGTTCCTTACTTAACCCTTTCAACAATGTTTACCTTGAAAGACAGACCTTGGTGAAAAGACTCAGTCAAACATGAGAAGTGTCAATAAAACATGTAAGATTCTCAGTTCGCGCTGAGTGCAAGGCTTCTAGCATTAACTGATACAGAGCCAACAGGTTCAAAAGGCGGTCTTTTTCATAAAGATCACAAGGCTTTGAAAAAAAAAAATTTTGCCAGAGAGACAAATTTAAAAAACAAACAAACCATAAGCAATAACTTTAGATATTAAATTCAACAACTTTGAAATCAATCAATCAATGTTTCTACAGCCTGCCACAAGACATTTTACTAGAAGAACCAATCTTCACTTAGAGGTACACAAGGGTCAGTTTTACAGCACCAGAAAAGTCTCATTAACTTTGAAGCATGTTTTAAGGGCATTAATTCAGCAAATCGAAAAGTAGACAACCTGTCACTACTCAAACTCACTGAATTCAGGCCACTTGTGATCTCCATAAAAAAGCATACAAAACTGAGCTAGCAGACTAACCAAACACATGCATGTGAAGAAGATCCCACCACTTCAAGCTTCTACTAGAGTGCAGTTTAATACACTGAGAGGCCTCCCTTGCAAATGGCAGCAGGACTACTCACAGGGTGCAAAGCAAAGTGTAACTGGGCAAAAAAGCACGCTGGGTAAAGACCGCACTTTCAAGTGATCTTGCGAAGGATGCAGTACAGGATATTTAAGAGACCCTTTTCCACAAGAGAGAAGGACTGTCCCCAGAGCTGTGCTTCTTGAGAGGGGTTAGAAACTTGAGTTTTCTCCAGCATCATCTCCAAGCACCTGCCCTAGGCCCTTATCCACCAGACTTCACAAGAAGGTCCCCACCTCTACAAACACTCTGGACACCTGGAAGCCCCCTCACAGCTCAGGGATCTGCCCCCACATGCAGAAACTGCAGCCCTCTCTCCCCCCTGCTCTTAAGGCAGCAGGGCCCATTTTGCTGGGAGCGCTGGAGCCTCCCCTCAACCCCCTCCAGCTCCCAGGACCACAAGAGCCTCTCCCCACTCCCTGCCAGGAGCAACCCCAGCCCCCAGGCAGGCAGAGACTCACCTGATGGCAGGGCTGTAGGGGCTGCGGGAACGACGCCAGCTGCTGTAGGGGCTGGGCGATATATCCCCTCGCTCGTAAGAGCTGTGGCGGCTGTAGCTGGGTGAGCGGCGGCGGCTGTAGGGGCTGGGGGGCGAGCGGCCACCCAGGGGGCTGAGCGACTTGCGGCCACGCGTGCCCAGCGAGGTGCGGTGCGGGGGGCTGTCGTCACGGCCGGGGCTGGGCGAGGAGCGCTGGCGCCGGTAGGCCTTGGGCTCAGCCTTATCGTCCCGGTAGGCCTTGGGCGGGTCCCGGTAGGCCGACGGCGGCTCCTTGGCGGCTTTGGGCCGGCTGCGGTGTGCCTTGGCCTCCCGCTCCTTCCTGCCGGGTGACGGGGAGCGGCCCTTGCGGCGCCCCTCGGGGCCGCTGGTGTGGTTGTGACGGCCGCGAGGCTTGGCAGCAGCGGCTGAGGAAGAGGAGGAGGCCGAGGCAGGCTCGGCCACTGCCGTCTTCTCCTTGTCCCCGCGCTCACGGCGATGCTCGCGGTGCCGCTCGCGGGACCGGCCGCTGCTACCACGGTGCTCCCGCCGCGCCCGGCTGCCGCGCTCCGCCTCCCC
>NW_017729006.1:31504312-31511993 GCF_001723915.1 Gavialis gangeticus | reverse complement strand
TGCGTGACTGACACACGCACGCAGCGAACGCCACTACGCATGCGGGCGGGCCGGCGGCTGCGGGGGGTGGGGGAGGGCGACGGCGGCCGAGAAGGGCGAGCGGGGGGCGGTGGCGGGCGAGTGCCTCTCCGGCCCGAGTCCTCTGTCGTCCCTGCCGGAGCCGGGAACGGGCCGAGACCACGCGAGACTTCCACCCCCCTCCCACCCGGAATGTCATGAGCGGAAACCCCACTGCGACACTTCCGGCGGGAAAGGGCAGCCAGTGGGGAGGGGGAAGTGGGCAGTCGCTTCCGGCTTCAGAGAGGAAAGGGCAATGACGTACTTCCTGTTAACGGTGCGGGAGGGGTTGCTGAGAGTCGGGGCGCTGCAGGGAGAAAGGGGCGGGGTGAGAGAGGCCCCGCCCTTTTCCCTGGCTTCTGAGACAGCACCAACCCCGCGCAGCGTGCCCACGGCGCCCAGCCCCTGCGGCAGGGGCATCCCAGCCCCCCACCGTCCCGTTGTCAGAAAAGGCTCGTACCCTGTTCTCCGGCGCTCCTCAGCAGAGGGACAAAGCCTCCGCCAGGGGATCAAATGCCGCCCCGACTTGCAACTACAACCTCCAGGTCTAAGCCCCAGTAGCAGCACTGGCACACTCCAGTCACCATCCCCAGCCCTGGCTACAGCCAATACCCCTGCCTTAGAGAGAGGCATAAAAACAAAACAAACAACACCCCCAAAAGCTTGCTAAGAAGACCTTTCCAACTATTTGGATTAGTCTAATAAAAGGTATCAGATTTACCCCACAGAAAAAAATCCCTGGCACTTAGCAGCTGGGGGAGGAAAATTCCCCCCCTGAGGAGCCAGCAACACCTAGAAGCACAGGAAATACATGTAGCAGAACTTCTAACTACACCTAGATCAGGGGTTTTCAACCTTTTGGGGTCAGTGTACCTCCCACAGGCAGTAGAAAAGGCAGGCGTCCCCTAGCAGCCAGATGGGGGTGGGGTCTTCCCAGAGGCCCATCAGCCATGGGGAGGTGGGTGGGAAAGTGTGCCAGCAGCAGTGCGGTGGCAGCACCCACTGCAGAGTACCCACTAAGGCCATTTCAACTACCCCCAGCGGTTTGCCCAGCCCTGCTTGAAAACCTCTGACCTCCATCATCTGCAGCGGATTTGCACGGGATAGTCTGGTTAGGGATGATTACAAAGAAGATGGAGCTAGGGCTAGGCTGGTCTCAGTAGGGGCAGCTGGCAGGAACAAATAATCTCAAGGTGCAGCAGGGGAAGTTTAGCTGCAGCAGTTCCTGAACTCTGACAGATTGCTCACCCATCAATTTAAAATGATACAACCTTAATTACTACCAGTTCAGCCTTAAGTACCACCAGGAAATTTTTGTCATATAAAGTAATTATAATAAATCTGTTAATGTGCACCACTTACAGGTTGTCTGCATACCACTGGTGGTACACGTACCACTGACTGGGAACCGCTGGGTTAGATATATTGGGAAAAAAATTCTCACTAGGAGGGTGGTGAAGCACTGGAACAGGTTACCCACAGAGGTTTCGGAATCTCCATTCTTAGAGGTTTTTAAGACCCAGGTAGACAAAGCCTTGCCTGGGATGAGATAGTTAGGGCTACTCCTGCTTTAAGCAGGGGTTAGACTAGATGACCTCCGGAGTTCCCTTCCCATTCTTATTTTCTGTGGTTCTATGACCTTGACTCAGACATGAGGTTGGACTAGATAACCTCTGGACATCCCTTCCAGTCCTACATCTCTATGAGTATGATTTGCATGCTGAAGACAAGGCCTCAAATCCCTAACCTTTGCTGCCCTTGGTTTTTTGTTCTTTTTGTTTGGTTGGTTGGGGTTTTTTAATCTTGAAGTATCTGATGCTTTGTTTCAATCTCCAACTCCCCCATTCTAATCAGTCCCTAAGCATCTGAACCTTTTTTCTTTTCTGAGTCAGAGTCACTCTTGAACCTTTTCCACACACAAACAGGAAAAGCGTAAGCATATGTGAGCAAATGAGTAGAATTAGTTATTTTTAAAATTCATGTTTTTTAACCCAACCTCATGATGTTTCAGTACTTCATCTTGACCATACTGACTTCACTCCTGAAATATGCTCTGAATACATTAATGGCACAACCAGGTTTAACTTGAAAGCAGTGAAGGGGGGTGGGGGCTGTAAAGCTGTGATCACATTGGGACTTGAGTCACATGATGGGGGTGGGGAGGCAGTAAACACATTTTGGTCAAGGAAATGGATCTATTACTTCCCTATTGCGCTTACTGGCTGAAACAGCTAAGGCTGCTAAAAACTTTCCCCCTCCCCCGCCACACCACCTCTAATACCCAAATTTGTTAAATACAAAAAAGAAAACAGCAACATAAAGCTCCTAATGGACACTCATAGCAAGATGTACTAAGCTGCTGTTGCATACATACAACATAACATGCAACTGAAAACGTTAACATAAAAAGGAGTCATGGAAAGCTTTTATAAAATGTCCAGAAATAGAGACTGGAATACAAAAAAGTAATTTTTCCACAAGTTTTCTACCTACTTCTTAGACGGAGTGTGTTTTGCTTGTTTGCAGCATCTTCCATTGTAGAAGAAACCAATAAGGGGGAAGAGAAAGATCAGCAAATTTAGTCCTTTTACAGTGCAAGTCATTAGACCAAATAATATCTGAAATTAAAAAGTAATTAAAAGGAGCAGTTAAGAACCAAGTTCCAATTGATCATATATTATAAATTCCACAAGATATAAATTTATAGGGGAAAAAAGTTTTAGAAGAGGTCATCTAATAATCCAACTCCAATTTTAGACAGCAGTGCTGCACTTAACAGGTTTTCATAGAGGTAGAATATTGGTAAAGAATAAGAAATCATTATAGAACTTGGAGATGGACAACAGAAATAAAGCCTATAAAACTAAAAGTCGTCATATGGTAAAGATACTCCAGATGCAAGCCCCAAACGTATCTTGTAGGCCTCTGAAGGCCTCAAGATGTCAAGAAACAGCAAGAGTTTGCTTCATAATAAGCATTACTTATCATTTGATATTTTCTCTATTATTATCAGTTACAGCAGTTTAGATGGCACTGAGTTTGCAATTTTAGTCCAAGAAGTCAAGGTATAGTTTAAGAATACAGTCTACTAATGATGACTTCAGATTTCACAGAATTGGAGATTAAAGAAAGCTGCATTACTATTTATTTCCAAGCTCCACCCCAAAAAATTTAAAATAGAAAAAGCATTTTAGTCCACCATTCTGCAAGTTATTTCTCTTCAAAGAATGGGACAAAATTGAATGATTCATACTACACAGAGCAAATTTATTGAGATTAACTTTTTTCCTTCGGAGTGTTAGTCTTCATGATTGCCCTTTATCATAAGGAAAGTTGCTAAAAACTTGGTAAACACACTTCTAATCTAGTTTTTAAGTTTCTCAGGAACTCGATTAATAATGAAATGAGAAGTATTTAAACTGACAGAAGAAAACACTTGTGTGTTTTCAAGTTTCACTAAGAGAAGAGTTGCTTTACAGGATAATAAATGGCCATTTCAAAATATTAAAAGCTTGATTAAATAAAAGATATACAGTACCCTTATGAGGTGATACCAAGGAACGAACACCATAACCAAATTTCAGTACAAACAAAAAATGAACTTTCCTTCTCTGACAAAAAGGAGATGGGGCATCTTTGGCTGGTGTTTCCTTACCAAACCTTTGCAGCAGCACTGTTTCCTCAGAACCCTCTCTTCTCACTCCCTTTCCTATGGAAAGCTCTCTTCACCAAGGCGAGGGACAGACATTCAAAAAGCCAGAGCCTGAATTGATTCGATCTTTGCATGTTAGTCTAACCTGCTTAGAGCTAACCAGTTTGCAACTGGCCAGACATTCCCTCTGGACTGAGGAAATGCAGGCACATGCCTGCAGTTGTTCAGGCCAGGAGCTGTGGGGCACTAGAGCACGCCCTCAGCTACAGGGAAGCTGTGCTGGGGGGCATTGCCAGCCCTGGCAGTAGCCTGGAGTGAACTGACCAGGGAGAGAGTTTAATTCCCCCCTTCCCTGTCCCATGGACCTGAGTTGGGGTCCCCACTCCTTGTTGCAGTGGCATGGCCCCCTGCGGGAGGCAGAGGGGGCAGGGAGAGGCATTATTCCCCCCTCTACCCCATCTGCCCTCAGGGGACCACAAGGCGGGTCTGTCAGCCCTGACAGCCGCCACCGCCACCTGCTCCCTGCATGGGTTAAGTGGTGAGATAAGCGTCCTCCTGTCCCCTCTGCCAGATGCTGGAGGGAGTGGGGAATAACTCCCCTCCCTGCCCATCCACCCCCTGCTTAATGGGCTGTGCTGGGCTCTGTTTGCACCCCTGCCCTACCACTGGAGTGGCGAGGGGGGGAAAATCAAGCATGATGGGGGTAGCAGCCCCTGTCCTGGTGTCTGAGAAGTGCATCTTCTTCCTGGCAGGGGCGCTGCACTCCTTGGACACCAAGATAGGGGCCGCTGCCTGCATCAGGGGCCCTGCTGCCTTGCTGCTCCAGCAGCAGCATGGAGGCATGAACAGACCCCAGTCAACATGGCCCCTTAGGCGGGTAGGCAGGGAGGGGGTAATTCCCCCTCCCTCCGGAATCTGGCGGAGGGGGCAGGAGGGGGTTATCCCACTGCTTACCCCATGCAGGGAGTGAGTGGCAGCAGCAGTCAGGGTGGGCAGACCCTGGTACAAGGACAGAGGGAACGAAGGTGGGGAATAATGCCCCCTCCGTGCCCCCCCCACCTAAGAGGGCCATGCCAGCTAGCCTCTGGCCACACCCCCAGCCCTGCTGCTGCAGCAGGAAGTGGGGAGCACCCAGCAGACCCCAGGTAGGGTCTGTGGGACAGGAAGCAGGGAATTCAACCCCCTCCCTGACCAGTTCACTCCAGGCTACTGCCAGGGCTGGCCATGGCCTCCCACTGGAGCAGCCACTGGAGAAATGCAGGTGGGACAGAGGAGGGAAAGGTGGGGAATAAACCTCTTCTCTGCTCCCTCCCAGGGCCAGTGTCTGGCCCAGCCCCCACCCCAGCCTGTCACTGCTCCAGCTGTGGAGCAGAGGGGCCAGGTAAGAGAGTATGCTGGGGTGTTAATTTAAACTAGGAAGGGGTCTGGGACAGAAGTTGCATTAACTGGTTTGAGCTCAGTCAGTTAAGTCTGATACTACATTCAACCAGGTTTGTCTCAAACTGGTTTTGGCCATTTTGAAACTGGTTTATGTGCACAGAACTTGACTAGGGACAGGCATTACACATAAACTGGTTTAAGTGATCAGAAACTGGTTTAAGCCTGTAACAGAACAGATGTTCAGTGCACATAAATCAATTTGAAAATGGCTGAAACCTGTTTGAGATAAACCTGGTTGAATGTAGTATCAGGCTTAACTGATTTGGCTCAAACCAGTTTATGCAATGTCCGTCCCAGACCCCTTGCTCATTTAAAGATGAACCAGACACCCCCAGCATCCCAGCATGCTCTCTGAGCTGGGCAGGGCACTGCTCCACAGCAGGGCTGCCCCCTCCCCTCTACATCTTCTCACCTGTGTGCCAGCCTTGCAAAGATTAGGGCTAGATTAGGGTGACCACCCATCCCTAACTGGCAGGACAGCCCTGGAATGGAAACATCAGGTCTCAGTCCCAGGCTGCATGACTCTGGCACAGCACTTATCCCAGATTTGCAGTATAGTATATGCAAGGATCCGGGTTTTCCATTCACTGCTGGAAACAGTGGGTTCCCCCTTGCAGGTGGGCAGCATTCCAGCCTGCAAGGAGTTGCCTAGAGCTGGACACAGGGGGAACCACATGCATGTGCGTACCTGCACATGTGCATGTGGCCAGGAGTACAGCCAGGCAGCGTAGACAGCAACTCCCTGCAGGGAAGTTTATGGGAGGGAGGGGGCATAAGGGAGGCAGAGTGGCAAATTGAGGCCCTCACAGTAAGCAAGTGGGGCAAGGGGTGCTGCTCAACCAGGCAATGCATGGGGCTAGGAGCAAGACAGAGCCATGGGCAGCCCATCGGGGGGGTGTTACTCCCCACTGCTGTGCACACTCCCTGAGGGGGGACGACATGGAGGAGGCACATGCCCCCCCAGATCTGTGCACAGAGTGTGGGTGGATGAGGGCTGCCAGCAGTGGGCTTAGGGTTCCCCACCCTGCTGACCTCTCCACAGGAGCCCTGCACTGGCTGCACCACCATACATGAAGCACCTCCTGCCTGCCCACCAGCATTCCAGGTGGTGGTGGCATGGAGTTGTGCCCCCTACTGCTGCCAGGCAGGCAGGAGGCGCACACAGTGTAAGGCTCCCAGGGGAAAAGCAGCAGGGCAGGAACCTCCCGAGCCTGCAGCGGGCAGCCTGCATCAGTCCCCACTCCACTTGGTTCTGCTCCAGCCATGCCACCGGAGGTGGGGGGGGGAGGCGTGAGTGCAGGGGGTGAAGGGAAGAGGTGGGCATGTGGTGCTCTACAGCTCTCAAAGGAAAAGAAAACTCCTTTACACTATTAACTCCGATCCTGCCAAACCCCCGTGGACCCGCCCCCAATTCCTTCTAATTCCACAAATCACTCCCAAGGCTGGTTTTACTGGAATTCACTAGTCCCAAGGGCCTGATTGAAGGGTAGGGGTGAGGACTGGCAGCTTCGCAGGGTGGAGGGGGTTAGGGTTTGGGAAGGCTGGCAGCTCTGTGGGGGGGAGCTCTCTGTCCCCCCCAGGGTCTATTTTTATCCTCCCAATCCTCCCCAACCCCAAACACCCCCCCCTACAGATCCTGCTTGCCCCTTCCTCTACCATGATTTACTTCTGTCAGCTTCCAGCACTGGCAAACACAGGTAAATATGGCACCAGGAACAGCTTGCAGGGTCACGGGGGGTGAGGGGATGGTTTGGTGGGCTCAGCAGGGGCTGGTTGGTCCAAGGTTGTCTATCTAGGGGTAAGGGGAAAGGCTGGGACACTAAAAATAGCCTGGTGCTGGTGGGGGGATGGGGAGAGGGTAGGAAAAGCACAGCCCTAAGGCTGCACTTGCGATATGTACAGAAGTTCAATTAGATCAGTCTAGCTCAGGGGTTTTCAACCACAGGTACATGGCAGCAGTGCAGAAAAGCCGGTGGCACTTATGGTTGGTTTCCCTGCCGCACAGGGGATCTCCCCCCACCCGCTCGCTGGCTGGCCGCTGGGGGACTCCCCACTTCTCAACTGGCTTCCAGGGGTACCCTGACCAAACAAGGTTGAAAACCCTTGGTCTAGCCATATCCCAACTAACTTAGTGCACCTCCAAGGTATAGTTAAATTAGATTGGGTTAGCCATATTCTGACAGATCTAACCTTCCTGATTAAATAAAAAAGATTGCTATACTCTTACAAGGAGATTCTAAGGAATGAACACTTTCCAAGAACGTCTGTACAGTTCGTAATCAGCTGAACCTAACTAGGGGTCTAAGTGTAAGGTCCGCACATGAGGAAACTAAGTTAAATTGGGTGGTCATTTTTAATGTGGTCTAACCTCCATGAACATCTGTACATACCCTAGGGCTAACTGCTGATCATGCGAGTTGTGGGACATCAGTCATGATTTCCCCAGAGATGGGGTGTACAACTACTGAAGCCAAAACTACCATTTATTCCATAGTCCAGGCAAAGTATATTAATTCTGCCCCCCCCCCCCCC
>NW_017729006.1:31479897-31504229 GCF_001723915.1 Gavialis gangeticus | reverse complement strand
TCTCCCCCCCCCCCCCCCCCCAAACAACTAAAAACAGTGAAGGTCAAGTTTAGTTTTGTATAGGTAACAGGGGAGTAGATGATAGTGTCTCACTACCTTGGTATTGCTCATTTCTAAGTAAAAATCAGTGTTGCAGAGAACATCACACAGGCAGTTCCGTTCTCTCACCCACTACCATCCTTATTAAACCAGAGTGCTGTTTGTTCCAAAATTCAACTCAGATACTCCCTTCTTCTTGTCAGGGTTTCATAACACAGTGTCAAATTAATCCAAACATTCTACCACCCACACTCAAGGAAGGATTTTTGCATTACGGAGGTCATGGGTATTATGTCTCTTAGGGCTGCATATTCATCTGTGGAATAGATGAAGACAAGCAGCCCTGCATATAATACAGCTAGAGGGGAAGGGAATGCCCTCTGCCCTTCCTGGTTTATTTAATCTACCGGGTGCTCCTAGTCCTTACAAAACTGAATCCATTAAAGTGAATCCTATGAATTCTTGATGATCATGCATACAACATCATTTTCAAAAATAAGCGAGGACCTTGGCCAGCTCTGGGCAAATGGCTGTCTTCCTGTTGTATACAAAGGTGAAAAATCCCTTGCCCCATAGGCAGCAGCTTTCCTAATGCACCAGATAAATCAAAGAACAACCTGTTTAATATGATCCCAACTAAGGCCTTTGGGAACCTCCCTGCTAACAAAGTTCACAGGTTTCAGCTCATACCATATCGGAATTACCAGGGAGATGTAGGTTTTTGGTTTAATAGCACTGCCAAAGATCTGCCTGTTCAAAAGTTGTTAGGACACTATAGGTATGTGTAGTTTATAACTACTACTACATTTTTCTTCTCTGGACTGCATTCCACAACTTTTTCTCATCTGCCACTGTCTCTTCCCAAGCAGCATTCTGGAGAGCCACAGTCCATTAAGCCCACCTTTGCCCTTTTCTAATGATACAGCACATCTCTTGCTCTTTCCCATTGCTCAGTCTACATATTCATTGCAGCACCTGTTTGCACATTTTCCTAATTCATGTAACCAAACAAAAAGGAGTCCAAATACACGAGCAAATGCATTAAACCAGGCTTCCTTCTCCGTAATAACAGGCTTGATTCAACCCTTTACCAGCACAGAGCCCACCACAAAGATTAGTGAGAAATGGCTTGAATCTCCTGTAGTCCGGGGCTATGGAGTCCCCAGCACAAATGAGAGCAGCCTTAACCAGCATCTTGGGCATTATGTCCCTGCGGGTCTTGGAGACGCTGGCAAAAAGGTCAGGGGTGTAAGAACATTCCAGTCACCTCCTGCCTAGAGTAGAGTGAGTCTGGTGGCAGAAAATAGTAACAAGACACCAAAGACTCATCCAGGCCCATCAAGTTTCCTATAATCATATATATGTAGTATGAGCTGCACACTAATAATGCTAAGGACCATATCAGACAGTTTTGCACGCATAAACAGAATTATTATTTTTTTTTTTAATCAAGTTCACTATGCTCATCTTATGACCTCATGACCTAGTTTAAAATTAAATCGCTACCTGGAAAAATTGGACACATGTTGTAGAAAGGACATAATAGAAACATTGCTTTGTGTTATACAACAGGGTAGATGTGGGAAGATACAGCCATTTTACAAAATAAGCCTAAAACTAGACAGATATTCTGCCAGTTTGTGTCTAGGTCTTTATATTCCCAAATTGATGACAATTATATACACTGATATTCTTGTTCAAGAAAACACCCCTTTTAAGAGGTAGCACTCAAGTTCATACTTAGCTTTGGAGTCTCAAGGGAATTCTATGCACTTGTTTAAAATTTAGCAGGTCTGTTGCTGCCTTTCAGACTGTTAAAGAAGTCTCATCTCTGTGCTCTGTTGTCAGCCCCTATGTTCAGGCTTCTAATACCATGCCTGTGACCTCACTCCCTTTCCTGGTATGGTTTCAGGTGTCCTGCATTAGTTGAATCCAGACAGTCTGTGGTCTCTTGTCCTTTGGAGACTCTATGCCCTCCTCTGAATTCAAATAGCCTGTTTTGCAAGGTCTCAACTTGCTCCTTTTTTTAGATGTTGGACAGGGGGCATTATATTCTCTGAAGAACTGTATAATAAATACAGAGTGCTTGTAAAGAATTTACAATAACACATTTTCTTCAAAAGAAGGCTAGATAATCACCTAGCTGAGGTCATTTGACCCAGCATTCTTTCCTGCCCATGGCAGGGTGTCAGACTTGATGATCTGCTCAGGTCCCTTCCGACCCTACCAGCTATGAAACTGTTTTGAGGCCGGGGCCCTGCAGACTCTTCTGTTAATCCAGCCCAGGTGCAGTGTCCTCTGGATCACAGCTGTATTTGTGGTGCACCCTCAGATTTTTCCCAGAGAGTGTTAGGGTAGTACAATAGGTTGAATTACCCTCAGGCATTTGGGACAATGCAGTCATCTCCAGTGCTTCTTTCATATTTTCATAATTTGTTTTTCAAATCCTCTTCAGAAGCATTACTTGATGGTTCAGGCATTTGATTCTGCTTCCTTCTTACACATGGGATTCTGCATCACCATAAAACTTCAAAAATTAAACACCAGTGGGAGATTTTTCAGTAAATCGGGAAGAGGACAGACCAATGCCAGCTGAAGGGTATTTGTACCCGAAAACTTGCAAAGAAGGGTTTTTTTTAAACTACTTGAGTTGGTTTAATAAATGATACCTGATTTACCAAAAGAACCTTGTTTGAAAATGCTTAAGAGCTTTATCTACCTCTACACAGTGAATAGCACCACACACCAAACTGTACACCTGAGAGTAGACTCAAGCTTGGTCATAATCCTTGATTAACGTGGATGTTTAAACAGTTTGCTTTTTAAGGCTACTGAGTGGAGTTTCTTGCTGTTGTATTTGTATCAAGTATCACATTCTGTGCACTCACATACAGAAATCTGTCTCAATTGCACATGGAAGTTCTGAATGGTTTGGCTAGGTTCCCCTTTAGGCTAGGCACAGACATTCAAAAAGCCCAAGGCGGCATTGATCCAAGTTGTACCGTTTTCTATAAGTGACATAGTTTAGATTGGTAGCAAACAGAACGCACACTCGCCCTTTGGTGGGACAGGGGCAAATGTTAGACCAGGGGTGTGTGTAGACAAAACGGAGGCCCTACACATTAAAGCAGTAGGTTTTAAAAAATACCTCTTCAATTTAGGGCTGATTAAACCCTTGTGTCATGTACACATCCTGCTGACTTAGCTGCCTCTCCAGTGGGCAGAGCAGTCCCTGAGCTGTGGGGGAGAGGGGGCTGGTGCTTTCCCCTGTGGCAGTGGTGGTCTGTCCCCTCCCCCTCCCCCAGGCAGCACCTGCCCGCAGGCATCCTGTTTGGGCAGTCCTGGGGATGGGGGGGCACCACAGCCACGGAGGAAAGCACCAGATCCCCGTGCCGCTCAGACAGGCTCCAGGAGGCGGGAAAAGAAAAGAAAAGAAAAAAAGAAAAAAAGGATCAGGCTTGTTGCTTTTCTTGGTTAGAGCCTGCTTTCCCAGTCTCCTGCCAGGCTGTCTACAGGGCTTCCTGCAAAGACCCTGAGCTGCACAGAGCCCAGTGCTTCACTCTGCGGCTGTAGGGGCAGCAAACTAAAACTCCTCAAAGGAGTTTTAGTTTTCTGCACCCCAAATCATTTAAGGCACATTATGCCACTGAATTTCCAGCAGCGGCTGGAATTAATGCGCAATATACCACCAAGGTGTGCAAAAACTAACACCATTAAAGAAGTACAAAAGCATTTAGCCTGCTTTAAAGTGTCATCCACATACGCCCCTCATTTCATCTACATGCGGCCCAGGTTCCACCATTTTTAAATCTGTCCATGTGCTGAACTTCTTTTCTGTTACGGATATAGACCAGTTTCTGATCATTTATATCAGTAAAAGTGTAATGTCTTTTCCTGGCCTTAGTGTCTTTGCCACCTGAAGACATATTAAGTCAGGAGGACTAATGTTTTGGTTTCCTGCTTTTCTTTAGAATTGTATATGGTCCATCATTCAACCTAGTGAATATTATTAAGCAGATGTTTTTTCTGCCATCTGTATGTGTTTCCCTTTCAAGAAGCAACAAGTGGACTGAATACTGGACCTAGGTATTAAGAGAATTGTTTCCATGTCTATGATAATAACTACTTAGCTATGTGACCTCAGACAAGATATTTTACTTAGCCACCTGCATTACACTTTTGGTATAATGAGGATAATCCTGGATGTAGTCATTGTACTAAACTACTCTAACACCTAGAGCTCAAAAGCTACATAATTTGTATGAAAAGGACATGCATTACTACACATGCCATCATTCTCTCATTGTATTGTTCTATGATGGCAGGAATGGTTTTTTTGTACTCGATTAGTGAAATTGGTTCTGTAGAGTGATTGCAAACTGTTAGCATCTGTTCACTGCTTGGTTTCTTTGCAGTTTTCAAATATACCAATTTATATGAATTATTTTACAAGATCAAAACAATTGGTCAAATAGGAAGGTATAGAAAACCCCATAACAAACAACTGTCAAATAGCTTGGCATACAGAAGGTCTCTTTCAAATGTGGGATTTTCATCAAGAAAAGATGGTTAGCATCACTAATTTTTGAGTGGTGTCCAGTAGAAGCAGCTTTGACAACAAAACTGAACAATCTGAGCTACAGGTGCACAGTATAAGACTAGATATTTAAAAAGTAGGGGAGAGGGGAAGGAGTGATCTGGGTAGCCCATTAATCTAAACTTAGTAGCATGTAAGGCTTTAAAACCAATCTTGAAAACAGAGTAATCAAAAATACAAAGCCAAATGGAAACATGAGATAAAAATGCAATGTGGGCTGGCCAAAGATGAACTTCTACATCGCATCGTATTAATCTGATGTTTTGATTTGATAAAATACTATTTTTCTGAACAACAGGAGTGTGTTAGGTCTAATCTATCTGGATCTCAGTAAAGCATTAAATATGATGCCACATAAGAAACTCAGTGGGAGATAGCACTTTGTACAATATTTGTACTAAGTCAGCAGCAGAAGCATGAATCAACTAGCTAAAGAGGAAACAATGCGTGTTGAACAAACTGTTAGACTGGAGGGAAGGTTACTAATAGAGTTCTTTAATGGAGTTGTTTGGGGACCTCTCATTTACTATTTTGATCAATGATGGTGGTATAGAAAGCGGGTGGTATAAAAAGTTGGGAGGCACCATCAATACAGAAGATGAAAAAAATCATACAGGAAGAAAAAAAATCATATATGAAGAATTAGATAACTGAAGATTATAGAAATGGCATAAAACTGAATACTCCAAAAACTACTAGGTTATGCACCTAAGGACCAATACTTTTTTGGCTATAAATCCTGAAAGCACAGGAAATGAAAAAGACCTGAGTGTTTTATTTGAGCACAGGATGACTAAGACACCTATGTGAATATGCTGAAGCTGTGAGAATGGCAAAAAGCAGTCCTAGAATGTATAAGCAAGGAGTTTCTGGTATCTATAAGGCAGAATTAGCACGATCAAATATGGCAATCGTGAGACTTCATCTATAACTGGGCTGTCCAAAAGGCAGCTCATGAGTGTTCAATTCCTTCAGTGCCAGGATGGAGGTTACAACACAGCTTTTGTAACCTCCAGAGGTTACAAAATCACCAGAGAACTGAGGTTCTAGAACAGCCTCCCTACTGAAGTAACAGAGGCAAGAATGCATCTGGTGTTATGATGCAACTTGATGGCTTTCTGACAAGGATTATATAAAAGTGGTTGCCTGAAGTAGCAAGAACCTAGCCTGATTGACGCAAGGGGGTCCCCCCTTCCAGTCATGGTTATAAAGGTTCTGACTAGTATCTAACCCTTTTTGATTCCCACTAGTCTTATTTTTAATATTAGTGTTTCAGGAAGTTCTCTGTATAAACATTGCATCTAAAAGACAGATCCTCTTTATTGGATAACTGTTGCCTTCTAACATCCATGAATGTTTCTTCTTGATACTAGAAAAGGAAAAGAGCTCCTGCCTTTCTCCCCAAGACATTAACTTGGCCCAAAGAGATATAAAGTGTTTTTTTCTATCACATCACTTAGTCTCCTCTCTAGGTTAAATAGTCATTCAAAAAATAAAATTCTCTTCATATACAAGCCCCGTTCCATCTTGGGGTGGTGGGCATGGAAACCAAGGAGATGGGGCGGAGGGCAGGGGGAGGGACTTTATTTGTCTATTAAAAACCTCTAGTTCCATAGTCAGTACTATTTTGGTAGTTTCAGAAGAAAGGCAATGAACTGCATGAGTAGAGACATTTACTGTTTCAACCCAGGATTCCTTCCTGGACAGAGTTCTGGCCTACTGGTAGAGGAAAACTTGCCCAGCTTCTGCTCAAGATAAACCTGTTCCCCAGAAGAAGGATGTAATACTCCCACATCTAACAGGTTGGCACCTTTCCATGAACACTTAATTCATTTGTTTCTCAAGTGATCCAAGATGGGTACAGGCAGTCCTCGACTTACATTTTGAGTTGCAACGTTTCGCACTAATAACATTTATAAATTGACACCCTGTTTTGACTTTACAACGCTTGATCCAATGCGATGCCATGCCAGTGAACAAGTTCACTGTGTTGCTCATCTCCCTGGAGAACATCTGTCCAAACTTTATTGGACACTTTCTTTAAGAAAGCACACAAGACTCAGAAAAACCTGCAGCCAAGAGTCCCAAAAAGACTCCAGCCAAGAACCCTTCAGAAAGTTCAACCAAGAGCCTTTCAAAAAGTCCAGCAAAGTCACCTCAAAGAAGTCCTTCCAAATCAGTATGATTGCTATTTACAATATAAATTAATGTAGCTATATTACTCATCTATAATTGATTGACTATAAAATTCTGGGGTGTTTTTGGTGAAAATAGGGTATCAGGCCTTGGTTCAGGAACTAATCCCCATTTATAACATTGTTTCTTATGAGAAAATTGGCTCCAAGTTACAACATTTCAACTTAAGACATGGTTTAAGACTTGTGTTGCAAGTCTGAGGACTGCCTGTATTTGAGGATACATGATTCTCTGCATGGTTTTACAGTATAGAGACATCCCATTTTAAGTCCTTTAATATCTATTGTCTACCAACATGAAGATATTGTTTCTGAAGAAAGGGCATATTTTCTGAGGCAAAGAGTTTTTTGCTGATATCTTTTACAGGACCAACTATGTAGTTAAATGCTAGACAAGCTTTTGGGCATAGATTAGTATGCTATGGGCTACAGCATCTCTACAATCATATTTTCCACGGCAGCTGAACTCATGCTGTTGTAAGACCTTGATTCACCCAACACCTTAGCTCACTTGGAGCCAAGTAAGAAAAAAGCAAGCAAGTTAATATTCTGTGAAATACTGCTTTGAAAGCTCAACTCTGAGCCATCACCAGCTATTGTTGCAAGGACAGTTGCTAATTTTAACCTAAATGAGTTCTCTGTATTCAGCTCCTGAAAACTGTTTTACCAAATAGTTTCTCTAGAGGTCAGCATAGCAAAGAGCATGAGACTGAATTCACATGAGAAGAGTTTCAAAATTCAATTTCAAGTAATTGTTCTGGAATAATGTGTGTTAAATTCAACACAAAAGATATCAGCATTTCCATACCATCCAAAGGGATGAAATTTAACATTTAACACCAGCAAGGCAAGATGCTCCTGAGATTGAAATATTGGTTGGGTCTCAGATGTTACAGGGCCTAAGTGTTCAGAATTCCTAGCTCCTAGACATTTAAATGAAGGAAAGGGAAGTTTCATATCCTATTTCCACGTATGCCACAGGCTTCCTGTATGACCTTTGACAGATCACTCGCTCTCTTTGCCGCTTTATCTCTCTGCTAAAAAACAAGGATAATGGCCTATATTTCAAAACATGAAAAGAGATTTTGGGATACTGTATCTGAAACACTTCCTTTTCATGTTCAGAAAAAGGACTGGTGTTCAGCTTTCCCTGTGAACTCAGACCATGTAAAGTTGCTTCAAATGGGGTATCCAAAACATGGAGGAACTAGAGCTTCTGGTCAGTTTTGGATATTTTAATTCCCCAGATGAGACCACTGTGAGGTGTTTACATCACAAAGGTGAACACTACAAGTTTATAACTGAAATATCACAGCAAAATAATTCGTGTAGGAGCTGTGGATTTCTAACACGAAAAGGTTATTCTTTAACTTTAGTTTCAAATAAAATTAAGGCACTAACCCCTATAGACAAACAATAGGAGAAATGCTTTTTAAACTGCAACCACCATTTATCCAAAACATGGACCAAATGCAGTCAAAAGAAAGCAAGTCCATATGCAGTGAAATTTTCTGGGCCATGTTAATCAATTACAAATCTGAAAGTGTCAGTGTAGTACAATTTGAGTTGGAAAATGTGCAGACTAATGCAAGTTATGTAACAAGAGAGCAGAAATGTGTGTATACATTCAACAAAATAGTGACTTTCTGGAGTACAAAGTAAAATAGTCTTTCTGTAGGCATAGGAGAACATATCAACCCCAGCTTTTCTGGGACCTAATTCTGCTCTTGTGTAAATTTTGGAATGAGCGACTTCTACAACGGTGAACTGAATGCCTACTGAATAGAGTGTAGAACACTTACGGAGAATATAGAGTGGCATAAAGTACATCAACTTAGTCATTTACACTCATTTTCTGACCATTTTCATTCAGACTTTGCCCATCCAGGACAAGCTATAGTACACTAACATTCCACATAAGTTAGTGAGCATCTAAAAGTGCCCTTGTGCAAAGAAGTCTATTTCACTTTGAAAGAATTAATCTGGAACCACTAGCCTGCTGTACATTCATACACTCTAGCTTACTGTACACTGACTTCCCCATGTAAATAAGCTTAGTGGATGGCTTACACCATCCCTTGTGAGGTTTCTGTATCCCTATGTAAATCCAAGGTAACTCCATTAAATTTACAGAGCTTATTTTGAATTTAAACTAGTGCAGCTGGGAACAGCCTGACCTCTTGCTGTATTTTTTTTATTTAGGTGTATGATGTGTTCACAGAGAAGGGCCTGGGTGCTGCTCTCAGATTTGCCAGAGGCTAGCTGTCTGGCCATTGGAAACTTAAAAATCCCTAAATAACTCAGCTGCATAAACAGGATTAAGGTAGACAAGGTTCTTTGGGTAAATCTGGTATCTTTTATTAGACCAACTCAAATAGTTGGGAAAATTCTTTAGCAAGCTTTTGGGCACAAACACCCTTCATCAGGCTAAGGAAGGATCTGTAGATGGTCTATGCTCTTAAATAGCCATCTTTACAATATTTTGAAATAGCACTCCTAAAATCTCAGGGAGACATAACTATTTACCAGCCACCATTCTCTTGGTTCTCATGTTTCTGTTAACACAAGTAAGAGCCTCCTTTGGGGAGAGGATAAATTATCATCAATTGATCCTTGGCATCTGCCACTTGTTTCTGTGGAGTCAGTGATCTGAAGTTGCTCTGAGATGTGAGTAGCTGACATCATCTTGTTTCGTTCCAAAATGGACAGAGAAAAAGATTAAGAGATAAGGAACAGTAAAAGCTACTGAGCTGACATGCAGTGCTAAGCCAAACTAGCCCTAGAACCCAAGAAGAAAAAATGTCAAGGGCATTTTCTCTGACACACAAGAAAAACCTCCATCCCCAAGCAGTTTCTCATTTTCCCCCACTGCCTCAGACAATGCAGAACAAAACTCCTTAGCAAGGTTTCTAAAAGCTGTAGGCATTTGTAGTAGTAGCATCTCTCTTCCTGTTTTTAAAGCTAACATCCTTTCACAGATGCTGGAAAATATCTTACTCTATAGTTATGATTTGTTATTGTTGCACATTTCTCCCCCTGCCCTTTTTCCAGTTGTAAGGAGTCTGAATGATAAATTGTCTTAACAGCAGCTCTGGGAAAGTCAGGTGCATGCCAGCGCCAATCAGCAGCATCTTGGATGCAACCTCTTTAAGCCAACCACATTAATTCTGCCTGTCTAGTGTGCAGCAGTACAACTGATTTTTTTTTTTGTTTGTTTGGGTCCAAAACAAAGAAGTTTTCAGGAAACTGTTTAGTTTTCAACTGCACTTCTACAAAGACATTGTTTCTCCCTGCACAACTGCACACCCCAAGACCATGTGTATAATGAGCTAGGGTAACTTTCTCATTTCTTATGAATTCCAGCTTTGGTTAAACACACACACACGTGCTTGCATGCGCTGTTCCCCTCACTCCCCCACAAAAAAATCATTTAACCCAGAGAACGACATGGAAGTCATTTCAGATTTCTGTTAAACAGAGAAGCAGAGATCGTGAAAAGAACATTTTGCTAATTGTTACTAGTGTAAGAAAGCTAACAATATTAACCATCCAAATAAATGATCACTGTTCTCTTGTATGGTCCTGCTTATCATCATTTCACTGTAGCAAAATAAAGTTGGATGTGCCTTAACTGAGCCAACAATTCTAGATGTTCAGAAGCACAGATATGGGTCTCTCCTCAAAACCTCTTGTTTTTTGTTTTGATATCTGACTTCTTCCTCTCTCTCTCAGGCTCCACCATGTTCCTTTGACATGGGAACCAGGTTTGTAGCCCAGCATCACTGCAATATTTTCTGATAGTTACAAGATTCTGATTGAAAGTTAGACTCACGTGCATCCAGAATCACAACATCAACATCAGTGAAGTTATGCTGGTGTAACAGATCAGCATCTGGCCGTGGGTTTGAAACACCATACGTTGGTGTCTTGAGTGACTTTCAAGTGAAAGACTCTGTTCCCAATTTCCACGTCAATTCAGAGTTATTTGATTGTTAAAATTAAGTGCACCTAGTGGTACAAGAGCAGTAGCAGGCTCTATCATGCCAGGTTTACAGTAAGGTGATTAGTATGTAATTCAAATAAGTTTCTAATGATTTACACTGGTGTGGGGCTAGCATATTTCTAGTTTTTAAAAGAAACAAAACACCTGGGGTGGGGAAGTATATGACTGGGGGGGGCTCAGCCCCTGGCCATGCTGCTGCCCCTCACTCCCAAGCCACAGCCTCCCCCTGTTCCCTCAGCCCTGCTGCTGCCCCTCACTCCAGTCCTCCACCCCCCTGGGCCATGCTGGTGCCCCTCAATTCTCACCTGCAGCTCCCTGCTGCCCCCTAGCCCTGTAGGGCCTCTCGGTCACTCTGTCCCTGTGAGCAAGGGCACTGGCCCCGTGCTGCCAGCCTGGCCATGCAACTCCCTGCTGCCCCCAAAGGGCACCCCCCCTTCTCCTTCCCCTGGTGGAGGGGCACACACCTCTCCACCCTGAGCCACTGCAGATCCCAGCACCCAGGCAGCTTTCCCCAGTGCCAGTAGGCACCTGCCCCCCACACCCATCCCCTCCATACCTCTCCCCACCCCCATACACACAGTGCCACATGCCCCACACAGCCGCCCAGACTGTTCCCAAGCCCTGGCTCTCCAACTCCTGCTCCCCATAGACATACCTGCATCCAGCTACCAAGGCTTCTACTATTATCCTGCTTGGCTGCATGCCAGCCACATGCATGCATGTGCACAAACACACGTGGTGCCCCTTCCTCCAACTGCCCTCCCCCCCCCCGGCCCAAGCAGCTCCTTGCTAGGGTAAGCCAGAAAGTGCCAGGAAAAAGCTTTGATGCTGAGCAGAGCAAAAACCTGGACATTTGTTTATATTTTTTTTAAAAACACCTGGACAGAGACTGGAGAACCCAAGAAGAGGACATGTCCGGGAAAATCCAGACATATGGTAACCCTACACTGGTGTGAAGTCAGAACTGCTTCCAACACCATAGTATCTAAGGGTATAAATAGATGTTGACAAATTAAGCAGATCAGCTGTGCCAGGATGCATTGCCTGTTGTCCCACCTGTTGATCCTGTACGACAATAAGCAATGTGTTCCCTGCTTGCAGAAATGTACCCCAAGGAATTTCAGGGGCACATCTGTAAGCAGGGAAACTTGCAGGCTAAGGGTCTTGGATGGTAATTGTGGGTCCACTTCTAGAGTCTGATCATTATAATTTACTGACATTGTCACTAGAAAAAACAAACAAAACACAAACCATACACAAAAAAACAAACCAGAAGAGGGACAGATTCTGTTTAACAGGCACCTAACACCTGGACCACTGTTATTTAATATCTTCATCAGAGATTTGGACGAGGGTGTGGAGAGCACCCTCTCCAAGTTTGCAAATGATACCAAGTTATGGGACAAAGTTAAACACACCACAGGGCAGGGAGCAGATACAGGCCAATCTGGACAGGTTGGATCAATGGGCGGGACAAAATAGGATGCAATTCAAAGATAAATGTAAGGTACTCCACCTAGGGAGGAGGAATCCCCAGCACACCTATAGGTTGGGGGGTGACCTCCTCAGCAGCTCAGAGGCTGAGAGATCTTGGAGTCATAGTTCACTCCAAGGTGAACATGGGCCGGCAGTGTAATGAGGCCATCAACAAAGCACCTTGTCGTGTACTAGCAGATGCATGACCAGCAGATCAAGAGAGGTGATGCTCCCCCTCTATGCAGCATTGATCAGGCCACAGTCGGAGTACTGCATCCAGTTTTGGGCGCTGCACTTTAAGAAAGACATGGAGAATCTGGAGAGGGTTCAGAGGGGGGCCACTCACATGATTAGTGGCCTCCATGAAAGACCCCACGAGGGGAGGTTGAGAGATCTGGATCTCTTCAGCCTTCAAAAGAGACAGCTGAGGGGAGACCTTGTAGCTGCTTATAAGTTTATCAAGGGAGGACAACAGGGAATTGGAGAAGCGCTATTTACCAGAGCGCCCCAGGGAGTAACTAGGAATAATGGGTACAAACTAGTGGAGAGTAGATTTAGGTTAGACATTAGGAAGAAATTTTTTTACAGTAACGGTGGCCAGAATCTGGAATGGGCTTCCAAGAGAGGTGGTACTATCACCTAACTTGGAGGTCTTCAAAAGGAGGGTTGATAGTCACCTGGCTGGGGTCATCTGACCTCAGTCCTCTTTCCTGCTAGGGGGTCGGACACGATGATCCATTGTGGTCCCTTCCCACTCTACAATCTATGAATCTTAAAACCATGCGGTATGCAATAAGCAACCCTTATAGAAAAGGTTGCTGCTAATGGTTCTCAGCCTCCATTCCCTCCTGTGTTTCAGACTACAGAAGTCATGCTTTCATTAAATTTAACTTTCCTCCGTGAAAATTTAAAAAAAACCCCAACCCTTCAAAAATGAAAATTTACAGGCAACGTTCTCCAAATGGAAATATGGTATGTATATAAAGCGAAGCTGAAACAGGGTTTCTACAAAAACTTTTGTAAGGAGCTTCACATAAAAATGCTACATAGGAGCTAAATACTGCATCACTGCTTTAGTGTGACCAGTTATAATGTTAGGAGCAGCAAAGAGCAGCATGAGCTAGAAGAAGTAGATGTCCTACAGCACCACACTCTTCAATCTGTGTTTGCCCTTTGAGTTTCTTGCTCCTCCTACCATACAGCTGGGTGGGAACCAAGTCATAGCTATTGTTTTTTTATTCTAGCCTAGGGATAAAGGAGCCTGGGACATGAACCACCCACCTTTCCCTGAAATTAGCCATCACTGGTTTTCTACACCACCTTCCCAGAACAGGAGGGGAATGAGAAAAGCTTGCTGCTGGGCCTCCCCAGGTATCTTAATACTCAGCCACCGAGGCTTACTGCTGTTGGGCTTGTTTTCATTGCAGAGGTTGCAGTTGAGGTCTTTCCTAGTTTTTACCATCTCTATTTCCCTGTGCTGCACAACAGCATCAACAGAATTGTGTCTCATCACCTTCAGCACAGAATGGGAGGCCATATGAATGAGGAGGAAACCTTAGGCAATTTTCAGGCCACTGGTCCAACTACTTTGTACCTTCACTGAAGCTTGCAAGAGCAAAAAGTACTAGTTTAGGCTGCAGTTTTTATAACACTGTATTCAGCAGCTCTGACCAGGTCTGGGCAAAACACTTGTTAGAAAAAAAACCCACCTGACTAGTCTGTGTAAACACTGAACAATGCCAGCAATGGTGTTAAACTAGACGTGTTGGAATATGTGTTCACACAGCTGGGGGTAACAGGGGTGAACTAAGGTGTGGCAGTCGCTACACCTGTTCTACAGGCTGCACCTGTGCTCACCACTGCCCTTCATTCAGGCCTATGTAAGAGCAAAAGCCTAAGCTCATTCTGGGCCAGGGAGCAGTAAGGCATCTGGACAGGTCCAACTCTATCACTCCAAAGAACGCTCCCACCCCTGCCGCTGTGCAGATACTTCCCAGTTCTAGAAAGAAAATCAGGTTCCCAAGTCCTTTCCTTGCTCTACCACTCAATACTCAATTAAAAATAGAAAAGGAGGAAAGAATGGCTCTGAACACTACCAAGTCCTGTAAGTGGGGCAGGGGTCTTTTTTGAGCCCAGGTAGGTTCTATATTGTCTTTTTCACTCCACTTCTACAAATGGCAGGCAGGCACCCTATACAACAAAGAGAAACCGAGGCATTTCAGGCAGCTTCCCCCATGTGGGAAGGCAAGCAACCTGCTCTTACTAATGTATGGGGGAACAAATAGGGTGGAAGGAAGGCATTTTGGATCCCTTGTGTCATTTATCCTATGGGCCTCTAGACAGAGGGTAGGGATTGTCTGTTGAATGGAAAGTGTAAAAAGTTGCTTCTTTGTTGTCTCTATGTGTGTTTTGTCTCATCTTTTATATCTCAAGCTTCTCAGGGTAGGGATTATTTTGTTCTATGCTTGTAAACTATACAGCACAGCAGGGCTTAGATGCTTCTGGTTCATAAATTATAAAAAGCAGTAGTTTAAAAACTTTTTAAGGTGACTTTAGAATGAAGCCATCCTTATTTCCAAGTTGTGAATTGAAGTGGTTATTGGATTGATCCTACAACATAGCTTAAAAACCACATCTGGCTTCTCTAGTAGCTCAGGTTATTTGAGTGATAAAACTTGAAAGATCCCCTTACACGTTGTTAGGCCAACATAGCCCTCACTTCGGTCTAAAACACTGTTTGCCCTTCTAACTATAAAAGGCTAAAAGATGGTTCTAATCCATCTGTAAGGCCCAAATGAGAGCAAGGCTGGCAGCTGAAAAAAGAAAAAAGAGAAGACAGTGCCCAGAGGAGAAGGAAATGCATCCTTTAAACAAACAATATTATCTGTTAGTTTCATAAGTCAGCACTAAATAAATAGCAGTAAAAGGTGGGGGCTATCAAGACTACAGGCTTATGAGAGATGGATCTATTTGGTCCAAAATTGGCAAATAACCAGGAGTGCCTGTCAGCACCTCATTAACAAACTACACTGAAAACCTTCCAGCTAAGGAACTGGAGAGCAACTTACAAACATTTAGGCTCAAATTCCTTCCATCCTGGAGAACTGTACAGATAAACTGATACACACTAGGGTTAAGGCCCATGCAGAAACAAAACCAGAGAGAACTGACACCCTCACACACAATACTTAGAAAGACAAGACTCTCCAGAGCTAAAGCCAATACTAATCCCTACCTGTTCTGGAAGGGATATTAAACATGCTTCAGGATTTAAAAACCATCTCTAATTCATGAGGATAAAGAGAGATACCTTGATGGGAGAGTGACAATCTTCATCCCATAATGATGTGCTTGCTTGTTCCTCTCTTCTTCCATCAGGGAATGGATATTGGATGAGAAGGAATACATCTTGGATTGAGTACAGTCGTTCCTATGTTCCCTTGCTCTGGCTATTACCTCAGTTAGATGATGATATTCTATAACAAAAGTCAAATATCAGTAGATACTGCTGTTGTTGGGTATTTGAACCACTACTAGTTAAGCAGTGCAGTATTTTCTTAGGCTATATCTACTATTACATGGCCTGGCACCCAGAAGTGCTGGTGGTAGTCAGCAACCTCTATATCCAAGCCGTCTCAATATATATACACTTGGGGACCTCTGGGGCCCACACATGGCTCCATTACAGTAGCTCTGCCACCAGAGTGCAAAGTGTACCCTGGGACGGTATCAGAGGTTAAGTGAACTGTAGCAGTCATCCACAGGCACCTTCACTTCTGCTGCTTCCCATCAAAGAGCTGGAGTACATACCAGCAGAAAGGAAGGTCCTGCCATCACAGAGGGGCTTTGAAAGTGCTTGTATTCAAACTTTTCCTGGAAAAAACCATTAGTGTGGGCTAGGCCTTATTTTTATAGGTGTAGTATTCTTCTTCCTTTTTACTGAAGAATAGATTAGGTCAGTGGTAATCAATCTCTGACCCCCACATGGGACTCCCCCCACAGGTCCAGAAATGTGGTGGCAGTGGAGTGGCTGCAATTAACATCCTCCCATTCACCAGGGCCTGGCCTTGCATGCCACAGATAGCCACCCACAGACTGATCTCACACCACCCATGGGGTCAAAAAGCTGGGCACCACTGAATTAAAAGCCATGCTCCTTTGAGACGATTGTACTTGAAAGTATTTTCCAGGAATTTAGGTACACCACTGAATACTTGCACTTTAAAAGTTATAATGCGGTAATGGCTTTAACTCTATTAACCTGAAGCATTTAGCTATAGCACCTGTTGATCCGACCTGCTTCAGGGCTGCTAGCAGCCAGCAGGCTGCAGAACATGAACCATTTTATGAAGTTCAGGCTGCTGGCTCTTTAGCTACGATATTCAACCTCTCTGCCAGTATTGCACACAATTTGAAAAAGTACTTTAAATGATGCACCCTCACAAAGCCTTCACATGCATCATCTGTGATGGCAAAAAAGGCAGAATACAACATCAGGAAGAAACCATAGCATGAGGAATGCCTTTTAGGACAGCGTTTCAAAGGATGAGCGCTACATCTCTAAGACATAAAGCTTATCTCTGACAGGAACATCAGAGCTTTTGTTTCTGTGTATGCTACTGCCAAGAGCACCACCAAAAAGTCTGTTACATCCTGGTGTTTCTTTTCTTTTTGCTCTTCTGTATGGGAGGCCCAGCAACAAGCCATTTCTCATTCCCCTCCTATTCTGGGAGGGTAGCATGGAACAAAAGTATATCAATTAGAGGTATCTATAATCAAGTACAGAAACTAGAATAAGAATGACTGCAGAGATTATAGTCTCTGTAGATTATCATAAGTAATTATTGATATGTTTGCAAATGTAACTATATCATGCCTTAAATTCACTGCAACAGCAATGCCACTTCACTTCACTAAAGGAACAGGGCACAGAACTGTTTTTTCTCAATTTACTGTGATAGCCCAAGTCAGTCTTTGTATTGCTGTATCCAGTTTTGCCATTGGTGAAATGAGGGATATCTGCACACCTTTGAAAAACTCTGGAACACGTGCTGTTGCTTTAATTCATGGACAATAAGAGACTTATTCTTAAAATAATGTCTTAAAACCCATTTAGTTTTCAAATCCTTTTAAGGGAATTTTTTTGTGCATCTGAACCCACACTTCACAGCACAATATATACAAGAGTTTCCAGTCACTTCTGTTTTGTAACAGCTTTTCAGAAAAACTTTGATTCCAGAATTTCACAATGAAACATTTTAAAAAGAGTTTTTTCCTTTTTTTTTTTTTTGGTTATTCCCAAGCCCACGTTTAGTTAGCTGCATATGTTCTGTAGTGGAAGAAAGTGATTACATATTTTCCATAATATCTGGACAGTTTCAAGAGCACTCTAGAATCTGCTTATTCACTAGGAAAGAGTTTAAATTGTAGTCTACCTCCTCCCCCTTGCAACTCTACTTCATACAATAAAAGGTGGGCACAGTTCAAAAGCACTTAGCCCCAACCCTCTGAATGGGGCTCCTTAAATAAAAGAAGGTGGATCCAAATCAGCCTTAGTTGTAGTTTTTCAGAAATAAAATTTACAGCTAAGGTACTGAAAAGAAGTTCACTCCAGCGTTTTGTTTCTCTTATCCCTTTGCTTTCACAGAGTGTTTTTCATCCAGAAAGATCTTCAAGCACCTTATAAGCTGTAGCCCTTCCCAAAAGTACTCTCTATTTGTTTTTAAATAACTATAAGTTGTGCTGCAATATTGCACTGGCAAGAAAGTAGTTAACTCAAAAGTACTAGCAGATAAGTGTTTGTGCAAATTGTCAGATTACAGCCTCAAATGTCAACTAAGCTGAATCTCTTTAAGTAGTCAGGCTTTAAATAAACCCAGCAACACAGCAAACCAGCCATCACTGCTTTACATAGAAGAGAGCTTAGAAAAGAACATATTGAATAATTTTGGAGGAGCAAACACACATATACATGCATACACATATATATTTACAGACACACATAAAGGATACTGTGGTAAGCCTGTATTTTTCCAAAAAGTGACAAATCTTTGATGACCAAACAGGCAGACAGAACTTTGGTTTGTAGGGTCAGCCATGAAACCAAACAACGTTAGACCCTGCTGCAAGTATGAATTAGTGTTGTCAGATTTTGGCACCTCCGGCTTCAGTCTAAGTGTTTCAGGAAAAAGCTATGAATACTGACCCATCACCACCTAGATTTTTTTTCCTCTACTTCTAACCATTAACACTGATTTTCCCAAGGCAAGGGGAAACATTTCAGGAATTACACTGTGAGGCAACATGAAGTACTTAGATGAGTCAGAAGAACTCATTACAACTCTCTAGTTCCCCAAGTTTCCTGAAAGTGGGGAGAATGGGGAGGGAAAAGGTTATTATCTGCCTCTAATATGGAGAGCCACAAGTGGTAGACACTAAAGAGAAATGGTTTAAATAGTTTACCAGGTGTCAGCAATATATGGCCCATGGAGGCAGAGGGCCTTGTCTATGCCTGTGTCCACAGCACAGCCAGGCAGCTGAAAGCTGTGCCTACACTGCTGCCACTTCCCCTGATGCCCCTGCTCCCTGGCTGTGGCTAGAAAATGACATGTAGAGGTTTGTTTTTAGGAACTGGCTTGTAGGTAAAATATATATTGTATTAGAACAATGGTTTAAGAGAATGGCAAGCGTTAACTGATTTCTAAAAGCCTGTTTTGTCACAGTTTCACAACCTTCAGGGAAGACAGAATACCTGCAGCCAACGGATATATGCATCCTGGGAGACTGAAAACATCCAAGCTTTATTTTCATAATAGAGAGGCCTGGTTCCGAGGTATGAGTGCCCACTTGTGAACACCCTTGGGATTTCCAGTTTCAAATGAAATGACCATATTAAGGTGTGTGCACGTGATAGGCTTATGAAAATAGGATTTTGGTTGAGACACCAGAATGTGGACAGTATGACGACCACAAGAAGATCAACCCACGATGCCCAAAGATGAAGTTATTGGAGGAGAAAGAATACAAAAGGAGTTTTCAAAACAGCAAGCGGGCACTTGGCATCAGCCCCCGACCTCCAAGGTTGCTGATGTCGGACAGTCACGTGAAGAACCTCAAGGTGGCGTTTATGTACCAGCCAGATGGACCGTTCACCTTGTATATATTCTGGGCACAGGGGAATTTGGGTAATGTACACTGTAATCATGTTGCTTGCTTTGCCTGCATTGCTTATTCCCTATCAATAAAATTTGCCTATTATCAGTCAGAGGAATTGCGGTCGATCTGAAGCTTGTGCTCACCTGGAGCAAAGTATCAGGCCTGGGTTGTGAATCCAGTGCCAACAGTGGGATGGATGCAGCTTCTAGCTGGTGGGGAGCTGTGCTGAAGCCAGGCAGCTGACTTGCTGCCAAATTCACCCAGCCCACATTGAACCAGTTTGGTTGTTCCAGCCTGTAGGTTATTAAAGGTTGCCAGCCACTGTATTTCATAGTTCTTTGTCAAGCTGTTTATATCATTATTAAGTGCAGTACTTATCTGAGGTGGTAAGGATGGGTAATTCTACTTGATAGGCTGAAATTTTGAAATGCTTCCATTCCGCACTGGAACCAAAGCAAACTGTTTTCATGAAGTAGGATTGTGTCCAAAAGGTCAGGTTCAATCTTGACCTCTGGAACTTGCCAAAAGTCCACCCTGGACCTCAACCCATAACTGTCAAAAACTATCAAAACAGTTCCATGTCACTGAAGTGTTTTGGCTTCAATGACAGCATTTTGACAAAAAAAAAGGTTCTTCCAGATGTATTTCAACCATTTTCAGATTTCAAGCAAAGATTAGTTTTTCCTTTAGATGAGCCACTTTGGCACCCATTCCTGTTGTTCAACGTTAGCTACAAATTTAGGCTGCCGCAAAGTGCTTGAGCATGCTTCTCGTATGAGTCATTTCTTTTACAAAATTGCCAACCTATTTCAGTAATAGCACTGCTGAAAGACTGGCACGATTGTCTGAAAAATGTGATTTATGCACATGGCTATTGTGTGGCTGGAGAAGCCAAGGCATGCAAATTGATTACTGGACTCTAACAAAAGATAAGTGCAAACAAGTTCAGACTAGTATAGAGGCCATTAGAATTCCACTGTGTTGGATTTTGCAAGTTGATTCATAGTTCCTTTAAGTCCTCCAGAGAAAACTACAGTTGCAAACAGGGTGTTGGAAAACATTATCAGAAGAGTGACACAAAGCTGCAGATATGGTTCCAACTCTTTCTCCCCACTGCCTGTGGGTTAAGGAAGAATACATTTCTGAATAGTAAAGGACATGGATCACACTTGCCTAATTTCTGACAGCTCTTCAAAGATGCATGGACAAAATGAAATGAAGTCTTCACATTTTCTCAAGCAGGAAACAACTTTGACCACCTGAAACCTGAGATTCTGCTCCTGCCTTTGTCTAAGGTAATTTGCATCATCACAGCCTCACAGGAGAGCTGAGGCTCCTTACCAGTTAAGAACTGCTGCCCAGAGGATGTTTCCATCTATTGACTCCTCCGTGAAATCCTGTGAAATACAAACTTTTATTTCTACCCAGGAGAACTTTTACAATCTTTTCTCTGACGCCTGGTTTTGAAGGGTGTTTGCGCTTGAAAGCTTCCAATTATAAGAATTTTTTTGCAAAAATCTTGTTGGTCTAAGAAAAGATATCACCTCTGTCCACGAGCCTTGATGGCTTTGGACAAGATGAAGCTCTTCCAAGCCATATCAAAACAGGCTATGATGTTACAGCAGATGCTTTGTCTAGAACATGGGATATCAAGCTCACCTGGCTCCATGGGGACTGAACCCAGATTACAGGACAAGTAGCATCAGGGATCCACAGGATTCAGCGCTTATCTCCTACTACTAAACACTCCCTCCCCCACAGTGGAGCTCTGTATTCTGCATTTGGCAGATCTTCCTGTGGACCCTCTTCTGCTTCCACCCACGAATTCCCAACTCCTCTAGGAGTCCTGCAGGTCAGATTATACAGCTCCACAGTCCAGACCTGGCATATGGGTCATATACTTGACACTCCTGGTCATAAGCAAAGATGAGGAGAAAGCAAGATGGGCCTTACTGAGAAATGAATTCAAGCTCCATACACCTACCTTAGAGGTGATCCTTAGAGCTCAAGTTTTCTACAGAATAAAAAAAAAATCCTCAAACTCCCAGCATTTCTTCAGATTTTAGGTGGAATCTTGCAAGACGTCAGCAGCTAGAGGAGTTTTCCTCTAAATGCTCCACATTTAGAGGAAATCCTTACAACTTTCTTTGTAAGCATTTGCCAGCCATTACTTTGCAGCAATATGAGATTACCAGTGGCATGGGACAGCAATTCAGACACTGAGTTAAATGGGTCACTGGCTTTATCTGTTTAAAAATTCAGTGACCTAAAAGCAATCCTGGAAAGAAAGAATAGTCCTAACATTGTTTTACAAGATAATCAACTCTAAATGTTCTTAGTTAATCTAATAGTCAGCATAACTAAAACAGAAACGCCTAACAAGAATTGTTTGCCAAGAGGTGGTCTCCTTTCACATATCCTTTAACCAATTTTCAAGAATGCCACCTAAAATTACTACATGGTCTCAAACTATAACTAGAAGTTACTCAGGAGAAGAGGAATCTATATGCATATCAACAAGGTTTAGTACTAGTTTTACATACACCTTGGCAGACTGGACCATCTTCAGTTGTGATCAGCTACAGTGTATTCCCGTGGAGAGGCCAGATCCTCACATGTGGGATTTAACAGGAGGTGGTAAAAAGGCTAATAAGATTATAGCACAATTCAAGGACTTCATGGAATCTGCATCTACCTTTCCAACAAGTCACTCTTCCCTTCATGAGGATAAATGGGGAAGCTTGCAGCATGCAGGAAGTTTAAAAATAGCTATCCGTAAGCTTTAGAACTTTTTAAGGGAGGACAAACCGGAAGGGGAATCTTACCAGACTTCCCCCACAAAAAAATCTCAAGCCATTTTCCCTTACAGATTTCACAGATTCAAATCATCCTTCAATTTGCCATATAAACACAAAGAAATATAGTCCAACTCACAGAAAGTTTAGAGTACATTGATTTTAGCAGGTGTGATTACAGTAAGCCAGAACCTTAATGGTGAAATGTTTAAGTTCACAGATGGAAGAGTAGCTGCAACAGAATACTGTACAGACAAAATGGGAGAGTCTATTAAATGGAAAAGCAAATAACATACTTACCTTACAACAACATGTCTATGTCTTGCAGAGAAAATCCAAACAATTCATAAGACTCCTCAAGTGTGAAACTCCAAACAGTATGCCTCAAAACAAGCACAGAGGTCAAGCAACTTTAAAAGAAAGGAAGACTGTGAGAACCAGAAACAGTCCTCAGATCACCCAGAGCTCCTTAGTCATAAGGTGCAAGTATTTTAAGGAAAGAATACTGAGTATTACATTTGATGGCAGCTCTTACGCACAATTACTGGCATTATTGTATCCAATAGTTTTTACTTTGAAACAGAAATTTTAACACAGAGCTTTCTATTTTTAGTGATTTTCTGGGACACGTTGATCTTAATCTATTCCTTCGCTGCTACCCGAAGGAGAACTTGGTACTGCACAAAATGCAGAGGCAATTACTCAGGTCTGTTCTGAGCTTTTGACATGTACATAACTCAGGCTAATAAGGTTAAAGCCAGAATTCTGTTTCACTGATGCATGTAGAATAACTGAATACTCAATTTTATTAATCCATGATAGATTGTGTCAGCTTTGCTAACACACGCTTTGTTTCTTCATCAATTAACACTGCACAAGCATTTAAAAAAATGGAAGTTTATTTTTCTCTCCATGGCTCAAATAGCAAATAAAAAGAATTGGGTAAGGCATCAGCCATGACAAGTTCCCTGTGTCCAGTGGCTTCATAACACCTCAGTTCCCATATACAGTTCTCAAAATAAAGTCACAATGTTAGTGGTTAAACTCCCTGGTTAACCAGACTGGAAGTGAGCACACAGGAAGATGAAGACTGGCTTACTTGGCTGTAGTTACATGAGTAACTTTAATTCTGCACATGGTAGTTACTAAATGTACATACAAAATTCCTTATTGATAAATATTTAAACATGACAAATGTTATTTCTGAAGAGTTGAGTCCCTAAAATGTCTATTATTAGCTAACATGTCAATTACATATTTGTTTCCTAGTTTGCTTGAACACATTTTGAACTGTCAGTTATAGGTTTACACATGTATAAAAAAAGTAATATAGTTTGTGGAATTGAGCTAGCCTTCCCTACTCTAAAATAAGTCCAAAACCTCCAAAGATTCTGGCATATTTTTAGTTAAGATGCAGCGTACTAACAGTGTGCTAGTATTCTTTCCACTCTGAAGCAGCTGAGGCAGTACATTTCATTTGGGATTTTTAGATGCCCATAGTAAATATTTCCGAAATGCAAAGCATGTTTGATATCAACATTAAACTAGAAAAAGTAGCTACAATGTTCCCCATCATCAACACAAACTAGACTAAACAGTACAAAACCTACAAGTAGCTTCAGCATAACACACCATGTTCCCATAGTTTAGTATTAGGAGCACAAAAGGAAGAAATTAACTGATGACACCAGAATTTCCCAGACCACACCTTAACGCAAAACACATTAGTGCTACGGAACGAGCTCCACTTTGCTCAAGTCCAGGGGCTTTTAACACCTACAGACATTGACTATTTGCAAACGGGTAGTTTCAAGGTATCAGCACATTAAGAGGTAAATACCCATTTTGGGCATACCTGTGCCATACCACTTATGGACTTCAACTTAAATCTATCCTGACCCTTCAGTTTTAAGATACCATATCATTTACTAACTTACAGGTGACAAAATGTGCTCTGGATTACTCAGAGGACCAGAGTATGGCACACATTTTAAAAGCAGACACTGCTAGTTGACAGCTAGTTAGCGAGATTGTTCAGATAACTGCACTTCACACTAGAGCACACTCTACTA
>NW_017729006.1:31459811-31474897 GCF_001723915.1 Gavialis gangeticus | reverse complement strand
TAACTTACAGGTGACAAAATGTGCTCTGGATTACTCAGAGGACCAGAGTATGGCACACATTTTAAAAGCAGACACTGCTAGTTGACAGCTAGTTAGCGAGATTGTTCAGATAACTGCACTTCACACTAGAGCACACTCTCCTACTGATGCACAGGGACACTGTCTCCATGCAACGAGTTGACAATACACCCTTGACTATGTAACCTGCTATTTCTATGTGGGTTTTTTTAAAAATTAAGGCATATTTAAATGTTTCCATATACAAGATTATACCACTTTAAGTTGAATCACGTAATGCAGATCCATGTATAAATGACTCCCAGTATAAGTTATGCAAATATACCACTCTTTTATAGTCTGCTTATCTCCACAGCAAGAAAACTCCATACCAGTTAGTTAGGTATCATGTTCACAACTGTAATTTTCAAGGCAGTAGAAGACAAGATGAAGTGACAATTCTTAAATGATATAAAATTTATGCTTTACAAGAAATCAGAAAGTACTACTTCTTTCTGTTTACAAAAAAGACTGCCTATGAAACACTACATTCAGAAGAAATGTGATCATGTAGGCAATTATGAAATGGGTTGAACTCTGCTTCTCTGGAAGCCACATTAATTTTTCAGTGAATTTGACTTTCAGTGCAGTTCCAATTCATGCTTTTAGTGATACATTACAATTTCCAACATGTTAGGATAATTTCAGTCATTTGAGCCTTCAATGGCATGCTTATAAATTATGGGTTTGGTATTTTTTTAGTATGGTCAAGGTAGGAAAGGAATTCAGGACTTTAATTATAAAATGCAGCATCTTTCTCTGATCCTCTTAGCTAGGCTTTTCCTTTTCTTCTTCCCATTCTTCTCTTTGCTGTCTTCCATCTTTCTGGCTCTTATTTCTCTCATCAAGTCGAAAAATACCTAAAATTATAAAAACAAATGATAACACACATGATTTATTGATACTTATATGCTGAGTGAACATAAATGATGATATTTAATGCATCTTGTTTGAATGAGAAAGTCCCAAAATAGGTTCCCCTTGCTTTATGCTGTACATGCAATCTTGGATAACGGCGCATAAGTAGAATATGCATAAAGGGAACCCACTTTACAATGCAACAAATAGGGATACATTCCAAGACCTCGACTGTACTGACCCCCAGACCCATTTCTACCACTTTTACAAGACAGTTTTGGTACTCACCAACAGCAGTTTAACAGCATGCTGTGCTTTGCACCCAGCTGCAGCTGCCCTGGGAGCAGCGCCACTGGGTTGCACTGTGCCCCCTGCCCACCCGTGGCGAGATGCACATGGTGTCGCGTTGCTCCTGGGGCAGCTGTAGCTCTAGAAGCATGGGCACCAGCTGCCCTGAGTAGCAGGCTTCCACTACACCGATCGAGTGAATTTACCTTGCATATAAAATGGATTTTTGGTATAAAAAAGGTCACTGCATAAAAGTGAATTTGCACAGACAGAACCACATAAAGCAAGGGAAACTTGTACCTACAGAAGGCCTGGGTGAAAGGACAACTAACCTTAAGTTAACCTTACTCCTCTTACTAGTTTTCCAAGGACATGCAATTTTTTCAATGTCTGGTTGGTTCACCCCTTCCTCTGACATTGAGCCCCATCTATTCCCAAGATCACAGATTCATAGAAAAGTAGCTTTGGAATGGACCTCAGAAGGTCATCCAGTCCAACCCTCAGGAATAGGAATTTTAGGAATAGTCTGGTCTGATCTATTCCTAAAGCTACACAATCAACTCTGTCAGGACCCCCCTACTACAAAGCAAACAATCCATACCAGCATGACCACGGAATAAGATTCCTTCTTGATCCCAAATGTGCTAATTATTCTGACTCTGAGTGAAAGGGAAAGATTCTCCAACTAGGAACCTCCAAGCACTGTCAGATCCCAGTAAAAATCCTGAGCCTTAGGTGTAGCCAACATCTAATATTTCTGACCAAGGCCAACTGCCCCCCTCCCCACCATGCATAGCAACAGGTGGGGAAAAAATTCCTTCTCAGCCCTCTGTGGCAAACAGCAAACCTCAGAAGTGTAGGAAAAAAAAACAGACACCCTCCCATGCTGCTCTACAACTTAGGGACACCAAACATAACTCTACACATCACACCCTCTAACAGCACAGTTCTCCTTTCTGCACCCCCTCTATAAACTTCTCTCAACTCCTTTAATGTTTTTTCATAACTAAATTAGTTGCACCTCTTCTTTCATCTTGTGCTGCCAACCTGGTTCTCTCCAATATCCATCTGCTCTGGGCTGCATAGCTCTTCTTGTGATCTCCCAGCAACGTGCATATGGAGCGGCTCCCAAGCTTCCAACTGCTACTCTTTATAGCACACTCTAGGCATAGCTACTCCCTAGACCATTTGCTGACCAATGCTTATCCATCCTCTTTGAAAGTCACCAATGAAGGACATTCCAACACTTCCTTAAGCAGTCTATTCCACTGCATCACTGTTCTAATAGTGAAGATTCCCCCCCTTCCCCTCCCCGATATTTAATCTAAATCTACTTTGCTGCAACTTCAAGCCACTGGTATGTCATGTTTTCTGCAGCAATGCCACATTTGGGATCAGGAAGCTTGTTTTAAGGCCTTCCAAAATGCTACAAGACTAAATGCCATGCCCCCATCGAGTCTTTAAAGCTTACTTCCATTTCTTACAGGAAAATATAGCTTAAATCATAGCATAGTTGACAACTGCAACTTTAATTGGTTAACAGAAGCAGATAGAACTATCTAGTTCCTGAAGTCTCATTTTTACTAGATCAGGTACACACTAAGATACTTTATTCTGTTTTGCAGATTCCATTCATGATTCAAGTCTAAAAACTAGGGATAAACCAATAAAGATCTTCTTGGCCGATAGCAATAGCTGATTATTCACCAGACATATTGGCCAATACTGATCCAATAGCTGATTTACAGGAGCACAGCTGGGCAGTGTGGAGAGCAGTGCCCTGCAGGTAAGTCTGTGGAAGGGATAGGGGGCAGATTGAGGCCCCCACAGTGAGGGAGAGAGTAGTGCAGGGGAAGAGGACACTGCCCAGCCAGGGCAGTGAATGGGACCCTGGGGCTGCAGCAGGGAGTGGGACAGAACTGTGGGCAGTGCAACCAGGGGATCAGAGTCCTGGCACTTAAAAACGGTGGTGGGGGTGCTTGAACTAAAGCTCAGCCACCATTTTTAAGTATGGGGATGCTTTTAGGAGCGTGGTGAGGGTGGAGGTGGGCTGCCTGCCATGGGCTTTCTGCCCTGCTGCCTCTAGAGCTGCATGCTGGCCATGTGTCCCCTGCCTGTCCAGCAGTGGAAGGCACAACTCACCAGCACCACTGCTGCCAGACAGGCAGGGGATGCATGGTCAAATGCAGCTTGCAGGGCAAAGGCAGCGGGACAGAGAGTGCTAAGCCCACAGTGGGCAGCCCGCCTCCACCCAACACACATGCTAGCCCATGCCTCCCCCATGGGTGTGTGCAGCAGCAAGGAGCCGCCCCACTCTCCACCCCCGTGGCTCTCTCATTCCCTGCTCCGGCCCCAGGGTCCCATTCATTGCCCTGGCTGGGTAGCACCCATCCAGAAGGCATATTATATTTATTGGTGACCATCAGCTACACCAGCAAGAAAAAGTTGATAGCCTATAATGTTAATTTTCCTTTTATTGGTGCCAGTCTGATACTGTATCAATATCTTGGTGCACCTCTACTAAAAACACAAGCAAAGAGACTGGGAAAACCCAGCACAGTTCCTGGAAATTAGTTATTTGCAGTGTCCAGTTTGAAAACTGGACTTATTTCTGAAGTGGCGACTCAGATTTTTCCAAGGCTATGTAAACAAGTCTTTAAAATAGCTATTAGCAACAGTTACAGCTCCAGGCACCTTGAAAAGGGAAGGAAAAAATTAGGAAGTGGGAAAATCCTCCTCATCTGATAATGCAATTTAAGATCCTGCTGTCAATTCAGACTTTTAGATGAAACTCTGCGCCAACCTGTATTTGTGCTTTGCACTAGTTTTATTCATTCCAAAGTATTCCAACCTGTTGGGATCCTAAGTGCTTAAATATAAAACACTCATCTTCAAGAATTTATTTTAGTGGATGTATTTAAGCCAATTCTATGAGATTTCCTTTCTGGAAAGGGAATTGTCATACAGACATCCACACTTCCTAGGAGTTTACATAGTATATTATTTGAAACATGTTGTGGTGGCCTCTCGTGAACTTTAGAACAGTAGCTTTCTTTTTTCTGTAAAAAGAACATGTTGCCACAGACCAATCACAGAACAATTAAAACTGTGTTACTTTCACTCCACTTATTTTGGGGGGAAAAGTGGCATATTTGTATGAAATTTTCATCTTCAAAAGTCCTTTTGATTTCTAAATGGATTGTTACCTGCCTGTATTCTAAACCATCCAGAGTGTAGGATGTTATCCTTCTTCCCTTACTTAAGCAGCAATACAGTCTTTAGCTGCCTAGACTATTTAGCCTACTTGGATGCTGTTCAATTCTTCTCCTAAGAATTGAACTTCTTTTCTGAAATAGGTTTAGAAACAGACCATGTCGAGCCAAGCGGTTTATTTTTCTAAGCCAGAAATTTAATTTATTTAGATCAACAACTTCAGTTCATATAGTACAGACAGAATAGTTTCAGATGTTTTAAGAAACATTTAAGAGAGACTTCCTGGCACTTGTACAACTTTGTCAATTCACCTCAACCCTGGCCTGAAGATCTCAGGCATTGTACGGACTGAATTAACCATGAGACAGATCGCCGATTTGCTTCTCCTTTTACTCTTCAACTCCATGGGATTAGTGTTGTAGCAGCCATATCACCACTAGCTCTGAAAACCTTAGAGCAAAATATTATTATTGTCTGAAGTGACTGCAGAACTAGCTGTTACAAACACAACATAAAGGTAGACAAAAACTGGCAGCTTCCTGGTATTCCAAGGAAGTCCAGCTCCCAGGTTACATCAGATAATAGGGTAAAAAGGTGTCACCCCATAGGCAACTCATTGATAGAAACAGCCACAGTACATTTCAGGAAGAGGTGGTATACCCGTGTCAGGTAAGTCATGCTGCCAATTTGGCAAGTTGTGCATGTAGCCACCGTATTAGAATTCAAGATAGCTAAAATCAATTCATGTTTTGGTCAATATTTCAGACCCCACTTGGTTAGAAAACTAATTCCAATGACAACACCAACACTGTTGGAACTGAAGTAACTGATCATAACGTGTCCATTGTGGAAGGGACCTCAGGAGGTCATCTAGTCCAACCCGCTACTCAAAGCAAGACCATCTCCAATTAGATCATTCTAGCTGGGTCTTAAAAACCTCCAAGGGTGGAGAGTTTACAACTTGCCTGGGTAACTTGTTCTAGTGCCTACCCTACTAGTGAGAAAGTTTTTCCCAATATCTAGCTAATGTGTCAGGATTTGATTTACCTGCAATTAAGGAACAAAAACCTAAATTCCAAAACATGTTGGATTGAGGCTTGCTGATGCATCAAACAACAAGATCTAAGAAGCTGGTACAAAGTCTCCATCCATGCTGCTGAATGCAGCATACCATATGACAGTGCTGAGCATGGGGAAAGGAGGCCCCCTCCCCCACCCCATGGCCAGCACCCTGCACTGCAGACCACATGGGACTGCCTGTGCCTGCTCAGGACAGCACCATGTGGGCTACAAGTGCCTGCAGCAGGGAGCGCTGGCCACGGGGCGGGGGAGGGAGACTCTTTTCCCTGCATTCAGCACCAGCTCGTTTCCTGCAGGCAAGTGCAGGGTCAGGGCTGCGCGCTGCACCTTGCCTGTACCGCGGGGCTGAGGGGGGAACTGGGAGTGAGCGGGCACAGCAGCCAGTGGGAGCATAGGGCCCACGCCAGCGGCCCAGGGCCAGTGCCAGCAGGGCCCAGAGCAGGGCGGCAGGAGTACAGGGTCCCGGCCAGCAGGGGCTCTATGGAGCCGGGCCAGCTCCCCCTTCTCCCTGCTGGTGCAGCCCAGCCCGGCTCCACAGACCCCTGCCAGCCTGTGTCCCACTCTGGGCCCCGCTAACGCTGGCCCTGGGACATTGGTCCCAAGACATTGGGACATTGGTCCAAAGATGGTGACCAGGGGCAGGGCACCTGTCAGGGGGCAGGACTACCGATGCGGCCCTCGACAGCTTGCCAAAACTGGGTAAGCGACCCTCCACCCAAAATAACTGCAACCCCGGTGCTAACGTGTTAGCCATCTTGGAATCCCAATATAGCTACCACAACAACGTTACGATCAATCTCCTCAGCTCATACAAAGTTGCTTTTGTCATTGGAATTAGTTTTCGAACCCCTGTGGGGGCTGAAATATTGACCAAATGTGAATTCATGGCAGTCATCTTGGATTCCAATATGGTGGCTACATGCACTCCTTGCCAGATTGGCAATATGATTTTTCTGACATGGGTAGACCACTTCTACATGCTTGAAACGCACCGCACCTGCTTGTGGCAATGAGTTGCCTAAGACAACAAAATCTAGAGACCTTTTTGGTCAATCTATACCCTACTCAACTCAGGCATGAGCATTTCTGCTGGGGAGGTTTTATACCTGTGCGGCCTGGTCTATATGTAGGTCACAAAGGCTGTCAAATCTCCCCATGCTCATGTAATATATTGCTTTGCATAATAATTCCAGAAGAGTTCTAACTTCAATGTTTATAACCTTTAACATTTACTTAATACTTGGGTAAGAGTCAGCCACTATCTCACCACTTTTCCCATGAAAACATCGGCTTCACCTTTAATCTTTTCTTGCCCATTTTAAACCCAAACTTCTCTCTATATTCATTTGACCTCCTGGTGCATGTTCCAGCTTTGGGCAGTACATCCATTTTTATTTCAGCTGGACAACTCCTACCCAACCTAGAGAAGATTCCAGTCCTCATTAGTAAAGCCATGAACTGTAGGAATAAGAGACCAGCTAAGACTAGTCTCTCCCCAGAAGTTATGAATTTCCTGGCCATGTGTAAAAATATAAGTTATACAACAGAATCAGAAGTCTCCATGAGGTTAGTTTGTCCCAAGAGATAGTAATAGATTCAGGGACTTGCATGAACAACCTTTGCAGCCTATGTCATAGACTTCATAGACGTTAGGCCTGGAAGGGACCTCAGAAGATCACTGAGTCTAGCCCCCCGCCCCAGGGGCAGGAAGTCAGTTAGGGTCAAAGGATCCTAGTAAGATAGATGTCCAAATGTTTCTTAAAGGAGTACAGAGCAGGTGCTTGCACCACCTCTGGAGGCAGTCTATTCCAGGCCTTGGGGGCTCAGACCGTAAAGAAGTTTTTCCTTATGTCCAGCCTAAAACGGTCTTGGAAGAGTTTGAGACTGTTTGACCTTGTCGTCCCTTGGGGTGCTCTGGTGAACAGGCATTCCCCCAGATCCTGATGTACACCCCTTATATACTTATAGGAAGCCATTAGGTCCCCCCTGAGCATACAGGCCGGTTAGACTGTTATATTTTATCTTCTCTACTCTCAATCTGAACAGACTACCAGCTCACTTTCAACTGGACAGCTATGGGATTTAACTGGAACTCAGCTACTCCAAGTAGTCAAGAATGACCATCTAGAAGGGAAGCTTGTATAGGGAAACTTTGTGCTCTACTGACACTGTTGAACCAAGGTTAAAGAAGCAAAAACGTCAGTGAGCAGTCAGTCCAGAAAAACTCACACAGTATTTAAATTTGTTACTCATGAACATAATATACTTAAACAGGAAAGAGCAGAATTCATGAAACAGGAGCTGAGAGCATTAAGTGAAAGTGATGACTTTTTACATTTAAAAAAAGTTAACAGTTACCTTGTCAACATTAGCCCGTGTTTTGGCAGAGGTTTCCACATAGTTAACATTCCATTGGTCAGCTCTGTTTTTTGCTTCCTCTACAGAAACTTGCCTTTTATCTTCCAAATCAGATTTGTTACCAACTAGCAGGAAGGGAACATTCTCATCCTCTTTTACTCTTAAAATCTGCTCCCTGAAGGAAGGAAAGAGCATTATTATTATTAAAAAAAAAAAAAATCTATGCATAGAGGGCATTCCTAGAACACAAGCAAAAAGAGCCAGGTTGCATTTTTTTTTTTTTACTGTGTTACAATGAAAACCCATTCATTTTTTCAAACCATTTCAATAAAAGCTGAAAAAATCCTTATCTTGACATGGTGCAAAATAAAAGTAAGAAAAGCAATGTATGTGGCTTTCCCAGGCAGTGGAGAATGATTCATTAAGGGTTTGTACATAAATGATAAAAGCTGAACTGTATAAGCAGAATTTTAAATTGGCAATTCATTCCACTGCAAGAGACATTAAGAGCATTTCACAGTTACTTCCTATTATTATTCATAAGTAAGTGCCTTATTTTAGCCAGAAAGGTTGGTTTCATGTATTTTCTTAACGCACAGCAATCATCATTTTTAAGCTTTGTAAAAGAGCACAGATTAAAAAAAAACTAATGTAGCACACCCACGGCAAATATCTTCCTTTCAGGAAAGAACGTGAGAAGATAAAATAGATAATTATTTTTGATTTCTATAAATCTCTCTCTGTTTCAGTTACAGGTATCTGGATGGATTCAAGTCACTCAACCATTGGGTTTGATGGACCAAATGCTTCAGGTGCATGGTTTGAAGTTTTACTTACAACTCAAGAGTTCTACATGGGCTTTTGTAAGGGTCTGAAGGACCAAAGATTTCTTAAAAGGGGGTTTTCATTTAACTGACTTAAGTTGGAGGGTAGGCAAAACAGTTTTCCAGAGTAAGAAGTGGGTAGGTACTCTTTATCCAGACCCAGAAAGTATCTGAGGGAGGCTCAAGAGTAAAATTTAGCATTCTGTGATTTCCCCCCCTACATGTTCAGTGGAGAAACTGTTCTGCAAGACCACAGAACTTCTAGAATATTAGGTGGGGTTTGACATTTGAGATCTCCAGCATAACTTAATTTGTCTTTCTTCCAAAGAAAGGAGAAGTTTTTAGAATTGCGCTAAATGTAGTTCCAGTTGTCTGAGATACACTATATGGAAAATTCATCATTTGGCATGGGGAAGCTTCAAACAGCAGACAAAACCACCACTTTGGAAGCAGCATACATACATTGAGAAACCACAGCTTACACAAGCTTTTAAAAGCAAGTGCACATATTTTAATAAGGCTTGTGAAATGTGAATGTAACATTACAACTCCAATGGTAAAAGTCCAGCACTGTTAGCCCTACAGAGAACATTAAAACATTCTTCCATCATCTATAATCAGGGCAGTATAAGGACAGAAGCAGGCCTGTTTCCTTAGTGGATTGGAGGCTGTGATAAGGTTAAAATCCACCAGTACAATATACTAAAAATCTGGGTATTTACACTGCTACAGAGAGTTGACCAGTCAGAGCACTGCCAAGGTCTTCACAGAGTAATCATGTACTTGAGCTGTTTAAGGATTTACCCTACAAGAAACACAGAGCTGTTTAAATCCTCCGTCTGAAAACTGGTGATTTTAAACCAGTGATTTCTCATGGACATGTCCCATTATGAACATTAAATTTAAAAAATCAGTCCCAACTGAATATCCATTTAGTCACTATAACTTCCCTCTCCCTTTCCCCCAACTAGTGGGAAAAAAGCAAACTAAAACTGTGTGCAAGCAACTCTCATGTATAACCCAATGATATGGAGCAGGTGGGAAAGAATCAGTAGTGTGACAACCACTGGTCTGCCAGAGCTCTGGGCCTCAGACCAGTCTGATGGAAACAAACTGCCATGTATTTCTGAGAGTTTTAGTGCTCTGGTCAGTAGCATACCCACAGCACTGAATAATCTCAGGGCATTTACACCACACATTAGTCGGATGCAGGCTATCTTGCTATGTTTAAAAAAAAGTCATCTCAGAATTAGTTTAAATACAAAAGCGTGAAACCTTGAGATTTTTTCCAATAGTCTACCCTGTCTTAGAAGTACACCAAAAAAGGATTTTGACAAGTTTAGTTGGGTCTTAAGTTTCTTCCCTGCCAATAAAGTATTTTCCAACCCCTTAGAAACAGACTAGATTCATTTTTTTTCAGGTTCTGAAGGCTGTTTCAGCACATATTGCTACTGGTCACTTTAGCTGAATGTATTTGTCTTTTAAATTGCAGTGTCAGGTACATGAACAGGATCTTTTCTGTCTTGGTATCTAAACTGTAAAGTAGAATTTCACCAGTTCTGTAGGGCAGATAATCTAAACCTCCAGCATGATCCATTTTAAAGAAGTATTCTAGCTTCCAGAATGGGAAGGAATAATTTGGCCCTTTAAAACATCTTTAATGTATCCTGAATTCTGATAATAGCTTGTCATGTGGCAACATCTCTAGGGTACTCCCCATTATCTTATGGGGAGTTTGCCCTACCTATTTTTGGTACCATGGTATCTACCATAGGTAGGGTAATGGTACCCTAATCTCCACCTATTTTTGCACACTCGTTTTTTCTTACACCCAGGTGGTAAGCCAGAAGCCATCTTTGTTTTTCTAGAGTCCATAGTTCAAAGATCCCCCTACGTACTGCAACCTGTTTTGCCCGTCCCTTGATTAGTAGTTTAATCAAGTTTTTAGATCTTTAAGGGACTTGAAAAGGTTCAGCCTTTGAATCGCTGATTAGTTTCAGCACTTGTAATTTACTAGCACTTATTTAAATACTAAAAGGCTGTTTTACAGATATGAATAATGATATAGTCCACCACCCACGTTGGGTTAACCTCCTGCATGCCTTGAAAGACTCCTGAATTATGAAACTGCCACATAAAACAGACCGAGCTAGCTGTCTTAAGCAAAATTAAAAAAACCCCCTGAAGTTACTGTCTACAAAAGGAGAGCTGAGAAGTCTTCTTGCACACATCCTTTCAGACCAATGGACAGAGATACATGAACAAGAAATATTCTTTCATGCAGTGGTTAATTTGGTGTCACTATTACCATTTCAGGAACGGCGCCTTAACATACACCCGAAAAACTAATTTCATCCTCAATCTATGGGCTCATTCAGGTCATCTTTTCACACTTGGAGAGCTTCAAGAAGCTGTATTGCTTACTCCAAACTACCAGTATTAAACCTTTATTTTACTTTAATTCTTTCCCATGGTATTTTTAAGCTAACCATGGTATGGTACCATAGTATTCCATGGTATTTTTAAGTTAACTATCAAAAGCTATGAAGCAGTTTTCCTTTCTATGGCCTTACTGGACTGCACTAAAAAAATATAAAAAGTGTTTTGTTATTTTTTTACATTACACTAGCACCTTGAGATTCTGCTCATGGAACAGAACACCATTGTGCTAGGTCAGGAGTGGACAAAGTACAGCCTGTGGACCAGATCTGGCCCAACAAGGGATTCTAGCCAGCCCAAAGTGAGCCCCCCAGCCCCGTCCAACCAAGGTGCGTGCGGCTGGTGGTGCCACCCTGGGGCAGGGATGGCATGGTAGACAGAATCTGATTCCTGGCAGCCTCACAGTGGCAGCTCACTTGACCCAGCTGAGAATGCCAATTCACCCTGCACCCACTGCCAGGGTCACTGGATGGAGTGGGCAGACAGGGTCTCCATGGAGGCTGGCTCCAGACCCTCATGGGCAGAACGTGCTCAGCCGGGTAAATGGGATGGGGCTGCAGGGCAGGTGGAGAACAGCATCTGGGAGCGGGATGGGTGGGTGGAGGCCAGGATCACTGGGTGGTGACAGCATGGGGCTAGGGCTGCAATTTGCTCCCCACACATCCCTGCCCACTGAACCAGCATCTGTCACAGGGGCATACGGGGAGCAAATCACCGCTTTGCCCCGGATCCTGGCCCTGTGCTGTCACTGTCCTGTAATCCCAGCCACCACCCACCCATCCCACTCCCGAATGGCGCTCCCACCTACCCACAGCCCCATACCATCTGCCTGGCTGAGTGCACCCTCTCCAGAATTGTCTGTATCAATTTCCACACTTTGTGATCCACTGGCAAGCACCCTTAAAAGGTGGAAGGTTTGAGAAGCGCTATTTTTAAGAGTACCTCTTTGAGGATGGAATCCTCATGTTAGACAGAGCCCAAAACATTTGTTGATAGACACCATATGAGGCTCTCCAGCACTCATTTTTCGTGCAGCAGCTTGTTTTATCTCTGTATTTATTCTAACATGAAGCAGTCCACATGCTATCACTGGCCTGTTTGCTCCTGTTGCTCCTTCATAAGTTAATAAGGAAATAAGCAAGAGATGAACATTGGTACAACACAAAAATCACGGTAGAACAAACAGCAAATCAAGACTGCCCTGGGATAAATGTAACTTAGTACTTGCATTATGTACAAGTGGGCAGCCTACAAGATTACTCAGTTTGAACCATGTGCATCAGCCCTTCTGAATCCTGCCAAGAAGCAGTTCCATGATAGGCCCCATGTTACATTATCATTTTTGGCAGTTAGGAGACCTGTAAAGACATGAAGAGCAGGTACAAATGACTGCAAAAGAATCTGTGTAGCTATGCTCTAAGAAGTCCTCCAAGATGTCACATTATTATCTAGGGTACAATCTATGCAACCTGTAAAGACAAAGCATCATATGGAACATCAAATGACTACAAAAAGTTATCTGTAGTTGTGAGAAGCATCTCAAGAAACCCTGTTCGGAGTCTATTGCAATTCAGTTAAATTAATAATTTTCCCTGCACGGTTACCTGAAATCTGCTGTAGCTGCAAAAGATTCCAGTTCTGTAATAGAGAAGACACAAAGAAAACCCTCTCCACTTCGGAAGTAGTTGTCTCTAATTGCAGCATAATCCTCTTGCCCTGCCGTATCCAATATATCTATCTGGACTTCTTCCCCATCCAGAACTACCTTTTTCCTGTAGCTGTCTGCTTTAGTAGGCTCATAGTCTTCCACAAACTGTAAACAAAGCAATAGAATACTATGAAGACATACCAGCACAACCAAATAAATGAGTGCCTACATAAGAGAAATGAACACATACATCTAAATTTGTATGTAGTTACAGGTTGAAATTAGTGTCTTCAGTAGTCACAGTAGCTATGTACCGTATTTAATCAGGCCATGGTACTTAAATATTTCTTCTGACAGTTCCTTGAACCCACGCTACGTCTGCTAGCAAAGATGCTCTTTATTACCCAGAAAGGTTGCAGGTTCTCACTTACTGCTATCAGCCCAAAAATTCACCCAATTCAAGACTTCTTGCCTTAATTTCTCAGGTATTATAAATCATCAGTGATTATACCTGCAAACCAGATGTTGCTCTCTGCTCAATGACAAACAGGCAACCTGCCTTAATTCTGTAATCTTGTACTACAAGTGTGCCTAGCTGATTTTGAACAGATCGAAATATTGGTTTTACTCTAAGTACTTGGCAGTTCCTATGACTACCTACCCAGTCAGTGCCTTTCATGATTATCTGACCTCCTACTTAATTAGAGAAATCTTTCCTATCTTTCTCCAAGAGTCTAAAACTCTAAAAAAACAAGTATTTCAACTAGGTGCAAATTCATTTTGAAGCCACTCTCCTTGTGGAAAAATGTTGTTCGGAGGGGGGGGAGTGGTTTCAACTTAAATGGAGAGTTCGGGGGAAAATATTTGAAGTTAAGCAGGGGAAAAAAATGCAACTCCATAAAAACCAAGTAGCACCCACTGACAGCTCATTCTTAACTCATGCAGTTAATATAATCTCTATTTTGAGACTCATATGTTAATATATTTCTAAACAACCCCGGAAATTGAACTGAAACAGTGGTAGTAGGTTCTATTAGAACTCATTGCTAACTAATCAGAGATCTGGAAGGAAGACCCATTTTCACTTCCACGAGTCTCAGGGTGAGCTTGCAAAGCCAAGAGACTCCTTAATGTTTTCTGTTCCGCATAATGGGCAGTTGTCATACCAAAAAATCTTTAGGAGAGACCAAGTCATAGTTTACTTAGACCACTTCAGGTATTGATTTTATTGGCATCTTTAAACTAAATACTACACAGACATTGACTTCAGTTAGGAAAAGGAGACAGGAATCTCCACTGTAAGAAGTTATTTTCTTACCTCATCATACATGAACTGCAGCGTTAAAGCAGATTTTCCCACACCACCGCTTCCCACCATGATGACTTTGTGCAAAGCCAAAGAATTCTGACCTTTGGGCTTATTTGCTGCCATCTTTGGATTGCAGGTATTTCACAGAAGTAAAATGAATATCTAGGGGGGAAATAAATTGCTTCAATTAGTCTTCATTGATTATTTAAGGAACTTGTCACCATTCTGGTACCCTCAGATATATGGCAAAGACCCTTCTTCCCCTGGAACAAGCCAAGTGGTACCTCATTTCCAGGGATCATGGTTTTCTCCCTTTGAAAATAGCAAATTCTCTGATGAAAAATCCCAAATTCTCTGATTTTAAAACCCAAATTCAGCATTTTTCCATGATTAAAACGAAATGCTACTATATATATAGGCATCAGTTGAATACAATGTTTTATTGATCTACTTGCAATTTTACAGCCATTTGAAACCTGCCACTGCCTCGATCATTATAATAAAATAAATTCTGAATTCCTATATATTTTGGCATTTGATTTTGGGTTTGTTTTTTAATTCAAATCACAGAAAATCAGAGCTCCCTGCCCCCTTCACTCACCAGGATGCAGGTCAAGCTGCAGCTGTCCCCAGAGCTGCTTTGAGGCACTGAGTAGCCCTGATATGCCAGTGCCCTGCCCCTCACTCCCAACCCACAGCCCCCAGAGCCCTCACTCCTGACCTGCAGCCCCTGCTAGCAGCAGCTCCCTCCCTACACCAGCACATAAGTCCAGGTGCACAGAGCTGCTGCTTTGTCGCTCTGAGCAGTGCCAGCCCTTGCTGTTCTGTTCCCTGCAACTGTGCCCAGGCCCCAGTGATCCCCATGCCCTTCTGGGCTCAGGGACTGAGCTGCACAAGTCCCTTCCTTTCCAGGCTGGCCTCCCCCTGCACTGGATGCTCTAGAGGGCAGGCAGGCTCCAAGCCTGGCTCTGGTGGCCGCTTCTACACCTAGAGCGTTGCCCCTCCCCCCCAG
>NW_017729006.1:31447008-31459632 GCF_001723915.1 Gavialis gangeticus | reverse complement strand
ATCACCCACCCCTGCCGCCACCTTCCCTCCTACCCCTGACCCATCAACCCCGCCCAGTGGTTCCTGGGACCAGGAGTCCCGCAAGCCAGAGCCATGTGTCCCAGTATCAATGCAGGCACAGAGCCGCAGTGAGGCAGCTGCCCATGTGGCCACAGCTCCTGCCAGCTTGTCTTGTCCTGTGTGCTGGCTTGGCACCCAGGGGCCATGCTCACCCAGGGCCAGGCAGGCTGGTGGGGCCCAGGCTGAGTGGCATGTGGGCTGACCGCACTGCTCCTCCCCTCCCCACCAGTCAGGGTGCCCCCACTTGCCACCTCTAGCACTAGCCCCAGCAGAGCTGCCAGCAGCCGCCAGAGCCGCAGGCTGGCAGGATGTGGCCCAACAGTGACAAGCAGCACGGCAGCAGCTGTTGGAGTGGAAGATGGGCAACACTCACCCTAGTGCCCTGGCCCAACGCACCGCCCTGGCTGGGCAGCGCCCCAAGCCCCCAACCTGGCCCCAAGGATGCCCAGCCTGGTGGGCAGAAGTGCAGCACGCACTCTCTCTCCCTCCCTCATCAAGCGTGCTTCCACCACTGCTCCAGCCGGGCAGTGCCCCCAGCCTAAGCCAAGCCAGGACAAGGAAGCATGATCGGGGTGAGGCAGCCCACACCCACCCCAGCATCAACCCACAGAGTAGGACAGGGTGATCTCCCCCTACACACCCCTGCCCTGCCCCCCACCCACCTGCCAGCTCTCCTTGCAGACCTCAGCCCCGCCCCCCGCTTTAAAAGTGAAAACCCACATTTTTGTTTGGGAAATAGAAAACCAAAATCCTTGCTCATTTCTGTAGGAAGGTCATTTCCTTTTTTTCTTGCACTAGCAAGGGAAGTTCTCTTCCACTGACAAGCACACATTCGTTTAATTATTTGGTCAAGAGTTCAAAGAAGAATCTGACCTGCTGGTGCTGTACCATGTTTGATTTTATGCAAGAAATCCAACATTTGCCAAGATTTATGGCTGCTTTATAGAGCAAGATTGCCAAAACACTCACGTCCATATCAAATGCAAGAGAACATGTCCTGGGGCACCAGGGAAGGTATGTTATAAGTTAGTGGGAATTTCCATTTTAAATAAAGGACATGCAAAATATTCCCACTCCTGAGTGATGAGTGTAGGACCTTTCAATGGAAAAAAGCATATCAGTGCCCACTTATGTGTAAAAAAGCCAAACTACATACTCTAGAACATAGGTTCTCAAACTGTGGTCCGTGGACCACCACAAGGTCTGCGAGCTCCATTCAGATGGTCCGCAGAAAGGTTGCAGAACAATAGAGAATATCTGTACTTGTAAGGTAAGACTACTGATATTAAAATATGAGTTGTGTGCTTTGATTTGTACAACAAAAAAAATTATTAAGTGGTCCACCAAGACCCTTAACAATTTTCAAGTGGTCTGTGAAAAAAAAGTTTGAGAACCACTGCTCTAGAAAGACAGTGGAGGTTAAGGGTGCCAGTCAATTTCTGCTTCATTTCACTCCCGTGTTGACAACTTACTACCATTTCTCTGGTTTAGAAAGCCTGAGTACAGTTCCCTTTGACTAGAATTAGTACTACTCTTAAATCAGGGGGCCCCAAAATAGGGTGACACCCCCCTTCATGCTAATTAGGCTTTCTTTACTCTGAAGGTTTGGTCTCAACGGAAAACTCTTGAGGGAAAACTCTGACCCTAAAGGGTACGTTATAAGTATGAGACAAAAGAATGTAAATATATAGTAAATGTTTACACTAGCAACAGGAATCCACTGTGAATCATTAGGCTTTGCTAGCTAGGAAGCAAGATTACAGAAAAGCCATTCATATGACAATGTTTAGCATTATCAAATAATGCATTGTAAATAAGTGTGTGTTAAGCAAAGACAGGGAACAATGTAACATTACCACTACATTTTTAAGTCAAGTGAGTCACCGTTTTACACAGACTGAACTGGAAATTCATGAAATATGAAATTTTCTTTAAGTAATATAAATTCCTCAGTTGAGACCATATGGTATTATTTGTTATTAAAAAGTAATTAAGTCTAAAAGCCTGTCAACTGAAACTTCATTAGAGATTAAGCCAGGCCTTCCTGGAGGGAGGGGGGAAGGCTGTGATTACAGTCATGGTTAACATCAGTAGCACTGTCCATTATACTGAAAATGCAACTGAAAATTAAGTGGCTTAGATAAATAACCTTAATGGGTGAAACTAAATGAACAAAACATGATGGAGAAAGCTGCTACACTAATTATTAGTAAATTAATAAGCTGCTACACTAATTATACACATATGGCAGAGATACATAGTTAACACTTTCATTTTGAAAAAAGGGAAGGATCAGTGACACTACAGCCAAGGACTTCACTTCTGGATACTGCTTAGTTTAGAAAGTGTTGTTTTCTGCTCACTCAAAATGTGATAAGACTTCTCCATTTTTTCCAAAGTGAAAATCACTTGAAACTATTCACATTGGCAAGCTACAGCAGTGATTTTCACTGAATGCAAGTTATACTCTGGACCAGGCCATTAATACCTGAAGACAGCATATATATTCAACATGTCAGGCTTTATGTACTCTTCCCACTTCCAAGGGAAGCTTTACATCAGGGGTGTCAAACTCATCTGGCCTAGAGGGCTTGGATAAGTGGCACAGGATCAGTCTATGGACCATATCAGACCTATGGACTGTGCCTACCCCTCACCATGCCTAATCCAGCATAGGTGGCACCCACCTAAACCAGTCTGGGATACTGGTCCAAATGAACGTATAACACAACCTAAGACCCGTACGCAGGGCAGTCCTGGGGGCCAGATTATGGAGCTCCATGGGATGTTTCTGGCCCACAGGTATGTCTGACACCTGGTTGACACAAAGAAAGTGTTGCTGTAATGCTAACTGTCACATGACAACAGCTGTATCAAGTCAGTGTTAACACATGTATAATTTAGAAAAATAAAAGGCTACTGAATGCCAACATAAACAGAAGACATGTTCCATATTAGTCTTGTTAAAGATGAAGCAGACCCCTCTCCTACTAAACTACTTCCCTTGTACTAATTAATGAAAACAGTGCAAGATGACAGGCACCAAAAAAAGGAAGGAAAAAAAAAAGGAGCATTTGAAAACAAGTTATATGTAGCAGCCTTACCCAATAAGCTTATGTGACTTACAAATACACAACTGCCTCCACCCAGAAAGAGTTTACCACAACTTTAAAACAAAAAGGGTGTGGTATGTTACTTGATCGCCACAGTCTGTCCCCCATCCCCACTATAACCTCTTCTGCCAATAACCAATTAGCAAGCTATATTCTTCAAACGTGGGAGAAAATAATCTGGTCAAGAGGTGCACACAGGAGGGTAAAAGAATGATTTAAGCTATTGCATGGTTACAGAAAGGTGTTTGTGGCTGGGTGGGAGGCAGAACTGCTGGTTGGTGTAACCTCATTTCCTTCCTTTTGTGGGACTAGGTCTTTCACGTAGCAACTTTAACCTTGGTTTGTACTTTGCACAGTAAGCACAGTGAGATGGCACTGTATGCAAAGTTATTATAACATTATTGTTCATTTGTTTCATATAATGTCCAAACACCACATTCAGGAACCAGTAGAATAAGCTGGACATGGGCCACCAGTTAGATGATTACATATCCAGATGAGACACCTTTATGAGCCACCACCCTGTCAACCTGCAAGAATAAACCACAGCTCAACAGAAGGGGTTGGATGGATAAAATGGCAATCTACCTAACAGTAAAGACACTAAATCAGGTGATATCCTTCACTGTATGTTTTCAAAAAGTCTATAACAGGAATTTCTAGTCTGTTTACTATCATGTGCATGAAGATATTTTCTCTCCTTCACTTGGCCTCTCATCAGCCAAGAAAAACCAAATTTCTCTACTGTTCCATAGTCATGAAACCAATAAAAATGTTCACCATTTTAAGGAAGCCACCTTCCTCTCAACTTGTTTTTATCTTCTAAGCTGTTAAATTCAGGAAGATTACTAAGAAGGGTCACCAGTTAAGGACACTGATTCACCACACTCAGGACCACCCTATGGAACTACTAGCTGGGGAAAAGAAGTCAAGCCATGGCTCTGTGCACGTCAGTCCTATATAGGGTTCCATAAATGAAAAAAATCAATGTAACCCTAGACCAGAAAAAGAAAACCAATATAGTCACATAATTATAGCTATTAATTCAGCTGACATCTTCTATAACTTGAATGCTGTCTGAAGAGCAACTGTTCTAAATTAAGGAATTTTGATTTGCTAGAGGTATTTGAATGAAGGAGACTATACAATATTTTTGATTTTTTAAAAGATTCCCTGTATAATTAGCATGCAAGAGTCTAGTTAATATGAATGAACTTCACAGTATAATGTATCTTCTTAATGATTGTGTAAATGCAGTTTCTTGCATTTGGTATTTTTACAAAATCAAAAATAAAACACGAATGAATGTTAGTTGCATTTCCCTTCCTTCCCTTCATACAGAAAATTACACAAAGTTAAGATTTGTAAGACTGTCACATTAACCCCATTAGCCACTCAATGCAATGATGAGTAAATTTCTTCCCTGAATGTTATTTCAGATAAAAAGCAGCAATCACAACTGGTAGCTCATCCTCTGCAGCACCAACTGTTACTATAGTCTTTAAATCAATGAGTTGTTAAAATGAACGTGGTAAATTCAGCAGATGAAGAAAAGTGTTTTACTTGGAATAGTATAGTTATTGACCCTTCTGCAAATATATCTATGAACATACTGACCAGGAGTTTAATTGTGTGTATGTGACAGACAGGTGAGGCTGGAGAAAGTTTTAGTAATGGAGTCCTAACCCTTCCTCTATACAGAATATATCAAGTTAGCTAAATGGAACCTAATCCCCATAAACATCTTGGGTTCTGCTCTTTACCTTTTATAAAGTCTGCAATCAAATTACTCTGCAAAAGTTGAAGATTCTTAGGGAGTGTGTAGATGAAACAGGTGCCCTAAATTGAAGTGGTAGGTTTTAAAAAACACCGCTTCAATTTAGGGCTGATTAACTCCCTGCCACCTGTGTCATGCATGCACCCTGCTGACTTACCTGCCTCTCCAGCGGGGAGGAGAGGGGAGAGCAAGCTGCCAGTGGGTGGAGCAGTCCCTGGGCTACAGGGGGGCTGGTACTTCCCTCCGCTGCAGCTCCCCACCAGGCAGCACCTGCCTGCAGGCACCTGGCTTGGGCAGTCCCGGGGAGGGGCACCGCAGCTGCAGAAGGACACACCAGGCTCCCGCACAGCTCAGGCAAGCAGGCAGGCTCTGCAGGGGGGTGGAAAATGAGGCTCGCCACTTTTCTTGGGCAGTGCCTGCTTTCCCAGGCTGCTGCCAGGCTTTCCTGCAGGGCCGCAGAGCTGCATGGAGCCCGGTGCTTCGCTCCACGTCTGTAGGGGAAGCAAACTAAAACTCCTCAAAGGAGTTTTAGTTTGCTGCATCCCAAGTCATTTAAGGCGCATTACACCACCAAATTTCCTACAGCGGCTGGAATTACTGCGCAATACGCCAATGAGGTATGCAAACAGTGACACCATTAAAGCAGTGCAAAAGCATGTGACCCGCTTTAAAGTGTTGTGCACACATGCCTCTCATTTTGTCTACACACGACCTTAGTCTCCTTCTGGACTAAAGACATGTATGTAGAAGCCTTGACAGCAACTGTGTTTGGGTTCTTCCTCCAAGTTTTTTGGGTCCTTCAATCCTCAACTCTTGTGCCTTGGATATCTTAAAAGATTCCAAGTTCAACATTGGGAATATAAAAAAAATGGAGAGCTGAGGATGGATTAGTAGATTTCAATGTTACAAGGAACATAATTTCATTAGGTTACTTATGTAACTTTTGATACTTTTTGTATCAGCAATTCTGATTTGGCTACTGTGTATTTTTTGAAAAGCCACTCAAGTCTTGAAGGCATTAAAGAATACAGAGCAGTCTATGTCCCTCCATAATTAGTTCCAACAGGAAGACAGCATCACTGCTAAACTGTACTTCATTTCCAGTTCTCAGTTTGCTTGGCTTTTGCTTCCAGCCACTAGTTATGTCTATGTCCATCTCTGCTAGCTTAAGTAACCTCTGACTAATCTCTCACCACAGGAAGGTACTAACTACAGAGTCACCTTTTCCTGAAGCTGAACAGATGGCCTCCACTGTTGGACATTTTTTACCCTTCAAGTCATTTACCTTCAATCCTCTGTCATTTAATTTGACTCGAAGGCCAAGGACTCTCAGCTTTACAAGCACCAGTTTAAAACAAACAAAAAAACCCCAAACAATAAACTTTGGACAAGTATGCTGCGTTTATCTCAGTGACAAATTTGGAAGAGTCTTGCTTAAAAAAAAAAATCAGCAATTTTAGAAATCTGACATTTGCATGCTACAGAGATCAAGCCCAAGCTCTTTTTCCCCCCAGTCAAAACTCTAATAGACAATATTATTTTGAGGAACTTGGTATGGTTTAAATGTGGTTGCAACCAGCATCCATTAGCAAACTTAACTGTTAAGCTTTTGCCACTTTCTTTTTTTTCTGATGGGATTTACTATAAATATTTTTTTCCCTTTTGTAACTCTGCTGTAAAACAGCTCATCTTCCAGGATTTTCATCTTAAGTATCCCTTTTAAAACTTATGAACTTATTTAAGAAATATAAAACAAAAAAGGTAAGAAACTCTATATTTCCATGTCCACCATTTTTATCACAAGGCTCTATACCCAGCATATTCACGACATAGGAAGTTTGCTTTGGGTTTTCGTTGTGTTTATAGAAAAAAAAAAAGACGTAAAAGACAAAAGAATGGCAAAATGGCAACTATGAAGGATTTTGGACCACAGATGCTCTTAGGTTGTAGGTTAACTTCTGTCCAAACAATACACTGTATGGACACAATACCAATATCAATATAACTGAGGAAGTGACTCATGAGGACTACTAAAAATGAAATAAATTTGTGAAAAAGCTTTTAATACTACAACCTACTGAAGCATTTGCAAAAATTCAAGAAACACTTTAAAAAAAACAAGACAGTTCTAAAACGAGTTAAAAAGTCATCCTGTTGCTAGGGCTGTGCAAAGCTTCAGTCCCCGGTTTGATTCGGCAGAGATTCAGCCTGATTCGGTGGCTGAATCTCTGAATCCGAATAGAATCAGAGGATACTTCAATCTCTCCAAATTGAATCGGAACCCTCCGAATCAATTTTGACACATGGACACAGGTTTAAATGCTTTTTCTATATATCTTAAGGTACTAGGTGGCTTGTGAATGCAGAGATGCTGGGGCGGATGGAGCATCCCACAGAAGCACGGGGTGCTCCCCAGTGTGCTCAGCAACAGACCCAGAAGTGGACCAGAACCACTTCTGGTCCACTTCCGGGTCTGCCACGGAGTGTGCAGAGCCCCCCTCCCCCCCCGGCGGCTGGTACATTCTGGGTCGGGGGGGGGGGGGCACCTGTGGTCCACCCGTGACTGCGCCAGGGGATGCCCCCCCAGTACGCTCAGCAGTGGACCCAGAAGTGGACCAGAAGTATTTCTGGGTTCACTGCCAAGCATGTGGGGATCCCTCTGTGCTCCTGTGGGACGCTCCATCTGCCCCAGCATTGCAGTGTTCATGAGCTGCACCCGGTACATCCAGGTATGTAGAAAAAACATTTAAACTGTGTCTATGGCCGAATTGCTGATTTCCCGAATCAGCATCAAATCCTCAGATTCGGATTCAGCCAAATCGAATCAGGGACAGTGATCTGAATTAACTAATCGAATCACTGTCCCTGATTCAGGCTGAATCCAAATTGAGTACAGTGTGTTTCGCACACCCCTACTGTTTGCTGCTTCTGGGATAACAAGCTGTATTCTTGAGTAAGTTTTACCAGCAATCACTTTCTAATAGGTATACTGAAGGGCACTATATTAAATCTCCTCTCCTTAGCACACAGAACTCTCCTCTGAATGAAGGACAGAACCCAACCCTCCTGACCCCAATATTCAAGCCTCACTCAAGTTCTTAGAAAGCCAGGCCTAATTCCTTTGACTCCAACTTTAAATAAGTGTGATGTCAAAAGGTGATAATCTATGTTTATGGATATGTAGAGGGAGAAAGCAAACAGAGATGTAAATGATTGCTGCATAGTGGATAAATAACCAAATGATGTTGATGCCCTTGTGACTGACTGTAAATAAACCTCACCCACAGATTAGCATTTTTGTATTATGTAGGTGATGTCATATGACCATTATAAAGGAAGTCAAAACTATACAGACAATGCAGGAAGGCACAATACAGCTACAGGTCCGGCACAGCTGAGAATTTCATTTTAATAGGAGACTTATTAAAGGGTAATTGAAGACTAAAAGTCTTGAATAGCACCCCCTGCCCTTAATATTTTTAAGGTTTTATATCTGTCTTTAGTAGAGATTTTGCAATGAGATTTTCTCCATATACTCTATTCATTTAATCATGAGAAGAACAGAAAGACAAAAGATCAAAACTAAGGAAGCTCCCCAGGACACTTTTGCTTTGCTTCTCAGATGGGTTTCAGCAAGTTCCTGCTGTAAGGGTCTGATATCTTGCTAGCCTACTCAGGCTAATGATATTACCTTGACCTTCTGAATCATTCTGACTAAGACACTAGAATCTAGAATGGCAGTGGAACACTTCACGTAAGTTACTGGTCAGCGTGCATCAGCAAAATAATGAACAATTTTGCACTGGAATTAGCAATATATAATACACAAAAGCTTGTCAGTCAACTGAAATGCTTCCCAGAAGTCATCTCTGTATAATACCCTGTTCAGGTCTATGTGGAAGAAGAATTGCAAAGCCAGTTTATAACCTTTAAATTTTAAAGCCTGCTGATATGTAGGGTCAAGTGTCTTCCAACCTAGCCCACATACTCAACACTGCCTAGTATGCCTCATTCAGCATGATAGTCTGCAATCTTCAGTAAGTTTATTCCTTCCATGAAGAGCCAATTCACAGAAGCATCTTGATCTTTAAAAGATGTCTTCCAACCAGCCACTGGAAAAATCTTACAAGGCACAGGACACATCAAGGCCAACCTGCCTTCAAAAGAAATTTCAAGATGTGGAAAGAACAGGTCTCCTAGTTAAGAGGTTTGAAAACCACAATCAAGTACACCAAACAAGAAAGACACACTCTCACATCTGGTTTGGATATACACTATAGGGACAGAGAAGGTCCTCTTAACAGATCTGTATTGTTACTGCAAGTCCTGTGTCTCCTTTAAAAAAAATTTTTTTAAACTACAAGTTTATGTCAACAGATGTGTAACAGTATCTTTACATGGTGGTTAAGGGACAAACACAGCTGTTAAGAAAATTCTGGCATCGTCTGGATACAGAGAGCATTTAAATCTGTGATTCTTAACCAGAGTGCCTTGAGATCCTTTCAAGGGTGCTGTGGGGTGCCATGAAAAGTTAGCACTGTTAAGTTTGCAAACAGGATTTACAAGGTAAACCCACCAGAGATTTCAAATAGAAATCCACAGTTGAGGGTTTTCTGAGTTTGTTGCAAACAGAAAAACTGCTCTATTATTTTTCTGTACTCAAAAAAGAGTGAAAACTAAGAGCTGGCATTTTCTGAGCAGGACCCCAAAGCTATCCACAGGTGCCTTGGGTCTGAAAAGGTTGAAGACTATCAATTTAAACATTAAGTGTTTCCACTGATCAATTAGACCAGGTACTCTGCATATTTTCTCAAAATAATGCTTTATTTAACTCTGAACTGTAATATACTAATTAAAGCAAATTGTTTTGTTACAGACTACACTAAATTCTCATGTACTTTGCTTTTTTTTGTTTCTTCAAGGACCATTTCAAGGTCTATTTAACAGAATTTTGCAAAACTAAAAGCAGATCAAATTTTGCAATCTGACTGAGGGATTTTTGCTGTCATTAAAAAAGTTATAATCAATATCTGTTGGTTTAGGGAAAGTAGTGATTAAGAATATGCCAAAAAGCTACTTATTAGTCAAGTTTAAGGTTCCATTATAAAACTAGCTATTCTAGTGTGTGACAAGTGACAAGTTAATGACACTGCAAAGAAATGCAGTCCTTTGAATAGTTCTGTTTCAGTCACCTGCAGAGTCTGTTATATTGTTGGCTGAGCAAAGCAAGACTGCAGAGAAGTGCCAGAGCTGAATGTAACAAATCTTTTTAACCTATTTGATCAATTCTAGAATCTTCAAGTATTTTATGTGACGTTCCACTGGCTATGGTTGAAACAAAAACCACAAAATGTAACTAAATGCATCTTAGATCTTGTAATTCTGCAGCTACAATCACTGATTAACAATAAAGTCCATTAGCACCTTCCAGAATAATATCCTTCTCCCCACTTCAGCTCAGTTTCCTTCCAATTCAGGTCAACATTTTAGGTCAATATTTTTTTCCTGAGAGATAATGAGAAAGATCCTGGTACAGAGAAGCCAGAGTTCCTGCCATGAGGAAGGGCAGGGAGCTGTGAAATAGGAAGGGATGAGAGGGAGGCCACAGAGCACTTTTGAGAGAACGGAAGACTACGGGAAACCCTTGGGGTGTGCAATTCACTCAGAAGAAATAATATGTAGCTGTCTACTTCTGGAGATAGCAATTTACAAGGTGTTAATAACCCTGTAGTTTTGGACCATGGTAACATCTGCAAGAATTTTAGGGAACACGATTACTTTTGAAATTCTAAATGCATGCAGCTGGTAAAAAAAAAAAAAGAGAGAGGCAACTGATGTATTCCAGTTCTTATGAGATTTCATTTTACTTCCCTACAAACAAGGGAAGTTCTTTTGCATTTAACATGAGTGTGATACCGTCAGTTTCTACAACCTACAGCATGCTATTTTTAAATAACTGCTAGGGCAGCTAATAACTTGAAATAAGCTAATCTATAGATTTGCTTCACAGCTAATACCAGCACCGTGACGGGTATGACCTTGTGTCCAGCAGCATCATGAATTCCTGTGATTTTTTTCACTAGTTATGATAATTTTCCTAATGACTCCAGCACCCGAAAGGGAGATGGTATGAGAATCAGTTGGGGCCAGGAGCAGTGAGAGGAAGGAGCTGGGCGCACTTGTGTCCCCGCGCTTATGTGCCCCCTTACCTCATGGGTGGTGGTGGCAGCAACTGCAGAGTCAGCGGAGGGGACAGCAGGAGCTGATCCCTGTAAGGAAAGTGGGTAGAGGGCAGAGGGAGCTGGCGCAGCTGAGGTAGATCTGGAGGAGAAGCCCCCCGGATCCCATTTAGCTCAGCCAACAGTGAGCTGAGCTCCCGGGCTGTGCACGCAAACAGGCGTGCTCTGCAAGGGCGCGCTGGCGTTCGTGCTGGCATTCACACAAGGCGGGTGCCATGCAGCAGCAGTCCACAAGGGGCCTCAAACAGGCGAGGGAGGTAGACTCACAGCTCCCTGGACATGGTACGGACACGGAGCACAGCTGCTAGGGGCCCCGCCCTGGTGGTGCTGCCTGCCCTGGGCTCCTCTGGGACCTCTGCCCGGATGGAGCTCATGGCGGGGTCAGCAGCCCTCTGCCCTCTTGTCTGCAGGGGTGGTCTGATGGGGACCCAGTCGCTGGTAGGGGTTGGGTGGTTCCCTTGTCTGTCCCTCCAGTGCCCAGCTTAGGGCCCTGGAGGAGCAGGTGAGGCAGCTGAGGTGAGCAGGCTGTGGGCGATCAGGGCTGCAGAGGATGAGATTGACACCTACTTCCATTCACTGCAGGACCAGGCAGCCAGCATACAGACCCCCCAGGAGAGGTGCACAACAGAGGTGTGGCGGAAGGTACCCACCAGAACCAGGGCTGCTCTGGCTAGCATAGTGGAGGCTCCCCAGGCACAACTCGGGAACAGATACGAGGCCCTGGCAGCTCTGGCTCCAGCGGGGAAGGTCCCACTCCACGCATGACACAGTGCAGAGAGGGAGCACAAGGAGGAAGAAACGCCAGGTCCTCATCATTGGAGATTCCATCCTAAGGGGAACGGAGGGTCCCATCTGCCGACCCAACCCCATGGCATGTGAGGTCTGCTACGTGCCTGGGGCTCGGATCCAAGACATCACAGATAGGATCCCGGCCTTCGTTCAACCCTCAGACTAGTACCCCATGGTCCTTATCCATGTGGGAACAAATGATATGGCTGGGGTAACCCAGACCGCATCATGAAGGAATTTGAGGACTTGGGGGCCAAGCTCAGGGAGACAGGGGCACAGGTGGTATTCTCCTCTATTCTCCCGGTAAGTAGACACGGAGGGCAACATGAGGCCTGTATTGGTGAGGTTAGCCGTCGGCTATGGAGCTGGTGCGACCAGGCAGGCCTCGGGATCCTGGACACGATCCACACTTTCGCGACATGGTCAGTAAGGCCCACTGTACCTTGCCATGCATCCACAGATGCATCACAAGCAGGGCCAAGGAGGTGATACTCCCCCTCTATGCAACACTTGCCAGGCCACAGTTGGGAATACTGCATCCAGTTCTGGGTGCCACACTTTAGGAGAGATGTGGCCAGCATGAGAGGGTCCAGAGGAGGGCAACTCGTATGATCCGGGGACAGCAGGGCAGACCCTATGAGGAGAG
>NW_017729006.1:31441089-31442008 GCF_001723915.1 Gavialis gangeticus | reverse complement strand
TTGACAATTACCTAGCTGGGGTCATATGAGCCCAGTATTCTCTCCTGCCCAGGGCAGGGGGTCGGACTCGATGATCTACTTAGGTCCCTTCCACCCTACATCTATGACTCTTAGTCTTCATTTGAAAGTCTTTTACTATACACAGCTGAAGGAGAAGGGAGGGGAAGACTTGTAAGAATTAGGGGTGCAAAAATAAAATTTTCTTGGCTGAAACCTATAGCAATTCACCAGGCATATTGGCCAAAACTGAGCCAGTAACCGATTTATAGAAGCATAGCCAGGCAGCGTAGAAAACAGCTCCCTGCAGATAAGCCTGTGGAGGGGAACAGTTGGGGGGCAGATTGAGGCCCCCAAGGGGAGGGAGGGAGTGAGTGAGTGTGGTAGAGGGTGCTGCCCAGCCAGGGCAGCAAATGGGACCCTGGGGCTGAGGCAGGGAGTAGGATGGAGCCATGGGCAGCTCGTCCAGGGAATCAGCGTCCCAGCACTTAAAAATGGCGGTGGGGGGGCCTGAACTAAAAACTGTCAAATGAGCTTTAGTTCAAGCGCCGCCCCTACCAGTTTAAAGCACAGGGATGCTTTTAGGAGCAGTGTCAAGCAGGGTGAGGGCAGAAGCAAGCTGTGTCCACGATGGGCTCCAGACTCTCCACTCTGCTGCCTTTGCCCCAGGAGCCATGCGCTGGCTGTGCCACATCCCTTCTCCACCTGACAGCGGGAGGCACAACTTCTCACCACCACTGCTGCCAGACAGGCAGAGGATGCATGGCCAGTGTGTGGCTCCCAGGGCAAAGGCAGCACGCCCCGAGAAAGCCCCAAGCCCATAGTGGGCAGCCCGCCTCTGACCCACGCCCAAATCTGCGGGGAGCACGTCACCATCAGGGCCTTGATCTGCATCCCTCCATACCTCTTCCCCTCCCCCCCC
>NW_017729006.1:31436891-31440959 GCF_001723915.1 Gavialis gangeticus | reverse complement strand
CCCCCCCCGACTTACCTGCAGGGCACTGAGCACCACACTGCCCAGCTGCATTCCTGGCCCCATGCATGCATGCAGCTGCATGTATGCACGCAGCATCCAGAGGCCCCAGCCAGAATGCATATTATATTTATTGGTGACATTATCAGCTACACCCACCAAAAAAAGCCAATAATGTTAATTTTCCTTTCATCTGTGCTGATCCGACAGGCAACCAATGTATCAGTGCACCTCTCATAAAAATGAATGACTGAAACCTAAAACAACAATCCTAGTCTACACAGATGTTTCAGTAGTGAAACTTGTTTATCTTTGCAACCTAATAATTAACATTCTCTGTACAAAAGTGTCCTATGTTGTATGACTTATTGGTATATGGAAAGGGAAGGAAACTGATCGGTCAGGTCTAGGGGACTGTACTGGCAGAACTGTACTAGCATAGATAACCACAGCAGTTAGTCCAGACAAGCCTTCAGAAGGCAAAGACTTTTTTGTTTGTTTGGTTGGTTGGTTTTGTTTGTTTGTTTTTGGTTTTTTTTAAAAAAGAAGAAGAACCCTACAATTTAAGCTATTCTTCAAAGGTTTTTGGACATAGCTGCCAACACTAATATCAAAAGGGGTGTGTGCGTGTGCGTGCACACAACTACCACTGCTTCAAGTCAATGCATCTGGTTACCTGCAAGTAAGCAGGCAGGACATATAATCTATTTCACAAACTTCCCAAGATCCATCTCAAAGCCAGTAATCAAGGTCCTCAACAATTTTAATAAAACACTGTAAATATGTACAAAATAATTTGTTTTGAGAAGGAGTTAAATAATGACTTCACAAGGAAATATCTTCCTTAGAGCTTTCTTTCCCCTTTACATACGACAGTGGCAATCCCTGAGCAACTTCATAAGTTCCCACAGTGGCCTGCAATTCAAAAAACAAGCATCTTGCACAACTATTACTGATTCACTACCAGAGATCAGCCAAGTTCAAAACCTTCTTGCACCCTTTCTACCTTAAGTTATATTTTTCATGCTGGTTCCTTTGGAGAATCAATGGCTCAAACTAAACAGCAACTTCCTACATGAAAACAGGTATGTTTCAGGAGATCAGACTTGTCACATACTGGTTAGAATGGAAGTTTTGCCATACCGCAAAAGATTTCATGAAGCAATTTCCCTAAGTCAGTCTTCAGCAGGGAAGCAGAAGTTATTCGAACAATGTGCAACTGACTTAAAAAAAAAACTTGAGGCCTAAAATGTAAAGCCACTCGGTGTTCATATTCTTCCCCACAGATGTTCATGTTTACAGTTTACTAGCAAGCTATTCAGCAACATCCTTCTTTTGTTGACTGGCCATATGAAATGCAGAAAAGATTTCCTAGTAAAAGCTTACTTTACATATTATAAACTATCACAGCATAAACAGATCTGAACTCAAGCCCACCAACAAGGGAAATGTTATCATTTGTGTTCCTGCTGCTTTCTGTGCTGCCTTGTAAAGTACAGCATGGTGTGTTTTCTAGTTGGGTAAATTAAGAGATTTCAGCTGTGCAGAGATGATCAACCACTTATCTTGTTTGGCAATTAAGTATGTTGTACATTTGAAATCCATCCCAAGCCTCACCACCACCAAGTCTGGCCCAAGTTTATGAATCCTTCACCTTACAAAAATGCATTGGCTAAATTATTTTTTTGTTTCATTATCTTGGAAGCCTGAATCTTAAAAGTAGTGGCTTTATTTTACAACGTTGTCCTTTTACTTTGTTATAATTTAGCACTTGCTGAATAGTCATGCTAATTATTAATAACTTAGGTCATGGCTGTACCTGGACTTTCCCGAGACTGCATAACACAGCCGTAAGAAGTAAAGTACAGTAGAAGAAGGAGCACAACTTTTGCTAAAGGTAGCACACCACAGTTAATACCACAAGCCAGCCTGCTTTAGCAGCCCACGTAACTGTTTTAAATATAGCTTATAAGCACAGTTGCAGCTCACTTGATTACTTATATGCATGCAAGTATGCGTGCACCCCATCTTTCTCAGGGAAGTCCATATACCACAGCCATAACCCCAATAAACTGATTCCATTTCCCTTCAATTCCCCTGGGCAAATTAAGACGCTTCAAATTAAGAGCAAATTAATTTAAGAACTAGCATTCTTTAAGGCTACAGAGCTACTAATTTAAAGATTTTAATCAGAAATATTATGCATTACATGCAGTCCAACAATAGGCTGTAGTAGCACATGGTATTATTCAGTAGGAAGAGGGAATACTAACATTAACCACTGCATAAGACCTAAAGAATTCTCAGCATCCAGATATTTACAGTGATTCATCAGGGGAGTGTATGCAGGGGCAGGAAAAATTTCCGCAAGCAGAAGACCCAGCAAAGGAGAGGACATGCTAGCATAAACAGGGGTGGAGAGGAGGGGGCTCGTCAAAGCGGTGATGGTCAACCATGTGATGACACCGCAGCCTGGAGTACTGCAAAATCCTTTTAAGGCTGCTTTGTAATTAGCGCTGTTAAGTGTACAAATACCTACATAGATTAAAAGATAAATCCACAGATTTCAAACAGAAATCCTAAGCCTCAAAAACATTCTGGCCTGCTGTGTTGTGAGTTCCTTGCAGCAGCAAAATTGCTCAATTACAAGGGTGTCAAATACAAGCCAGACTGGAGACCCATTTCACCTGGTCCACTGGTAGTTGGGGGGTTTAGCCACAGAGTATGCCCTGCCACTGAATTCAGAGTCCCTGGGCCCTGATGGACACTGCCATTGTCAGCAACAGCAAGAGCAACAGTTGTGAAGATACAGCTCTTGCCTGCCCTGTTGCCACCTGCCCCTGGATATGCACTACTGCCTGTACTGCCACTTAATGCCTAGCCTGCTCCTATACTCACCACAGCTGCCACTGGCTCCAGATCCAGCCCGGGAGAAGCTCTGGCAATCTAGATCCAGCCTGGGGTGAGTTCAGAACCCCTGTTCTATTATTTTTCTTAGAATACAACAATGTAGTCTTGAGGTTAGCTGTGCCTGGCTGCAGATGGAAAGCCAAGGAGACAAACATGTGCCCCTCATCTGAATTCTGAGCAGCATGGTGAAGATGGCACTATTTATTCCAAAAGTCTTATTTCTTTTTCCCTCTATATTCAGGTGTAATGAAACAAAAATGCACCAGAGGCTTGAGATATCCATACCTTACTTGTTTTTTTTCTTTGTTTTTTGTTGATTTGTTTGGTTTTGGGGGGTTTTCGTTTTTTTTTTGGTTTGCTTGGTTTTTTGTTTTTTTGTTTTGGTTTTTTTTACAGTCAATGCCAACACTTACTGAGCACAAGAGTGTCCTACTACACACAAATCATAACCCAAGGAAACATAATTCAACATCCTGCTTGACACCAGCCAACATCAAGGTAAAAACACTGTTCCAACTTTTATCTGAACCTAACTGGCAAAAAAATGAACTTTACCAACCAGGAGATCTTAAAACACCTTCAGCTCTCCTGTGAAATATGAATTTTCATTTCCACCTAGGAGATATTTTACAATCTTTGCACTCTCCTATGCCGAAAGAAGGGTGAGCATGCCCAAAAGTTTGCAAATAAAGATTTTTTCCCCCCCAAATATCTAGTTGGCCTAAGAAAACACATCACCTCTGCCACAAGTTCCAACTCCTTTTGCCTGTAGAACAATATGGCTACAACCTGCATCCCTACTACACACTCTGCAGACCTGCACAACATTTCACATTTAAAACCAGTGGCACTATCTAATGTCTCAAATTTAGAGTCTTTTTACAGTATCGTGAAAACAACTTTGTCTAACATAATTTTAGACAGCTAAATACCCATCATACACTGACAATGCTCATGGACTCCAAGATGCTTAAATCATGAGTAGCTTAATAGGCAAGAAAGACTTGAAAAGCAATTTAGAAATACTGCTGTTGCTTTAAGACAGAAGTTTAAAGCACATCATCCACAGTACGCTGGATCACTTCAATACACCGTGCAAAAAAAAAAAGGGTCAGAAAGTCAAATCAGACATACAAATTCCTCCAAATACCTAATGCATAG
>NW_017729006.1:31420835-31431891 GCF_001723915.1 Gavialis gangeticus | reverse complement strand
CTCCAAGATGCTTAAATCATGAGTAGCTTAATAGGCAAGAAAGACTTGAAAAGCAATTTAGAAATACTGCTGTTGCTTTAAGACAGAAGTTTAAAGCACATCATCCACAGTACGCTGGATCACTTCAATACACCGTGCAAAAAAAAAAAGGGTCAGAAAGTCAAATCAGACATACAAATTCCTCCAAATACCTAATGCTGGCAATATCCATGTTATGCCTTACCTAAAGAGCTCTGACTCCTGTCACAAAGTTATGCCCACAGCAAGGGAACATACACAGATTTTAGATCACAGTGGTTTGGCACAGGGCAAATCAGTTTCCCCCAATATAAAGTTTTCTATTACAATTACATGTGGCCTATTTACAAGGTAGTAAAGCAAGAACTTGTGCTGCTCCAAATAGTTACTGAACTCCATTACTCAGGAGTAGGCAACCTTTTCTGGCTGTTGGCCAGAACGAACCATCCCAGCTTAGAGGCGGGTACCTGCAGTTAACACTTGTTCCGCCTGCAGCACAAGGAGGATGCCCACACCCAACCCACCCTGTTGCAGAATGCCACTGAAGCCCAGATCCAATCCACAGGCCACCAGACTACTAATCTCTAGCATAATTTACCTACATGCTATTGATTTAAAAAACACTGAAGCTGAGATCCATATTAAATTTTCAAAATTAAAACTCCTGCTTCCTTCAGCATAAATATTCCTAAACAGTTTATTAGCAGTGTTAGCTGTTCAATGTTAATATTCAGGTCCTCCAATCTGCCCCTTCTCAGAGCACAGAAGACCAGGTTTTCAAAAACACTGGTTTTCCACTCAGTGCTAGAAATGCAACTATTTTCTTATACTGTACTATGATGAAGGGAATATTGCATTTGAAGATTTTATTTAATCCTATGCTTTTGAGTTTTAGGAATGTGCTTCTAATTCAAGTGACAACTCAAAGACTTTTTAAAATAGTTTACTGACTGGCACCTACAATCAACAATTTCAGATTAAGTTCTACATATCAGCAGAGTACACTGTCTAAAGAGGTTTCTCCTAACAATTAGGGCAATTACGACAAATCCAGAAGCTCAATTTCTGCTCCTGAAAGCCAGTACAGTTCAATCTCTCATAGCAGCAGGGAAGCCAAGAATAGCAACTGACAGAGTTCATGTAAGTGTCTGAGAGGAATAAATCTTACGAACAAATGGCTAATGGTGGTGAAGAAATAAGGATAAATAATTTAGTTAGGTATTTCCCACTAAAGTAGCATTTTTCAATTTTCACCATTTTACTTCTAAGAGGGTTTTTTTTGCATAGCCCAGCTGTATGAACATCTGAGATAAACTTATTCAGTCTGATCAGTGCTGCTTATTTTACAGAGCAATTGACTCTGAAGTGACTTCAGTGGCACCTTCTTACAAACATCTGTCCTTAGTGAGCTCAATCATCTAGTTCACCAACGTTGTCAAACTTTTTTTTTTAATCCTGAGCGTGGCCAAGCCAATTCTGCCAAACCCAAGCAGAATTCAGTTATTTCTTGTGCCTCAGAAACCACCAAATTCTCATGTGGTCTGCATCTGTGCAACACTGGTATTGTTTGTGGGACTATCTGGGTGTAACACAGGATGCTACCTGGCCTGCAGAACCTTTAATATTGCTAATGTATGAGAAGGAAACACTCACTTTCCAGATTGCTTTTCATTCCAGTCATGATTTCTTTTATAAGGCTGTTTTGTACGGAGCTGGAAGCTAGTTTTAAACCTCTCTCATGGGGACAGATATTCTTTTTCTGCAAGATAGCCATGTCCCATATGAATCCTGACACTGCCAGTTTCAATTATGGGCAAAGGTCATTCTGACTAGCCAGACTTCCTTCATTTGAAGAAGCAATGAGTTTTCCCTAAAAATCATTCCTCTGGTTTCCAGCTAGTAACAAAGTGAGTCAAGTTCCATTCAAATGATAAAATGTCAATATTACAGTTTTTATGGTGCAATTCTAAATTTGGGTAGGAGACGCATCATTATTTCTTCTAAAAGCTGGAAAAAAAGGGAATTTGGCTTTTAACTTTCTCCTATTCGGAATAAGAGTTCCATCAAATTGAGCATCATTTCTTCTTTGGCAAAAGTTCTTCAAGAAATTTAACCTAGGGCTACAGCAAAACCCACAGGGAAAATGTACATATCACTTACAAGATAATGGCAGTTTTTCTTCCTCCCCAACTCTTGTTCTTCTCCAAAGTGGCAGTGTTTATATACTGCACCCGCTTTTGGAATCTACAAGACTAGAATGATGATCAACACTCAGTTCCAGCCTATGCTTAGCTCCAAAGACTCCTCTCCATCACCAAATTTTATATTTAAAGGTCTAATAACCTACCCTTATCTTTGGAACAAAAACACAACACATGAACAGGTAACTTTACTTTGACTTAGAACTTCAGAGAACAGTCTCTTTCATTTCAACATATATTTAATCTGTGCCAAACTTTTCAGTTTTACTGACCTTGAGCTTCTTTCTAAGTTTGTACTGCAAATGCATTTATTTATTTATTTACATATTCATTCAGTGTATATGCCCTCCTTCCCCAAAAAAGGGCTCAGGGTGGTTTACAATACAAGGCAAAAATATTTTAAAAGATACAACAGAAACTGCACCTCCCCCTCAAATTCAAAAGCAATGCATTCCACCTCCCACCCCCAATCCACTGCCTCTGACAAAACAGCATCCCCCTGCCCAATCCCCATTCATTTACTCCATTAAAAGAAAGCAACAACACCCCCCCCAGCCTTTTTCCTCTCTTTCCATGCTTTCCTACCCACTCCTATTCCCTTGACTCTTGCCTCCTTCACCTCTAACCATATCTTCTTTTCTCAGGGCTGGGGGAGGGGGCTCCAAGTCTCCCCTCATCCTCCCCATCTTCATCTCCCCCACTTCTGTCCCCACCAAAAGTAATGCCAAAAGGTTCCCTTGAACATCACCCACCATGGACACTTACCCCAGGTGGCCCAACCTGCTTCTAGCCTAGGTGGTCATCTTGTGTGCCTGGGGCTCTATGCAAAAAAAATATTTTCTGCAGGCTAGTCAACCAACTCTACCTGCCCTTCTGCAGATCTTGTACCTATTAAAGGTATGTGCCCATAGGGCTTTGAACAAAGCTAAAATGCATATAATTTGTGGCCAAAAGTTTTACGTACCTGGACACTGAAGCAACTCATGGTATTAAAAAAGTCTTACTTTCAGGAATGATATTATATTGATCAGAGGAAGGGCACTTTGTGCCTGTGAGCCTAACAGCTCTCCCAATTGTACACTTGGTCTAATAACAGATGACAGCAACAAAATCCTTGCCTGATTATACTAACAAGTGATCTTCACTAAACAAGCTGGATGCAGACTGTGCTTTGTTAGTGGGCACATGTGCACCACTAACACTAAAATACTCAATTGTGACCTCACCCATATTTGTAGGTAGAAAGTACCCAATTCAGATATGTCCCATATGAAATAATCTTTTCAGGAACGCTAAAGCATAAGGCACACACCTCAGCATGATCCTTTAAGTGGACAATGCCCAATTCAACATGATATTTGAGCACAAGTCCCCAAGCAACTTGATGCCTCTGACTCACTTTATAAACCTACACAACTGCATCATTTAGGTGGTAAGCATTCCAATACAAAGCCATTCAAATTATCTAATGTGACAAAACCCCAGTCTGTTTTTCAGTGCCAATATGCAATACCCAGTCTACAATTTTTGGTTCATTTTACTTGCAAGACATGTAATGAGATACAGGAACTATAGATAGCTTCATTCACTTGGCAACCCATTCCATTTAACTAAGACTAGCATCCTTTAGTTTTACGGAGCCCTATTTGGACTTCTTCAAAAAATGGAAGGAGAGGGGAAAAAGGCAAGCTGATCTCCCATTTTTTTAGAACCAGTCTTGCAGCCAAGATTTAACTTCCACTTACAATGTAGTGAAAAAAAGTGAAAAATTGAAAAAAATCTTTTATAAAGACATTAGCTACTGCCTTTTAGGAATTCGTTTTTGCTCTGAATTGTAAGAGCAGAGGAGAAAGTAAAGCAGATATTCAGAAGCTATGAAGATTTATTCCTTGGTAAAAAAGGAAAAACAGAAGAGATCTTTTCACAAGTTTCTGCCACATGAGCCAAATTCTCATTTCTCCCTTCCTTCCCCCTCATGCAGTAATATAGCTTCTTCCCCTCACGACTGCGCACAAAGGAAGCTTTACATGTATTAAATATCTAAGACAAAATGATGAAACCTGTAAGCAAACTCAATATGAAGTCACTACTCCAGTCACATGAAGTACTGATCCAAATTAAGAAAGGACATCAAAAGTTAAACTTTTCCTGCAGATATACATAGTAAAACTTGTTTTTCCATTAGATGGCGATGAGGTATTTTAACCATTCAAACATGCTTCCATGTGAAAGAACACAACAGCTATCTTGATAACAAAATCAGATTAAAACATGTCAACTGTTCTTATGGTGGCAGAATAGGAAAGGTAAACAGTACTGTTCACACCAGTATTCAAGTCACCATCCGCTAATGTTATCTTTTATTTAGGGAAAAAAAAGCTTTTAACACAAGGATGGAATCTGGTGCTTCATAGCAGAGACAGCTAGTTTCTAAATAAAAGCTGAGATCCCACAACAGCAAACACTATTACATAATTATGGCTGAAGTTTGCATCCAACAGGTTTTAAAACTGAGGAGTTTCTTCCCTAGAAAGGAACCAGTAATATGCTACCTTGGTAGAGCTGCATTGTCACATGAGCTAAAAGTGATCTTCCTGACTAAGAGGAGATATACCACTATTTACTGTAGTAGCTTTGAAATGCTGAGAGATTCTGGAGAAGTGATGACTTTGTTTTAATTGCAGTGGTTTAAGCCAGTACCCTGGAGTAGCTAAGCCAATACCCACGCAGTGGTTATGCCAGTACTAAAACTAGCCAAGAAGATGAAGAGGAATTCTGACTAGTACCAGATCTCTTAAATCCACATATTTTTATCCTTATACCTAGCTTGGTTTTAGCATTTAGCAAGATGTCACAATCAAGAAATAAAAGTATATTCAAGGGAAGCCATTTTTTTCTTTTCACTGTGGTAACAGACATTATTTCTGTGCTGCACTTTTTTGTGTTGAATACTGCTTGAAAATAACCCCATTGTTTTTCCATTAGCCCCCTGCATCCTGACACCATTTAGAGTCAATTTCTTTAAAAATGTCATTTAGTTCAATATACCTGCTCTTCTTCATAAGTTCTGAATCAAATTTGATTTTTTACCACAGATCTGCCCCCTTCCTTGTGCACTGCATTTTGCTTGCTACTTTCTACCACAAGTATATCTTGCTTCCATTTGACCATGGACTAGTTCAGGAGTTTTCAACATTTTAAAATAAGTGTACCCCCCGCAGTCCCCTTTTTACTAAGTGTACCCCTGGGAGGGGGCAAGTGGACAGATGTTGAGTGGCAGGGGGAGGCAGCTCAGCATCTGTGCAGCTCTGCTCTGGTCCCAGCCCAGCCCTGCTCCTGTGAGGCAGCAGCACCGGGTGGCTGCGCTCCATCCCCACCCGCCCCTGCATACCCCCTAGGACCTTTCAAACTATCCCCAGGGGTACGTGTACCCCCTATCGGCAACCCCTGGACTAGTTTATGGAGTTTCAGAGTACAATTGAATTCAGGGATGTCAAACATATGTCCCCCAGAACTGTTCCATCCAACCCTCTGGTAATCTGGTAGGCTACTGGAACTTAGTATGTGTGGCCTACCAGAGAATTTGGGGTTCTTAGACCTCAACGGACATGACCATTGGCAGCGCCAATGCCAGAACGAAGTCCTATCGTGGTTCCTTCTGGCCCTGTGAATCAAGCCTGGGAGGAGTCGTTGCTGTCAAAATCTGGTCCGTGGCAAGTTTGATGCCCTTGGTCTAAGATAAGTCTAATCAGCATGTTGATTTGTAATGTCCAGTAGAAGGCACTCCTGCCATTCAGTACATGGCACTCCTGCAAGTGTAAACATGGCTAATGTAATACAGCATTGACAACATGGAGGATATTGTTCTCACGACAGCTACGTACTAGTCAACTATAAACATATCCAACAGCAGCTCTGCCAGCAAGACGCTTCTAGTTAAGTGCAACATTGTATGTTGGGACCAACTAGTTATCTTTATTTCATACTATAACTGACTTTCAAATTCTAATCTTTAAGAGTTTGGCACACAATAAAAAAAGGCTGCATAGCATTGACCTGAACTGAAGTATGACCTGACAAACTCAGTCAGAAATGGAGTCCTTACGGCCCAAGCATTGGACTTTTATAACAAATGTCTCCTTCCTGCATGTTTAAGCTTCAAGTTTGGGTCTGAGACACACCATTAGGGAATTCACTATGGTGAATTGTGAAGATTTCTATTTCTTGAAAAATTCTAAGCACAAAGCTTTTAAGGTTCAAATGTTATTATATTTAAGTGACATGCTAGAAATACAAGAAGTTTTCCTGGTTAGAACAAGCATGTAAATATTTTGCCCTTTAATAGTTTCCATGCCAAGATGATTCTTTGTTGGAATAACCCGCCAAAAGGCTGTAGTCTATCTTTCTCTCATTGTGGCAACCTTAAGTGATACAATGACCAAAGTGATTCAAGTCCAAATGTTGCCAGGCTATCTTGGACCAGAACTTCCAAAGCAACCTTAGCATAAAGATGTCAGTCAAGATTTGTGTCTGGCATACCTTTGCCAGCAAAGGTATCTAGAGCTGAGGCAGCTGCACAATGTAAGTTCAGGAGCCTGGAATAAGCTACACCAGCAAAAGCACAGTTGCGCCAGTATAAGCTTAATCTTTTGTGGTATAAAATATGCGCACTGCAAAAGCTGGCAGGCCTGGCCTTGCTCCGTGGTAGCCCCAATTAAGTCAATGGGACGATTTGCATAATAAATTATTACTTTATGTGTAATATTTTTCCCATTTTGTTTTTATTAAAATCTCAACTCTGGAAGCCTTTTGTTTTCTGCACTCCTGTTAATGTTGATTTAAAAAAATGTCTGCCTGCCTAAATCATTAAGAGCACTGTGTGGGTGTTTTACGTGGGCATTCTCAGAATCCTGGAGACTAGAACCAGAGTTAGAGAGTAAGTCTAACAATACAGGGAAAAAAAGATGTGCTAGCATTTCTCAGCAGAGTAAAACAGATATCAAGTGCTAAAATGTCTGTCTGCCACCTGGCTAGTCCCAATACTAAGTCTAGTAGCTGGGTCCCCACCCTGCCACTGCAAAACTACAAGCCATAAGATTAAGACTAAAACCGTGTACCATTTTCTGTATTCATTCACCATTTTAAAATGTAATGCTACAGGGCTGCTACCAGGGTCCTCCAGACAGGTTATATCAAGTTTTAATCAGTAAGCCAACTAGTCTAGATGTTTAGTAAGCACAGTTACTGAATGTTTGATGAATTCCACTGGTACTAGTCTAACATGTTTGGACTAAAGAGCTTTTATTTCATTTCACTTCTCGTTGTCATGTTGTCTAACTTCTTCCATGCATCCATTTCACCTTTCTTCTCCCTCCAACCTCTACTCCTCTTTTCTAACTTAAGTACATCAGTATTACTCTTCTACCCACCCACATTCATACAGGCCCTCTCAAGCAGGAGCTCAAGCCTACAAGTGATCAGCAATACAAGAGACTGGACAACCCACTAGGCAGAGGCAACTACATTTTTACAAGAGGTTGATGCTTATTTCAGATGTAACTCTCCTCCCTGAAGCTCTCACTTGCATTTCATCCAAAAGAAGAGTTAGAGTAGCTTTCTGTGGCAACTCGCAGTTCTTGAACCCAAGCAATCTGAACTTGACCTGAATTTCAACACACAAGATTAAAACTGACAAGTCTCTGATCAGTGCTCACGGTTCTCCACCTTGGGCAAACTGAAGAGTAATGACATCAGCACTGGAGCAGCATGTTTTGGATCAAGCTGACTGTGGCTCACAATGGTAATGTACTCTGCACATACAAGGACTAAACGCATTTAAGTTTGGATTCTCCATGCAATAACACTCAGCCGGGAGGCTTTCCAGCTTCGATTTTCTGAATGTTGCAAAATCCAGAGTAATCATAAAAACATTTTCTTTACAACTCAGTAATTTAGAAGACACAATGCGCTTAGAGGAAGCTACTGATGTTCAGATGTTTTTCTAAAATAATTAACAAAGTTGCCTTGTTTTCTTAGTTCTTGGTAATGTCTTGTCATGTGGAATATAAACTCAAGCAGTATTAATAGTGCAAATTATGCCCACATTGTGTTGAGCAAACAAAAACATCTTAGGTAGAGGGCTGTTGCTAGCAGATATCAAGAGGTAGATTAAATTTTAGAAGCAAAATAATCAACATCACTGCATTTTTACTTGAAGTCTGTCAAACACACACATGCATGAATAGGACCAGTTAATTGGCTGCTAGAGCTCTATAGACAATATACATTAGCGGCTGCTTATAAGCAGCAGGACCATTTCCTGGGTGGGGGGGAAGCTAGGGTGTGTCAGAAGTAGAGGAGCTGAGGGGCTAGGAAGGGTCTATCGTGCAGGAGCCACTGGGGTCAGACTGGGTGGGTGGGACCGAGATTCAGAGGGGGATGGCCTGTGTCTACACCACAGGGTAGCAAGTACTAACTAATAAATTTACAAAGATAACTAAAACCTATACATTTTTTCCTGCTTCAGTTCCTGCTTGACATCTCTAAATAAATAGTTCTTAATCATATCCAGCAACCCTGCTGCTTAAAGATCTTTTAAAGCAACAATAGTAATACACTGACAGCACAATACAGGCTAATCCTTGAATTAGCAATCTGCCATGTGTCAGTTCCCAAATAATAAGGTCCTTTGCATGACATTAAATTCTAATAAGATGGTGTATATGAAACTGAATGTGATAAAGATGGTCTTAAGCATGTTCATAGAACAAGGGAGCCTTTTTTTTTCTTCCTTCCTCCTATTTATTTTTTTATTTTTTAAACATGAATTGACCCATTTCAGGAACATTTCAGTTATGATTATTCAGGGGGATCAGTACATCTCCTAACACACTCACAAAGATTTTAAAAAAAAGCAAGATGTTTGCATGCATGCACAGATAATAGTTTTTACAACAGTGACTCTAAACAGAGAACTGAAACAGGCTGTAAACTATTACAGCTTATTAGTCAGCATCCCTTAACTACTTGCTTTCCATTAGTAGATATCATCTCCTATTGCTCTTTTAGCACAATTAATTTCACTTTATGAGGCATCTACTTCTACGTATTGTTCCCAGAAAGAGTTTATGTACAGAGGCAAGAATGAGATCACTGCACAAGCACATCTTATAGTCACGCTGAGAACCCCACCCTTGCATCAACTCATGAAACTGTTTGTGGTTAGTATAAACGATCCCTTATGACAGCAGCGCAAAAAAAAAGCAATGAACCAAAATTGGTTCTTGAATTAGAACAGATTAACTGGGGGGCTCCTCCATGACAGCTGGAGTTTGTTATGCCATGGCTCATTCTTAAGGCATGTGCTTGTTCACCCTAAACACTAGACTTTCCCAGCCCCAGACAGAACCCAAAGTAACCCAAAATCAGAGATAAGCATAAATAGCAGAGGAATAATCCAGTGTTCCAGTGCAAGACAATGGTTCACAGCTCATTTCCAATGCAAGGAGTTTTGTTTGTTTGTTTGCATTGGGGGGGGAGGGTTTAAGAGGGGAGGAAAGGGAGGGAATCACTATTCATTCCTACCACAGCTAACTACCTCTATAAAAATCAAGGAAGAGAGAACAGTGCAGGGGCTCTAGTTTAGTACACTATTTTCACCACCTGAAAAGGACTTTAGGGACAGTTATGCTTGACAAGAGTTGTCACAGGAGTAGACTAGAAAGCAAACTGGCATTTAACATGCAAAAGTCACTCAATATTTTTTTATCCTATTATATTAACCAGAACAGGCTGAGTGGTCTCCGTCTCTCTTGAGCTACCTACCATTAAATGGGTTTGGAGAGAGATTTTTTTTTTTTTTTTATATACCCAACTATACCTGCTGTTAATTGAACAAGTAAGGAGGAAATCCAAGCACCAGCTTCCCCCAGAAGGTAAGCAATTTGCTTTCACAAATAAACCCCTCCTCATGGCTCAGTCTTGCTTAACCCCCTAAGGCCTGACTTCATCCTAGGTGTGATGTGTTGCTGTGGAAACCAAGCAAAAGAAGCTACACAGGCGTTGGCAGCTGGAGACTTCTGCACACAAAGCTGGACGTTTCCAACACCTCCGCCCCGACAGAGCACGACTGCCTGGCCCAACCCTCTAGCTATTTTCCATTACTAGATATCATCCTCCGTTGCTCTTCTGGAACAACTCTCACCTTAGGAAGCGTCTACTTAAACATTTTATTTTTGTCCGGAAAAGAATTTTGTATTCCAGGTCAAATCAGCCAAGTCAGTTCTGAATCCACCTGATGAAGCAACACTCAATCATTCAAACACTATCAGGATTCAAATTATGGGGGAGCCTTGGAGGGCTGAGCCCCCCCAAAAGAGACGAGAGCCCTCGCCACACCCATAAGATTTGAAAATCATGACCCGGGGGGACTCAGATTTTCTTAGGGCATGGCAATGAGCAGCTCCAATTTCTCTGGCAGACCCCAAGTATAATTCAAACCCTGTGTGGCGCTACGACTTGCAGGCGTCCTCCAGCCCAGACTCCTCAGCCTGGGGCTGCAAAGACTCCCAAATCCCTTCTACTAACCTTTGCAGCGAAAAACGCGGCGCTGAAGGCAAAGGCTGGGGGGCCGCAACGCCCCTCACCGCCGGCGCAGCGCAGCGAAGCTGTAACCCGCGGCTTGGGCTGGGGCCACAGCGAGCGAGGGCCGGCGGCTTCTTCCAGCCCGGCTTCCCCGCTGCGCTGCCACTGGGCGGCGCTTAACACACGGAGCAGCGGGGCGGGAGGCCCCGGCCCCACACACCCCCCCCTCGGGAACGGACAAGGGACACCACCCC
>NW_017729006.1:31402773-31420639 GCF_001723915.1 Gavialis gangeticus | reverse complement strand
GCTGCTTCCGGGGGCGGGGAGGGGTGTCGGCCCCGCCCCTTCCCGCCGGCGGGGGTGCAGGGTCAGGAGGCTCAGGGAGGGGCCGGGGCTAAGGGTGGGAGGGGAGGCGAAGGTGGGGCTGTGACACAGAGGGCGGGGCCAAGCGCAGGGGAGGGGCGGGGCGTGTGTAGGAGGGACGGTCTGAGCGCGGCCGGTCCCTGCCCCGTGTTAACCCTGGAACCTAATGGTGTCTGCTGGGGGAGTGGGATGGATCCTGCTTTTCTTTGATTAAAAAACAAAATATCCCCAATTTTCAGATAAAAGAAGTAACCCAAAAGCCACATTTTTCTGTGATTAAAATGAAATACCACTATATACCATTTTAATCACAGAAAAATATATAGATATATAGATAATATAAAATATAAATTACATATAATCTCTATATAGATATAGATATATTAGTAGTTTTCCATTTTAATCACAGAACAATTTATAAATAAAAATACAAAATATAATTATAAAGAGACAGTTATATCTATATACTAGTGGTGTTTCATTTTAATCACAGAAAAATATATAGATAGATAGATATAATAGATAGATCCATATATTAGTGGCATTTTATTTTAATCACAGAAAAATGTGGCTTTTGGGTTACTTTTTTAATCCAAAAACTGGGGACTTTTCTTTTTATTGGTGAAAACCCTGAATTTGTTTCCTGGCTGGTCTGTGTCACGGGAGGCTCAGCGCAGGGTGACACCCTGTCCCTCCCGCTCAGGTTTCATCCCTGAGGGAACGGGCAGCTTTGAAAGGAAACAAATGGGTTGTTCGCTCCCAGCCCAGCCACATTCTCCAGAGCCTGGAAACAGCTCCCTGGGCTGCTTCTCACAAGTGGGGGCCCTGGATACACGTTCCTTTCAGTGTCCCGAGAGTAGCATCAAAATTGCATTGGCGGCTTCAGACCAAATGGCAAACCAGACACCAATAATGGTGCTTGCACCTCTGAAATGGTCACCCTTGGCAAGTCAAGTAAAATCATACTGTCTGTCAATATAAGCATTTAAAAGACAATGTCATGGTTACTGGGAAATAGTCATGGTCAGAAGGACTGGGGTAGCTGGAAGAAAAGAGGAAGAAGGAAAAATCCAATTATACCTGCGGTCAGGAAGGAATTTGACCCCATGATCAGACTGGTACAGACTGGGCAGGGGGAAGGTTGCTTTTCTCTGTAGTGGGGGACATGACCCTCTGCCTGGGATCTCTTGAGCATATATTGAAAACATTTCATAGAAGCAGGGCATTGGTTTCCCTGCTTGACCTGTGGCAAGTTAGGGTGTTTGGTCTGTGTTGTGTCAGGGCTGAGTTTAGATTATGGACTGTGTAGAATGGTTTAGATAGGGATGATCCTGCCTCAGGCAGAGGTCAGCGGTTCCCAAACTCTGACAGATCGTGCACCACCAATTTAAAATGACACAACCATAAGTACCTCCAGCAAATTTTTCAGTTCAATCTTAAGTACCACCAGCAAATATTTGGCATATAAAGTAATTGTAATATATCTGTTAATGTGTACCACTGACAGATTGTCTGCATACCATTGGTGGTACCTGTACTACACATTGGGAACCACTGGACTAGATCACCTCTGGAGGTCCCTTCCAGCTCCACTTCTATCTGATTCTGTGACTTGATGATTTTATTTAAGGCAATGCCCACTGGCTTGTAAGGAGCAATGACTGGCATCTTGGAAAATCCAAAATAGATTAGATAAGCTACTTGATAAGTTAGGTAGATAGTAAAAATGCAAGAGAGTATTACATGAAGAGGAGAAAAACAGAAAAGGGAAAGAGGCATGCTTTCCAAGCTCCTAAAACTATAGTGAATCAAGTGTTTCCTGGAGGTATGCCAGAAGTCAACATGTCATATTAAACAGCAGCAAGATAGTTCACAATGACCTGATCTTTAACAGACCTTGCATTCTTTATGTAAATAACACATTAGACAAATTGAACAAAAAGGGAGATCAAGGGAGATACTGCATTAGCAAGATCTGACCAGATTTCAGGGTGTGTAACCTCTTTTTTTTTTTATTCTTCCACTAAAAGTTTCTGTTCTTAACTGTGGCTATATAAGTGTGATTTGTACATTTTTCATACATATGATGCTGGATGCTAGATTTAATGTGAAAATTAGTACTTTTCTTGATTTTTTTTCTATGCTGCATAGAAAAAGTTAAATTACATTATTTTTAGAGTGAATATTAGTAAATTTTAAGTTATGTCCCTAATTCTGTTGATTAGTCCAAAATATTTTTATGATCAGCACGTGCTTTTCAGGCTAGGACGTTAGTCAAGACTCAGATACAGCACCATGCTTGCTTGTAAACCATTGTTTGGAAAAGGAAGAATCATATTTGAAGAGACCTACTTTGTAAACACAGCCTGGACCATCTTTTTGTGGGAAGTTGGTCACAGGAGTGTGCTTGAATAGCCTCCACACCTGTTGAAGGCTAGTGACTTGGAAAAATGGTGGTGGGGAGGGGGGCATGTGTTGCTGGATAACAAAGACATGTTTTGGTGGCATCTGTCAATGAATTTAAAAACAAGTATTTTTAGTGGAGGTAAGGAGGATCTTAGGTATTGTTCAAGTAGCAAGAAGCAGCAGGGGAAACATATTTAAAAAGAGCAAGTGTGTTTCTTGTTCTTTAGTAACCATTTCTTGCACTCATAAACTTAAATGGGAGTTTTGTGGAAGACCTCAATAAGTGCTTCAAGATTTAACCCCATGATATAAAACACAGCCCAGTTAAATTATTAAACTAACTATAAGATATAGATTTTTGATTAATTAAACCATGACAGTTTAGCAGTATGCCCCACTCAGAACATCTTCAGCAATTAGAGCTGGTTGAGTATTTTCACATTTTCAGAAAAAATAAGGTGAGGAAATATTGTTAACATTTTGAAAAAAAAATTCGACCAGCTATGGAACTGGTTAAAATGATCTAATTTTTAAATTTTCAGTTTCTGACCTGCTCTGCTGATCATCTTGAAAACTGAGTCTTGATAGTTAAAGCAGCAGTTGTTGTCTCTGTAGCTGTACAATGAGCACACTTTATTATAATTCAATATTGTTCTTTGTGCTCAGCTTTCTCTAAGACATGGAATCCTAGGCATTCAGCCAGCGCTTGATCAATTTCTCCCTGGGATTCATCTTATTTGGCCTCAGTTTCTGTTATGAGCTAATTTTTGCATCTCTCACAGAGCCCCAGAAACAGCGTGGCTTGATATCACAACATGGGAACATTCCAAATCAACTCATTTTAATAAAATGCTCAATCTTATGGACATGTTCACATAAACTGACCTAGCTTTGACCCCATAAAACAGAGTAAGACCAATCTGATAGCCCAGAGCTAAATCTTTCCAAATCTTTCAAAGATAAACAGATGCAAAATATATTGCAAGTCTCAGCATGATAAAATATTCACACATTAGCTGCTTTTTAGGTTGGCACAGATACTGGCATGGCAAGAGTAAGAAGCTAGGGGTGAGAGCTGCAGATCTTTGAACATCTGTACAATGTTCAAATCTGTGGAGGTTATTCAACATCTTTAAACATCAGCACTACGTATAAAAAAGACCTGGGGATAATAATTGACCACAGTATGAACATGAGCTGGCAGTGCGACGTAGCCAGCAGGTCAAATAATATTCTGGTGTTCATCAATCAATGCATCTCCAGCAAAACCAAGGAAGTGATTCTTCTTGTCTACTTGGCATTGGTGAGACCACAGATGGAGTACTGCATCCAGTTCTGGGTACAACACTTCAATAAGGACATGGAAAAACTTGAGAGAGTCCAAAGAAGGGCCACCCATATGATCAGAGACTTGCACAGCAAGCCACACGAAGAAAGGCTGAGGGATCTGGGACTCTTTAGCCTGAAGAAGAGAAGGCTGAAAGGGGACTTGGTAGCAGCTTACTGCTACATCAGGGGTGTACATCAAGGGCTCAGTGAACAGCTGTTCACCAGGGGACCCATGGGGCAAACCAGGAGCAATGGTCACAAACCCCTGGAAGGCCATTTCAGGCTCAACATTAGGAAAAACTTCTTCACAGCTAGGGTGCCCAGGCTATGGAATAAGCTTCTTCCAGCAGTGTTGCAATCGCCTACCCTGGAAATCTTCAAAAGGAGACTGGGCAGTCACGTTGCTGGGGTCACTTGACCCCAGTTGTCTTTCCTGCCTGGTGCAGGGGGCTGGACCTGATGATTTTGCAAGGTTCCTTCCAGCCTTGCAATCTATGAATCTATGTATGTAGTATAGCTGTTTAATCCACCATGTTCTCACTGTAAGTATGGCATTGAGCTATTGTTCATCCTCTGGTCTGCAGCTACATAGTGCTTCCTAGTACTGGTAGAACCTGAAAATTACTTATTGTTGTTGCCTAGAGTGACTGCTCTAGTTTCACTATCTCCAAGTCAACTATAAAACTTGAAATCCCATGGAACCCCAAATATCTCTTACTGCTGGGAAGGGACTATCAGTGGCCAGAGCTAAGAAGTGTCATGATGTGCAGACCACTGTTCCAATATCACATAATGCAAGAAAGAATACTAACAGGAAGCAAATATCTTCAGTTGTTTTAAAGAATTACAATACTAAACAGTATAAAGTCATGTTATGCTGCCTGCAATAAATCTTGCTGTGGCATTTCAGTACACAGAGTATGAAATCTATAGCAGCAAATACCTTTCCCTTTTAGACTTTCCCTTTTAATATGACACACTATATATTTTCAATATTATATATATACACAATTTAAGGCTGTAATTTTATCTCAAGTTTCTGGTGACATAAATGAATGAGCCCTTTCCTTGGAAAATGCAGTTTTTGCAGCCTTATCATGCAGGAAATGCCTATTTTCCCTGCAAGATTTCAATAAACTCAAAGGGACAGAATAGAATTCATTTATCTAGGAAGCAAAAATAGAACAAGAACAGAGGCAGTGACTGCTTTTGGGGGCACACTCCTATTCCAGCAGAAAATTTATAAGCAAAGCATCTGCTGTGTCTGTGGGTGTGGAAGCACTCCTACTGGAAGGCAGCACTGAACTGAAATCAATATGGGGTTGGTGGTATTTCCCAGTATTATGAATCACTTTTCCTCTTTTAAGACTTATATATAATTGTATCACGTCTAATATACAATGCTATATTCCTGATATAGTTAAAGTAATAAGGGTGAAGGAGATTTATTTGTAAATTAATAGAATCCTTTCACAACAGTACTGAAAGATATGAACTATAAGTTGCAATGACTATATGTTCTGAAGCAGTCTTGCCTGATGGGAAATGTAAATGGCTAGAAACCCTCAACTTTCTCTGTTCATTATTACACATCAGTACTAAATAAGTAAAACTACTGCTCGACTAGTTATGAAAATTGTATCATTTTTCAACCGTGTCAGTGTATGCATGTTGGGGAGAGGCGGAAAGAAGGGGAAGACAAATGTATACAAGAATAATACTCATTAGCACTCAGATCTCAGTTCTGTTCTCTGACTGTCACTAACCTACTCTGTGTTCCTGGATAATCACTTTACATCCCTTAGCTTCTGTTTCTTTTTCTACCCTTATCTGACCCATACATTTGGGTTTCAAGCTCTTTGAGACAAACATAGTATTTCATATTTCTGCAGAAGACACAGCACAATAGGGCCTTATTAACTGGGCTGCTATTGTAGTGAGGTTCATGATGCAACAACATCCAGACCAGACTGAAACATAAAGCTGTACACCCTCCTTACAAACGTAGGTGCTAATAGTCAATACAGGCAGTCCTCAGACTTATGACACAATTGGTCCCTGAAAACCGTGTCTTAAGTTGAAACGTAGCTCAGAACCAATTTTCTCATAAGAAACAATGTTATAAATGGGGGATTGTTTCCTGAACTAAGGCCTGCTACCCTATTTTCACCAAAAATACACCAGAATTTTGTATTCAGTCGATTATACACGAGTAATATAACTACATTAATATATTTATATTGTAAATAGCAATCATATTGATTTGGAAGGACTTCTTTGAGGTGACTTTGCTGGACTTTTTGAAAGGCTCTTGGCTGGACTTTTTGAAAGGTTCTTGGCTGGAGTCTTCTCAGGAGTCTTGGCTGCAGGTTTTTCTGGAGTCTTGTGTGCTTTCTTAAAGAAAGTGTCCAAGGAAGTTTGGACAGATGTTCTCCAAGGAAATGAGCGATGCAGCAAACTTGTTTGCTGGCGTGGAGTCGCATCAGATCAAGCATTGTAAAGTCAAAACTGATGTCATAAAGTTGAAACAGGGTGTCAACTTAGAAACATTGTAAGTGCAAAACATTGTAACTTGAAACGTTGTAAGTGGAGGACTGCCTGTACATGAGATTGTAGAGTAATGCATTTTGACTGCCAGCTTTGAACCCTACCCAGTAATACATTTCAACTGGTATTACTTTTACTTTTCTCAGGCTTCTTGCCCACTTAAAATATCAGCTATTTTAAAAGAGAAACTTTCCACAACATTCTTTGAATTTCTAGAAAAATGTCATTGACTAGAGATGCAACATACAATAATTAGCTCTACATTTATAGCAAGTTTAAAGTCATGACTCGTTGGAGTAAGGAGTGCTACCTTCTGGTTTGCAAATTGCTAGGAATCCTTTGTTTTCAATGCCTGACAAATTGTGAAAAATAAGAACAAAAGAATGGCAACATTATTATGAATATAAACTGTTTTGGAACAGTCAGATTTTCCTTTAACGTATAGTTAACTATGAGTTAATAATTACTTATTAAACCTTTATAATTATTATAAATAATAAAACTGTGAGGATGAAGCATGGAAGGGGTTGAAGCATCTGCTCCTGTACTTAACAAATACTCTGTGGTTGCCTGGTGTTACAGGTGGTCCCTTCTGGCCCTGTATTTTTCTGTCCCCTCTGTTCTGAGACAGAGGATTTTACACTTCGATTCAGATCACCTGGTTTTACCCAGGGAAGGATATGAAGTATCAGTCTTACCAGTCTTGTTTTAAACCTTTCAAAAAGAATGTCTATATAAGAAAAAATGGAATGTATGGAATACATGACAATATGGTATGGTATGACGTATTAACACCTATTTGGATGACCTGCATAACTTAGTCATTCTTCTCCAACCCATTACTAAGCCAAATATGACTCAGGACCAAAGGCTTAAACTAGACCCATTGTCCTTCAGTTCTCTCTTTTCTGCCACCAAAACATTATAAATACAAAGTAAATAAAATAGTATATTATTTTCTAAATTTAAATTTGTGCGTTATGATTTCCTTTTTGTTTCCATTTTATACTGTCCTTGTATTCTGCTTCCTGCTTACTTTCTTTTTTTAAATCTCAGTTTCTGTTTTTTGTCTTCCACCTTTCCATTTTTTTACATTTTTTCCCCCATTTACATCTGTACCTGTGCCTGTTTGTTTCTTCCCATATTTCTTTTTTACCGTGGTCCAGTAGACATTGTATTAGAGTAGGGCTCAAGAACACTCGGGTTTGATTCCTGGTTCTGCTGCTGAGTGACCTTAAGCAAGTCAAACATCCTCCCTGTCTCAGTGTCCCAATCTATAAGATGATATAATGATAGTAATAATAATAGTGACAGTAGTAATAATAACAACAGCAATAATAATAATGTCCTACTTTGTAAAGCCCTTTGAAATACACTGATAAAAAGCTCTGTGTAAGAGCTGCTGCTTTCTCGGTGTCTCCAAGCTAGCTCCTTCTTTCTGTCCCATACATCCCCTATACTCTATGTCCTTTCTACCTAGTGGCCTTCTTGGATTTCCATCTAATCAATTAACTTTTGACCTCTCATTCTTTTTACCCTCACTGAAGTAATATTTTAATTTTGGACCTGATTTTAGTTCTGACCAGTGTGGCATTAATTGTTTAATCTGAGTTTAAATACCTGCCTTTTGTATTCAATGAGATTTTATCTTTGAACTTCTATAGGACTTTGGGCAGACCATCTGTGAATAGTTTCTACTGCTTTTAGCTAGGAGTTATGGCGGATCACAAACTCAACCTGAGTGAGCCAGGCAATACTGCCTCAAAAGAAGCAAATGCAATTTTGGGCTATGTTAACAGAAACATTACATACAAGGTGCAGGAGGTGGTAGTAGCACTCTACACAGTGCTAGTTAGGCCTTATAGTTGGAGTCCAGTATCCAGCTCTGGACATATTTAAAGAAGCACATAGAACAAATGGAGAGGATCCAGAAGTGAGTGACAAAGATATTAAAGGGACTGGAATACTAACTGTACAATGAAAAGCTGAGAAAATTATGTATATTTGGATTGGGCAAAAAGAGATTAAGGGGGGAAGCAGGATAGTAGCTTTAAAAAATTTGAAGGTTGCCATAAAGGAGAGAAAGATCAAAAGTTTACCTTTGCCATGGAGGACAGCATACAAGAAAATGGGTTTAAACAGCAACAAAGAAAGTTCAGATAAAATCTTGAGGGGCAGGGGACTTTCCTTACCATGATAACAGTAGGAAAATGGAAAAAGCTGCTCAGAGAGTATCTTTCACTGAAGGGTTTCAAGGAAAGACTGTATAGGCACACATCTGGGATAGTTTAGGAACAGTGCATCCTGCATCTCTTTAGGGGCTTGAACTAGATAATACTTGAAGTTTCTTCCAACTCTGTGCTTCTGTGAATAAAGGAAACAAAAACAAAAATCTGATTCTCAGATATTAATGTATTCTGGTTGTACTGAAAGAAAGATAAGAGGAACAGAAGAAAGAGATCGTTTCTGTACCAGTAGGCAATCATTCCTGTGACATCCAAGACCTTGTCCAAGAAACATATACCCACCTTTTCACACCTTGGTGAGAAGAAAAGCTGTATCTGGTCTCTACTGAGTGGGAAAGTAGCAATATTTGGAGATTGAAATGCTACTATTGTGCAGAGGCAAGAATGCTTGACATGTCATGTCTCTCTTATTCCCAGAGGAGATGATGTGGGCTAGTGAAGTCAGTGTAACTTTATTTTTGCATTTTTTATCATTTGCTATAAAGCTATTTTTGTTCCATTCCTCTCTGTGAAGCCTTTGCTTTCCAATGGCAAAGTAGAATGGTGATGATATTGGGCGAGAGAAAAGGAAGCAGTTGAAGCTTGGCACTGTTAAGTGTCTGAGCAAAGTACGAAGTGAAATGAAATCAGCCTATATAAAACTTAGCACTAGAAGAACCTAATTAAATTTGCATAGTCTGTTGATAAAAACAACTGATATTTCAGATCAACCTGTTTTGTTGCTAGTATTTTGATCCTGTGAAAGAAAAAATTCCATTTCTCAGGCACAAAATCCTTATGCAATGTAATTGTGAACAGGAGGTAGTAAGTAAATGAAGGTTTAAAAGGCAAAGCTGATGGCAAGGCATGCCAATCAAGGCTGTGATTTTGCCAATTCTTAATAGCAGCATTGAAATAAGGTTAGGCATAGGTGGAAGACCAGCCATGATGGATTAGGAAATACATTTTGGTGGTTCATGTTTGGCAAAAACTGATGCTCCAGAAAGGCATTTTGCTCTCTTTGGGTAAGATATAACATAAGATTCTAATAGTTTCTGGTCACTATATATCCTCTGAAACACCTTCTGAAATAACATGCCCAAATACCAATTCAGATGATTACACATTGCCTATTTAAACATGTCCTGTAGTTTCAGATGGCTACATTTGTTTTCACTTGCTGTCTATCCTAACTCATTTGTGTGTATTGCTGCAGGCTGCATTCTCAGCCTCCATCAATCAGTTGAGGCCTTGATGAAAATAAAGTGAAGGAGACTCCCCCTGCCCAACCTCTTTTTGGGAAAATAACTGAGACTGCATTTTAACTTGTTTGATATGCAATGTTACTAACTTTTTTACATGCAAGTTTCATATGAAAAGTTTCTGTATTGTATATATAATTAATACAAAGGGCAGGAACAAAAATAATCCACTAATATCTTTTAAATACATAAATCACAATCTCAGAACCTTTGCCAAATTGCTATTATTAAAAAATGTTGGTCAGTTTGCCAAATTGTACCACTACTATAAATCTGGAATAACTTCGTTGAAGCCAAAAGCTTCTTTGGTTTCATATTGATTGAGAACTTCTATTGATTCCTTCTCAGAATATCAGAACAAAGGGGTATTCAGTTAAACAGGGAAGTAGTAAATTCAGACTTAATAAAAAGAATCACTTTGCAGAATGCAGGATTACCTTGTGGAGCTCCTCATTGTCCAAATTATCATTAAGGTTGGTAGCTTAGCTGGCTTCAGTAAAGAGCAATAAGGCGAGAAATACAGAAATATAGTAATGTGTTTAAAGGAAGGATAAAAACTGACAACTTTTAGGGTATATTCCAACCTCCAACTATGTGTAATTAGGGTTCTGAGGAAATTTTTCTTGGAAATGAGTTATTCTACACCTACCGCTATAGAGTTTCTTTCTCAAAAATGGCAGGATATTTGCCTAGATGCGTTCATTCATCAAATCTTAAAGGGGAATATTGATACTCTCACACACTGAGACTGGAGTTTGGCCTACTCCCTTTATTTTCTTTTAATGAAATGACAAAACATTATCATTTCTATTGCTAATTTCCAAGGAATGCTATAATTGGCTTCTTTTTTAATTTCTAACCCTCCTTCTGTCTATGATAACTTGTTATGACACTTCCACATACTTGAACAATACCATTATGTGAGGGGCTTTCTACAAATACAATAAGATGCTAATTCTCACATGTAAGGATAACACACATTATTATGTTTCTGTAGCTGAGTAGAAAACCACTCTTCCAAGACAAGCAGCAGGTTTACACAACTAGCACTTGCAACATAACATCCATATTCAGCCAGTATTAAATATAGGCAGTCCTCAGACTTACAACATAATTGGTTCCTGAAAACCACCTCTTAAGTGGAAACATTGTGACTCAGAACCAATTTTCTCATAAGAAACAATGTTATAAATGGGGGATTGGTTCCTGAAGCAAGGCTCAATACCCTATTTTCACCACAAATACCCCAGAATTTTGTACTTGATCAATTATAGATGAGTAATATAGCTACATTAATGTATTTATATTGTAAATAACAATCATATTGATTTGGAAGGACTTCTTTGAGGTGACTTTGCTGGACTTTTTGAAGGGCTCTTGGTTGGACTTTTTGAAAGGTTCTTGGCTGGAGTCTTCTCAGGAGTCTTGGCTGCAGGTTTTTCTGGAGTGTTGTGTGCCTTCTTAAAGAAAGTATCCAAAGAAGTTTGGACAGATGTTCTCCAGGGAGATGAGTCACGCAGCGAACTTGTCCACTGGCATGGTATTGGATTGGATCAAGAGTTGTAAGTTGAAACTGGCATCGTAGAGTTGAAACAGGGTTTGAATTTATAAACGTCATAAGTGCAAAATGTTGCAACTCGAGGACTGCCTGTATATAAGTAAATTGACGAATATTCAAGCCCCATAGATGAGGCTCTTTTCTCCTTTTCTTTAAAAAAATATTTAATCTTATGAACTGTTTTGGATAGAGGGCACGGGAGGGGGTGAGTTAAATCCTCTTTTTACTCTGAATGCTGCTATTATGCACACAGGGCAAGTAAGTGCAAGCCTCCTCACACCATTTGGGAGACAATCTTTTAAAAAATGTGACAGGGTAACTTAATCTCTGTTTATCCAGGGCCTGATCAAACCATTGAAGTCAATGGAAAGGCTCCCAGTGATTTCAGGAGGGTTTAGAGCAGGAACAGAATGAATGCCCTCCCCCCCCGCCATTGAAAATGATCTCAAAACACCAATATCTGCCAATTGTAGTGGTGTATTATGTGATATGGACATGCACAGTAGAATTATCAGCTCATTTCACCCAGGTCAGGGTGTCCTCCACTAGTCAGAAGTACAAACCAACTTGAACTAAGCAAAGACTCTGGGATGACTGAAAACATGCATTTACAAAATTGGGTTAAAGTTTTAAACAGATACACCAATCATAGCATCATAGAAAATTAAGGTTAGAAGGGACCTCAGGAGGTCATCTAGTCCAACCCCCTGATCAAAGCAGGACCAACTAGATCATCCCAGCCAAAGCTTTGTTTAGCTGGGTCTTAAAAACCTCCAAGGATGGAGCTTCTACCATCTCTCTGGGTAACCTGTTCCAGTGCTGTACTACCCTCCAAGAGAGAAAATTCTTCCTAATACCTAACCTAAACTTCCCTTGCTGCAATTCGAGACTATTGGTCCTTGTTCTGTCATCTGCCACCACTGAGAACAGTGTAGCTCCATCATCTTTCAAACTCCCCTTCAGGTAGGTGAAGGCTGCTATTAAATCTACTCTCAGTTTCCTCTTCTCTAAATTAAAAGCCCAGTTCCCTCTTATAAGTCATGTCCCCCAGCCCTCTCACCATTTTTGTTGCCCTCTGGTGGCCTTTCTCCAACTTGTCCACATATTTTCTGTAGTGGGGAGCTCAAAACTGAACACAGTACTCCAGACATGGTTTCACCAGTACTGAATAATCACTGAAATAATTATTTCCCTTGACAGTCTTATGGAGGCAGCCCAGAATGCTGTTAGTCTTCTTTGCAACAAAGGCACACTCTTGGCTCATATTCAGCTTATTGTCCACAGTAACCCCCCAGGTCCTTTTCTGCAGAGCTGCTGCCCAGCCAGTCAGCCCCCAGGGTGTAGCAGTGCATCTGGTTCTTCTGTCCTAAGTGCAGGACTTTGCACTTCTTGTTGAACCTCATGAGATTCCTTTTGGCCTAATACTTCAACTTGTCTGTATCACTCTGAATCCTAGCCCTACCTTCCAGCATATGTACTACTCCCCCCAGCTTGGTGTCACCTGCAAACTTATTGAGGATGCACTCTATGCCATCATCCAGTTCGTTGATGAAGACATTGAACAAAAACAGCCCCAGGACCGACCCCTGGGATACCCCACTTGATACCAGCTGCCACCTAGGCATCGAGGCATTGATTACTATTGTCTAAGCCTGATGCTCGAACCAGTTTCTTATCCACTTTACAGTCCATTCATCCAGCCTGTACTTCCTTAACTTGATTGCAAGAATGTTGTGGGAGACTGTATTAAAAGTCTTGCTAAAATCAAGGTACACCACATCCACTGATCTCCCTGCATCCACAGAGCCAGGCAACTTGTCAAAGAAGACAATCAGGTTGGTCAGGCAATTCACAGATGAAACTGACAATTACATCTGAAGCTGCTGCAACAATTTCAGTCTAAAAACTAATTTATACATGATAATACCAGCAAAAAACAAGTCGTAAGTCTGGGGATGTGGGCATCAATTTAAATGTATATCAGTAATTACATCTTCAGCATAACTAATTGCCTCATTTTGCATTTAAACTTTTTTACTGACTATGTAGCTTCACCCACCTGCCTACTTGCAATGCATGTTTAACAATTCTGTGGTTAGCACCTGAACTGAAATTGGATGGACATAGACACTGATTTGTTCTACTTCCCTGTTGGATTCAATGGGACTACTCACTTCTTACTTATGTGCTTGAACATTTGGAAGCTCAGAGCCTTTGCTCTCTAATGATATTTTAGGCTTCCCAGTACATATAACAAGAGCTTTGTAATGACATAGCTTACAACGAGGAAAAGAATACAGATAAATACCAAAACCCACCTAAACTACAGCATAAGATGTATATGAATGTGGCATTTTTCCTATAGAAGATCACTATACTACTATGAGAGGTGACCTGATAGCTGCCTACAAGTGTAACAGGGGTGAACACCAAGATCTAGGAGAGAAACTTTTCAGAAAAGGCACCCCTTGGGAGGACAAGGTCCAATAGACACAAGCTAATTGGGGAAAAAATTAAGCTGGACATAAGGAAAACCTTTTATTCTGTAAGGGTATCTAGAATCTGGAGCACACTCCCAGCAGAGGTGGTGCTGTCATCATCCTTGGAGACGTTCAAGAGAAGGCTGGACAGGCACCTTGTTAAGCTAGTTTGAGCCCAGTCACCTCCTGCCCATGGCCAGTGACCAGACTCGATGATCTTATAGGTCCCTTCTAGCCCTACTATTGTACAATTCTATGATACTTCCAACATAGGTAGGGTTGCCAACTCTATCTGAATCTATTCTGGGAGGCATCATCACATGGTGTAATGACATTAATGACTTTAGGGCAGGAAGGCAAATGCACATTACTCTTACATTTAAAAAAACCACTGAACAACTGTATAAATCAGATTCAACATTTAACAACATTATTTATTTTAATGAATGCCCTATCATTTATCTCCCAGGTGACTTCCAGCACTCCTCTGGGCCTGATCAAACCATCTTCTGGAAATTTCTCTCTAATTTCTGGAGACTCCAGGGCAATCCTGGCAACCCTAGACATGAGGGTAGGCATCACAAAGGACAGTCCAGCTGTCCTCTGTCCTCTATTGTTATGCAACCCGACGCCTTTATGTCCTCTATTGTTCTCTTGAAGAAAAATAGAGGCATTGGGTTTTGTATCTCAAGGAGAAAAATAGAGGACATAAAGGCATCAGGTTTTGTATCAACAGAGGACAGACTAGCAGAAAACTGGAACGTCCTCTATGATGGCCACCCTACTAAACCTAGGCCTATCCTTCAGGTAAGAGGGACCTTATAACTTCTTTTATTATTAGGGATCAAACTTCAGGGTAGTGGTTGAGATGAATCTTGATGAGGAAGGCTGGGCTGCAAAGGGAAGTAATGGGAAAAGCCACAGATGGAATGCCTATCAGAGGCTGTACAAAGGGCACATTCAGCTGCAGCCTTTATTTCCACTCCTACAGGGAGGGAAGCAATAGCTTTGACTGCTTTATTGCCCTGCAGGTTCAAGCATTGCCCGTCTGGGAATGCCACCGGGTGGGCAGGGCTCTGCTGGGCCAGCTCCACTCTCTCTGACTGCAATAGGGAGGAGAAGATTTTGCTCTGTGCCTCCTGCAACAGGGAGGAAGGGGGGATTTAGGCCGAGCCGCTGGTTCTCTCCTGGAGGCGATGAGCTGGAGAGGAGAGGAGTTGGTTGCTGGTTCTTGTGTCCTAGTGGGGAGGGAGGAATGTTCCAGCCAGGGTGTGGGACGGGGGCTCCAGAACTTCCTCCTCCCTCTAGCCCCTCCGACCTGGCTATGTCAAGGGGCAAATCTACCCTGCCTGGAAGCACTAGCCCAGGCCCCTCACGTGACCTGGTGGCTCGGGGTCATTAGGGCAGGATGGGCCCCAGCTGTTGCCCCCGAGGAGTGGAGTATGGAGCCGGAGCCGGAGCCGGAGCCGGAGCCGGATCCCGATCCCGATCCCTATCCCTGCCATCTCCAGGCCGAGCTAGGGGCTGCCGGGGCAGGAGGCGGCGTGAGGCGGACGCAGAGCGGGGCTGGGGGCTGCCCTGCCGGTCCGGGGGCTGCGCGCGCAGGTGCTATCTGTGGCGGGGGCGCCTGGTGTCACCCACGGGTGGCTGCGACGGCAGCCTCGCTGCACGGGGCAAATGGGGGCGAGGGCGGCCGCGGGGCAGCTCTGACCCACCCGCTATCGAGTGAAGGCACAAAAAGGCGCCTGCCCTCATCTTGTCTTCTTTAGCCCTGTCCCCCTCGAGGCTGGGCCAAGACTGGGCTGCCGCCTCTGTAGCAGCTGGAAGCGGCTCAGGGTTACAGGCACCCCTGCCTTGGCAGAAGCCAGAAGCTGGTGCGCATGTGTGTGTATGTTTCTTAACCCTCTCGAAAATCTAATTTCTTTGTATATAAAACTCGGGAGAATTAAAAACTTTCAAGAAATTAGATTTTGGGAAGGGTTAAGAGAGCGAGACCTTTATATAAAGAGAGAGATGGTATAGAAAAAGGGCGTGTATATATAGAGAGAAAGAGGGTGTGTATATATAGAAAGACAGTGTGTATATATGGGGAGAGAGAGAGTGTGTGTGGAGAGGGGGGAGGGTATATATGGAGAGAGACAGCAAAGAGGGAGGGTATATATATCCAGCCAGCAAATAAGGGTATAAAGAGAGATATGAAAGTGTGTGTGTGTGTGTGTGTGTGTGTGTGTGTGTGTGTGTGTGTGTTCACACACACAGTATATATTTCTCACAAGGTTTTAATTTCCCCTGAGTTTTAAATATAAGAGTATATATGTAAATTACTATTTTCTTGTGGGTCTTGCATCTCCTCTCTCAGATAATTGTTTACAATAATAGTATAATGGCAATGTTCAGTGCAGATTCCTTGATATCCTGCCTCTCTAGTGAAACTGTAACCCAGAAGCATTATAGAGGTTTTTATCAGATTTTTGTTTTTTAGTGATTAGTTAGATCTTGACTTTTCAATGAGCTTTATGTAGATGTAGCCAGTGATGAGGAGCTAATGGTTGGATTAAGGCTTCCCTATGTGTGGGGAACACACACATACCACATTATGTATGGATTATAAGCAAGTCAATTTAAGAAGGTGGAGGTCTGTCTATGCTTCTGTACCTGAAGTAGTTTTAAAGTGGTGTTTTCACTTCCCTATGCAAAAAAGGAAATGGAAAATGCACACAACGCCCCTGGAAATTCCAAATCCACAGACTAGGACTAGACACTGGCATCCAAAATGTAAATCAAACTTTTCTAAGTTTCCTTATGTGAAACATCATGTGGAAGGCTTTAAAAGAGGCAGGTTAAAAAGAGAGAACTTTTAGATCTTTTATTTACATTACCCTATCAGTTTGTAAAATGTGGCACTTGCATGCATCAGAAAACTTCAAAATATTTTCCAGATTCTGGGAAACTTATTTCAACAAATGCTTTAATGGAAAAGATGCGTCTAAAGTATGCACAGAAACCATGGAGTGAAACTCTGAAACTTGTACGAATTTGCATGGTAAGAATGACTAGCAAGCTTGCTGGTAGCCAGGCCAAAGTTGAGGGGAGGATGTGTGACAAAAGGGTAAATAAGAAAAATGCTTCATTAGCTGGTATTAAAGGTGAATTGGAATGATTACATCTTCTGAAACCTAAATGTTATCCTTTTTTTTTTTTTTTTTTCCATAGAGCAATTGGCAGAGATACTTTAAAATGGTGTAGGAAACTGTTTTTCATGAATTCTTTATGGGGCAAATACAGCCCCAGAGTGATTGTCTGAGCTATTTTCACCAAGCTCATAATATGTCAATCTAGCTAAGTGCATAAGCCTTTTCAAGATTGGGCAATAAATAAGGACTTTGGTATTTGATCCATCATGAGGTGGGATGCTTTTAGGAGTATCTTTTGTCCTTATCTTTTAAGGAATGAGTGCTGCTTCTCCTTTATATCGATAATCAAATCTAGCATCTTCCTGTATACATTCATGTTTCTCCAGCATGATCAGTGAGTGAAGCATAAAAAGAGCTAATCAGATTTGTTTCCATATACCTCTTTAATGGTTAAGTAAACTGTCTTTCTGAACAAAAACGATGTTCTGGTTCCACTGTTGAACCTATATTGGATTGTGATTTTTAAGCTGCTGATAGCGAACTTACAGTGCTACATTTTTATTGATGTTTTGGGGGTTTTCAGACTTCATTGCCAGAAAGCAGGGTTGGAAATACTGATTTCTAATTAATTCTTATTTTGAAACGTTGTTTGGGCCCCAGTCTTACAAACATGTTTTCATAGGAATCCTGACATGGTATTTGCTCATCCTTTACTTGGGCCAAACATTAAAAGAAGACCTGGATTTGTCCTTCGGAAGTACAATGAAACTAACTCTCAGATTATCAAATGATAATCAGTTTCCTACACAGTTTGAGTATTTCCCCCCATTGCTTCACATATTAGTAGTCTCCATTAATCCATTTAGTT
>NW_017729006.1:31386978-31397773 GCF_001723915.1 Gavialis gangeticus | reverse complement strand
TATTTCCCCCCATTGCTTCACATATTAGTAGTCTCCATTAATCCATTTAGTTTGGTGAATCTGCTCTAGAGCTGGATGCTGTTATAAGTTATAAGTGCCTGAAAAATCAGAGCCCTAATTTGTTCCTGTCTCCGTATTAAATTTAGTAATTCTTCTAGGAGTCAAACTGGTCCTGCTTTTAGGTTGGGTTTCAAGCTGTGGTATATAACCAAGTATTTTTTTTACTTTGGATGGTGATCCCCCCCCCCCCATCTTTTCTTTTCTCACTTCACCTTTCCTTGCAACTGTGATAGGATAAACCAGCTCAAGGTTCCAGTGCTGTTACTGCAGATCGTCCATTATTTTCTTGCTTGGAGAAGATACAGAAAACTTTAAATGGTAACAAGCTGTAAGAAACTTCATGGTCTATTGTCAAATGTTTTATTGACTTTGATTATGTGAAAGTGGTGGTAATTGGTTCTCCAATGAAAGGCAGTATCCAAAGGCCTATACTCAGTATTTTAGCACCCTTGTGCTAAACCCTACATGAACCCAGAGGTAGATGACTGAAGTTGGCTTAAAAATATAGTACATATTTAGTTATCCAAACTCTTATTTATCTGAATAATAATTCTTTTTTATATTGGGTTTGGAGAGGTGTTTTAGCCATAACATTCCAGGAAATATGCAAGAAGCAAAGTGTGTGGGGTTTTTTTTGTTTTGTTTTTGTTTTGTTTTCTTGTTTGTTTTGTCTGGCGTTTCTTTGTGATATCTTTTACTAACTAAACAAGCTATAGTTGGGAGAGGTGTCAAATGAGCTTTTGAGCAAAACGTGTCCTTGGTCACTTCTGTTTGTTTTTCTACTTTGGAACTGTTGGTGTTGTATAACAAACTGTTCTTTTTAAAGCTTTATTTAATAGAATACTGTATCTCTCTACCCCTAAGTTTGATGCAGTAATTTGTAACTGTTTCACTTAGTTACATTTGTTTGAATTTCTGACTGGCTTTGCAGCAGGTGCTTTCCAAAGTAGATACCGGATTCTCAACCCCAGATCCCAACATGGAACTATTTCCAGTAAAGCATTCTTTAAGCATGAACTTAGATTGGTTGCTAATTAATGGAAAACATTACAGCCTATGGCTTATTACTAATCATACTTTTTAGAGTACAAATACCTTGATACTGTTTTCCAGTTAAAAATTAAATAATATTTCTCCTTTTGCAGCTAAATCTCTGGCTGCTGTGATGAACCAACTGGAATTTTTATCCAAACAAAAGGGGTAAGTAAGTTTACGCAGTAGGTTTAAGTGACACTGAACTGCCTCAAATCCAGTGAGAATTACCATGTGGCTGACTTGTCAACATCTCATGAACTTTTTTTTCCTTTTATTTCATATACGTGAAACAAATGGAGGATGCATGACACACACTTAATTACCTGTACCATTCCTAGACCTGTTGCTTGGCTGGAGTTGGGGTCATGCAATTATCAGTGCTGCTGCCCAAGGCAAATAATGTTCAGCAAATGATAATGCAAATTGCCGAAGAGCAAGGCAAAAACATAATCCTTGCTTGGGTCATTATTAAATGCCAAGCAAAGGAACAGCTATTGTAGAGAAGTGAATTTGTCTTAGAATCTCCTTGCACCCCCAAATAAAATAACCTCATCTCTGTTCTTCACTCAAACAAATTCTTAAATATACAATTCCTTTTCCTTTTCCATAGGCTTAACTCCCACATTAGCCCTAATGGAACATCTTGCTATATAACTTCGGATATGTTCTATGTAGAAGTTCAGTTGGAGAAAGATGGAAAGGTGATAGATGTAAAGTTGGCTCACCCTGGAGAGGCCCCTGTGGTAAGGCTTTTTGTTTGTTTGTTCCTTTACAGAAGTTCAGAAGAGTGTCTTATATAGTTAGTTGTGGAAAAATGACAACTTGAATACTTCCACACTACTGAACAAAATTCCACAGTAGACTGACTGATTCCTGTGAGTTACCGATGTTATCAGCTTCATTCCTACAGGACTTAGCAATTTGTACTACTTAGAATCCTGTTTAGCAGTCTCATCTGAAGTGGCAGGGACTGAGCAGGTATGCAGACTGAGCTGCTCTCACAGATGATGTCTCTACCGAGTTTCTTTATATATTTAAGTTTCCTTAACATGCTGGACCAAGCCCTTGGAAGTCATCTATTAAAATCTTAGTAGCAAATACAAGGTATGACTTGTATGATTTCTGACTCGGGGTTTATACTGTCTCTGAATATAGCTATCCTCAGATTTTCTACCAGGTTGTCACCCTTTCTTAAAATGCAAGTTTTCAATTTGAATTGTTTGCAATACATGCCAGGTATCAGGACCTAATGCTATGTTGCCAATAAGATGAAACTTAATATATATTTCAAATGGAAGTATCTTTTCCTGTTACATTTCTCAGCCATCTACCCCATGATTGCACACATTCTTACTACTGCAGATTACCAGTGGAAACATTCCAGGAGCTTCTTATTAAAATACTGGAATAAGGTTACTGCAAAATAAAAGTGCTAAGTGTTGTTGTTCCTGCATGTAATTACAAGCGATTATTTCAGATCAAAGTTGAAACAGCTTTCGCGGTATAGTGAAGAGAAGCCTGCATTTTCGCTCTCAGCGTTATACATGTTCTGTGGAAAACTTCAGTGCTATTATTAAAATCTGAAAGAGTCCCAAATAAAAATTTGGAATCCTAGTGAAGAAAATCTGTCAGTTATTTTGAAATATCTAATTAAGGGAAGTTCATATTCAAAGAATTACAAAAAACAATAATTGCTAATAAAAAATTGGCAAAGACTCCATGGATTTTAGCAATAATATATAAAAATCAATTGTATCTTATTTAGTTATGTCATCCTTTGCACAGTTGCTCATTTCCTAGTATTCTTTTATTAAGTTTTTGGCAAAACAGCTAACTGTAAAATAGGATTTAGATTTCTTAGAGGAAATAATGCTGTTAAGTAATGGAGAATAATCTGTTGTCGCCAAAGGAGCTATTTCTAAATAGAGCTCATGCTTTACTATCTCCTTCTTTCTTGCTCTAGATTTGTGAAGATCTGTTGCAGCATCTAAGGTACAGAATTGCTTGGATTCTCTTGTTGATTAGAAAAGGATTATATAATAGTTCTGATGCTATCATTTTGAAACAATTAATGGAAGCCTTATTTAACATAGTGATTTTTGGGGAAAATGGTACACCTGTCTCCCTTTTTTTAAATAACCTGAAGACAGGAAGTTACATATCACTAAAATTTCTCTTTTCCCTGTTTTAATTCTGAGTCTAGAAAGTGAAAAGAAAAAATAGACCATTCAATAATTATTGCCTTGTAGATCATAGATTAAAGAGGAGTCATCTTAATTCCTCGTTACAGGGCTTTTTTGTTCTTGTACTGTCAAATCTGTAAATAAATAAAATAATAAATAAAAATATAAATGTAATTACGTGTGGCTTGGACCTTCTGACCTAAATTTTAAGCTCCGTACAATTACACCTGTTTACCTAAGCCAGTGATTCTCAACTAGGGTGCCCTCAATTTTTCAAGGGTGCCACACAGTGTTAGCACTGCTAGGTGTTCAAATATAATTCATAAGATAAACCTGGTTTTCAAATAGAAATTAATTATGCTAAAAACACTATGACTTATGGTGATCATTCTGAGTTCTTTGCAACAGAAAAATTGCTCTATGATGTTTTTGTAGTGAAAAAAAACAAGTAAAAACTAAGAGCTGACATTTTTTGGAGGGGTGCCTTAGGTCTAAAAAGGTTGAGAGCTACTCTAAGCAATAAGTACAGTCTAGAATGTTTAAATTCTGTGTACCAGTTGGACATATACTGATTGTGCATGCGTTTAGTTTTGTATAGGACTGTATAATTATGCCACAGTAAAAGAATGGAAACTACAAAGAAAAAACCCCAAACTGATACAAACTACAATTTTGACTAGTAACCAAACAGATTCTTAAAATACACGTGTCTTCCAAATATTATGCAAATATGCTGCATAGGATAGCTCTTGTTCTACATTCACACCTTGACTTTGTTTATGGTAGTGAAAGTAAGACACAGCACTGAAATCTTGAGAGAGAAACCAGGTACAAAGGAAATATGATCTCAGTAGTGATATTTCTAATGGACATAATGTAGATTAAAAGATTTTCTGTTAGATGTTTCTTGCCCTGTTCCAAAAGTAACCTCCATTATAAGGGATAAACTGAAGGATTGACTGGAGTTTAAAGTATACTTAAAGACTAAATTTGGTCAATAGCTATCTTTTCACTTACTAGATACCACCAAGTGTATTTTAGTAACTAATTTCCATAGTAGGGGAGAGATGGACAAAAAATGGGTAATTGGGTAAGAAATGGAAGACAGACAGGATACTTGTTGATATTCTGAGGCCTACATTACACATTTTAGAGTTTTGCTTTAATAAACTTTTCCACATTAAAAACAATTAAACTTTAAGCATCTTTAATTTCATAGGTGTGGATAGCTAATTTCAAAGTTTTTAATTTTACATTTTTAAATGTGATTAATTGCTTGGCTTTCGATTATGGCCTTAGTGATGTATAGTTACAGTGTGTAATAAACGTAGGGAGGTGTACAGGCAGTATTGCATTAGAAGATGCTATTTCCTATAATTAAACTAGTTTTATGGTATTTTATTGCTCAATGTCGGATGGTAATAGTAAAGTGTGGGGCTTTTCCTTGATACCTGAGGGTTTGATTTTTTGCTCTTATCTATCTGATTGCCAGATTTGTGTACTTCTGCATTATATTCCGCCTCTCACCTGCCAAGTCTTGATCGTATTTTATGTTATCAGTTGGGAGGTGTTACTGATGCAGTAGGACATCAGCAATATGACTAGATTGTTATCTGGGTTACCCCTCTCTTCTAGTACTGCGTCCAGTTCTGGGCGCCGCACTTCAAGAGGGATGTGGACAGCATCGAGAGGGTCCAGAGGAGGGCCACTCGCATGATCAGGGGACTGCAGGGCAGGCCCTATGAGGAGAGACTACGGGACCTGAACCTGTTCAGCCTCCACAAGAGAAGGCTGAGGGGGGATCTTGTGGCCTGTTACAAACTGGTCAGGGGGGATCAGAAGACATTGGGGGAGTCACTGTTCCATCGAGCACAGCCAGGAGTGACCAGGAACAATGGTCACAAGCTAGCAGAGGGTAGGTTTAGGTTAGACATCAGGAGGCGCTATTTCACGGTCAGGGCGGCTAGGGTCTGGAACCAACTTCCAAGGGAGGTGGTGCAGGCTCCTACCCTGGGGGTTTTTAAGAAGAGGTTAAATGACCACCTTGCTGGGGTCGTCTGACCCCAGTACTCTTTCTTGCCATGGCAGGGGGTCGGACTAGATGATCTTATCAGGTCCCTTCTGACCCTAGAAATTATGAAACACCCTTGGACAACACCCAAGATTTTTTAATCATCAATTGAATCCAGATCGTGTATGGTTGATCAATTCTTTGTTATTAAGTTTTTTTTTTTTTTTTTTCTTCTTACAGCCCCTATCCATTAACATCTATACATCTTGTGACACTTTCAAACTATTTTACATACTTTTTGTTTTTACCTTTAAAAAAAACCCAACAACACTTAGTTCCATTTATTGAACACCAGAATAACAGGTACACAGCAAGGCAAAGTCAACTTCAGAACTATTTATATTTTTCTTTTCTTGATTGGGGTACTGCTTTCAGTCTAGTCTTTCTTTCTTTTTGTTTCATGAAGAGATTTTTTTCTTAAGGAGTTCTTCCATACGCTCCTGTTTCTTGTGTGGGTGTGAGAACAGCCTTGGCTCTTTCTCTCCCCAACACACCCTGGAGCACAATCAGCCCCACTTAAATTCAAACAAACAAGAAAAACAGAACAGGATAAGAATGAACTTGACCTTTGTGAAAATTGATAAGCATCCGTGGCTCCTTTCTTCTCGTGGTTTCTGCTTTCATCACTCTACTCATTCGAGGGATTCAAGAGTCACTCTATTTCTTTGGGATTCCAGATTCTCTCCTCCGGACATGGCCTCTCTCTTAAGCAGAACCAGCTCCCGGGATTTCCCAATCTCTATCTTTCCCACGATTTCTTTTCCACTGAATCCTTGCTCCGTCATCTCTTTTCCCACACACCATGCCGCACCTCTCTGGGCCTATCTTTAAAGGAACAGCTACTCTGGCAATGGCGTTCTCTTGGCGCAATCTCTCGTTCTGTTCCCTGGACCTCATTTATAGCCAGTCCCTCTTCACAGAAAGAGATCCTATTTTTACATTTTTTATGGCGCCCTACAGTTGTGTGGTTCAAAACAATTATTGGTCGCATGTTAAACCTAACATACTCCTGTGTTATTTCCATGCTACAGATGGAGGGGTGGGGTGCAGAGGGGGAGACCCCTGAAGGGCAGAGAGATTAAGCTGATTGATTAAATTTCTGGATGGGGAGGGAAATTGGTCCAGTGTTGAAGGGAGAGTGTTTGCTTAGTCTTACTACTGATTAGGGATGTGCAAAGCAGGCCCTATTTGATTTGGATTCAGCCTGAATTGGGGACAGTGATTTGATTTGTTGATTCAGATCACTGTCCCTGATTTGATTCAGCTGAATCCAAATCTGAAGATTCGATGCTGATTTGGAGAATCAGCGGTTTGGACATAGACACAGCTTCAAAAACTTTTTCTACATACCTTGAGGTAGCAGGCATGGCTCATGATTGATTCAAAGCTGGGTCATGGGGAGCATCCCGCAGGATGTGTGTGTGGGGGGGCCCTTCATGTGCTTTTGCAGTGAACCTGGAAGTGGTCTGGAAGTACTTCTGGTCCACTTCTGGGTCTGCCTGGGAGTGCACTGGAGAGGCCCCCTGCACCTCCCTCGTTCGGCATGTGGCTGCAGGGGGACCCCAGCTGCCCCCCTCCCTGTCCCAGGAGGCACTAGTCACTGAGCTGGAGGGGTGTGTGGGGGGGCCCCCCATGTGTTCCCTGGCAGACCCAGAAGTGGACCGGAAGTGCTTCTGGTTCACTTCTGGGTCTGCTGCTGAGCGTGCTGGGATGTCCCCATGCTTCTGTGGGACAGTCCATGCACCCCAGCATCGCAGCACTCACAAGCTGCCTGCTACCCAGAGGTATGTAGAAAAAACATTTTAAAGCTGCCTCTATGTCCGAATCTCCAAATCTTTCCGAATTGATTCAGAGAGATTAAAGGGTCCCGATTCGATTCAGATTCAGCCACTGAATTGGGCCGAATCTCTGCTGAAACGAATTGGGGACCAAAGCTTTGCACAGCCCTACTACTGTTACACAATTTTTATGGTTACCTGGCAGTGAAAGGTGTAGGTAGCTAACTTGCATGTCAATAGTAGCATAGCCACAGACTCTCAGAGTTTAGCAGGGCTGCAAAGCCTGCCCAAAAACCTGCATAAATAGTACTTTAGTGGTTAGCTCACACTCAGTTCAGGGCTGCCACAGTGAGGTTGTTGTCAGGACCCTAGCTGGTTTGGAGCAACCTCTGAGTGGTCTATGAGAAATGCATAAACCTTCTGCAAGAATGTAGGACGTGCAGAGTAAGTTCTTTTATTCTCAATTTGTTTTTGCATTTTTAAAGTTTCCCTATTCATAGAAATATGTTTAAGATTTGTCTCTCACATTGCTGCTAGGAGATGTAACATTAATGAAAACCTTGATGTTTTGATAAGAGAGACTGTGTATGGGTTCATAGTCTCAAAGTGATACTATGACTCACTGTATTGAAACATTAAGAAACGCTGTTCCAAGCTGAAACATTACATTTCCAGCTGTCAAATACAAAAATGGTGCATGTGCATTGCTTTTAGTAATGTGTATTCCAGTGATATCTGCTTAAGCTGCATTGGTTGTGTAACTGCCAAAATTCATACTTCCTCTTTTTCTAAATAAATCTTCAAAACAGTGTTTGATATGCCAGATCTGATAATCGGGTCCATGGTGCTGTTCGAAATGTCCTCAACATGCTATAGAAAGCTGTATGATGTTTAAGTCATCTTCTTTTGTATTTTGGCTGCAGTAATTGTTCTTTATCTTTTAGAATGAAAGACTATGCTGCCTTTGGAAAGATTCTAGAAGACTTGTCAAATCTGTACCAAATTCCAGGAAATAGGTTGTATTTCCTTTAAATGTAACTAGCTTTTATTTGTGGTTGATCTATTTATTTAATCTGCATTCTTTTTCCCAGTGATATGAAAGCTAAGGCATATCTAGTCTTGCAATCCTTGGAAAAAGATCTCTGTTCCATGTCCCTTCTGTACAGGTAACTTTGAGACTGCATGGTGCATTTTTTTAAAAAGTATTTGACTCAGAAATTATTACATTGGTTTAACATAATTATACAAAGGATTGTGGATGGATGTGGAGGTTTCTCCCAATGGGAAGCTTGGTATCTTTGTCATGGTTTTAGTCAAATAAGAAAAGCCATATGGCCAGATCCTCAGTTGGTTTAATTTCCACTAACTTCGCAATAACTCAGTGGTTAGTGTAGTAGCATTGCAACTCTTCTGATCTGCAAGTTCTCACGTTGATATCCTTGCAGTCCAGGTGTACAACTTACCAGCAGCTGAACAGAAAGGTCTATGTCTATAGCAATCCACCCTATGTGGTCCCATTACACAATTAGATAGGAGAGGTTAAAAAAATTATTTCTTCAGGAGGTGTAGAAAACAAAATAAGGACTGTTTGTCTTCTATTTAATTGTCTTCAAACTGGCCAGTTGAAAGGACACCCATTAGACATGGACAGGATATACTAACATGGAGGAAAGATAGTTTCAAAATTTTCCTACAGAAGAAGCAAAATGTAGTTGTTGAGACCTTATATTCTATCCAAGTTCTGGTCTAGGCCTATATCTTTCTCTAAACAGTGAAACTAAAAGTGGGTAGGGGACAATTCATCAGTGGGTCTCCTTAAAGCCGTTGGCAGTTTTAGCCCATATATAAATAAAAAGCATACAAACAAACAAAGAAGGAGGGGTTGGAAGACTTTCAGATGATATGCCTATTAAACAGCCTCAGCAAGAAGAGCTCCACTGTAGTACAGGAACATATTGTTAACTTATTTTTGTGTGGTGTTCCCTTAATAAGAATACCATTTTTTATTTAAATTAAAATACTCTGTTCCTTGCTAGTTGCAATTGCTCAGGATATTCACAGACAGACTTAATTGTGAATTCATGAATGAGCTATTTGTTTAGCTGAGTAGATTTTATCCGGCTGCCTTTTAAAGTTTTTTGCAGCTCATTATTTTGCTTGCATCTGTAGAAGGGATGAAGTTGGAGAAAGGTGTGACAGTCATTTGAGTTCCAGTTTATCCAGGTCACTCAGTTATACTGCCTCCCTCCCATCTTGTCCTTGCACTGGTCATCCTAATACAGTCCTTATATCCTAGACTGTGAAAGAAGGTATATAAGCTCAGAACATGCCAAGTTTTAAATATGCAGCAAGTACAAATACTTATTTAAGTGGGGTCTATCACAAAATTTTAACTAGCAACCTAAGCAGTAAGAGCCATGCAAGTTCCCTCTTACAGACAGCAGGCAACATAATAACACTGTGCAAAGAGAAGAAAGAATGTTTGAGGCTTAAAATGACCTGAATACCATTGTTTCACTAAAACCACTGACTAGAGTGTGTTTTATAAAATTAGCACACAGGATGTCAACAGAGTTACTGAAGTACTTCATGGAAAAGTAGGACACCTTGTGCCAAGAACTGGAGGTAAACAACTTCTGTTAAAAAGAAAGTCTGTTCACAATCGAGATCCTTAATTACTGAGTACCATGCATATTTATTTGTTATAGTCATGTTTGATTGAACATCTGTATTCCCAGGCTCTGTACACACACCTCGCTGCCACCCCAGAAAAACTGTCTGGGCCTCAATGATTTGACTTCAACAGCCCGACTTTCACACCAGTCGAAAAGCAATACTGCCAGTGTTGAGGTCAGGTGGGAAATCACATTTTGGGAGTAACTGCAAGACACCCACCAGAATTGCTAAAAAGAATTTGATGCTAGTCTATAAAATGGAGGGTTACCAAATTGAAGGGTTATAGCACCTTTCAACTTAGGCTAGGCTATTGGCAGCAGCCCTAGGCTTTAACTCTCAGTGGGTTGTGTTTTTTGAAAGACCATGCATTCTGAAGAGTACTTCTGACATGTTTTCTTGCTATATTGAGCTGCTGCTCAGCTCCCTGGGAATAGCCCTGGATTGTGGATTACAGCTTTCCTTTCCCAGAAGAGATGAGTCACTTCAGGAAACTTAAAATTATTACTGAACTGCTAAGTTTGAACAGAAGGCTGTTGAAGTATGATGTATGTTTCAAGAGATTAACTTAAATAGCCCGATTCTAAACATTTCTTGATTCATCGGAGAGCTAAAAACCTCAAATATAGCAACTTGGAAAATGTACAAATTCAAGCAGAGGTGTCATGATAGTTTGTTTTTTAAAAGGAGTCCTTTGTTGCTTGGGGGAAGTAACATTTTTATAGTAACCAACTGTAATTTTTATTTCTACTTTAGGAACCCCTATGAACATTGAATTTTACATATCGCCCTATCAAGTTCTGGAAGAAGAACTAAACCCTGGTAAAATTTAAATAATTATTAATTTTTTTGTCTGTTTAAATGTATTCCACTTTCCCCCGCCTGCTCCCCACCACTGACTAAATTCTAGTTTTTACAAGTATTTGAGAAGAATCAGTTGTAGTTAATAAGAGCTTTACTCTCAAAATGAAGTAATTTTTTTTTCATTTTTTTTT
>NW_017729006.1:31379032-31386818 GCF_001723915.1 Gavialis gangeticus | reverse complement strand
TTTTTTTTTTTTTTTTTTTTAATGATAAGTTGGGGTTTTGTTTCTTAGCAGAAAAATGCTAAGTGAATTTAGCAGTAATGCAAAACCTTGATTTCACTTAAGTATATCTCGGGTATTCATAAGTAAGAAATGCTTTAGTGTAAGGACAAGATGAATAAGGAAATAAGAACTTTTCTGCTTTTGGGTTGCCACATTGGTTTGAATTTGAACTAGCAGTGATCAAGTCATACAATGGGACTGTGGTGAACCTGTCTGTCTTCTGGCAATTAATTTTTGTAACCTGCAAACCTACTATCACAGCTGACGCTACCTGGCAGTTGTCAAAGCAGTCTTTGACCAAATGGTGAAGGAAAGCTTATGCTGCAGCAGCCTGGGTTGCGCCAGCTCTGTGGATGACTAGAGGGCTCCAAACATTTCAGCCTGACACATTTCACAAGTTCTATACTACAGTCATTTACACTGTCATATGCAAATAAATACAATGGCACAAAACAGTCTTCTCCCTTTCTCTCAGGCTCATGCGTATGTGGAACAAAGCTGTTTGTAACTGTTGGAGGTTCAGACATGACGCACAAGCTTCCTATTTCTCCGTTGATTGTGGATTCCCAGACACAAGATGGGTGAGATTCAGAGGCACTATTTACACTTCTGAACACATCAGTGACTTTGCAGGCCCATTTATATTAACCTCTGACAATTTCTATTGATTCTATGCTTATATAAGAAATGCAAGCTTTTGAGCAACTATAATTTATTGATGGCATTATTTTCTTTGGAGTACTCTGCATAATCTGTGGCTTTGACAGTTTCCCCAAATGTAGTGTAAAGTGTCTGAGGTGCATACAATCATAGATTTTTGAGGCCAGAAGGGTCCAATCTGATTATTTTGTCTGGCCATCTTTATAACAACTTATTGATGAAGTAATACCTGCTTGAAGTTCATACTTTTAAATGGAAATAGGGTAGATGTGTGACAATTCATTATAGTTGAGTTGTATGTAATATTTCATGTCCTTGGCTTAAACTTCCTCTAGGAAAGTGGTGTTTCCTCTCTGATTGCTGGCACAATAAAAAGTCAGTGTTAAGGGACAGTTTTTTTTTCTTCAATGAACCATAATAAAACAGATAAAGAAAGAATTCTTATGTGCTGCTCTGCATGTTCTCGGGTCTCACTGGCCCTCTGTTAGTTTTTATGCAGGTCTTGCTTTGCTGTCTGATCTTTACTTACATTTTTCAGAGGAAGACTTGGGGTTGGAAGAAAAACCTATTCAGAATAGGTCCATATAGAATTAGGTACTAGATGTGTCTTAATTTTGCACTGTACATAGTCACCATTGCCCCTGCTTCTATAATGACTTCCTTTCTATCCTTTTCTTCAGAAAGCCTGTCTTTTTACCACTGAGTGATGAACTTGGTGTGGATTTGCCAGCTTGCTTTTTCTTGAAGTTTCACCAGCCTTCCCCTATATCTTCATCCAGTATTAACGAGATACAGAAGATTACAGGCATGTTTTAATTATGTGTAAGACTAAATATTTTTAACAACTCTACATAGCTTGTTTGCTTTTCGCTTACTCATTCTAAAGTTACAGGACATGTAGAAAACCTGAATACTACTTCCCTAAGAGAAAATCCTTTCATTTTCGTAACAGCTCGGCTCTGGCTATCACATTTTTCATGCAGTTAGGCAGGGATAAATAAGAACTTTTTAAGGCTGAAGTAGAGAAATGAGAACGTAGAAGGATGGGCTTACTGGTAAACCCCACTAGGTTTAAACTTGGGCAATCTCAATTAAAAACAAACCCCTATTGCTGGGTGAGTTACTTGGGTGATTCACACCTCAGTGCCCCAATGATAAGGTAAAGGACGGGGCTGGGTTAACACTTGCCTATTTAAATTTTGATGAGTCTATGTCAAAATGGATCAATGTGCTCAATTGTATTAATAATGGACTACAGAATAATTCAGAAACCTTAGTAAAAACTTTCTTTTTTTTTAAGGCATTCCCATTTTTGCCCCGACACTAGCTCCTCTTTATGAATTGATTGTTCAATTTACCCTTAATGGGAAGTACAAGGAGGATTGTTCCATAAATAATTATCGTTTCATTGTGGTAAGTATTTTCTGTTTTGTCATCTCCCCACCCCTGGTAATTTGTAATGCGGGTCCATCTTATTCTTATTCAGAGTGTATGCTTTTATGTGGTTAAGTAAATGCTTTTTTTCTGTCAGTAAGCAAGGTAAATATTCAGAATTGTGAACAGGAATCAAGCACTCATGAGGGAGAATTCGTACAAATTTAGAGTGTAATATGCTATCTGTTTCTTATTTTGAGATAAAGATTATTAAATGCAGCTCAGACTGAGACATTGCATTGAATGTGGTTATTGAAGTTAATACTGCTTTTTCAAAACACATTTAGCCAGCTAAATTTGTTCACCAACTTCGCGCAAATCTCTGAAAGCTGGGTTTGTGAGCAAGTAGTGTGAAGCTAGGTAGGAAATAGCTTGCCTCTCAAGAGACTTTATTTAAGCCCTGTCTCTCCCACCCCAAAAGAACCCGAAACACACTATGCTCAAAGTTTATCTGCCACTCGCTTTGAAGTACTAACAATTGTGATGTTCTCTACCACATGACAGCTAGAGTAGTAAATTGGTTGCTATAGCCTTTATTAAAACAAAATTCAGAAAAAAAATTAATTCAATTTGTTACTTTATTATACAATGTGATACCTTTTTTAAAAAGGTGTTTACTGAAGATATGTGGCAAATAATATCTGAAGGCAATTTGTCATCACTTTTTATATTTTGGTGGTACTTTAGTCTCAGTAATTAACTTGACTAGTTACAAATATTCATAACCTCTAACATTGTAAGGCTTTAAAGGGAGAAGCATACCTTCAGCCTGATAGTAGAGACAGCTGGAAAAGAAGGCACTTCCTCTACAAGTAACAGACATAATTCCATGTTTTGAGCTTGGGTAAGCTCTTACTGAGTCTGGCTAACAGTGCAGGGCAAGGTGGTCAGTTTGCAGTATGGTACCTGTAGCTGCAATACATAGGAACTTGCAATTCCTAGTCTTTCTGCACAGGAGCTCCTGAATATCTGAACTGCATAGAGCTGAAAGACCACAGTTCATTAGCAGTGTCCTGAGAAGATACATTTCATTAAACTAATTGTACAGCTAGAAGAGAGGAATTAAGGCTTCCTCTCAAGTTCTTACCTTCTTAGATCTTGGGCTGGTAGGGTCTTTCATTCAGTGGACTCTGGCAAAATCTCCTTCATTTTATACCCCCTCTTTAATACACACCCTCTGAATTAAGTATCCTGCTCTGTTCTTAAAGGGACAGCTCACATGGATCAAAACCAGAATTTTTAAACAACAGTAGCTAACTTCACTTCTATATTCATAGGTTTTTTACTATATGAAATGATACAAATGAATTGCAATTACTCCAGGCACCTCATACCAATTAAGGGTTGCACTTATAATTTCTCCCCTCAGTGAGTTGGCTTTGAATACTGTTGTAGTAGGTACATGAGTAGGTGGAGGGTGAAACACCTGTTGTTGTCTTTGGACCTACCCCCACCCCCCCGGTGCACCCACAGGAGAAACTGCAGTGCATACTTCTACTACTGAGTTACATAAAGATTTGCTAGAATGTGCTACACTGTTGGACACTAAAATGACTGACTGAGAGAAGGAATCATAACTCATGGTGGAGGTGATGTCTTTTATTAGACCAACTAGATTTTTCCAAAAAAAAATCTTTATTTGCGAGCTTTTAGGCACCAGCACCATCCTTCAGGCATACGAGAAAGGGACTGTAAAAGTTTTCCTCAGTAGAAATTAAAGTTCATATTTCATAGGGAAGTTGAAGGTGTGGTAAAATCCCCTGTTTGGCACAGTTCATTTTATGCAGATTAGGTCAGAGGTTGGAGTAGTCTGTTTACCTCCAAGTTGTTCGGTGGCAAGCAGGATGTAGTCATATTTCCTTCTGGTTATGATGTTTCATATTTCACAGAAGAGTAAAAAGATGGAATGCTCTTCCAGACAGTAATTTGTTATGGGGCTGAGGTATCTCTGGGCTTTGTGATTTAATGCAAATTACCTTGTACAAAGCAGGGTCTCAGGTTTCAGGTGATAATATTTGCTTCCTCTTTTTAAAATTTATGAGGATTTCATTTTAAAAAAATCAGCTAAAAATTGATATCTTCCATGGGTTGGGTATAAGTACGGTCAAGAGACAACATAGCCAAACCTATTCCTTGCAGTAGAGAACATTGCAAAATGAATGAGATTTGGGTTTTGTTCTCGGGTCTACCTGAATTATCCCCATCCGTTGTTACCTTATCTGCAGAGTGGCTAAATGATACTGTAATTGCCTTTCCTAAGGTAAAAGGCCTTTGTTATTTAGATTTCTATGACCTTTTGGACTCTTAACATCAACCAGTGCAATAGCTGGAACTAGAATTCATACTTTATTAGCTTGTAACTAGTGCATATTCTCCAAGGTTGAAAGCTATTTTGTGGGAAAGAAGTATGGTCTCAGGTGACCTTTTTTTCTAAGTGATATTTTTGTTGAGTTGCAGACAGGCTTGACAAATTTGGAAAGTACATGTTGTGTAAAATTTCTTTTAGAATCAGGTCCCATGTAATATTCTGATATTATCAGGATTTGCCATCGCATTTTAATTCTTCACAAAATAAGCATACTTTTTTTGTCAGTCTCTTCCAGATTGTCCGAAGCATAGTTATTTCATAAATAAAGGCACAGAAAAATCAGGGATCACAGGAGCATTGGTCAGTAAAATTCCATTCACCCATCCAAAGTTCGTGCCTCCTATAATAGATATTCTTCGGCATCAGATGGTTTATAACACCCTTATTAGCAGCTGTCTCTCTGAGAACAGGATAAACAAAGGTAACTGGTATGTCTGGAAGAACAGTATATTTCTCTGTAATGCTGTTTTAACTCGTATTTGTTTGTAAGCTGTACATCACCACTCTGACCGCTTCCTTTTCTGAAGCCTTTACAACAGTGCGCTTGAAAAGACTTGGTTTCTAAATGATCAGAATACTTAATTTTTGTGTAAATCACTCCCTGTATGTTACAGATGCTAAAGTAACATTCTTAAGTCTTAGACACATTACTTAGTCCTCAGAGGCACAAACTACAGTAAAACCTATCAAGATGGAGTTGCCAATGTTTAGAACTACTCTACAATTTACTTACACGGACTAAGTTTAATAAACTTAGTTATTTCATTTACAGATTATTCAGAGCTGCTTTATTTTGAAGTGTCTCCAGTAAAAGACACCAGCTTTTCCATCTCATTCCAGCATCCTGTAGGAGTGAATTTAGCTTGTGGTATGTATAGATTATTCTATATTGCTATCTTCCCCCTAGTTTCAGAACAGGGGGTTCAGTAGTGAGCATATACCACATACTAACTTTGAAGACCTATAGTGAATTTCTAAAACCTAATGCTGTTCATAAGGATTACATTTCTGTGCGTAAGTAATACGTGGCCAAAAGTATTACAACTACAGCTTAAAACAAAAAAACAATACAGACAAAAACTAAGGTTTTCTTAAGAACATAAGAATTGCCATGTACTGGGTTAAGCAATAGGTCCATTTAATGGACCTATGTTTCTTTAATACAGTGAACATGAGCAGATTGCTGTACCCTGATGAGGCCCCACTTAAATCAGAAGGATTAGGGATTGCAGCCATGGTATTTTAAACACATTAGCACTTATTTGTTAGTATGCCAAAAAATTAAAAATGTTCAATACTTTAAGTTGCATTTTAGAACTGAAAGGAATTATTAATTGATCATGGATATAGACATTTCAAAATAATGTTGGTATATTTTTTTCTTGGTCAGTGGTAATCAATGTCTTGAGCTCCAGAGAAATCAAATGCAGTCTTCATATAAATCCGCAAGATGCAACCTTAAATTGCAGCAATGATTTCATCACAAGAGTTGTGGAGCGGTAGGTGTTCAAGTTGCATTGTTTTAAAATAAAATGCTTGGCACCAATTTAAAGTGCTTATTAATGGAAATATTTTTTATGAATAGTAAAAGTACACCGTAATATGCAAAAATCATCTGTGTGAAACATACTTCTAGTTAATGTGAAAGCACAAGAGGAAAACAGGTAGCCTTAGCTCTGTCTTTTTAAGTATATTTTAGTCCTTTTTATTGAAAGGGTGTCACACTCTTCCTTAAACATATTTGATTTATAGCAATATTTGCTTATATAGATTTCTTGTCTGTCACTATAAGGTCCTTCCAGTAGGAAGTGGGGGGAAAAAATTAACATTTAAGAGAGATTCTTTTCAAAAGGTACTTTCATGAAAAGGTCTAGGTCTTCTGGCCCTGTTATTCACCCAGCAGGCGCTGCACTGATGGCTTCAATGCAAAGTTTTTTGTGTTGGGCTTGCCAATGAGTACCACCTACCTTCCTGGGGGACCACCTTCAGGAAGTAAGAGTTCAGTGTCCTATGTCTAGTCAGTCCTTGGGTTCCCAATGCAGGCTGTAGCATGGACATGTATGTACTAAGAAAAACATGGAGATCATTAATTCACTTCAACTAGGTCAATAAACAGCTATTTGGTGGTACAGTAGTAAGAAGAATTTAGGCTCGATGGGCTTGAATCAATAGTTTATATCTAGCTTAATGGAGGAAATAGTAAAAACTGATGAAGTCAGCACAGTCTGTGTTTGGGTAAATTCCAGTATTGTTTTATAATTGTAGAGTTAATGAAAAGTTAAATGGACAATATTTAAAGTAAAATCCTAAATCCAAAACTGAATATGAGATGCATTTTACTTGGATTTGCACGTAGTGCTTAGCATCAAGAACATAAGAATCCACATACCTAGATACTGTCTGAATGGGTATACCTCTAGCTTCTCTTAAAGTTTCTGTACGAAAGCACTCGGCCAAATAAGAGGCCAAAGCTGCTCTGTTAGAATGTGACAGGCACTCTGATAACCTTTTCCCCAGGAAAGACTTTATATTTGTTAACCCACTCAAACTACTTTTTTTTTTTTTTTTTTAAACATGGAGAATGATGAAGCATTGTAGTGGCAGATAAAGTTTTAAACATTTTCTCTTCAGTTGCTTGTCTGTCCCTCTTGTCATGAGAGCTATTTTCAAGAATGCTGTCAACCTAGAAGCAGATGGTAGAACACAAAATATGGAGGTTGTCGGTGAGCAAAATCCTGAAGTTACCTGTGAGTAATCAGCATCCTGTAGTAATGTCAAGGAAAATATGTCTGCATCCAGCACACACAACTCCACAGTAACCAATACACAAAATGTAACCATTACTAAAGAAGAAAGGTTCTCCACCACTAACCTGCAGATCTCCAGCACGATCATGGAAGAAAACAGCTCTACTGCCAGCCAACACTCATCTGATGGAATGGAAGGCAGACAGGCAGGCTGCAGAAATACTGCAAACTTCATCTGACAGCATGGAAGAAAGTCTTTTTACAGCTAGCCTGCAGACTTCATTTGACTATGTAGAACAAGGTGTCTCCACAGCCAGTGCTGAGTGTGATGTACAAGAAATCCAGAATAAGTGTACTAAATATTGTCTAATGTAAATCTGTTATGGTTCCACATCAACTGTTTTATAGAGTGATCAACCAGCAGATAATTTCCCAGAAGTAGTCAGTTCTTTTGTTTAACTCCTTGGAATGAAACTTCTTCTGCTTTTGTATTCTAAATACCCCCTGCCCCCCCCCCCCCCCCCCCCCATGTTTTGAA
>NW_017729006.1:31354017-31374032 GCF_001723915.1 Gavialis gangeticus | reverse complement strand
CCCCCCCCCCCCCCCGGTTAATATGCTAGAATTTGAAAATTTAAATACAAATTTGGAAAGTTTAATTTTGCTCTAAGAACTTTACTTTAGTCAACATTGTAAATAGTAGCAGGTATTTCTTAGAAGACAGGGAACTAATGTATGGTGTCTAAAGTTTTGTTGCTTTAACCTTAGGTATTCACTTTGATAAACGAACCACACAAAAACCAACTGTATCCTTCTGTTAACATTAAAAAATAAAGAGGGGGAGAGAGCTACTGTACTGCGTGAACCATACATGTGAACAAGAGTAAATTCTTTGTAATTGCACAATTCCACATTTTTTTTTTTTAAGTTCCTTCAAAAATGGAAGTGTGACTGTAGTTAATGAAAAGCTTCTCCAACCGAGGAAATGAAAAATTAAGGGATGAACTGCATAGGGCCTGTGATCATTACGGGTGAATGAGAATACTTAAATTTACAAGTTACAAAGCCACTTGCATCCAAATGCTGCAGGAACAATTAGCCTGATATTCAACTTGAAAATGTAAATCTCTTACTGATTATGAAAATAAAGATAAGGTAAAATTGTGTGGCAAGTTTTTTTCAGTCATGATTTTAAAGTAAACTATTATTATTTTATTTTGGCATTTCGCTAAACAGGCACTAATTTTTTTTCTCTCAAAAAAAAAAAAAAAAAAAAAAAGTTACAAGCAACTTATTAGCCACTACTAGCTAATAGTAAAAAAGACATCCTGTTTGTTGTTCTTGATTTGCAATTAAATTGACTGATAGTGGTTAATGTGCATGGAACTTCACAAACTAATGAGAACACATTTCTGACCCAAAGGAATTGCAGTTAAAGTTAAGATAAAAATTGGCAGAAGGCCTTAGAAGTTTATCATAGAGAAGGTGAGGGTAAAAGCTGTAAGATCACTTAGCTGGTTATGAGAGTGACGTATAGAAGATTGTTGTTAATGTCTCCTTAACTAAAGGCACTAAAAGGAAAACCATAAACAAGTGATGGATATGGTCAAGAAGAAAGTTTTAGTCAAGGCAGTCTACTTGAAGGGAGAACGGGGATTAGGAGGTAGAATTTTTACTAACAGTTATTAGAACTGGGTTAGAATAAATTCTCTGATTCTGTCCATCTGAATCCCAGCTGACAGTTCTGAAATTTCTAAGAAAGGCAAGAACCTTACACAGTTATTTTTAGTATATCTGCAAAACTTGAAGATGATGTACACTACTTAACTGCATAACTCTGGGACTGAAAAAAAAGCTAGGCACTTACACAGACTATATAAATCATGTTCATTAAGCACCCATTTCAACAGCTGTCAGTATAATGGTATTAGCTACCCCCAGACTGGTCAGCTCTCATCATATTCAGTGTTTCTTAATAGGCAGTTTCAGAGCTGCTACTAGTAGCTTCAAAAGGAAGGGGCACTAGTCAGCTTAAGGGCTGTTATTTTCTGTCATGTTGCAGGTTTCTAATAACAGCTCTTTGACAACTGCTTCACCATTTCTGACTCCAATTATTATAGTTAGACAGAGTACATTACAAAGTAGACAGTGGGACCAAAAGATATTGTGCACTTTAAGTAGTTTACATACTTAACTGATATGCTTAGAAGCAGTGTTTGTTATAACATATGCAACTGGCAAGCGAGATCCCATTATGCAGTTACATAAATTATGCTCTTTTCTGATGTGTATCATGTGAAACTGACTGTGTAAGGATTAGCAACTGGGGAAGAAAGTCCTCCTCTTCCTCCCCACCAATACAAGCAAGGTCCATATCACCCACTTGGTATGGTAGATGCTACATGCCATGTATTATGAGTGGGGAGAGGCCTACTGTTCAAAATGCTTTAAAAATAGGGCACTTCAGCTTTGGTGGATTTGTGCTTCTGTACTGCACCCCTCAGTTGAAGTATCAAAAGTAGCAGTATGCACTCCAGTCAGGGGCCACGACAGAGGGCTGCAGCTCTGCAGACCCCATTCTTCCAGGGCCTATGGTTTTCTTTGCCTCCCGAGGTGTGGGGGAAATAGAGTAGGGCCAATGTCAGTGAACCAGTATTCAATCCTGTTAGCTACATCCCAGGAGACTGGAGGTCTCTTACCTCTGCTAGAACCAGGAGATCAGGTGCAGCAAGGCATAAGGAAAGTGGGGGGCTGGAGATCACTAATCCCAGTTCTGGTGGACTTCAGGAGAGTTCACTGACACAGTGTCCTGATCTCTCCACATCCTGAGGGGCAAGAGCAGAGCACTGGTGGATGCTGGAGGACCCAGGGGTCTCCTGCTACACTATAGAATATATATATGTAACAGGAAGGGCTTCACTTTGAAGTGCCTCTAGCATTGGCGACACGTAGTGGGTGCACACGCGCCCTCTGGAAGTGCTAGCTGTGAAACTGGAAGCGCCACCAGAAGTGCACTTCCAGTTTTGCTGCTGGCTTGGCAATCAGCTGCTGGGATCTCCCCTCCCACCCCAGTCGGCAATCAGCTTCCCATCAGCAATCTGGTAATACCCTATTTTTCGAATGCTTAAAGGGTGTGCATGTCTATCCCACTTGCCCTCAGAAGAGCTTCAAAGGCATCTGAAGGGCTTTAAGTGTTACATCTGTTCACACCCAAAAGGGGACTAGAGGCTACTGTGCCTAACCATAGGTCATGCTACAGTGATTCTGCAGTGGCTATACGCCTCTTACTGCCTCAGCTAACCACACCATCCTCCTCTCCCTACCTCTGAGGAAAGCTGACACTGTACTTTGAATCCCTGCTACTTCAGCAGAGTAGCTGTGCTGCATTTTGAGTCATTAATGGATTAGCCAAATATGCATGTAGCCACCTGCACGGTGCTGAAGGACACTGGCAGAAATCCTTTTAACCCTTTGATGAACACACATTACTACTAAAGGTTAAGGGCCAAATGTCTTCCCATATTTAGCTGCTCATGGCACTAGCATAATTAAAGCATGCCTGCTCTTGTAGCCAATGACACACTATAGGTTAAGGTTGTTAGCATCATGCCCATCTACCTTTTACTTCCCAGTCAAAACTACTAGATACACATCTACAGCTAGGTCAGAGGACAGCTTTTGGCAAGAGACCAAGGCACAGCTCTTGAATTGTAGCAAGACACCATAACTGTTTGAGGAAGAAACTATGTCCAGGTATGCTACAGCTTGACATTAACAAGAAACCTGTTCACTTTAAATGAAGTCTTATTTATACATTAGTGAAACTCTAATGGGAAGCATTTTGTGTGCTAAACACCTGCTTGAGGAAAAGATGTGTTCTTTGCGCTGCCACCACTTTACCAGAGAAAGTGATACTACGAGATGCACCAGAGATTTTGAGTAATCGAAAAATGTAGTTTGTTCTCTTCTTAACCAATAAGTTGGAGGACTATCAGTCTGCCAAGAAGCATGTTTGGCATGTGCAGTTCCCATTTGCTAACAGGAACTCTACATACAGACTAAAAAGAGAAAAGTCAATGCTTCTATTCATTTTCAGTACCATTGGAGCAACTATTTAAAGGATGAGTCTAATTTCTTTTCTGAAAAACAATGATACAAGACAAGTCAGAGTAGAATGTTAGATTCCCCACAAAGCATCGGTCACACAACAGTATTGCCACAGAGGTACTACTAAAATGCTATGCAACTGTGCTTCTGTCATACTCACTTATGTAAAGTTTACATGGGGAAGCAACATTTTTTGCTAAGAGCAGAGGTATGACAGACATTATAAAACAGACATTGTTTTATTGGCAACATCAAATAAGTAATTTAGCTGACATCCTATGTCTTATTTATAAACAAAATACTATTGTACTATTGTTGTTTTATGAATGTTACCAAAGAGAAACCCATAGAAATTAACTTTCAAGCTGCTGGATAAGCTGTAATATATCCCATGACAACCCTAGTTGCTTTATTAAGCAAACAGTCTGTTCTTTAACCCAAGCAAGGGTTGGACCTTCTGAATCTCCATGTTTTTTTGTCTGACAGTATTCAGATTGCACAGAGTCAGTCTCACCATTACTCTTGCAACAGCTCTCACTGAACATGGTACCACTTCCACAGGGTCTTTCAGATTTAGTTCCATTAAACTCTTCCTCAGCTGGGATTGTACAGCTAAGGTCCATATCCTGAACTGAATCCAGTAACTCCCCAAGGTGGGGCTGTGGATGGACAGAATTCAGACACTTCAGTACATGCTCTTCATATTTGCCAACTGCATCCAGGAGATCATTTATCTTGCTCAGCAGAGCAGAATCATGTCCGTTAAGGTGACACCAAGACAGGAGAGCACTGAAGAAAAACAAAACAAAGATGAGCAAGTAGCCTGCATGCTTCCTTGAGGATGTGTGAACAGATGACAAGACAAGTTAAACTCAGACCATATCTGTGGGAACCTTGTTCACATGGGTTTTTGGGAAAGTTCAACTGGTGGAGCTGACTATCCATCCAAAGTGGTACATTCAAATTCTAATTCACTAAACAACTAAGATCATGTTAACTAGAGATGAACTGTTTAGAATTATCACATTTTAGGTAGATAGGCATCTGTGTCTGCAGGGAAGCTTGGCTTTAAATTTCAACCTGGAGTTGTGTGCCTAAACCTAATTGCCCTGTCCACAAAAATAGAGATGGGGCAGAACAGTTAAGATCTCAGCAATCAGAACACTTTCTTGTACAAGAACAGGGGTCTCTAAACACCAGGCTACTGGGCACTTGGGGCTGGTTGAGTCTTATTTGCTCCATTTATAGGAGCCAGAAACTTACACTAGGACAGCAGGTGGAGTACCTAGATTGTGGGAAACTGAGGTTTAAAATCTTATTCTAGTCAGGTCAAGCAGGAACTTGAACCTGGGTCTTTCACAGGTGAGGAGAGGTCAAATATTCTCCTTTCCCTTCGAAGCCCCTGTCACAACAAGGAGGAAAACACTTACTTTGAAAACGTTACTCTGTGGCTTCATTTTGAGAAAGGCGTTGCTAGCTGTGGTATCAACAGTTCAGCAATACTCTGTATATTCAGTGACAGAAATTCAGGCATCTAGGGCAGAGATGTCAAACTCCCCTGTGGTCCTGGGTTGGATCTGGACTACAGGTGCATTAAGGCTGCAGCAGTGGCCACCATGGCAGCAGCAGTGGTTTAGGGACTAGTGTCAATACAGGGTCCAGTGACAGTGGCAAGAGGTCCAAGAGAGTGAGTCCAGGGGTGATGGCAGTGAGACAAGCTTACTCCCAAAGGCTACGCCCAGTAAGGCAAGGAGACTCCAGATTCTATACCAGGCCATGTCTCCTCAACTTCAAAGTGGAGAAAGACTGTAATTAGTGATTAGGGACTGTAATTAGCTCTCTCCAGCATGGTGAGATAGGTTTAATTCCTAGTGCCTGCTCCAAGGATTAATTTTATACTATCCAATGTTTGTTTAATGCAAAAATAGAAGTTCCTGAAGCACGAACCAGAATCTTAGGGTCCTGCTTCCCAAGTGAGTGCTCTAACTGCTTGGATGCAGAGTCATGCTTCCTCCCGTTTAGGCCGAGTAACTCTCTTGTGCACAATGGAACAGCTTCAACAGGACTAGGGAGAAAACCCACCGCCCAAAAAAGCCTGAAGCCTGATTATTAGAGGTGGAGATGTGGGTTTGGACTTAGAACTCCTGCTTCCTGGACAAGTGCTCTGTCCAATAGGATATTACACAGCGTGATGACCATAAGCACCATCACCACTCAGTTTATTGAAAGAAAAAGATATAGACACATGGGTTTTTTTTTTTAGGAAAGTATACCAACTATGGATCCCAAGTGAATGGCAAACTCCCTGCAGTTCTGACCTAACCCCAAAAGGTGGGATTTTAGATTTTCTCCCTGTCTTCAGTGTCTCTTCTTTGCTACCTCTAGGCAGCTGGAACATGCTGGCCGTTTTGGATCACATACTGACATGCCAACATTCTACATGCATTGTATGGGGAGTACCTAGATGCCCAGCACAGAAGTCTAGATTTCTCTCAGGTTGTGCTGCCCGACTTTCAAGCACTTCTGTCTTTCGCTGACCCAAGCGCCAAACCACTTAGCACTGGAATAATAGTACAGCTAGATTTTCAAAAAGATATCATGGTCTCAAAACTTACTTTAAAATCCCTTTGAACTGGCCACAGGTCCTCATCACCTTGGCACCTTCTCTGTATCCCTGATTGAAACCCTGCTGGAGTGCACATTCTTTTCCAGCCTCAACTCCATCTCTGTAGCCTTCCTGTAAGGAAGGTGACAAGAAAGGAAGTTACTCGTGGGAATAATTACAACTGCCAAGTCAAGTATTTTACAAGCACTGTGAAAGCGCAAGCCTAAAGAAGCATTCAGTTTTTCAGAAGTTAGCTTTCTAATTTGGCTAGATGTATGCAATTCTTGCCAAGTAGAAAAGAGAGATTCCAGGAAAAGTTTTGGACTGTCATAAGAATGAGTCACAAAGCTGGTGGTGTTGACAGCATTTTGCCAGAATCGGAGACAGTGAGATCAGGAAACAGTGTTAGCATACTTCACATCTGCTTGTTTATGCTACAGTAGATTGATTAGAGACAGGCAAAATAGCAAAATTATTATATATTGGTTGCTATGGATAAGATGTTATTGATGTCAACAGCATGTTCTGCTTTAAAAAAAAATAGTAAAAGTTGGTCCTTGTCCCTCAATTGCCAGTGTTTATCACCTTCATGAAACAACATCTTTATGAATCAGCATTTTACAACACTTAACCTTTTACATGTTCAGTTTACTATATAAATTGTCAATATACAAAACCCTTATGAGAGAGATGTCTATTATTTTAGAAAAGTAGATGACAGAGCGGGATGAAGTTACTTGCCCAAGGCCACAAAGAAGGTCAGTGGCAAAGCTACAAATCGAGGTTAGAAGACTTTTCAAGTCCGCCACACCTCTCGGTTCCCACCTTTTTAAAGACAGAAAGCAGCAGATATTTAGCAACAGTTCTGCTATGATGGTGTTCCCTATCAAAAAGGTGAATGATCACATGACTTATTTTGCATATTTTTGCCACTAAGCATGTGTGTCTGTTGATGCACTGGAATTTGTAAGCAGAAAGCCCATGAGTATTTGCAGGAATAGATTTATGTACAATTACGCAGCAAGAGTCCATCGTTATAAAATGTAACTGAATAGTGAATGTGTGTGACTATTTAATCTGGGGTAGATTAAATATTCAGAATTGTGGTTATAAATTTTGGATTTTCAGGAATACTCAGGCACTGTCTCTTAATAAAAGAGTCTCAAATATGTTCCACTTGGTATCATTTCATTAATTCTGTTCAATTTTCAAGTCACTCAGAAGAAACTGAACCATCATGATCTTTAATAAGGCTGTGCAAAACTTTGGTAGCCAATTTGATTCGGAGGAGATCTGGCCTGATTTGGTGGCCAAATCTCCAAATTGAATCAGGACACCCATTAAAAGATCCAAAGCGAATTGGAAGCCTCTGAATTGATTCGGCGCCAATTCGGAGATTCGTCCATAAAGTAAACAGACAGCAGTCCTCTACCACGCTGGACACAGCTGCTTCCAGCTGGTAAGTCTGTTGTGATGGGCAGAGGGGGGAGGAAAGGGGCATGAGGCGGGGGGTAGATCAACGCCCCCACAGCGAGGGAGGAATTGGGGCTGGGACAAGCTGTCCAGCTGGGGTAAGGGGACGGGAGTCTCCTGCTACTACGTGCCATTGGTCCGGGAGGGCATGGGAGCAGGCGAGTGTCCCCAGATCTGCGCGGGGCAGGCTGGGCCGGGCAGCGCTCCAGGAGGCTAGCTTCAGCTGTCTGCCACCAGGCTGCGCTCTCTGGCGAAGGTGGGGCCTGGGCTGTGCTCCTGGCACCTAGCTCCAGCTGCAGTCCTGAGTGCAGCCCTGGCTCCAGCCATCCCACAGAGTGCAGTGAAGTAGGGGCTATGGGGGGGCTGCAGCAACCCTAAAATTCCCCACAGCCCCTGCCGCTGGCCCCTCCCCAATCCAGGTCCACGCGCCCACCCCAATGCACTGCTGCTGCTTGCCCAGCCAGGGCATGGTGGGGTGAAGCCGCGGCTTGTCCAGGAGGCACAGGGAAGCTGCAACAGCTTCTGCTGCTGCACGCCACTTGTCTGAGGCAGTGCAGTGGCACAGCCCTGCGCCTCCCTGCCCCGGCTGGGCAAGCAGTGGGAAGGCATAGCCTCCACTCCCAGTGCCTTCTGCCTGGAGCAAGCTGCATCTGCACTGTGCGCCCCCCTGGCTGGACTGCGGCGGCAGGGCAGAGCCCCTGCTCCCAGCACCTTCTGCCCAGAGCGAGCCACGTCTCTATCATGCTCCCTCCCCTCCCGGCTGGGGAAGCAGAAGCAGGGTATAGCCCCTGCTCGCAGTGCTGCCACGCCCACATCCTGCACTCCCCCTGCCCCGACTGGGCAGCTTGTCCCAGCCCCAATCCCCACCTTGCTGTGGGGACACTGATCTGCATGCCCCCCCACCCCTCCCCTTCTTTCCTGCCTCTGCCCACCACAACAAACTTATCAGCTGGAGGCAGCTGTGTCCAGCACGGTCAAGGACTGCTGCCTGTTCAGTCTATGGCTGAATCCCCGAATTGGCGCCAAATCTTTGGATCTGATTCAGCTGAATTGAATCAGGACAGTGACTCGAATCACTGAATCAAATCACTGTCCTTCCGAACTGGCCGAATCCGAATCAAATACTTGCCGCTTTGCACAGGCCTAATCTTTAAGCAGACATCCTTACTTTTGCTTATTTAAGCAAGCATCATTTAAGCAGTAGAAAAGAAAATAGCTACAAGGCTACTGGAAATCTCATGACGGTGATAAAGATTACCTTGATCCTTTTCTCCATGGTGCTCTTCCACTCTTTTTGTACAAGGTGCATCTCATCAGCATCTTCATCGAATACATCCTCGCTGGTCCTGCTGACTGCAGCTTGTACCCAGGACATGGTAGCAGGAGCTCCTAGGAACACCGCACGTACAGTAAGATGCCAAACAGATCTTCCACCACAGCGCTGTCAGAACCCCAGGCAGGAAGGGCAGGTTTTTGAGGAAAACTAACCTCAGAAACCAGTGATCCCAATTTCAGGTCTACTTTCACACTGCATCAAGATGCCATCGTCTGTCAAAGTGAGCATGGCAGATTGTGTCAAAGGAAACTACCTTGTGTATCTCAATTTCTTGGCTTTTTCCAGCACTTACCCCCTCCACAGCTCCTCTGAAACAACACCTGAGTCCTCAATACTATTTGTACCCGTTTTGGGGACCAAGACACCACCTCAAGCTCCAATCCTGCCAAGACTGGTGTCCTTAACTTTGTGCGCAATAAGTAGCTCGATTGACTTCACGGTGATGGACAGTTATATTTAACTGAATCGCGGCGGGACTGGAGCTCGGCTCCTAACGGGGAGTTTTACCCTGAGGAGTTTCCTAGCGGTGGCATCAAGCGGGACCCAGCGGCTTGTGGCGCCTTCTGGCTGGAAGGACCGCACTCAAACCCCGCCCCTTCCCCGGGCCGACGGAAACAGCACGCGAAGGGGTCGGGGCCGGAGGCGTAGGCCCCGCCCCCTGCTCCTAGGTGCGCGCGCGCAGTGGCACTCACGTGGGGCCGGCCCAGGCGCGCGCGGCTCCGTCTCTTCCGGGGCGGGGCCGAGAGTGGGTTGGGCTCCGCCGGACGGAGAGGGCGGGGCCCCCCAGCCCAGCCCCGCCCCGCCCCGCCCCCAGGCGGAAGCCAGCACCTTCCAGTGGCGAGCGCCGCGCGGGGCGGGGCCCGGAGGAGGGGTAGGGGAGGTGCTGGAGTGGCCGTTGCACCTCACAAGCGCTGGCCCTGCTCGGGGGAGGGTGCTGCTGCCTGCAGCCTGCCGGGCCCTGGGCGGCGGGGGCAGGCTGCGAACGGCAGCGCCGTCTCGAGCCCCAGGCCTGAGGGAGCTGCATGCGCGCCTCGGGGGGAGGGGCTGGGGCAGCACAGCCCGCTCCTGCGCCGCCCTTCGCCTAGACGCGCCGTCTGCCACGACCCAGCGGGTCCCCCGACCCCGTATACTCTCAGTACCCGTCCCGGGCAGGGAGATTCAAGGGCGGGGCAGAAGGAGGCGGATGTGACGTGTACTCAGGTCAGCGGGGAGGAGGCGGGGCAGGCACCTGCCTACACCCAGCTGTTCCCACCCCGCTTGTATGAGGGAGGCAGTGGCTGTAGAAAGGTATTTTTTAGGACAGTATACCCGCTATGGATCCCGAGTGAATGGTAAAGTCTCCCTGCAGTTCTGACCTAACCCCAAAAGGTGGGATTTTAGATTTTCTCCCTGTCTTAAGTGTCTCTTCTTTGCTACGTCTAGGCAGCTGGAGCATGCTGGCCGTTTTGGATCATATACTGAGATGCCAACATCTCTACATGCATTGTATGGGGAGTACCTAGATGCCCAGCACAGAAGTCTCGATTTCTCTCAGGTTGTGCTGCCCGACTTTCAAGCACTTCTGTCTTTCGCTGACACAAGTGTCAAACCACTTAGCACTGGAATAATAGTACAGCTAGATTTTCAAAAAGATATCATGGTCTCAAAACTTACTTTAAAATCCCTTTGAACTGGCCACAGGTCCTCATCATCTTGGCACCTTCTCTGTATCCCTGATTAAAACCCTGCTGGAGTGCACGTTCTTTTCCAGTCTCAACTCCATCTCTGTAGCCTTCCTGTAAGGAAGGTGACAAGAAAGGAAGTTACTCGTGGGAATAATTACAACTGCCAAGTCAAGTATTTTACAAGCACTGTGAAAGCGCAAGCCTAAAGAAGCATTCAGTTTTTCAGAAGTTAGCTTTCTAATTTGGCTAGATGTATGCAATTCTTGCCAAGTAGAAAAGAGAGATTCCAGGAAAAGTTTTGGACTGTCAGAAGAATGAGTCACGAAGCTGGTGGTGTTGATAGCATTTTGCCAGAATCGGAGACAGTGAGATCAGGAAACAGTGTTAGCATACTTCACATCTGCTTGTTTATGCTACAGTAGATTGATTAGAGACAGACAAAATAGCAAAATTATTATAAATTGGTTGCTATGGATAAGACCTGTCATTGACGTCAACAGCATGTCCTGCTTTAAAAAAAGGGGGTAAAAGGTGGCCATTGTCTCTCTCTTATCAGTGTTTATCACCTTCATGAAACAACATCCTTATGAATCTGCATTTTATCACACTTAACCCTTTGCATGTTCAGTTTAATTGTCAATATACAACACCCTTGTGAGAGATATGTCTATTTAGAAAAAGAAGATAGAGTGGGATGAAGTTACTTGCCAGCAGATGCAGGGACCCTGCCCCAACTGTACCCACCTTCTGCTTATGTGAGGTAGGCTCATGGCTCTGGGTGGCAGTTTGCTCAGTAGCCTGTTTCTGCTAGTGCTGGTTTCTGTGGGGATGAAAGGAAGGGGTTGCCTGGTTTGAGAGACCAGAGTTTGTATGTGTGTGTGCGTGTGTGTAGCGCACAAGGCGGATATTGTAACAGGTCTAGGTGGCCAGTAGGCCTTCGTATGGGTGTGTGGGTGCGGTTTTTGTAACGGGTTAAGGTTTTCTTTGTGGAGTGATACTTGGAGTGTAGATATGTATAACCTCATATACATATAGACAAACATTTTTACAAAAAACAAGTGTGCAAACAGAGTTTAAGATTGCATATTATTCCATTTTATTTTGCTTTGTTAAATTATTGCAGACTTAGTTTTTGCTCTCTGTCAAGCCAGTTTGTACTATTCAGTTTATGTTGTTCTATTCAACGGATTCATATTCAGCTTTTGCTCTCTGTGCACATGAATCAGCTTTATTTGCTGTGTTAAATGGATTCATATTCAGTTTCTGCTCTCTCAAGTCAGTTCACGTGAATCAGTTTATTTTGCTCTGTTATTTTGATTCATATTTGGTTCTTGCTCTCTCTGCACATGAATCAGCTTATTTTGCTCTGTTAAATGGATTCATATACAGCTTTTGCTGTCTCTCAAGCCACTTCACATGAATCAGTTTATTTTGCTATGTTAAATCTTTTCTTATTCAGTTTTTCATTCTCTTAAACCAGTTCATATTTTTCAGGTTTTTACTTTATTAAAACTGTTCGTATTCTGTTTATTTTGATCTCTCTGCTTTGCATTCTTTGATTTAGACATTAGATATTGCTCATTTTTGTGTGTGTTTTTTCTGCACTCCGATTGCCTTCTTGGAAATACTTACCCAGATTTACACACACGTCAAATAATTCAGTTACTTCTGATTTTTTGCTTTCTGTTTGCCTGTTTACATTGTTTGCGCTGCCTTTGGTTTGTGTGAACTTCAGGAAATTTTAAAGGTGGAAGGCATATCAATATATAACCACGGATAGTAAAACACCAAAGTTTGGAAAGGCAAGTGTTTTGCAGATGGAGATGACTTAAAGGATTCTTTCTTAAAATGTGCTGAGGATTTTGCAAATAAGAAAGACGCCATTGCTCACATTGATGAAATGCCGCTGTCATCCAGGACTGTTCAAAGGCAAATAGATGAAATGGCAACTAATGTTAGCAGACAAGTGACTCAAGACCTCCATGCTTATGATGTGATGAGCCTTGCACTGGGTGAAAGCACAGACATAAATGATATCCCCCATCTTGCTATAATTGTTTGATATTTTGTCTCTGGGGAAGTTTTGGAAGAATTGTTTTCTTTGAGTGCTGTGCAAAGCACAACAAAAACCAGTGTTATACTTAATGTTGTCAAAGTTATTTTCACACTGCAACAAATTGACCTGCACAAAGCGTTCTCTGTTACCACTGATGGCGCACCTGCTATGATGGGTAAAGCAGCTGGATTTGTAAAGCTTCTGGAAACTTAGATTGGACATCCTCTTGTAAGTTTCTATTGTATTATTCATCAGGAGAGCCTGTGCGCTAAGATTTCATCTTCTGGTTTAAATGAAATCATGACAACGGTGTGAAAATGTCAGCTTTTTGATTGCCCAGTCCTCTTTGACACACAGGATTCCGTGAACTTTTAAATGATGTGGATTTTGCATATGGAGATTTAGTGCTGCACAGTAATGTACACTGGTTGAGTCGAGGTAACATGCTCAAGCGATTTGTTGCTTGTCTCGAATCCATCTAGTTGTTTCTTGAAAAAAGTGGTCAGAAATATGCAGACCTTATTGATGACAGGTGGCTAACAAAACTGGTGTTTTTGACAGACATCACATCGCATTTAAATGATTTGAATACTAGGTTACAAGGAACACAGAAAACCATCCTTCAGCTGTCTGATGACTGGAAAGCTTTCTGTGATAAGTTGTCTGTTTTCAGATGAGATATCGAAACGTCTGCTTTCTGTTACTACCCCAGTCTGAAAATCCATTCCGAGCAGCATGAATTGAATAATAGGAATATATGCAACAACATAGGACAGCTGGAAGATGAGTACACCAGGCATTTCCAAGACTTTTGCAACAGAGGACTCATGTTTTCATTTCTTGTGAACCTGGACAGTACTAGGGAAAGTGATATCAAACTGCAGTACTTTCAGTGGATGAACACTGAAGGATTTGAATTGGAACTCCTTGACTTTCAGTGCTCATGCATCTAGGCGCTGAAGTTCACATCACTGCAAGGTGAATTTGAGAATGAAAGGGACTGGTAACTCAAAATTACATTATGTTGGTCTTCCCTTTCTGAAAAGTATGCATGCGTAAATAAGTAACTTTTGCCTTGCTGCCTGTCTTTAGATCTACTTATCACTGTGAACAAGTGTTTTCACAAATGAAAACCATAGTCGGTCCTATGAGAAACCATCTGATGACTGAGCATTTGGATTCATATTTGTGTCTAACAACCAGCTACCAGTCTAACATCTCCAAACTCAGCTGTCAGAAGCAGGGCCAAGGCAGCCACTGAGAAAAGATTTTTATTTGAGAGCATTTTTACTTGTTTATGGCAGTGAATACAGAGCATCTATTTTAAGGAATTAAGTAAGTGTATCCTTAAAGAACCAACATTTTCCATGGCAACATCTCTTTGGAGAGTATGGGTGTGGTGTAGGGGTGCCACATGAAGATCCAGGATGTGATCTTCCAAGCCTCACTGTAAAGGCCAAGGTCAATCAGGTGTCAACCCCTGTTTCTCTCTATTCTATCCACCATTTAAGGCCAAGGTATAGTGGGTGAAGGAAGAGAAGACAGGAGTAGTGTTGGTAGGAGTGGGGTAGGACCCTGTGACCAAGGGCCTTCTCTGCCCCCTGCCACAATATCACCAGGTTTCTCTTTTCTCCCCCCTTTGTTTTCCTTCCTCTCTTTTCTCTCCCCCCTCTTTTTTCTTCCTCTCTCTCTTTTTCTCTGTCATCACAATATGTTCAAAAAAAGAATACACAACAACAAAGGTAGTATATGAAGTTTTATATATTGTCATCAGGTATAGAATTTTTAGAAAACCTGGCATTTACTGTAAAACAACAACAACAACAAACAACATCTATGATGATATGTGGACAAACTTGAGAGAGTCCAAAGAAGAGCCATCTGTATGATCAGAGTCTTAAAAAGCAAGCCATATGAGGAAAGGCTGAGGGATTTGGGACTCTTCAGCCTGAGGGAAAGAAGGCTGAGAGGGCATCTGATAGCAGTTTACCACTACATTAGGGGAATACATCAAGGGCTCGGTGAGCAACTGTTCACCAGGGCACCTGAGGGGAAAACCAGGAATGATGGCCACAAACTCCTGGAAGATCAATTCAGACTCAACATTAGGAAAAACTTCTTCATAGTCAGGGTGTCCAGACTGTGGAATAAGCTCCCTCCAGAGGTGGTGCAATCACCTATCTTGGAAATCTTCAAGAGGGCACTAGACATAGTCACCTTCCTGGGGTCACTTGACCCCCAGTTATCTTTCCTGCTTGGTGCAGCGGGCTGGACCCGATGATTTTCCGAGGTCCCCTCTGGCCTTACAATCTATGAATCTATGATTAACTATATTAATATTCAGTGTGTCCTGCCATGTTCCCCCCACCCTGGTTTTGTTTTCCTGGCATGCTGGCACTCCAGCACCTTACAAGGTAGATATTGCAGGTTTTTTTGGCACTCCAGCCAAAAAAGTTGCCTACTCCTGCTCTGTGGACTGGATCCAGTCTACAGGCCATAAGTTGCTGGCCTCTAATATAGATCACCAATGCAAGTCACTTACTCTTTTTGTGCCTCAGTTTGCAAATGTATAAAATTAGTAGCAGCTCGCTGGGGTATTGTCAGACTTTTAGTGATTATAAAGCATACTTTGGTTATAGAATGGAAAGTGCTAAATAAGTATGGTAGGAGTTCCAGTTAGGCTAGGCTGTAGTTACGCTATGCTGTAGTAAGCTATGGTGCCAAAAAAGAGGAGGGAAGAAATGGGCCTCATGACCGCTGGATGACCTGACAAAAAAAGAAGAAAAACAAAACAAAACACATTAATGAGCAAAAAAGGCACTGGTACAGAAAAGTGCGTATGAAGACAGCAGCTGAACAACTCTAGGATGAATGTAAAAAGTAAGAAAACTAATGAGACAGAGACAACAAGAGATGAAGCATAGGTATGTAAACTTTGCAAACAAAACAAAGATTAACATCTCGAGGAATACTTTGTGCAATTAAACCACCTCTATTAACTGACTTCCTCTATTAAATTACTTGTTTCTGCCTATCCCTTTGGTCCATTACAATTAGGTTTTATACAGCATCCAAATGGGAAAAGGTAGGGGGAGCAAGACAGGGAAAGTGGGATGAAAACTCGGTAATGGGGAAAAAGACACAGATTCAGTAATTTCACGACCAAATAAAAAGGAGTCAGAAAGGACTCTGGCTGATGTATTCATACTCCATAGGCCAGTGATTCTCAACCAGGGTGCTGTGAAATCCTTCTAAGGCTGGCACATGGTGCTATGCAAATGTTATGGTTATGCTACATGATTCACAAGATCAACTTAAGAGATTTCAAATAGGAATCCATAGTATTAAAAACAGGCTGACCCGTTGTGGGCTTTTTGAGCTCTTTGCAACAGAAGAATTGCTCCAGTATTTTTTTGGTAGTCAAAACATGAGTGAAAGCGGGACACGTTTTGAGTCTAACAAGACTATGAACCAATGCCACAGACCTCTGGATCTACAATAGTTCTCCAGATCAGGGGTGTCAAACTCATCTGGTGTGGATGAGTGATGCAGGACCAGTCCACTGCATGCAGTGCTTGCTCTGGCCAGTCCAGGCTTGTACTAAACGTGGCACTTGTACAGGTTTGGTTTGGGAAGCATGTGGGCACCTGGTGCCCAATCCAGCTGGTCCAGGACCCATGCTGCATGGACCCTGGACAGGTTGGGGTGGGGAAGCACAATCAAATGAACATCTCTAAACACAAAAGGGGTGGAGGATTGTTAGGCCTCCTCAGACAACCTTGAACCTGCTTAATAGTAAATAGATGGCAGGCAAAAGGGTTTAATACGTGCAGGCTGACCTACTGCCTGGCCTACATCTGAAGGCTTTGAGTTCAAGTTAGCAGACACCAAGAGGTTAAGTTTCAAAAACTGTATTAAGTCGTTATACAAACCATAAAAAAACCCACAAGATGTTACAACTGGAGAACAGGCAAAATACACTATACACAAGCAATGAACCACAATGGACAACTATATACAGCACTATATACACAATACCAACACTGGATGCTAGTATACCACACCCACAGACCCTGTCACCATAAGGCTCTGACACAGGGTCAGACAATTATTTTGGACGGAGGGCCACTTACCCAGTTTTGGCAAGCTGTAGAGGGCTGCATAGGTAGCCCCACACCTTGACAGGTGCCCCGCCCCCTGGTCACCACCTTGGGACCAATGTCCCAGTGCCTTGGGACCAATGTCTCAGGGCCAGCACCACTGGGGCCCAGAGCAAGGCACAGGCTGGTAGGGGTCTGTGAAGCTGGGCTGGGTTGCACCAGCAGGGAGAGCGGGGGAGCTGGCTCAGCTCCATAGAGCCCCTGCTGGGTGGGCCCCTGTACTCCTGCTGCCCTGCTCTAGGCCCCACTGACGCTGGCCCTGGGACATTGGTGTGGGCCCCATGCACCCGCTCACTCCCAGTGCCCCCCAGCCCCACGGTACAGGCGGGGGTCAGCGTGCAGCCCTGAAACCCTGCTTCCGGGCAGGGAACGAGCTGGTGCTGAGTGTGGGGAAAAGTGGCCTCTCCTTCACCCCGTGGCCGGTGCTTCCTGCTGCAGCCGCTGTGGGCTGCGAGCGGCTGCAGCATGGGGCACTGGCCATGTGGCGGGGCAGGGGCGGCTTTTGCCGCACTCAGTACCAGCTTGTAACTTGCAGCCACTGCTAGCCTGGGCCCTGCGCCGGCTCCAGGCTTGCCCATCAGGGCTATGCCTTGGTGGCAGCAGCTGTGGCCCCCCTGCTTGTCATGCTGGGCAGTGTTTGCCACCACCACCTCTGGGCTGTACAGTGCGCGAGCCCTTCCTCAATGATGTGGGGCAGTGGAGACTCTGGACCTCAGTGTTCTAGGCAAAGTATTCCAGAGCATCCAGATGCACTCTCACTATGCACTCATTGTAACAATCTTGCAGGAGGCACTCCTACTTTGGGAGGCACTCACAGCACAGAGGGCACTCCCGCTGCAACTCAGTGATGTGCATACACCACAGATCCAAGCAACAGACTATGACCCACACACCACATGTGTCTGTTGCACACACCACAGCACGCACACACACTGTAGCACAGGACTCCTATTTAGAAATGCAAAACTCGAGAACTTTTGGTTCAGAGATGGTACCTTCTATTAGACCAACTAAGAAGTCGCAAAATAATTTATCTTTTTCTGCAAGTTTTCAGGCGCACACACCCTTCCTCAGACTCAGGGAAAATTAAAGATGGTAAAAATTCCCCATAGGTAAAAAATAAACTTCATTTTTGCACAGAGGAAGCTGAAGGTGGAAGTCTGTTCCTCTGGGTCCATGAGAGTGTCTTTGTGAGTTGCTCTTTGATGTGCAGATAAGGCAGGATTCCTTCCCTACTGGTGTCAGATGGCAGGCAGGCAGGGAGGTGTAGAGGAAGGCTGTGTGTGCTGGAAAGCTTGCAGAAAAAGATAATTTCTTTGTGATTTCTTTGTTGGTCTAATAAAAGGTATCATCTCTGAACCAAGAGTTCTAGAGTTTTGCATTTCTTTTGTCTCAGAGCAACACGGCTACCAAATACATCCCCGGTGCCCTCCTATTTATATAGTCTGTTTGTCAGTCATTGCTCTTCCCGCCAGTGATGTTATGAGCCAATCAAAGCCTTATGTACATGACACTCATCTACTTTTCACACATCTCTCTTTTGCACTCAGCACTCCATTTCACTCAGTTCCCCGGTCAGATGTTACCAGAACTGCAAATGCTCCAGGCCGCTTAATGAGATGGAACTGGGTCACATGATGCATAATGAGGCTATGATGTCATAAAGGGCAGAAGTTCAGGCCTTCTGGAATCCTCCAACCCTCTAGTCATATGAGGCAAATCCAATAGAGATGCAAGTCTGGGCTTCTACTATGGGAGCCACATTTGGTGCCTGTCCCAGATGGAGGTGCTTGTCCTGGAGCAACTTGTGTGGATGTGTTGTGTAGTCTGAGTCCTGGGCCTTGTGCACACAGCCGGTCAGGAGTGCACTGACACCGTGTGGATCGATTCCAGCCTGGTGGTTGGCATGGGGGGCCAGAGAAGGGGGCGCTGCAGCTGCATGCAGCTGGTGGGCCAGGTCTTTGATTCCCATACTTTAGATCTGGCAAGATGAGGAGAACAGAAGGACAGAATAACAAGACAGACCCAGCGCTCTATGCACTGGACTTCATTGCTTCTCCTGGGAGAAGGAGCGACAGAAACAAGCTGGGAAGCAGAGAGGTTGCTCCAGGGGTGGATCCAGAAGGGTGCAGCTGCCCTCTGCTCCCCCTTCCCTCTTCCTTTTGGATTGGACCTGCTTGGGCCTCTGGGGATTTTTTTAAAGTCCCCAGCACAGACAAGAATTCCACCCCCCTTGCTTGGAGGCACATGCCCTCCCCCTGCCTCTGGGGCATCAGGGAAGCAGCAGCTGCCACAGTGCTTTCAGAGGCAGCCACGATGTCTTACGCCGGAAGCTCCTTGCCCTACCCCCACTCCCCTGGTAGTTCGACCTACTACCACCTCAACTACAGACTCCTGCGCTTGCAGCCCGCGGCCACCTTGACTAAGGGCATGCTGGCATCACGGCCTTTGCAAGCAATGTGCTGTGGCCATCTTGAGTAAGGATCACCCCTCCCTTACCCATTGTGGGGAATGCAGGGAAAACGGTGGCCATCTTAATGGTTGGCTGGCTTTAAGCCCACTTGAGGCAGTGGAGCCTGTAATGGGCAAAAGGAGTTATGCTCAGGCTCTTAGCATAACTTTAGGCCTTCCCGGAACTAAGCAATTAAATTGTACAGTGTGCGTTATAAGGCAGTGGGAAAAGTGAGTGGTGTGATTGGTATGGTGGGCTAACCAGTTACAGTACTTTCCCCAAAAAGAAAGGAAACAAAAAATGGAATAGGATTGGAGTACCTTATCTAAGAAGATGAGGTAAGAAACTTGAGGATTGGACAGTTTGAGATGAGAAAATTACAAAAGCAGTGGGCAAACAAGGAGACTGTGTATGTTTGTGTTGCCACCCTGGGGAGACAGGAGCAATCTTGGAATTCTTGTTTGAACAACGAGGAATCCCAAAACTAGCATCCCACACACCCAACAGAGAACCTGAGGCCGGTACCACCGAAGGTCGCTGCTGTAATGTCTGAAGGAACCGCTTGCCAGGTCATATTACAAGGAAGAAAACTTGTAATAAGCTTAGAGATTACTATTAACAGTTCACTTGATACCAAATCAGATGACGGACCATGTCAGTCTTTGGGGGTCTCTGGTAAAAGGCAGCAGAGCCCTGGTAGCCATCTTTAGTAAAGGCAAAAGTAATGGCCAAGGCCGGGGCTGGCTTAGCGTGAGG
>NW_017729006.1:31317306-31353968 GCF_001723915.1 Gavialis gangeticus | reverse complement strand
GGGGGGGGGGGCGTACCTACACTGATGGGAGTGGAGCAGGGCAATTTGGGGGTGCTCAGAGGTTTGAATGGGAACTGGCTTTTCTCATCTCATCCCATATTAGATTATATCATATCATTATGTATTACACCAAATCATATCCCGTATCATGTCTCACATCTTATCATGTTATATTTTGCCATAGTACATATATGTCATATTATATCACATCATATATATCGGGTTATATTTTGCCACATCACACATCATATATTCCATTTTATCACATCGTATATATGTTGTGTCATATGTCATGTCATATATCAAATATACCACGCTATATTACATCATATTATATTACATACTATATTATATCACATTACATCATGTCATGTCTTGTAGGGAAAGCTGGGACTTTTCACACGAACCTGTACCCTCCTGAGCTTAGATTTAGGATGCGCCATCTGTTGAAGTATTTGTAGTAACATGGCAAGAATCGGCAGTAAGGCAGGCTCTGCCACTTTGTCCCATTTCTAGGGGTCTGACCTCCCTGTGGGTTTCTAGTTACAGCCCATTAGAGGCCACCTGAGAGTCCAGAGTCCTCAGCTTGGCCCACAGAGGCTGTGGGATGACTCACTTTGCCCTGGAACTGTCCCTGTGGAGCATAGGGATGCTGTGGAGGCAACACAGATACTTGTCAGTCCATAAGAACAATGACTGTTGTTTTATTAAAGTCTAGGGACAAAATATTTGAATATCCATTGACTGTTGCTATTTATATGTGCTCAGAATGGGATGAGGGGATTACTTGGTACCCTGAGTTCTACCTGTGAGAGTCACAGGGCCCCAAATCTATGCAGGAAAAGCTAGTTTGCAGACCACAGATACCAAGCACCCTAAAGATACTGGTTACAAAGCGAGAATGAATTCTGCTACTTGCCAGCTTGCACAACAGCAGAGAACCAGATATAAAACCCTGTGGTGTTTCTGACACCATATTGTAATCAGAAACAGAATGGGAAGGGACCTCAGGAGACCATCTATCCAAACTCCTTCTCAGATCAGCATCATTGCTATCCGAACAATGCCGCAGAAGCGTCTGTCTAGCCTACTTCAAACAAAGCTATACAAACCCTTGCGCTACTACCAGGCACAATGCCTGAAAACATCAGGAACACCCTACCTTGCCACAGGTAAAGTGAGGGGATGAGGGCACAGTCAATGTCCTGCCACTGCAAAGACAGGAAATAGTTTGTTAAAATACATTTGAGAGATTCAGGAAGGAGGACCATGCTCCCTACTACAGAGGAAGGCAAACACTAGCACAGTCCATGCCAGTCTTGACTGTGGGGTAAAATTCCTTCTTAATCCCATATGTGATGAATAGTCTGACTCTGAGTGGAGAAATAAGGCCTTCTGGCCAGGAACATCTAGATTTAAGCTCCAGTAGGAGCACACTCCAGTCAAAATCCCCAGTCTCAGTTGCAGCTATCAGCCAATATTTCCTCTCCCTTGATGCTTGTAGCAGTAGGCAGAGAAAAAAATCCTTGTCAGCCCCATTTGGCAAGCAACAAAGACCAGAATAGCAGGAAAACTGAGCACCCTCTACTCTGCACCGCAACCTGCATGCTGCACTGCAACAAACACATCTCCATATTTTACACACCCTAAACAACTCCACATTTCACACCCCTTAACTGGAGAGCCAGAACTCCCCTTTTTGTCACCTTATCCCCTGCATTCTTTTGGGCTCCCAACTATTTCTCTTTTCAGCACAATTTAGATATTGTTGCTCGATCACAACTAATACTTATCCAACCTCTTCTTGAAAACCGCTAAAGCAAAGGTTCCCAAACTTTTTCTTACTGCACCACCTTCCAGATTTACCAGCTGTCCACATACTCCTACCAGCATATGGTTTCTATTTTAACCCCTTAAATGCCAACTATTATAAAATGAAAAATAAATCCACCATTGCACAATTTCACCCACGTACCCCCCAGAGATGTCTTGTGTACTCCCAGGGGTATGTGTACCACACTTTGGTAACCCCTGCTCTACAGGAAAGATTTCCAGAACTTTCTTAGGCAGTCTGTTCCATTGCCTCACTGTTCAAACAGTGAAGTATTTCCTGATATCTACTCTAAACCTACTTTCCTGCAGTTTCAAGCCATTGTCATGCTTCCTTCACCACAAGGGAGAAAAGGCATTCTCCCTCTTTGTGGCATCTCAGAACATCACATCACAAAGATGATGCTTCAAATGCTATAAAATAGCTTGAAGATATTTGTAAAATAAATAAATAAGAGATGATCCTACTAAGCCCAAAAGAAATAGCTTCCTGAAGGAAATAATGGATTTGTGACCTGTAGTCTGTTTCAGGCTAATGTTTTCTTTGTTCCTTCTATTTGCATACTTAGCCCACTTTCCTCTGTGAGCTGTAGGAGAAAGAAGTGCTTGATCAACTTGAATATTTGATTTTTCACAGAACCATGCAAAGTCATTTGCTAACACTTACTCAGTAAAGGAACATGTTACAATAGATTTCTACCTGCTAGAACCAGTGCCATAGCAAAGGAGCGGGGGAGCAGAGTGACTGCCCTGGGCACCAAAGCAAAGGGGCACCAACAGGCACTGCCCAGCTGGGGCAGGGCACAGGATGGAGCCACAAGTGGCTCATGCAGGGGGGGGAGAGGGAAGCATGGGGATGGCGGGAGGGCAGCTTCCGCCACTGCATGAAGTCCTGGGCAAGCATGGGGGGACATGTGCCCCCTGAATCTGTGTGTGGGGCGAGGGTGCGCTGCTGCTACGGGCTTTGCTTCGGGCACCAAACTTCCGTGCCATGGTACTGGTTAGAACACTTGTGTACAGTAGTAAGTTCTCCTATTAACACAATGAAAATGGCAAAAAGGTACTGTGAATAATTTCTATAAATATAACCAAGGGTCAGTCCATCATATCAAATATTCCGTTTTTTTCAGCACGATGCTTCAGTTTGCAGTTCACATTGCTTCCATTAACATCAGTAACTATGATGCTCTCTTCTAATTCTTATAATGTCTTAGTGTTCCCAGCCAATGCTATGAAACGGGAGAAAAGCTAATTAGTCCGGGCTCCCTTTTTCTGAAGGAAATATAAGCAGTCTCATGAGATCAGTTGTATGAATAAAAGGTATGGGCTCAGGCTGTAAGTGGTAAAAGCAGGCAATGACTGAACTTTTTTGCCCAATACAGAAACCCCTCAGGATTTTGGGCTGCTTTGGAGCCTGATGTGACTCCTAACATAAATTAGTGTAGCCAGGGGCTGCCTATGGGATGATTCACAGTTGAGGATAGCTAAGGCTCTCACTATGAAAACTACAGCAAGCCACTATTGCTGCTGACATACCACTTGCGTGAGGTTTACAAAGGGGACAGAGTCAAAGGGATTTTCTCCTCTCACTTCTGTAACAGTGCTTAAAAATTAGGTGGGGAACAGGATCTGTGGGTAGGATGCTTGAGTTAATTATAGAAACATTGATATCCATGGTGAATGACAATAAAACCCAATGAATATGTAGCTGCTACTGTGCTGTGAGAAATATGAAGAATATCCAGATTTAACATATTAAACTTCTGTTTAATAGCACACAACACTGTAGCCCAACAATTTAGGACACAATGGGCTGGTCTACATGAGATGCTACATCGCCATAGCAATGTGCTATGGCGACGTAGCGTTGGTGGGCACAAGCCATGACACCGCAGCTACATTGCTGTAGCACTGTGCTTCCTCGCTATAGCATGTTGCTGCAGCAGTGTTGCAGCTACATAGAACCATGTGCCGCTCTTACTGTGCTGTCATTTAGTCCTTCCTAGGGGCACGTGTAGATGTGCCTGATACCCCATAGGTTTGTCCGTATGGCACAGTAAAGTACCACGCAGAGCTAGCTCTAAAGGAGCTTGTTCTAATCCTGGAAGCAGTAAACCAGCATATGTGGCACACCTCTGAGGTAGTTATCTCTGCTGAGAACTAGGCCATATCCTCCCAAGCAAAGCACCATTCTAATGTGGTTACACAGCTTCTAGCTTGGAAATTAGTGCATGCAAAGCTATGGAGGTATGTCTCAATATGGTGCTGCCTTGCACCACATAGCCATGTCCAAATTGACCCTATGAGAACCATAATGCAAAAGAATCAAGCTGCAGCTTGTATGCCCCTCTTCTATTTTTTTGAATATCCCCAGATAATCAAAGGAATGCTACATTAGTTTTTCTCCCCCGTTAAAGTTAAAAAAAAAGCTCACATCCATCACTAACTCACCATGCATCCAGTCCATATATAAAGGTAAGGGGAATTATTTTCTCTCTTCCATCTCCCCATATGAGGTAGTGACATTTGGCATTATATTTTAAACACAGAAGCAGGAACATCTGATCATTTTTTTTCTTGCAGAATCATTACTACTTTAGTCCCTGGCAAAAGTGGAACCCTTTATTAAATATTCCATAGACTACAGATGCCTTGGCTTTTGTTGAGTTCTAAGTGGAAATTGTTAAGCAAGAAAATAAAATATTCCTTTTTTCCCTTCGTCCTGTTTTCCCATGGCTGGCTTTGAGCCTCCCTAGGGAAGCCAGACTCCCAACTTAAAACACACTACTTTGAACTATTGTGTACTAAGTAGAGCAGGAGACAGTTATTAATACTTGGTTTGCCTCACTCACTGAATCTCCTTGTTTTGCCCCTAAAAGAAGTGGGTTTTGTGTTACCCATATTCATTCTGCAACTTTAAAAACTCCTGCCTAATATTCCAAAGTGCCTGAAGTGGTGAAAACAGAAATCTTCTCACAATGAACTTTGTTCAACATGAAATCACATGCATGACTAGGAACATAATACTCAATCAGAACAACACACATATTGCAACACGATAAATAATATTTCTGTTGCTTACTTTTAGCTACTCTGCATCTAATGTGATTTTAACCCTGAAAATCTCTCTCATTATTCCTCAAGTGCTTAAAACACCAAGACAACCAGAAGTCTATGGCTTATAGATCCAGACTTAGTTTGGAACCATTGTCTGTCTCTTTAGTTATGTTGCTTGATGTGGAGCTGCTTTGCTTTGTTTCCATAATACCGGTAATTGATCTGGAGGTGCAAATTATTATTGCAAATTTAATTGATCTGTGGAAAAAGCTTTAGTCCAGCAATAAATTTCCCTGAAGTATTGCACCTCTATTCAAATCATGATGATCGCATCACACCACACTTGCTGTATTTCACAGGAATAAAAATGGTAGCATTTTTTCTTTGGCTTCGAAGGAGATACATTTAGAATCATAGAAAGTTAGGGTTGGAAGGGACCTCTGGAGGTCATCTAGTCCAACCCCCTGCTCAAAGCAGGACCGGCCCCAACTCGATCATCCCACCCAAAGCTTTGTATAGCCAGGTTTTGAAAACCCCCAAAGATGGCGCTTCTACCACCTCTCTGGGTAACTTGTTCCAGTGTTTTACTACCCTCCTAGCAATAAAATTCTTACTAATATCTAACCTAAACTTCCCTTGCTGCAACTTGAGACTATTGCTCCTTGTTCTGTCATCTGCCACGACTGAGAACAGTCTAATTCCATCCTCTTTCAAACCCTACTTCAGGTAACTGAAGGCTGCTATTAAATCCCCTCTCAGCCTCCTTTTCTCTAGACTAAATAAGCCCAGTTCCCTCAGTCTTTCCTTATAAGTCATCTCCCTCAGCCCCCTCACCATTTTTGTCACCCTCCACTGGACTCTCTCCTATTTGTCCACATCCTTTTTGTAGTGGGGGCCCCAGAACTGAATATGGTACTCCAGATGTGGCCTCACCAGTGCTGAATAGAGGGGAATAATCACTTCCCTTGACCTACTGGCAACAGACCTACCAATGCAGCCCAGTATGCCATTAACCTTCTTGGCAACTAGGGCACACTGCTAACTCATATTTAGCTTATTGTCCACTAACCCCCAGGTCCCTTTCTGCAGAGCTGCTGCCCAGCCAGTCAGCCCCCAGGATGTACTGGTGCATGGGGTTGTTCCATCCTAAGTGCAGGGGTCTGCACTTGTCCTTGTTGAACCTCAGGAGATTCCTTTTGGTCCAATCCTGCAATTTGTCCAGGTCACTCTGAATCCTAGCCCTACCCTCCAGTGTATCTACTACTCCCAGCTTAGTGTCATCTGCAAGCTTGCTGAGAGTGCGCTCTGTGCCATCTTCCAGGTCACTGATGAAGACATTGGACAAAGCCAACCCTGGTGGACAAAACTGGCCCCAGGACCAACCCCTGGGGGACTCCACTTGATACCAGCTGCCAACTAGACATTGAGCCATTGATTACTACTGTCTGAGACTGATGCTTCAGCCAGTTTTCTATACATCTTACAGTCCAGTCATCCAGCTCATACTTCCTTAGCTTGTCTGCGAGAATGTTGTGGGAGACGGTATCAAAAGCCTTGCTAAAATCAAGGTAAACCACATCCACTGGTCTCCCCGCATCCACAAAGCCAGTCATCTCATCATGGAAGGCAATCAGGTTGGTCAGGCATGACTTGCCCTTGGTGAATCCATACTGACTGTTTCTAATCACCTTTTTCTCCTCAAGTGTTTAGAAATGGATTCCTTGAGGATCTGCTCCATGATTTTTCCAGGAACTGAGGTAAGGCTGACTGGTCCGTAGTTCCCTGGATCCTCTTTTTTCCCTTTCTTAAATATGGGCACTATGCTTGTGCTTTTCCAGTCATCCGGGACCTCTCCTGATTTCCATGAGTTTTCACAGATGATGACCAATGACTCTGCAGTCACTCAGCCAACTCCCTCAGCACCCTCGGGTGCATCCTATCCAGCCCCATGGACTTGTGCACATCCAGCTTTTCTAAGTAGTCCTTAATCTGTTCTTTCACCACTGAGGGCTGCTCAACTCTTCTCCAAACTGTGCTGCCCGGTGCAGTAGTCTGGGAGATGCCCTTACTTGTGAAGATGGAGGCAAAAAAGGCATTGAGCCTTTTCTGCATCCACTGTCACAAGGTTGCCTCCCCCATTCAGTAAGGTACTCACGCTTTCCCTGATCATCCTCTTGCTACTGACCTACTTGTAGAAACCCTTTTTTTAACCGTCACATCCCTTGCTAGCTGAACTTCAGCCTTCCTGACTTCATTCCTGCATGTCCGAGCAAACTCTCTCATTCCTTGTATAAATCCAGGGCCCAAACCTACCTTTCTCTGCTTACCCAAAACTTTTGCTGCCTGCAGAGAGGTCTTAGTCATGTGTCACAAAGCTATGCTTCACCTCATCTTTTAAATCAGTGATGACAAACTCATCTGCCCTGTGAAGTGCAGGGCTGTTTTATGTGCTGGTGCTGCATTCTGGATCCAGTGTATGTCCTGGAGTGGCCAGAGGGGGTGTTATATGTGGCTTGGTCCTGCTCTGGTTGCTCCAGGGCTGTACTGCATGGCCTGGAGCCACTGCCTTGGGGCTGTGCTACATGGCTGTGGAAGTGCTGCTGTGGGGCTGTGCAATGTGTTAGGCCATGTAGTGCATCCCGCATGCTGTCTGTAGGTCATTCGTGAATGGGCAGAACCAGGGCTGGATGATAGGGCTCCCTGGGCTAGATTCAGCCCATGGGCTGTATCTTTGACACCCCTGCTTTAAACAGCAACAACTCTTCAGTTAACTGGAAAAGTCTTAACTTTTTTGGAACAAGTACCCATTTCTGAGGGGCTGTATACATATTTTATGATACTTAGGGTACTAGCTGCTTCATTTAATCATGCCTAAATTACTTTGTGAGTCATGAAGCAATTGTGTATTGTAAAACAAAAATGTTTCCAGCACCTTGTAATGATGATACAGGACCAAATTTAGAGGCAATGTATTAGATGCTATAAATTTTAGATAACCGAGACTACAGGAAGCTTGCTTGGGGTAACTTATGCACAGAGATTGAAAAGTATAGCCATATATAAGGGGGAGGAGGCTACTGTAATTGATACCTTGCCACATCTTCCTGCTGGCTGCTCTTTCTGCAAGCTCAGATACCTATCACTTCTGAATCTGCTCTCCATAATCTATTCTAGTGCAACATCTTCATCTGTATATTTCAAGTACATTGAAAAGCAGGGTTTAAAATGGGGACTGGCTAGGTGCCTGAATCACATAGAGACTATAAATTACCCACATTATTTTATATAAGGAAGGGGTTCCCAAAATGTAGTCTATAAAGCATTTATATGCAGTCTGCAAAGGGGCTTTTTAGTGGTGCCTGTCCTCAACAACAGAATCAACCAATCAGTGAGGTTATAATCATGGACCGTTCAGTAATCACTGACTGACAAAACTTAACAAAAGCCCTGTGATTCTTTTTATTGTACCTTTATGTATGTAAGGCACATGATGCCACACCTATTGAACATAAAAGGATTGAATTGCAGATTAATTTTATTATGTGGTCTTAGTGGTGTCTAACCCATTAAGTGGAGACCCATTGGGTACGCCTGGTTTAAGGTATCAGAATGCTACCTGCTTGTGAAATATTCATGTCAATATTTATGCATATTATATTTTGAGAGACTACATTAGACATATATTTAGCTTCAGTTCTGTCCTAGAACTTTAGCAAAAATTCATGAGTTAGTCCTTACAGATATTTAAATCCCCTGCATAATCTACCTGTTTCAGTTCTCTGCCTTTCACAGTCTATTCAGGAGCATCCTTTTTCAGGATTTTAAGCAGAGACATTTTATTAAAAATGTCTGTGTGGCTTAATAATTTACCCAAGCAAAATCTGCAGCCTCTCAGAAAGCCTATTTAGCACAAGTGAAATGGGTCCCATTGGCTTTTTTCTTAGTGGCAAGCAAAGCAACAGTTTATAAATACTTTACTAATGTGCTGAGGCCTATATTTCATGCAACACTATGGCAAAAGAAAATTCTCAGAATATATTAAGCCGTGTATTCTGTGGTTTCTTGAATACTGAAATACTGACTCTTCTCTCTCACCCAGATGCACTCATTTGATGCTATCTGCTTTCTCCTGTACGCAGCAGAAACACATAAAGCTATTTTATAATTCACTGATTGACTGATATTGTAATGACAGTTTATGCTACACCCCTAAAATATCACTCGTTTTCACATCTCAAAGAATGACAACTTGTACGCGAAACAATGAGTATAAGCCTGTTTGTCTGTGTTTGCAGGCATGTGCATTTACCCTACCTATGTGCCTCTTCTATGGACTCTGAGGAGCTCAGGGGCATATTTCAAATTCACATCAACAAGGGAACTAGGCTGTGTTATAAGGATTTTGTAAAACTGCTTCCTTTAGACTCTTGTAAGTAATCTCTTGGATATCCTACAGGCTTTCTTTCATAAAGCTTTCAACACAGAGTGGAGTGGGCTCTGTGTGTGTGTGAAGCTTCCCTGATTGAAATGCCAATATTCTCTCTCTCTGTGCTCTGAAATTTACTATCGCAATAAAATGGAAGCATTTTCCTGCATACCAAACTGAACTGGCTATGAAGAACCACCATTCAAAACTCTCATTTATTTCATGGATTCAGTTTAATTGACATCAGCATTCAATCCTTTCTACTGTCCTATTCATTGTCTCCCTCTCCTGGAGATTCAGAATAGATTCAGTGTGAAGCAAATGCATGTTAAATTGCAACAGTTCCCAAGATTACAAGAAAAAATCAAATTATAATTTGGAATGCTAATCTTTTTTGTTTTTCCTTCTGTTCTTTTGCATTGATATTACTTACATCACTCCTTCGACTGCCAATGTCTCTACAGAGGGAAAGTATGGTAGTAATTTTCTTCCCTGAACTCCATGTTTCTACTGCTGGAAGAATAATGCAAACCAATATGACTGAATAACTGGGAAAATAATTTATTCAACGTGTATTACAACAGTGGTCCACTGAAAAACAAACGTACAGATAATTTATTTGCACACTGAAAATGCGAACATCCTGTCAAATGCATAAAATGGGTTTATAGGAGAAAAACGACATTGTCAAATGAGTGGATCTGGGTGTGAGACAAGTGTCCATATTACCCATCTAGCTCAAATCAGAGGCTTTGACAGGGTGTGTATACAGGAGATGTTTAGCTCAGGTGATCAGGTAGGAACCACCAGGACGGAGAAACGCATCCCATGCTAAATGTATTCAGCTGGCACTATAATCCCTTACAGCAGATGGGCTGTGGGGAGTGTGGGGATCGAGGGTGGTAGTCCTACTGAATCCTACTGAGCCCTACTACAGAAATGGGGAGTGCAGCAGCAATTACCTTGAAAAGAATAGCACTTTTACTAGGACCTCTCTATGCATGACATAATTAATCTATTGCTGAAGAAAGCAATTATGTAAGTGCATAATTAAAAACTACAATGATGCATGCACGCAAGAGGCAAAAATAACATACATTTAGCCTACTTCACTTTGAAGCCCTAATATTGTTTTAACATACTATGGACTATGAAGAGTAAAGAACATTGCTTCATTGTAATCTTTTTCTAATCATGGAACAAATCCTGTTTTAGTTCCGCCTCTGATATTTATTATTTGTATTACAATGTTGTTTGTACAGGCCAAACGAAGTAGGCAATATGTTTAGGACTGAGATATTGCAAGTCCTTGGATGATCTTCTAAAAATATGGATTTGTCCTTGCTATAAAAAACCCCTTAGTGATTTAATCATAAATGATATAATAAAAAAGTGAGCACCATAGTCCAATGGATTTCCATGGCAGATGTCAAGTCACCCATAGGGACCACTATGGGCACATTGGGTCTGTAAGTCTCTATATCAGAAACTGCTGAACAAATAAAAGTCTGGATACCTCTTTTAACCTCAGTTCCACATTCAGCATAGATTTTTAAATAATTTTTTCTAAGTATTAGAGAAAGTATAATTTAGATCTACATTTTTAGATCATTTTCTCTAAATTTTTGTAGGACATTTACTAGTATGGCTACAGCGTTAGAATATCTACAGGCTATAAAGCACTTGATAAGAACAGCATTCTCCAATATGCTTTACAATAAGTTACTAAATAATGTAGCAGCATGTATTACTCATTCATTAAATATAAATAAATAATTTAAAAAATGAGCCTTAATTCAAAGTGCTACTGAAATTCCATCCAATCCTTCTGTTTGTTCCTACCCTTCTGAATACACCAAAGGAGAGCTTTTTGTTTAACTTCTCCATTTCTGAATTCCTCATACTCAATAACATTAAAAGAAAATTGAAACATAGTAGAAGGGTCATTATTTATTTAAGATTATTTCATTAAGAAAAAAAAAGACTCCTTGCTGTGAGAATTAACCTATTCTCAAAATGTTCACTGTCTTTTGAATCTTTTTTCTATGAGAGGATGTGGTCTGGGTAGTACAGTCTGTTCCTTTTTCAGTTAGCTGGCTTTGCTGTCACATATGAAGAGTCAGAACTGTGGCTTCACCTGGTGCCCTTGCTAAGGTGGTTTGAGATGTTAGTTAGGTGAAAGCTTCAGATGAAATCCGGTTCCCACAGACATCAATAGCAAAACTCCCATTAACTTTAAGGGAGCAGGATGTTACCCTTTGGGTTCAGATCACAGAACACAACCCAGCTTTCAGTATTTAATTACAAGGCTTCTTTGTTTAGCAATAATTTTTAAATGTCTACAAATTGTTATGTATCAACATGGATCAAAGTAGATTTTGACTTACGAATACAGAATGTGCACTTCCTTGGCATTTACAGTAATTTTAAAGCAGCCAAATTAATTCATATTAGTCATTTGTTTGTTATTTGTAAAAGGAACCCATTTTTTCCACTGCAGGTTACAAGTTAAGCCCACAGAATCCAGGGAGACTTATTTGTATTCTGTAGGGGAAAAACTGAGCTGAAGCAAGTGCTGGGTATTAGGGGTGTGTGAAGCGAGCCCTATTCGATTCAGATTCAGCCCAAATCAGGAACTGTGATTTGATTTGTTTATTCATATTACTGTCCCCGATTTGATTTGGCTGAATCTGAATCTGAAGATTTGATGCTGATTTGGACATAGACACAGCTTTAAATGTTTTTTCCTCAAGGTACCAGGTGTGGTTCATGAACACTGTGATGCTGAGGCATATGGAGCATCCCACAGGAGTGCGGGGTGGGGTGTGGGGGGGTGGGGCCCTACACATGCTCGATGGCGAACCCAGAAGTGGACTGGAAGTACTTCTAGTCCACTTCCAGGTCTGCCAGAGAGCTTGCTAGGCCCCCCCCCCGGCACTCCCCTGGCTTGGAGATCAGCTGTGGGGAAACCCCAGGTGCCCCCCCAGACCCAGGAGGCACCAGTTGCCAATCTGGGGGGGGGGTGCGGGGTGGCCCCCCCAGCGCGCTCTCCAGAGGACCCAGAAGTGGACCGGAAGTGCTTCTGGTCCACTTCCAGGACTGCTGCCAAGCATGATGGGGAGCCCCCCACACTTCTGTGGGACGCTCCATGTGTCCCAGCATCACAGCACTCATGAGCCACCTGCTACCTAGATGTATGTAGAAAATACATTTAAAGCTGTGTCTATGTCTGAATCACTGAATCTTTCTGAATTTCTCTGAATCAATTCAGAGGGTTCCGATTCAATTCGGAGAGATTAAAGGGTCCTCTGATTCAATTCGGATTCAGAGATTTGGCCACTGAATCGGGCCGAATCTCTGCCGAATCAAATCAGAGACTGAAGCTTCACACAGCCCTACTAGGTATTATTCTTCATTGTCATGGGGCATGTCTACACATGCAATTAATGCAAAGCAATAAACTCTGGAGCTTATTGCACCAGAGTTTATTGCTCCCAGGCATGCTGTTTGAATGTGCGCCCAGGACTGCAGCACGTTGAGCTGGGTTAGACCAACCCCAGCTAGCAGGGAGCCCTGGGTGCCAGCAGCCCCAGGGCTGCTTCCCTCTGGCTCAGCATGCTGTGGAGGGGCTGACTGGGGCATGATGGTGCTCCAGTGTAGGGATAGCCAGCAGGCAGAGCCCACACTGAAGCACCTTTGTGCCCCAGCTGAGACAGCATCTACACATGCACTGCTGTGGAGTAAAAAAACTCCATAGTAGGATAGTACTTGTATTTACAGTACTAGTAAGTACCAGTTACTATCCTGCTGTGGAGTTAGTTTGCTCCAGTCTAATAGGGGTGCATGAGTAGACGTACAACGTTTACTGAAGAGGTAATTATTCTACTCTGCAGTAAACATCTCGTGTAGATGCGCCCATGGAGTCTAAGGTAGAATTTACCCCAAACAGAAAGTTTATGGCTGAGTATCATGTTCATGTTTCTATACTATATGAGAAGTGTTGACACAGACTTAAATATAGTGTCTTATACCCACCACTTTTAATACAAGTTTTTTTCCGTTGAAGCTAGGAGCTTGAGAATTTTTTTAGTTAATGTAACAAGCATTCATTTACAGCTCTGGTACACATCTCCCCAACATAGCACAGTAAGATAAAAAGTGAAACAAATACACTTTTGAATAGATGGATGAATGAAATTTAAGACTTACACTGTAGAATAAATTTAGAATTTCATAAAGTGCCTTTTTTGTTGGGGAGAACTCATTAGATTATGAAAATTAATCATACTGTGCACAGTGCCCCACTAGCAAAACATCACTCACTACAAAATAATTCTTCTGTTGTTTTGGGACTTTGCATATATAGTAGATTGATGGTGATTCAGTCTTTATTGAGGTTTTTGGCTTGCATCTCATTTACGTTTATGTCTGCCAGATGGTTTTTATTTGTCTTTGTATTTCTGACTTTTTTTTAGATCTGGTGGCATCAAATTCCGTTCTGATTTGCAATCAGTCACCCACAGCATGGCATTAAGGGTTGGTTCCCCACTGGAGAAATAAACCCTGGTTTCCCGCAAGCCACGTTGTGACATTGAGTGCTACACCATGGGGTGGTTGGAAGGCAACTGTATGACTGCCTTCCTATTGTCTTTTTGAAACCAGAAATTTCTGGGATTGGAAAGGATATAAGACAGAGGGGTGCCATCCTTGAAAAAATTTTTAGAATTTCAAATAAGGAAAGACTCTTTTCAGTCGTAAACTGTTATGATTTTATGAATATGAGTCAGTTCACATGTCCTTTTGGGATACTATTTTGACAATGGCAATGCTTGAAAAAGAATTTGAGTATAGGGAATCTCAACATTGGTGTAACCCTGATGGCTCTTATGCATACAGGCAGACCAGCTAATATCCCTCCCTATCCTGTTTTTATTTGTCTTGCATGATCTGGTTAGTGGACAGAGCCACCGATACATGCAAAATGCTGATGTAACCAAAATACCTCAGCTACAAAGAGAGAAAGAGAGAGAGGAAAAATAAATCATTAAACAGCCATTGTCTCACATAAAACTGGGAGGCAAGAATAACAACTTACTTACGAAGCTCTTATTGCTTGTATGTTATCAGGGCAGTTCTGTTAGTACAATCCTTGTAAAAAGGAAAAAATAGACATGAGGTTTTATTAGTTCATAGAGACTGGATAATGTTTGACAAGGAGGAATGGGAGGTGGCAACATTCATTGCTTTTAACATATTTACATAGCACAACCACTTTGTGGCAAACTTTATTTTTGTTACCCTGATATAAATCTGGAACAACCCTGCTGGGTTGATGAAGAGAGTCTCTTCATATTGAAAGAGGTGAATAAGAGCAGTCCATTAGCCTAGGATCAAGGTCAGGTCTGAATCTGAGGCTGTACTTATCAGCTTATCTCCTCACACCTTGTGGCACCCTTTGAAGGCTTTCATTGCACCCCAGTGTATCACAGCGCCCTGGTTGAGAATCAGTGCAGTAAAGTGTTTGTCTAACCTTTTCTTGAAAATCTCTAGGGATGGGGACTCCACAACTTCCCTAAGGAGCCTGTTCCAATGCTACCTAGAGAAGTTGTGACCTTGATCCCAGGCTAATGGACTGCCCCAGTTTTCTGTAACTGGATTGGCTGCTGAGAGCACCACTTACCCCTTTTAAGCACATCTTCAGGCTCAGGCTGCAGTTATGCCTTGACAATAGCCTTGGTCTGCTCTGGCAAGCCTTATGCTCACAGCTTTTTCTGATTCCCTTGGCTCCTGTCTCACCTTCAGCTTTCCCCGACCCTCCTCTTGGATCTTCCCTGGAACTTGGTACCTGGCTCTCCGATTCATCTGGTTTCTGACCTCAGCTTGCACCCCAGACTACGTCTCTTGGATCCCCCTCTCGGCTCTCCTGGGACCTGGACCCATGTTCCCTGCTCCACTGATCTAGACCCTGACCTGATGCCCTGGAAACCTGTACCCCCACCTAGCTGACCTCTTGGTTGCCCTTCAGGGCTGGTCACCTATATCCTGGCTGAACCCTCACACTGTCTCTGCCTGGCTGTTTCTCCACCCCCACTGCCTGGCCCCTCTGCAAGAAAGTAAGCACTTTAATATATAAATTAGTTTTTGAAATTGGGTACCACTAAATTCACAGGAGTTATGAAGGGGTGCCCTAAGCTGGATAAGGTTGAGAACCACGGCTTTACAGGGATGATCCTGCCTTGAGACGGTCTGGACTAGATGACTGTATGTGGTTCCTTCTAGTCCAGGGAAGTCCAACATACGGCTTGTAGCCCAGATCCAGCCAGTGGAGCCTCTCTATCTGGCCTGCTGGTCCACTGGAAGTTGCAGGGAATGGCCTGCTGTGGAATTTGGGGCCCTTTGGCCCTGCTGGTCATGGCTGTCAGCAGTGAGCTCGATTCGTCACTGCTGCTGCTTGACCATTGCTGGGACATGGAACCTCTCCCCCGGACAACTTGCTCCCAGATCCCTCACCATGGCTGTACCCACTGCCACTGCAATAGCTATGATGATTGCCCCTATGGATCTGAGGACATATGAGGATTTCTGCAATCTAGATCCAGCCTGGGGCAACAGGCTAGTTTGCCAACCATCTTCTAGCCCTACTTTTTAATGATCCTAGGCTCTTATATTCAGTACAACAGAGTGAATATAAGTTGGTGTATCAAAAGTATGGTCAATATCCAAAGAAAACTGATTTGGCCAGTAGATGAGTCTTTGGTATACATTCCCAAGATGAGATGCTGATATTGGCTGGCTTTGTTTATAATTAGTTTTTTTCTATTTAAGCACTTAATTTTACTGAATCTTCCAACACTGATCTGAAATATTGGAACTCTACATTTCTCTGGAGCTCTACAGCACTATTTATCCTTTCTGAAATAGGCTGCTGGCATTTTATTTGCTAAAGAGTCTACCAAGCTTAGCGATGAAATGATAAAGAACTCTGCTTAGAGCAGCCCTGAAAATACTTGGCACATTTCTCAAGTAATGCAGCTGCTCATTTGTATTACACATTAGTCAAGTTTTACTATTTATAGGCCATTTCTTGCTGACATCTTTGTTTTGACACGTTCAGGCTCTAAGGTTGGATGAGGGATAAGGAGAGAGTTTTGATTTTGCATTCAGTAGACTTGATTCTCCCCTGAATTAAACAATCAAGGTTTTTATTACAGTGGCACCGCTTTTGAAGTCCATTAGCATGAGAGGAGAATCAAGTTTGTGTGTCATTAGCTTGCAGCTACCAAAATCTACTGTTGACACAACTCATAGGACTAGCATGTTGTTAAGACATATCAGCTTTTGTAGCTGACAGCATACAAATGAGTGATGTGACCAGCATCCTATGCAGATGCCATTGACAGCACAGCTATAGCTGAGTACCTGGATATCTGGGCTGGGGAAACTTGATGCATACAGCTTGGTGTGAATCTGGAGCCAGCCTCAAACTGGAGCCTGTGGAGCTATAGTGAGGGACTGTAATCATTCTGGCACCACACCTGAGCATGATGTAATAGCATTCAGAAATTTCATCATGCCTTTTCCCATTATGAGCATGATGTCTTTTTTTCCCACTTTGTAGAAGGTAAAAGCTGTTATGATTTTCTCTAAGCAGTCATTTTTCATTAGCTGTGGACAGAAACTGTATTTTAAAATGCACACATTTTTATAAAGAACAACATAGTAATTCAGGTGCTACAGACCCTTTATGAGTTCTGTATATCACCTTGTAATACTCTTGCACCAACATATAGACATGATTTTCAAGATTACCTTTAGGAGACTTGGGAAACTAGTTACATGCTGCTGCTGGAAAAAAAAAGAGGACAAAAGCATGTGTGAACACACTACTCTGAATAACTCATTAATAAAATGATAGTATGCACCTTCGCATATAGTTGCACCCACTGGATGACCAAGGAAGGTGTTTTCTCCAAAAATCCTTTTTCAGTTAGTTGCAGAGCTACATTTTGGCCTGTAGGTGTCATAGTCAGAATATGGAAAAATAAAACCCCAAACACTGGTGTATTCATATATAATAAAGATTACTGCAAAACAGTGTTGTCTGTGCATAAGCCTTATGTAGCAAAGCAACTGTGTCCTATTATATGAAACCAGGTGATGAAAAGAATCTCTCTATTTTCTACCTCCATGAAAGTGGGGATTAGATTCTTGGAATAAGCTGCATATTTTTTTCAGCATCTTGTCCCAAAGCCCCTGATTTGTTCTTGTCTGTCATGATTCTGGTCAACTTTCTACTTTTTTCCAGCCTCCAGTCTACATCCCTATCCTGTAAAATGTATGAAGTGGCTGAAGAGATTAAGGGTACATGTTACATTTTGATTCACCTAACTAGGGTGAGATTGATCTAAAGGCTCATATGTGCAGACACTTGGGGGGTTTAAATATGGTCAAGAATGGCAGGCCCCATGCAGGTGAACTAACTTAGATTGAGAACAGGTTAGCCTGCTCTATCAAACATCTGAGCACATTTAGAGTGCAGCCTTGGTGCTTGGAAAGCTCTGCTGCTCACCCCAGCCCTGGGGCCCACACTCTTCCAGCTCCCCCCCAACCCAGACCAAGTTATTTTTAGCCTCCTAACTCCCACCGTTCAGACCCACCAACCTCACTTGATCCTCCCAAACACACCCTGGACTCACTAACACCTTCTCTGGGCTCATCTGCCCCTACCCCTACCCCTACCGTGAGTTACTTAAATTGGGTTCCCAATGTGGCTCCCAGCATTGGTGAACGTCTGTACCTGTTACTCCTGATTTATTATCATGCAACTTAAAGCAAACTGCATGACTGTGGACAAGGGGCAGTGAATGTCTGTACACACCCTAAGAACTCTAAGAGAACAGTATGTTCCTCCTGTCCTTGGAGGAAGAGAATGGGGAATGGTTGAAATAATGTGGGCACAGGATGACGGTTTGATGACTACCAAGGAAAAAAATATCTTGGATGGAATCAAATAATCCTCAGACTGCAATTGTCTCAGGAAAAAATTATGACATTGAGTTAACATTAATTTAAAATTAAGATACAGTAGGATCTTACAGTCTGGATACCAAAGGATACCTTTAATAGACTTATTCAGGAATTAATGATTCCATCACTCCGATGCAACACTTGTTGTGGTGGGGTGAAACAACTACTCTGGCCCAGCAGTACTGCACTGATTTTTCCAGATGAAATTTCTATATCAATTCTAAGTTAGCAGGACTGAAGCTTTGTCAAGTAGAATTTGCCTCAGATGCTTGTAAAAAGCATAAAAGAATGAGCAAGTGAGGAGTGCCATTGTAAATATCAGTTCAAAATTCCTCATTGAGTAATTCCTTTGAAAAATAGGCAATGCTTTTTTGACCAGAGAGGAAATGCTTAATTCTGTATTCAAATGTATCATGCTGAGGAAAACTTTATTTTAAAGTAAACGAGAGAGAGAAATAAATTACTTATATACTTTGGTTGGCATGGTTAGTTTCCTGTTAGGAAATAAGCATGCATCAAGAATCCTTTTTCCTACATGAGAAGAGAAATAGTAAGCCTTTCTGGGATGTCCCTGAAAAGCATCTTCTCAGACTGGAAATCTAAAATAATAGAGAATACATTATAAGAATCTGCAAGCCCAGTTCTAATCTGCTAACAAAAACATTACACACAAAAATGAGAGTGCCTCAGTACAGCACAAGAAGACATCATTGTCACACTTATTGGCATGGATAATCATCGTTAGAAGCATGCAACTCCACGCAATATTATTCATTGTACTGTGAAATTATACACTGCTCTCTTTAATTACTTCTTCGTCAATAATTACCTTTAAACATTAATTTTAACCTTAAATGCTAAAGACATCCAAACATTTTTAAGTTTGTACCTACATCCTAATTTTGCAGCCTGGACTTTCTTCAGATAATGATTGAAATTTAGTTATACCACAGGCATTTCTATAGCTGTCTATAGATTTAAGTGATTCTAATAAAAATGATCTGAAATACTGGTGCTTGTGGATTTTTGAGGTCTACAACATAGCTTCACATAACTACCTGAAATAGGAGTGTGGCTTTTTATTTGCTAAAGAGGCAAACCACATTTGAAAGTGATATTAAAAGGTTACAGACTGTTTCAATCTATTATTTAAATTAGACAACAATGGCTGACCTGGATTTGCTTGGTTTCAAACATTTAAAAATCTTGGCATTTAAGCCGGCACAACTGGCTTTGATGTTCATACTCTGCCACTGTCCTGTTGATAATCTACCTATATTGTAATGTCTTTGCTTCATAGTGTTAACCCTTTGATAACCATAGCATTTATTAACCTATCCGGTCATGCTTTAGATTAGGATCCTGGGAGAATCTTCTATGATATGAACCTGTATCTTGTCTACAGTCAGCCATTGGGAGGATTTGGTGAACACTTTAGTAAAAGAGTAGCACCTTGGTTTTATGGAAAGTGAACATAATCAACACTCTTAAACTGCTGAAGAACTGTTTTCCCAAGAAAAAGGAACCAAAACTGGTTCCTTTAATTTTTCAGTGAAACGTTAGGTTCTGAGACTAGCCAAACTGTCTAGTCATTCTGACAATATAGAGATCTGAGCATGTTGTTTCGCATTCCTGAGTCCTTCAGTGCCTGAGAAAAGCAACACAGTGCACTCATGCTAGGGGAGGTGTACCTCACTTTCTTATGCAGGGATCCCTTCTGCTCAACCTAGCGGAAGAATGATTGACTGTGGAGGCTTGACCTTCTACTTACTGTAGGTAGAAGAAACAGCCTAAAACTTGTTCCTTGAGGCTACCTTTAGAAGGTGCTCAATCTCTCTTGAGATGCGTAGTGATTGACTCGATGTCCGCTGAAGTAAAGGAAAAAACTCTCACTGGCTTCAGTGGGGATCAGATCAGACACTGAAGCTGGGGGAAAGGCGGAGGGGGGAGAGTTAAGAGGACTTCTTGTATCTCAGTATAAAGTTTGATTTTGTACAGAAAATAGCAATCTGATTAGAGTAAACCTTACATTGGATAATGTCTTAATAGAAGCAGTGCCAAATTTGGATCAGATTAAGAGGAAATGGGAAAAATGAAATTAATTATCAATCATAATTCAATAAATAACATGGACTATCCTCCCTATACTTCCCACTTATTTGATACTACTATATAGGTATAGAGCAGGGGTGGGCAAAATGTGGCCCAGGAGCTGGATGCAGCCCGCCAGGCCATTCTATCCAGCTCGCGGGGCCCCCTAAAAAATTTAGAAAATTAATATTTATCTGCCCTAGGCTGCATGTCATGGGGCCCTCGATGGCTTGCCAAAACTCAGTAAGCAGCTCTTTGCCCAAAATAATTGCCTGCCCCTGGTATAGAGCCACCTGCATTTAGATTTAGAACGCTGCTGATATCAAAGGCAAGGCTTTATGAGTGTGATTGTAATAAAAAATAGCCTGGAAAAAATTCTGTAGAAAATAAAGACTGAAATCATTGGGATTCTTAGATATTTTTTGTGTTCCTTCTCTGCAGCTTCATAGATTTCATAGACATTAGGGCTGGAAGGGACCTCGGAAGATCTTCGAGTCTAGCCCTCTGCCTAGAGCTAGAGATTTTTTTCCTGTACTTAGAGATATTTTAGTTTCCTTGCTTTTAACTAGCCACTGGCTCTTTCTTGGGCTATGAAACTTATTGTAGCCGTTGGAAGAAAATTGTAAGAAAGACCTTTTGCCAAAGACTACTCTCCTTTCACCACCCCCCCAGGACATTGTATTAAGCAGAAGTATCAATGGTTAGGAGAGAAAAAGATCACATCTTTGTTTTTTATTCTTCTTTAAAAACCAACAAGATACACAACAAGAACATTTCTGACTTTTTGGCATAAAAAAGCAGCAGAGCAGGGATCTGGTTTAGCAGCCTTTATTTATGCAGGAAAGGAATACTCATACAAGTAGTCCCATTGCTGTCAGTAGGACAACTTGCCTGAGCAAAAATTGAAGAATCAGATGCCTGTGGTGTCTTCTTACAAAAGAATGACCCCCCCACAACCCAGTCCCGCCACAACACAACACAACACAACACAACACAACACAACACAACACCTGCTGAAGTTTTTGTGATTCAAAAGCCCCTGTCAGTTGGGAAAATTAAACTGGCCCCATGGAGCGGAGGCTCCAGTGACTAATTAGGACCTGCTTTACCAATGTCTTGTGTCAGATGAAAAACCTAAGGCTTATTGGCAAGTGTCCTTGTCAGGAAAGTGTCCTGTAAGGAAAACTTTACAAGATTTCTTTGTGACAGGCATAATTTCTCACTATGCGTTTGTGTGTGTGTGTGGGGGGCGGGGGGAAATCTCTTAAAGGTGTTTCAAGTCACCTGTAACTTTACAACGAGGTGGTTTTTTTTGTTGTTTTTTTTTAATGCCGCTAGGAGTAAGGTTTGTTAGATGCAACATATCTCCATCACATTTTGACTCGATATATTTTTGTATTACATTCCTGCAAGCAGCAAGATATCCCTGTTTGGTTTTTGTCAAATTATTATTTATTTAAGGCTTTTCTATAGCTTAATGATGCCCCTATTCTTCTATGGAATATTTCTACAGACAGAATTTGAGAGCCTGCTGTTCAGATGTGCTGTATTTTCCTAGCAGTGAACAATCACCATTGTTGGCTGCTAGAAAAAAAAATTCAGCACCACACCATGGCCTCTGCTCGACAGAACATAATGTGAAAAATGTTATCTTATTATTATTATTATTATTTTTAAGAACTGTTGTCAAGGTATTGCTGTTGGTTGGCTATCATACAAGTTCCCTTGGTATAAATATATACGTATACAAAAGTTTGGTTCCCAGCTGAGCTCCAGCAATAAGGACGGACATGGATTATATATTTTTAAATTATTTACAGCTTGACAGTGTCTGTGGCTTTAAATTATTGATGCCAGTGACAGCAACTGTCAATGAGACAAAGCTTCCACTGAAAGCAGAGGCAGCAGCAAGCTACATATGCTGGGGACTTGTTCAGCTCAGCGCTTCTAGTCCTTTTCAGTAAGGAAAAGTGTCATTGTTCCTTCATCTTAGTTCACCTGCAAGAGATAATTATTAAAGGAGAAGTTTTGCACTATAGCTTTTGATTACAGAACTCTAAATACAACCAGAGTGCTCTAAATGACTGTCAAGAATGTCAAACTCATTTCAGTAAATGACAGAGTAATGAAAGCTTTCATCATTTTATATGCAAAGGCATAGCAATAAAATACCCTGCTGCACTGGTAGGATCCCCCTGTGTGCCAGGAGAGTTTGGGGAGGCATTTTTGCTTCCATGACACACAGTACTTTCTGCAGCTGTCTCTGGGGCAACCTGTGTTCAGGGCAGTGATTATTGTACAAAAATCCGAGTTTCTTCAGAAGTGCTGGAGTATCATCTAATGATTTCGGAGGAGGGACTCAGGTCTCAGTTTGTATAGCAGCTATAGTCACGAGGACCACAGATCATCCTTTTTCCTTATTATTGCCACTCTTTCTCTCTGACCTGTGCTGCTGTATCCTTCTGAATCTGTTCCTGTGTCTGATAGCTTCTAGTTATTTAAGATACAGAAGGGCATGCCTTGGCCTTAGTGTGTTAGCATGGGGTCTTATTTAGGTCTTTCATTTTCATTTTAGAAATGGGAGATCCCAGAGATTTGCAGTAAGAGTGCAGTTACTGAAAAGGTCAGAAAGAGAAAAAACAAACAGTGTTTGGATCTGGAATGTTGTTTGGGCCCATTACTACTAAAATGAGAGAAGATTCCTTCTGTGAAAACATCAGTGAACAGTGTGTGTACAATATACTTACTTGCTGAGGGGAAAAGAATTGTCTGGGATGTGAAATTACCTCCTGTACTATGTTGGGGATCAGGTGCTGTATTGGACAAAGACAAGTGCTGCATTAATAGTGGGGAAATGACTGAAGAATGAATTGCAGTAGAGACGGAGAATCGCATATGTCCTCTTTTTATCCATGGAGGGGAACCAGAAGTCTTTTCTTATGTTGTGGTTCTCAGAACAATGCTATTTTGAAATATCTATGAGATTAATCTGTAGGCGGACACATGTTTAATTTTGTAATCCAGCATTTTCCATGCTGCACAAGATGAGAAAGAGTCCACTTTATCATTATGGGTTGGGTTAAATCCTACTGACTGATGGAACTGTGTTTATTGGGGTGTTGTGAGTCTGTCTGCACTACTACCATGATGAACCTAAAACACTGCTGAGAACCACTCTCTTCCCTCTTGCTCTCCATCAGTGCATATCAAAGCCCAGTGTCTACATAGTATAGACTTTTTATTGCAGTTTTGAGAACATGCCAAAAAGCACAGGTGAGAGACAGCCCTGAGAAACTCTGGGAATATCCTCTGGGCTTCTTCTGACTTGTTTCATATCCATTTTCTGGTCTTTGGCATGCACTGAGTAGAAGCAAGTGGTGAGGGAGGCCAGATCCCAGCCAGTACTTCCTCCTGGGTTCAGAGGCAGTGTGGATGGGGACTGGAAGAGAACTAGTACCAAAATGAGAAAGGCTGAGAGAGAAGGAGACAAGGAGGCACTAGAGACAGCAGAGTGGCACTGGTAGCACAACCCTGAGAAAAAAGCTATGCGAGAGAGGTTTTTTGGCTAAGTACTCATTCATAGAATCATAGAAAAGTAGGGTTGGAAGGGACCTCAGGAAGTCATCTAGTCGAATCCCCTGCTCAAAGCAGGAACACCCCCAATTACATCATCCTGGCCAAGGCTTTGTCTAGCTAGGTCTTAAAAACCTCCAAGGATGGAGCTCCCACAGAATCACTAGGTAATTCATTCCAGTGCTTTACTACCCTCCTAGTGAGAAAGTTTTTCCTAATATCTAACCTAAACTTCCCTTGCAGCAACTTGAGACCATCGCTCCTTGTTCTGTCATCTGCCACCACTGACAACAGTCTAGCTCTATCCTCTTTTGAACCCCACTTCAGGTCGTTAAAAGGCTGCTATTAAATCTCCTCTCAGTCTTCTTTTCTCCGGACTAAATAAGCCCAGTTCCCTCAGCCTCTCCTCAGAAGTCATGTGCCTCAGTGCCCTCACCATTTTCACTGCCTTCCATTGGACTCTCTCCAGTTTGTCCACATCCTTTCTGTAGTGGGGGGCCAAAAACTGGATACAGTAATCCAGATGTGGCCTCATCAGTGCCAAATAGAGGGGAATAATAACTTGCCTCAATCTGCTGGCAACGTTCTTACTAATACAGCCCAGTATGCTGTTAGCCTTCTTAGCAACAAGGACACACTGTTGGCTTATATTCAGCTTATTGTCCACTGAAACCCCCAGGTCCTTTTCTGCAGAGCTTCTGCTTAGCCAGTCAGTCCCCAGCCTGTATTAGTGCATGGGATTGTTCCATCCTAAGTGTAGGAGCCTGCACATGTCCTTATTGAACATCATGAGATTTATTTTGGTCCAATCCTCCAATTTGTCTAGGTCTGTCTGAATCCTAGCCCTACCCTCTAGTATATCTACTACTTCCCCCACCTTGGTGTCACCTGTAAAGCCATCTTCCAGGTCCCTAACAAAGATATTGAGCAAAACCGATCATGGGCGACTTGTGCCTCCCAAGTCTGCGGGGGCACTAGATCGCCGATGGGGGTGGAGTGGGGGGGGAAGAGTCCTCTAGCAGCCTATCACCAAGCCCAGAACCACCAGCAGGGAAACCGGAAGTGCATTTCCACCAGCACTTGCGGTTTCGTGGTTGGCACTTCCAGGGGGTGCATGGCCAATCTCAGGGGTGCACATGCACCCACGTGCACCTGCTATGTGTCACCAGTGAAACCGACCCCAGGACCAACCCCTGGGGCCCTTGATCCTGGCTTTCAACTAGATATTGAGCCATTGATTACTACCCTTTGAGCCTGATGATCCAGCCAGTTTTGTATCCACCTTACAGTCCATTCATCCAACCCATACTTCCTTTAGCTTGCTGGAGAGAATGCTGTGGGAGACTGTATCAAAAACCTTGCTAAAGTCAAGGTATATCACATCCACTGTTTTACCTGAACCCACAGAGCCAGTCATCTCATCATAGAGGCAATCAGGTTGGTCAGGCATGACTTCCCCTTAGTGAATCCATGCTGACTGTTCCTAATCACCTTGTTCTCCTCAAAGTGTTTTGAGGACCTACTTCATGATTTTTCCAGGGACTGAGGTGAGGCTGACTGGTTTGTAGTTCCCCAGATGCTCTTCCTGCCCTTTCTTAAAGTTGGGCAGTATCTTTGCCGTTGAAGAAGGGTTTGGGATGGTCAGTAAAGAAACTGTCTCCCTTTGTTGGATTCCTCTGGTGCACAGGGGAGCGGGACTTTGGTCATGCTTTGTGAACAAACAGGACTGCAATATTTGGCTTCATCATTTGTTTCTCCATCTACCAGGAACAACCTGAACTTTGGCTAATTGTTTGAGTCAGAAGGGGATTCCAGGGAAATCCATTCTTCTCTCATATAGCTCATATAACTCTTACACAGCTCTGCCACCATTTACTTTAGAGCAATGACTACTATTTCAGATAAGAGTTTGTGCCAGGTTGGCAGTGACCTTCTGTTTTCAGTAGCCTGCAGAGATCTGTCTAATTGTGGGCTTAATCCCGTTCCCACTGAAGTCAGTGGTAATAACATCACAGACAGAAGGAACAGGCTCTCTCTTTGATTCCACCTGTAATACCGTAAGTCAAGGGTCAACAACATGTGGTCCATGGGCCAGATTCGGCCCCCAGCTAGTGCCCTAATTCCTAGAAGCACCTTCTTTGTTATTGTCATAAAGATCTATGATTGAATTTACCTAATTCCCAGTGCCAGTAGAAAGCATAGAAAGCAATAATTTCAGAGATTACAGTAGCTCCTGGGGACAGAGGATCTTGCACCTCACCCTCACCCACACCACTTACTCAGAATTTGCCCAAGAAACAAGGTCTGCGGCACTGTCAATTTAACATAATCTGTTTTCCATTCATATTTCTGAATGATGCCTATAATGAAGAGAATACATCTGCACTGTCATTCAAACAAAACTTTGAACACACAGGGTGCATTTAGACAAGCGTGCATGTGCTGTCTGAGGCACTGCAAACTGTGCAATGCATGTGCACCGGTTCACCATGCTGCTAATTTGCAGTGCAGCACCAGACTTTGACACGGGCAGATTACAGCATCAAAAAAACCAAACCAAACCAAACCAATCCAAACCAAACACCTGCCTCAAAAGAAGCAGTATGGTGCATGCTCTGGCTGCCATCCTGGCTCTGAGCAGCTGGCTCAGTGCTGCTGCTGCCCAGGAGGCTCCCAGGACTCCAGGTAAGGCTGCTGGGGCTAGCACAGGTGCTGGCCCCAATCTCCCCTCCCCTACTCGGGGCACTTTGCCACATGTTTGAGTATGCATGCAGGGGCATGCTCAGGGACACTGCTTTTTGTCCTGTGGCAAATGTGTTTCCCTGCACATGTGCTCTCGTTGGGATGTACCCACAGTGTTTTTTTCCGGGAATAAAAGGACAAACATTTATTTTGGTCTCTTGACTGCTAGGATTTTACGTAGAAATTTAATGAGCTGTAGCTGTGCACACCAGATGGCGCTGAAAGACTTCAGATTAGATACCTTCCTAAATCCAGCACAGTAATTTTGTCACTTTCCCTTGGAGAATATGGGAAATTTGTGTTAAAAGGAACTATAAATTACATACATGCAGATGTTATATGTGGCTGCAGTCTTATCTGGGAATGACAGAGACATTAACCATTTATTTATTAGGTTACTTCAGTGGATAATTAACTGCCTGCAACTTTGGGGATCAGGATGGGTGAAATTAATTGCAGCTTATGGGGCTTACCTAAGACCCTTTGTGCCACCTACATGTCTGCCTTTTAACTAAGTTGTGGTTAGGATCTTGTAGGAGCCTTTGCAGTGGGCTGAATTTCAACCTGCCTAAATAAGTAACCCATTAAAAGCTACTTGTGTGACAGGGAGAGGTATTTCAAGTTAGAGAGGCAGGGTGCTCTTATAGGGAAGGATTCCAAAGCATAAGAAGTGGCTAATTTGATTTTTTTCCTATCCTAGCTCTTACTTTCTCTTCCTCTTGCCTTCCTGGCACTGATGAGAATAAGAATCCAACCCACAAACACAGGCACATATGTACGCACACGAAAAACGTGACAATTTCTCTGACAGTACTGACATTCTCAGGATCATGTGATCTTGTCTATGTTAAATTATAAGATGTTTATACCTTACACACAAATTTTTTTTCTCTTTCACTGAGAAAAAAAATTAGCAACCAAAATCTCAGACTCACAGCATAGATCAACATCTTCAAACTTAGGTGCATGCAGCAAGAAACCATTCCTAGATACATTCCTAAATAATGGATTTAGAGATATAGATTTGGACTCTCATGTTCAAAACATTTAACCATAGAGTTTTAAAAGAAAGCTTTAATATTTAATAAAACCCCTCAACCTTTTGATTCAATTGCATAGTGAGTTAATAGAGGATAAAAAGAAGTGTTGAAATGGTTTTGTTAACCTTGTGGAGGTAACCAAAGCTGTACTGGACACCAAGACAAACTTAGCCAATAAAGAACTGATAAAGGACTAAAAAGTGCATAGATCAGAAACATTTCTGTTGCCAGTCAATGCAGATTTTGAAAAGTAACATTTAATTCTCTATTTCCCCTTCCTATAAAATACAAAGCCAATGATAATAAATAGATGCATGTGAAAACTTTAATGTTAAATTAGCAAATTAAAAAAATCAGTTTTATTTTTTTGGAAGTGATTAACTTCTACAAAATGAGCATGAAATTTCAGTGCAAGGTAAAAACCAGAACCATTTCTGAGTAAAGTTACATGAGATTCACTCCAAAAAAGTTCTATTTTTAAATCAAACCCATATCATTTGTCAAATTTCCATTCTAGAGACTCAGAATTCAAAATCCCTTCCAGGTAATATTAATTCACAAAAGAAACACAGTTGTTTTGCATGCTTTCAATGGGACAATGGCCACCAAGTGAAAAGTTCCACAATAAAAAGTGCAAGCGTCAACCCATCCAAAAATATACCTTTCCCCAAAGATTTTGAACCATAATGAAATGATGAATGTTTTCACAAATGAATAAGTGATATGGAGAAATATCAAGGGATTACAATATTGGATTAATATTCATATATCTTATTTTGAAGCAGTGACAATATAATTTTATTAAACTACTAGAGACAATTTGGACTATCATTAAGAATGTATTTGCAAGTCATCAAGTTGCTTTGTTTTTCAAAATAGTCTTAATTTGCAATTACAGAATGCTTGTAATAACCTGCCTAGTTAATTCTCTTTAATCGTGTCATAGGAAATGTATAGATACACTCCTTACTCCAAAACAGAGATCAAACCTGTGAAATATCAAAAGCTATGTCACATGTCAAGTTTGTTATGTCTTGCAGCTCTGTATCTGCATGTTCATATATTGTATCGGAAACAGGATTCAATTATCTTCCTTTCTTGGGTGGCTATTTAACTGATTGTGACTTCTCCCTTCTGGGCAGACACACCATCCCTAGCAGGAGCTGTTTAGAGCACTGTATTGACTGTGAGGTTTGTACACAGCAACATCACTTCTCACTACATTTAAAAGAATTCTTTGCATACTTTGCTTTCTCCCTCCTCTCAAATCTTTCTAACAGTTCAAATGGCTTCCCAGGATGCTGTTACTGTTGGAGCAGTTGTAGCTATTCTTATTTTCTTTATGGTTTCTATACTTGCAAATTGGATTTAATGGACTTCCTTGGAGATTAAGGCCAGATTCTCTCCTGTGCTTAGTACAGAAAAAGTTGTCTGCTCTTATTCTGCAGTATGTGAAAGCTAAATTGGAACACTTAACCCTATTCATTACACTCAGGTGTAGGAATAGGAACAGGGACAATTAGTACCTGAGGCATGAGAAGTCCCGATTCCTAGTTAATCAAAACATTTAGATAATTGTGGGTGGGGGAAAATAGGGCCTTTATGGAGCCTGCAAACCTACTCATAACAGACAGACCCCCACTTGGGGTCATAGCCCTTCATTTGGGAAATGCTGTGCTGGAGCTCAGAGTGATTCAGCCATGCCCTAGCTCTGCCCCTCACATGCACCTAAGCAATAGTGGGATTCAGTAGGGCACTAAGCTAACCATGCTGGTAGCGCTACAGATGTGATTGTCACAGCAATACAGAAGAACACCTTTCCACCTGGTGACCTGCAGGCCATAAGTCGTCCAGAAATTAATATGTTGCTCCCCAGGCTCCTACCCAGTCACCACCTTGCTTATCACTCTGACTGCTGGTGCAGCCAGGGTCTGTAGGCTCCTTGCTCCTTCAGCTCTTGCTTCCTGCTCTTGCCTTGGCAGCAGGGTGACACAGCCCACGGCACCAGGGGAACTGAGGTAGGGCCACGTGTGCATGTGGTATGGAGTTAGGGGGTGCTGCCTATGTGCATGGTGCAATAGCTGCCCCTATCCACCATGCAGTGGTGACAAGAGAGGCTGTCCACACACAGGATACAGCATTTTGCAGGAAGGGGAGCTGTTTACAGTGCAGGGAGGAAAGTGCTGCCCGTGTGCACAGAGCCGTGGCTACTCATGTCCAATGCAGTGGTGTGTATGTGGGGGGGGGGGAGCTCCTGCCCACATGGTGCAGCTGGGGGAGTGCAGCTTGGGGGCCTGTGGCTTGCATTAGTGCAACCCCTCGCATTGTGAGGCCTGCACTGGTGTGGCCTATGCAGTGTGTGATCCGTGGCCACTTAGAAATTGGACAGCCCCATAGGAGAGAATGTGACCCTCTGTTTAGTGTCTGACTAGGAAAAGCAGGCACTGTAGCAGTGCAGGTTTCCTCTCTTGGATCATGCACATATTTCAGCCCTGTTCTTCAAAGGAGCACCTCTGGCAGTGAGACAAGAGAGCAGAATCTATGGCCAGGAAATCCTTGGGCTCTTCCCTCAGTTACCAAGAGTACTAATTGTGAAATGGACACCAGTCCACCAAGAAATTAGCTGCCATCAATAATGCATACCAAAGGATCACATGCTTCATAGATCTTTAGGCTAAACTCATTGCATACAGTACGCATTCCTACATTCCCCACCCCCACCCATAAGAGGTCAGGGGCATCCCACACCTGTCCCCCTCCAGTCCCTGTCTCATGCCAAAGGGCTGTGTGCACCACGTTTTTTCCTCTGCTATGTGCTCTGACTGTCCCTCACAGCTCTCTGACATTATGCCGTACTTCCCTGTACCCCATGTCATGGACTCTTTGCTTCCCTTTCTCCCAATTTTCCCACTCATTTAAAAAATGAGTTTCCCAGACAGAGCAGTCTGGGCAGGCACTGCAAAGCCCTCGGTGTTGTTATGCACAGTCAGTTGGAACCAGACATTGAGCAAAGCAGAACTTTTGCAAAAACTTTAAGCACTTAATGATCACTGAATACCACTTGGGACTAGGAGTAAAAAGGAAGAAGAAAACAGCCTCAGTGGAAGAGCTGAAACTCTCTGGAAACTTGGAGAACAACTGAAGAGAAGATTTAAACAGCACTTTGCTTTGTATTTGCAACCAATGGGTGAAAACAGAAAATGAAGACAGACAGAATGTGGCCTTATTTCTGAGAACAGCTAGCTTGAAAGTACTTGATGTGTTTAACAGTTTTCAGTTAACTCAGGCAAAGGCTAGCTCTGAAAAGAGAGAAATTTGAGTACCATTCTTCATGTAAAAATAAAATACAAGAGGGAGATGTTTTTAAACAGGGACTACAAAAAGAAGGTGAAACCATGAAGGAGTTCATGATAGGTCTAAGGATGAAGGGCCGATCTGACAATTTTGAGGGATTAACAAAGTTGCTAATAGAAAACCGGATCCTATTAGTGACTAAAAATGGGAACAAAACAATTCTGAGAGAGATTACAGGCAGAGCTAGAATTAACTCTTGACATAGCAATTAGAATTTACCAAGGGAAGTTGGTCATGCCATCCAGAATGAAGCTTAGAGATGGGGCTCTGACCCTGGAGACGTGATGCAGAATGCTGTGCGGGATTGGAGGCAAAAAGGTAGGCAGGGTTCAGAGGCCAGCAAAAACAACCATGGAACTGCACGTCGTGGTAATCAACACAAGTCAAGGACATGGGAAAAGATACAAGGACTGTAGTGGATTATATGGTTTAAAGAGGGTTGTAAGTGCCTGTGAAGTGTCCATAGCAGGGATAAAAAGGTCAATGACAACACCACTAATCAGGTGAATTTTTCATTTGAGCAAGGGACACTATTAGAGTAGATGAATGGATGGTGATCCCTAAGGGGTAATAGTAACATGGTAAATTTGTGAAGGTCCATGTGTTTAGGCAGTTTGCAGTGACACTTAGCTTTAAATCTGTAACCACTATAGTACATATTATCTTCTGCCTAATGGGTTGATAGGAAACAAAAAAGCATAGAGCAACTGCTGAAAAAAAACTGGGCTCCTTGACCTTCTGGGATTTCATAGTGTCAGGATACTGGCAGTAAGCTCCAGTCAGCCTGTTTAGCTAGCAGTAATACGTTAGGTCATTTATCCCTACCCACCACCTGTTTGGATAGCATGCCTCTGGTGACTGCTCATCATTAACTACTCAACTCTCACACTCCCGAATGTGACTGTTGCCTCATTTCCTTATTCCTGATTTCTGTCTCTTGGCTTTTGTTCCCCAGCCTGGACCCACTGGTCTCAGTCATGGCCCTAACCACTGAGCAAGTCCACTCACAGGGAGCCAACAAACCAGGCTGGAATAATCTACCTGCTGTGTTGCCTGTAAGATGGGATCCTGAAAAACTTGGGAATCTGCCTAATCATGAGCCTGGGGACTTGGATTTCCAGTCTTCTGACTCAACCTGCCAGGAGGGCTGGTTGTAAGACCCAAGAGCCTGGAAGTTGTCTATAACCTATGGCCCATGACCTAGGTCCCCCATTAATGCATGAGGCAGGCCTGTGTGCTCTTTGAATTTCATAGGAATTGACATCTTCCCACGGAATGTTTCAATGTACATGACTCAGTCTTTGTTTTTCCATTAGGAAACAGTCTGCCACAATGCAAGTGCTTACTACCATGAATAGTGCTCATGACTGAGTAATTCCAATGAACTCACTCTAACTTCTAAAATCAGTGACATAAAATTAATAGGGCCCAACTCTAATGGTTTAGATGACTTCATTTGGCTCAGGATCTGAGGGACATCTACTATTGGATCAGCCCTGCTCTAATTTGCAACCGTTTGCAGGGTCCCCTATACCACTGGGGAAATCAGAGATTGCTGGTGTACAGCAGCTCTTTGGCTAGGGTCACTTCTCTTAGAAACTCTACTATGCCAAGAGGAAATTCAGAGAAAGTCACAAAGACATGTCCATTAGCCCTGCACCACACAGGGATTTTCCTGTACTATTTAGACAATTGACTAAATTGTCTTTCAGTGCTTTGTTTTGGCAGGAATCAGCCCCAGAGGGACCAGAATCTGGCTCAATATCTTTCATAGGCACCACAATTAGAGGCTAATCACTGCTATACTCACAATAATAAGCATACATAGATGCCTTGCCTATGCTTGCTAGATGCATTAGCAAGAAGTGGCCCTTTATCAGAATACTGTAAGATGTAATAGGAATATATGTTGTAGTATAGTATACTTATTTCTATAAAAAAATTAAAAGAAAACCCACACCAAGTTCTTTTCTTATGGCTATACAGTTCTCTCTTCTGGCTCTGATTTCCATGGTGCGGTCTTTATTGCCACATCTACCTTTGAACAACATTTCAGAAGACAAATTCTGACTTATTGCCTTCCCTATTCTGATTTATTGCCATACCAAACTCTTACTACCTTACCAATTCTGACTTATTGCCATACTAAATCTTCCCATGAGAGACCTTCCCTTTCTGTCTTTAGCTCTGTTTATATCAGTTAAACTTGCTGATTGCCAAGAGAAATTAAGAAAATACAACGATAATTTCTGTTGCTGACAGGTCTTTTAAATATTAGTGAAAGATGTGTTTCTGGAACAATTTTCTGTCTTTCCTTCTCTACCCCCTACCCAAACTGTACCCTGACCTTGCAGTGCATCTGGATCAAATTTACAGTGATGTAATTGGAAAAGCATCGTGTATGAATGTATCCCACTGATGGAAATTAAGCCGCATGAGTATTTTGCTGTTGTTGTTGATTTAAGGTGAACATAGCAGTATGACTCTTGAGTATCAGAATGAAGTAGAGTATACCACTACATAGTAATAACATTTGTATTTGACCTTAAGAGGTGATGTTCAGAACATTCTATTTCAAAAAGTCATCTTAAAAATCTTGTTTTTCTGTTTTCCACAAATATTTCAGGAATTTGTGTCTGCAATACTCTCTTGTTTATTTGAGACATGCTCCTGGCTAGAGGCTAGATTTGCTGCAGATATAAATGGAAGCCAGCACAGAAGCTGCCCTAAATTTTCCAGAAAGATGATATTTTGAAGAGTAGAAACAGAAGTTTTAAGATGTAGTTTTGTGATCTAGCCTGCATATGTATAAGGATAGGCAGAAGTGTTCATTTATAGATTTGAAAGACCGCATTCTGAGTATAACTATGCCAGTAAACAAAAATACATTTATCTTGCATGTTGTGCACAAATGATAATTACAACTTTCTCATCAACAGATTCTGCAGAGGAAGGGAAAAATTCTGACAGAAAGAGAAATGCCACTTTCCAATACTCCAAAGTATAGACAGAAAACACACCACCTGATGCTATCCACTGTGTTACTTATCACTGTTTACTCTATCCTGGTGTATTACATGATGGTTCAACTAAGGTTGTGTTGATACTGTTACCATACTGGATATCAATAGATTGCAATACTGATAACAACTAGCACTGTGCAAGTTGTATAAGGTTTTTTTTTTTCCCATAAGCAAGTGGTCCATTCCTCTGTACAGACAATACAAAAATTTTGTTGGCAGTGGGTAATTTTGAAGCCAAGAATGCCAAGCTCCATTGAGGTCTTTCCAAGGCTTGAAAAACTACAGCATCACTTAATCTTGAGTTGTTTAATGTCTCCTCTGGTAATCACTGTCCCCTCCTGTTATAATACAGGTAGACTGCTGTGACTCTATTAGCTGTTCTCTCTGGAATTTCACTACAAGTGATTGCTAGAACAAGGAGTGTATATTACAGAACTACAGCGAGAAGGGACAAGCTGCTAAATGTGGCTTGTCATGTCACTGAGACCTACCAGCTGATCAGAAATTAGTAGTATTCTTATTTCTTCTTTTTCAAGGCAAAGGCAAACTAGTTCAGCTCTAGTATTTGTATGGTCTGAGTTGTGGTGAATAGAATGCTTCTTTTTAATTTTAAAAAAGTGATTATTAGAGGATTATTCTTGTAATTCAAAATTTCATAGTTTCATAGTTTCAACTAAAACTTTTAGTCTCACCTAAAAGTTCCTGTTCTATTTACACTTCGGTATGCACATTTTCTTACAACTTACATCAGGTATCTTTATTCCCAAACACAGGATTTTCCCTTTCAGAATACTTGCACTGACTTGTCAAGTCAAATTCAAGGAATCTTTCTTAATAAGTTAGTTATTCATCTTAATATATTTTTTACTTCAGGACCTCCCTGAGCCTCCTTCACTTGATCTCCATTTTCCTAATTCTGATCCTACCATTTGTCTGAAACTGCTTTTGCTAAAGGTCACCGAAGTCTTCCGCCTGGGCAAAACCCAAAGCCAAGAGGGTCTTGTCTGGTCTCATCATCTTTAATCTTCAGCCTGTTTTTGACACAGCTGATTACTCACGGCTTTTAGACTGTTTCATTTCCTATGGCCCACATATTTTGGGGCTCTCCTGTTTTTACTTTTACTGCTTCAACAACTCTTATAACAGTCTCCTCTGCTTCCTGACTGCTCTGCTAGTTGTTAATCCACCTGAAGATTTAGCTATAGGACCTTTTCTTTTCACCGAGTGTCCTGTTCACAGATGACACAATTTGACTGATTTGCATTCTACCCTCTGAAAAGCCTTCCTGATAAGAGAAGTGAGAAGACAGAGGGTGCATCCTGATGAGCGAGAACCTGTGTTTCCCTGTGGACCAGGGGTAGGCAAAATATAGCCTGTGAGCCAGATCTAGCCTGCCAGACCATAGTATCTGGCCTGTGGGGCCCCTAAAAATTTTAGAAAATTAATATTTATCTGCCCCTGGCTGCCTATCAGAGATGACAGGAGACAGGAGCAGTAGAACCTGGGGGAAGCTGCTGGCAGGACCAAGTGGCTGCAGAAGCAAGGCCCACCTGGCTCTGCCCCCTGCCCCCAGCCAGAAGCCTGTGCCTCACAGAGATTTCTGGCCTGGGGCACTGAGACTATTCTTGCCTGCACCAGAGGGAAATTCAGATAAGGGGGGGGGGATGCAGGGGAGGACCACAGGCAATTCTGTGGTCCTCCTGACCCTCGCTCCTGCTGCCCCACTTTGGGCCCCACCAGCACTGGCCCTGGGGCACCAGCATGGCCCTGGGTTCCTGTCCAGCTGTCACTATGCTCTGTGTGCCTGCTCATTCCCACTCCCCCCTACCTGTCACAGCCATTTGCCCGCCACTACCACCACTCCTCTCCTCGCCCCCTGCCGTGGTTGCTCCAGCACCACGTGGTGCCCAGCTGCAGTACCAGGCCACAGGACTCAGCAGAAGCTGGCCTGGCCCCTGCAATTCTTGGCTGGCTCCATGCAGTGCCAGCTAGGCCGGTCCAGCTCCTGTTGCATCCAGCAGTCTTGGCCCTGCAGCTAGGATGTGGTGCTGGAGTGGCAAGTGTAGAGAGGGACAGGGAAGCAGCAGAAGTGCAACAGTGGCAGACAGGAGGGGGAGCACACGGTTGAGCTGGTGCCTGGGGGTCAGGAGCAGCGGAAGCATGGAGCCCAGGCTTAGAGGATCACCGGCAGGGGCTCTGCATGCCACAGGAAGGGAGGGAGGTGCTGTGGGAAAACCATCCCCTTCCACACATGCCGCAACCCTCCACAGCCACCCTCTGCCCACACACTCATAGCCCTCCAAACACCCCATGCCCACCCAAACCTCACACATCCACATGCTCCCCTACACTCACACACGCATACTCCCCACACCTATCCACCCCCACAAACCCCACACCCTCCCCCACACCCTACGTACCCACACACTCACAGCCCACAAACCCCATACCCATTCACATACTACCTCACTCCACATACCCCCATGCCTATCCACCCCC
>NW_017729006.1:31306565-31312306 GCF_001723915.1 Gavialis gangeticus | reverse complement strand
GTTCAGGTGTCCCCCACACCCCACATACCACAGCCCCGCACAAACCTATACCCAGCCACTCATACTCCCACAATATACAAGAATTAGACTTCATTTTAAGCTATTATCAATCACCTCTATGTGCACTACAAAACACATGCAAGTCAGGACAAAACACATATAAGTCAGGACAGGTATTTTTTGAAATCAAATTAATGAATTTTGTAGTAAATGTTTGATTTTTAGAATATAATTTGGTATTTTTCTTGTTCTGAGATGGCAAACCCTTGCTAAAAGGAGTACTTCTTGGGGGGCAAGGGGAGGGACTTCCTAGGAGCAAAGGTCAGGAGTTAGGGGGTGGGACACCTGCCAAGAAGCAGAGCTACTCTTGTGGCCCTCGACAACTTGCCAAAGCTCGGTAAGCAGCCCTCCACCCAAAATAATTGCCTGCCCCTGCTGTGGACAAATAGTAGCGGCACATGTTTGTACTGCAGCTTCTTGTCCCTGGGGAACACCCCTGCACATGTACTCTGGTGTGTGGCAGATTGCCTCGGTGGGGTAGAGGAGGTAGACTCAGTTTAATTTTCCCCCCCTACCCCCCAAATAATTTAATATATTTAACAACTTTCTGAAACATTCTTCTTTGTGGCAGAAATAGTCCATGCTTGACCTCTTCCCAGAAGTGACTCATTGAATTTGTGTGTGGGCATGTACAGGTGAGGGGAGCAAAGCCATATTGCTAATCCTCATGATTTTTACCCTGAATTCTAATTGCTGGTGCTTTTCTGAAAGCCTCAGCTGGGCGAGACAGCTCATTACCTAAATATCTCAATTTTCTTTTCTTTTCTTTTTTTTTTTTTTTAAAAGAAAAAGTAGTAATCCTCATATTGGCATACAAAGCTAAAAACTGCTAACTCCAAATCTCATGACTTTTTTGAGACCTGGCTTATTTTTGAGTACTTTGGGTGGGAAATAATTGGAAAGTCTGAGTCAAATCCCTTCAGCCATTCTTGAGTTTGTTGGGGGAAGAAAGGGTTCTCAATTCTAACCATACATCATTTTTTCCTTGAGCAAAATTCACTGCTGTTTGGATGATAGTTATGGGAGCATTCCTCATTAAGAAGTAGAGCCTTTTTGTTCTTGGAAGAAGTTATAAGCCATTGAAAAAGCACTTCGAGCTTGCTTAGTGGACATCTACTAAGATTTTTAGCAGAGCTACTTTGTTGTAGCACACTGTTAAGAACAATCAAATAATGGTGAACTCTCAAGCCTAGAGTTTCATGTGCTTGAGTTAACAGGCATGAAAAAATATATGTCTACAAGTCTCAAGTCTTCGGCACTCTTGCTCTCTCTGCCTACCCAAGAGAGTGCAGGAACTGTTATTGGGACAGTTTGCATTAGGGAGATGGTGCCTCACTGAAACAAATACATCAAAATCCTCTCAAAATGCCTGCTTTATTTTTAGGGCTATACAAAAGCCATGCAGTCTACAATTTTAGGGATGTCCTGCAGTTTTTGGCTGCATTGTACAAATCTACTGCAAATCCTCCACTTTCATTTAAAATGAATATTTTTACATTTTTCTACTGGGCAATTACAGGCATCACAGATCACATGGAAAACAAATGTGTTGCTGGCCAGTTTACTTAGCCTTGCAGAAAACTGTCTTTGAATGAAACAGCAGCAGCTGGCAACTTACCTCTGCTCCATCTTGTTACCACAATAAGGTATGAAGCTTAAAGCCTATGACTGGCAATATTGAAATGCTAATGTTTTTAAGCATAGACAATTGCTTTCTTAGCTCATGCAAAGAAATTAACCATGCTGTTCTAACATTTAGACTGCACAGTTAAAATGCGAAGTAAGGAAATACGAAAGATAGGTGTCCTACAATGATGCCTACTGAGCTGCATTGGACATACTTCAACTTCTGAACTCATTGATGTAGGGTACAAATAACTTAATGAAGTCAGTGAGAGCACTCCAGAAATGATGAAGATCAGAAAATGCCCTGATATTTTTATTCCTGCTTTTCCCCCAGGTAAATATGGTTTAAAGTATTTTGAATTCTCCACTGATACTATATTCACTAGGTGACCAGCTTTTTGAAGAAAGCACCTTAAAATATTCACCTTCATGGGGTGATTAGAAACCATGACCCAGATCTTAAACTATCTCTAGGGGCCCTATGTCCCTGAGCAATAGGTTTCCAATTGGGAGTAGGTCCAAGTGAAAGGAGTCCTTTGCTATGATAGAGAACTAGGGTTAGATCTTGTTTCACTTCAAACACCCAAATGGCACCTCACTGCACAAGTGCTCTTATGGCACTTACACAGTTAGCAATTTTGTTGTATGTATAGTGTTGATGGATCAACCTAGTGGTTAGGATACTCACCCAAGAAGTTAGAGAGACAGTTCTAGGCCTCCCTCACCCAGGAAGGATTTGAAGCTACATCTCCTGCTTCTTGTCAACAGGCCACAGGTTGGGCAATACCCAGTCCCTTCTCTAGCCCTTCCCATGAAGCTGCTTCCTTGGGCTACGCAGGGTCAGGAGGAAACTAAGAAAACAGGATGTGTGGCTCAGTGAAATGGATGCTACTCTGGGTAGGAGGAACCCCTGGGTGCTAGTCTAAACTCTTGCATCATGCAGAACCTTTCCACTCCTTTTATTCTCTATTAAATACAAGATGCAGTGGTTCAGCTTCAAGAAGAGGGCTAGAGAGGTGCCTAAATTGTGGCCTGGTAGCTCAAACACTATCCTGTTAAACTGAAGAACTGTAGGTTAAAACTCTTTCCAAGTGAGGTGGGCCTAGAACCTAGGGGCACCTATACATGAGTGCAGAGGCTGCTCCAACACAGACCAGCTCGGCTACTGAACACATCCCCGAGGCTGCTCCAACACACTGCAATTTTGGTGTGTCAGAGCAGACTCGATAAATTGAATCTACTGGAGTGTGGCAATTGCTGTGCTCCAGCAGCCTCCTGTGTCTTGTGCATTGGTGTCCCTGCACTTAGAAATGGCGGTGGGTGCACTTGAACTAAACTCACCATGTGAATTTTAGTTCAAGCACCCCTGCTGCCATTTAAGCGTGAGGACACTGATACACAAGATGCTGCAGTGCTTTGATTAAAGTGGTTCTTGGAGGCACTCTAATTAAAGCTCTGCCCTCTCACCCCTAGAGCATGTGTAAATGTGCCCTAGATTTCCTGCTTCCTGGGTTAATATCCTAACCACTAGGCTACTGAGCTAAAATACATGAAAGTCCTCCTCTTTCTTCATTTTGTTTCTAGCAGTTATCTATGTACAAGGCAATTCTATTTTGGTATCAAGTGAAACAGATTTGTAAAATGTTCCTAAATACAAAAAATGGCACTTATGTACTGGGTAAGAGCCGTTTGGACATATAAAGTGAAAAAGGATCTAGCCTCAACTGTCAACAGCTGGTCAGTCACTATTGAAACAGTCTATTCATAATACTGAAATTTTTGACTGGCATATATATGCAGGGGTTTTGCTTGGAAACAAGAGGAAACCAAAGACCTGAAAGGTAAAAGTCAAAATTAATAATATTTAGTGTTGCCAACTCACATGATTTTTGGCAACATTCTTAAGGCCTATGCTTTGGGAATGAGGTAAAAATTTAGCTTTTTGTTTTATGTATATTTTATATATATTTATTATATTTTTTAAAGAAAAAGTTTAGCTCTCTCTCATGGGAGAGAGAAAGAGTGAAGTTTTTCATGAGAGTTGGCAATACAGAGTATTTTGGGAATAATTTAGATACAGCTAATTAAGCCTCAGACTGGGAAGCCATGTAGTGTTCACATGCCCTGTTAACATCTTATGTCATAAAGAAAAAAGTATGGCCATAACGGGGCTAGTTAATGACATCAAAGAGATCTTGCTCAAAACTCTACTGCAGAACAGTTGTGAGTCCTCACGAAAAAGTGCAAAGAAAGTAGTGAGGATTCTGCTGACAGAATCCAACATGCTGTTCCTTCCAGGTGGAAAACCTTCTATGTGATGCTTATCTTTGCGGTGTATGAGCCAGTTTTTTGGAGGAAGGATGCAGTGACAGATTACCCCAAACTCTTCTTTGTCTAGGGTCCATAGCCAGTTAATATGTAGTTTATTAGGAGGATAATAGGTCTAGGACTGGAAAGGACTCAGCATGTTCCCAAGTAATTTGAAATCCGAATCTCTCCTTGCTAGAAAAATCTGAAGTAGAGAACAGCAGTTCTGCCCCCTGGACTCCTCTAAAAAAAAAAAAAAAAATGCAAAAAATGCAAAAAACTCCTCCAAGTTGTCCAGAATGTGAACCAGACCTTACAGTTCTGCATTACACAGTTTTAATGCATTTTAACCTGAACAGGGCAGTTGTGTGAATCTATGCATGCTGTTTCTACACAAAATAAAAAATAATATATTTTGGCCTCAATAATGTATGGCTTAAACTTTAATTCCCACCATCTGTACAAGTGTGCTCCTATTTTTTAAATTTTTGTCCAAGTGATTTAAGACAAATTTCACCATGTTACTGTCAATATTGGAAAATGCATAAAACCCAAGTGCAGTGTCATCAAGTTAACATTCTTGGAAATCTAACTTCTAAAATTTAAAAAAGTTGTGACCATAACCATGCAATCTTATTGTCATATTAAGATGGTGTGTGTGTGTGTGTATGCACGCTTGCATGCATGCACACACACATATATTTTAATTAATCCCCTGTACAACTCTGCTTTTTATATAACAACCACAAAAAGCTGAGTTCTCAAACTATCCCATTTCCTACGCTGATATTAAGCAGCACAAAAATAAAAATAAAAAATATAATCACTAATGCAAGGAAAAGTTTTTAAAGCTGTCAGCTAACCATACGTTCCTCAAGGCATCCCTAGAATTAAGTATTTTTGTCAATTATTTAGTAAGTGCCTAATTTGCTACTGCTGGGGAAGAAAATTACATGGTTGCTTCTAAATTATTAAACAACATTTTGATGGCATTGACAGAGCAAATAGCGAGATATTGACTGGAGTCGTCATGCTATAGACAAATTCTTGTAGTTTTCCTTTTTATCTTTTTATGTGAAATTGAAGAGAAAAAAATGTCATTAACTGTTATGAACTATATGCGCAAACTGTGATCGGAAGGTATACTGAAAGTTCACCTTCCTTTAGATTACACTGTAGAAAAAGCCTATAAATTAGTCATTCTAAGAAAGCATTTAGAAGAACTTCACAAAGAAACTTGATTGTAGCACACAGTCAATTTTCTGGAGTCTACAAGGTTTTTGCTCTTCTGCTAATCATTTGCTTCAAGGTCTATTTTAAGCTTTTTGAAAGCAATTTCTGCAGTTTTAATGGAATTTTAATAAAATGGTACTGAGATTTCCAGGTTCACCCCCATTTGATGTCTTCTTTAGGTTTATTCCTCAGTCATGTTTAATTATTTTTATGAATTCTGAATGTCCTGAAGAGTGCTGTGTGTGCGTCATATATTCAAATGCAGCTGTCCAAGGTGCCTGATGTCTGGTGGCATAGACATTTAGACATTAGGGCTGGAAGGGACCTCGGAAGATCATCAAGTCCAGCCCCGCACCCAAAGGGCAGGAAGTCAGCTGGGGACATAGGATCTCAGCAAGATAAGCATCCAATTTACTCTTGAAGGTGTTCAATGTAGGTGCTTGAACCACCTCTGATGGCAGGCTGTTCCAGACCTTGGGGGCTCAGACAGTAAAGAAATTCTTCCTTATGTCCAG
>NW_017729006.1:31302255-31306096 GCF_001723915.1 Gavialis gangeticus | reverse complement strand
GTTGCAGCCTTGGCTTTCCTGGTTTGCTCCCTGCAGGACCGGACCAGTGCAGAATAATCCTCCTTGGAGGTGAATCCCATCCTCCATCCTTTGTAGGCCTTTCTTTTTAGCCTCAGGAGGTCTGCTAGGTCCCTGGAGAGCCAGGGGGGCTGCTGTGTCCTCTTGCTGCCTTTCCTCCGAGATGGAATAGACTTTGCTTGTGCATTGAGGATCGCTCCCTTGAGGAGCAACCACTCTTTTTGAACTCCCCTCTCCCTAGGGTTGTGGTCCCTTAGGGCCTCACTGACAAGCCTCCTGAGCTTGTCAAAGTCGGCTTTCCTGAAGTCAAGGACTTCCGTGTTGCTGACTGACTTGCCAGCTTTATGGCAGATGGTGAAGGTGATCAACTTGTGGTCGCTGTTACCCAACTTCCCATCGATCACTAGGTCGCTGATTAGGTCATCCCCAGTAGCCAGTACCAGGTCTAGCAGCGCTTTACCTCTCATTGGCCCATAGACTTCTTGAGTCAGGTAGAGGTCATCCACGCATAAGAGGAAACTTTGCAACTGCTCAGATTTTGCTGAGTGATCCTCCTGCGAGATGTCCGGGTAATTGAAGTCACCCATGGTCCTAGAGCATGCGGCCTCAGCCAGTTCCTGGGTGAACTCCTGGTCAAGCTCAGGACTTTGGGTGGGAGGTCTGTAGTAGACTCCCACCATTGTGTCCCCTGTGCTGTGTTCCCCATGGATTTTAACCCAGAGGGTCTCCAGTCATCCACCCTGGTCGTCAATATCAGCTTGCGTGATGGAGGGTAAACTCTTAGCATCAGGTTTTGTCTCAGTGGAGAGGAGATGTACTCTCATAGTGTGTGCTCCAAAAGGGAGATGTATCCCATTAGTCTTCTAAACCATTGCTGTAGTGTCCTGTTTGTGAACTGGACAGGAGCAGACCTTCTGTAAATGTATTACTTTGTTCTGGAGTGCTTGAGAAAATCTTGCCTTGGGTAAGTGCCTGAGACTTTAAGGACTTGCATCAGAGCCTTGGGTTAAGCAACATTTAAGATTATATAATCTGGTCTGTGCTCAGAAACAACAAAAAGGTAGATGGGAATTCCACAAAATACTTGGGGCTTACATGAAATTTGAGTAGTGCCTCCTACTGCCCTTCTGCATGAGAGCCAATTTAAACTTTCTGAAAGAAAACTAGATCTCAGGAACAAGGCAGGTATTTTAAGAAGAATGGTATTCATGTGCATGAGGGGGGTACCTGCCCCAGGTGCCAAGTTAGGAGTGGTGCCAGATTCCCCCCTTGCTCCTGTGGAGTGCACAGCCTGCTAGCAAGAGCAGCCTCATGGCTAACCCATTCTGGGAACTCCAAAACAATCCTTGACAGCTGCTGCTGCTGCTTTAAGAGCATGAGCTAGGCATGACAGAGTGCATGACAGTGGCAGCAACTCAGCCAGGGACAGTTGAGAAGTTCTCTGCATGGGTAAAACTGCTGCCCCTCTCTCCCCAGTGCTGGAACCTGTATACCCTCCCCATGCCACTCTTGGAACCCTATGCCCCCCCAGCTCTCAAAATCCATGGTCTCCTGCAGTTGAAACTATGTGCCCCTGCCTTGAGCTGCACCTTCTTCCCTGCCGTAAGAACCTACATGCTTTCCCACAGCACTTAGATCCATGCGCCCCCAGGTATCAAGTCTGCTTGTTACACCACTGATGGCATTACTTGTATGTTTAAAATTCAACATGCACTTCAACAGTTAGATGAATTAGAGGCTGATGGAGGCATTTGATAACGTTACAGGAAGTGTGAGCCACTAGCTGGTAAAGTAGAGAACAGCTTTGGGCCTGTACTAAGAATCCTATCTAAACAAAGTTGACTAATAACTTTAGGAAAAGACATGGTAAAATACAAATGTATTTAAAAGGAAAAGGAAAAGAGAACTAATATAGTATGTTATGAAGATAGGAGTTACATTAATAATTTTGAAAATGGGATAAATAATGTTAATGGCCTGTTTCACATAAAGAAGAGACAGAAATAACCCCTTAACTTGCTAAAGTCAAATAAAAAACTATTTCAGCATAAAAATTCAATGGAAATTTATGACGTTTAAGGAAATCTCCACCCTGCAAGGTGCCGCCACTGTTTTTTTACAAAGCTGCTATTCACATGGCAGTGTGCTTAGATCAGTCAGTTTATGAGCCTGTAGTGATGATGGTTGCAACAAAGGCTAAGTTCAGATGTTCAAAAAACCTGAGGCAGATGTGCTTTAAGTATAGCACTTTACTCAAAGTGCTCTAGATTAGGTCAGGATGCACTGTTTACGGGGGGAAGGCCTCAGAGCCTCCTTGTCCGAGGCCAGCATCCTGAGGGTGCTCTCGCATGCCTCCCAGGAGGCTTCAGGAGGATGCCAACCCTAGTTGAGCAGCTGGCCACCCCTGACTGATCAGTGGGCCCCACTCCAGAGACCTGCCAGAGCCCTGCCAGATAGCTACTTTGAGTGCTGGCAGCTGGGGGGAGAAATGGTGGGGAAGGAGCCCTTCTGTCACACTGTCCCCCCCAGCTTCTGGGATTGGGTCTTAGTGGGGGCTGGGCTGGATCCCCATGGCAGAGAAGCTCAATTTCCCCCCCCGGCCACAGGCTCTGGCAGGACAAAAAGCGGTGCAGCCCCAAACTGTGGGGCCTTAGCTCTTGGACCTGGCCTAGCCTTCTGGACCTGGCCTGACCCCCATCAAGACCCATAGTCACAAGTTTGGGGGTGGGGATTTGTGTGGCAACAAGGTCCTGTTTCCCCAGCTGCAGCCAGGAGTTTCAGTTTGGAGATGCATTGCTTTTTGCCATACCAGGAATTGTGGCTGGGGGTGGGGGTGGTTGGGGGTGTGTGAAAATAGAGCCTTTCTGCCATTTGGATCTCCCCCTCAGCTTGTGGGCTTTGGTCTTGGAGGGGGCTGGGCTGGGTCCACATGTCAGAGAGGCTCTGCTCTCCCCCACTCCCTCACACCAGCCACAGTTCCCAACATGGCAAAAAGCAGTGAAGCCCCAAGCTGCAGCTCCTGGCTGCAATTGGGGAATGGAGCCTCTCTGCTACATGGATCTCTGCCCCCAAACTTATGGGCATGGGTCTTAGCAGGGGGTAGGCCAGGTCCATGAGGCAGGAGGGCTCCCCCACACCCTTGCTCAGCTGTGCAGGGAGGAGATAGAAACTTTTCTGTCCCCCACCCAGTGATAGCCATGGGGCAGGGCTAGGCCAGTGCTTGCCCAGAACAGACAATTACTGGCAAAGGCTAGCAGGCTGCCCAGTGAGGGGCCCCTGGGATGCTGGCAGAATGTAACCTACCTTGACTTGGGATGGGATGGTACAGATGTTCAATAAAGTGCTCTAACCTAAAATGCTTTAGCCTGATACCACATCCATCTAGAGTTAACTTAGAGCACTTTAAAAATGGCAGATCCTGCTCTATGTGCCATGAATGTCTGTTTGAAGCTCTGGCCACTGATTCAATTCAGATTCGGAGATTTGGCCACCAAATCCCCGAATCTGAATTGAATCAGGAGACCCATTAATTTCTCTGAATCGAATCAGAGACTTACGATTCGATTCAGAGAGATTCAACAATTTGGCCATAGATACAGCTTTATATATTTTTTCTGTGTACCTTGAGATACCAGGCACAGCTTGTGAATGCTGAGATGGTGGGGCACGTGGAGTGTCCCATGAGAGCGGGTGGGGAGGGTCCCCTGTGCACTCGGCAGTGGACCCGAAAGTGGACCAGAAGTACATCTGGTCCACTTCTGAGTCCACTGCAGGGCACATAGGGGACCTTATAGTTTCATAGTTGGTAGGGTCAGAAGGGACC
>NW_017729006.1:31280324-31301466 GCF_001723915.1 Gavialis gangeticus | reverse complement strand
CTGCTCAGGTCCCTTCTGACCCTAGAAACTATGAAACATGTACAACAACACATTACTGTTCAAGTGCATTTTACACTGGATCCAGTCTAAATACCGTGTCCCTAGATGGAATTATGTAAGTGTAGAAAAATATTTTTAGTTAAAACTGGCATTGGTCAAGTAAGTTAAAATGATTAAAGGGTTAGCTTTCAAGTACAGAATTAATACTATTATTTCACACAAAAGATGTAGTGAACTCAGTTGTCTATATGCTGTTATTGGGTAAATTTAGTTTGAGCTCCTTTTTGATACATTCACACTACAACCACAGTTCTAGGCTATTAAGCTGTTGCATAGCTTTGTAGTCTTTGCAACTTTTTAAAGGAAATGACAGTATTTTTAAGCAGTTTTATAAACAGGGAATATCTTTTTTGATATGCAGCACAATAAAATGAGAATTTCCTTTGTGTTCCTGAAATTTGAATTCAATACGTGTCAATGTGTACCAGGCAATGAAAAAACGAACCTCTCTGTATAGAAATACAGTGAAAAAAGCACCATAGGCTAGGAGAAAATCTTGTCACATGGTATTTCCTCTATTTTGGTGGAAGTAGCTGATGGGGCCTTCCACTATATTTGAAAATCAGGATTTGGACACCACCAAAATGAAATCAGGTCTGAAATTAAGATAAAAAGTTAAAATTTAATATATTATTAATGTTGTCTCCTGATTTTTGAACCTCTTCAGTATTCACTTTTCCAGTGTTACTTTGCAGCCCTGAAGGCCAGAAACTTACTATAAAAAATTAAAGTTGTGATTAGCACGTAATGACATGAATCCTGCTGCTGGGACTTTATGAAAATCAGCCAACATGAAACTCAGAATAGAACTGAGAGTTGGTAGCATCAGACTTTCCCCCCTTCATTAAGGGGCAGGGACAAGGCGGGATTAGTTCTGGGAGGTGAAGGAAGGAAAAATCAAAAGGGCATAAATATGGGAGGGACAGGCAGAAAGGCTCACAACTATGGAGTAACAGAGACAAAGGCTATAGTAATGGAGAAACCTAGAGTTTCCTGTTGGAGGGACTAGTGCAAGGGTGGGAGTAGGCATGGGAAGGACAACCACAAGATAATAGAAATGAAGGCAGTGAGATGAAAAGGAAGGGGAAATGGAAATGGAACAAGGAAAGAATCTGAAGGAAAGAAGAGTTAAATGAAAAAATGAACAGCATGAAAATCAGAGGCTGGAAGAGGCTTTGTGGGAGGAACTCCTCCTTTTACAGAGGAGATAGTGAGAAGGGGAGTTTGAGAAGTTTCCAAGTGACGGGAAGTCAGGAGGGGCATGGGAGGTTCAGACTAGAGGTGAAACAGCCAAGTGAAAACTCAGCAGTTTCAGAACATGGCAGCAGAGCCAGTCAAAGGTGGAAGAGGAGCCAGAGGCCAAAATAACTTATCACATTGCATCGTGTAACTGATCGCATTTTTAAGGCGGTTGAGAAGAAAGGCACTTGTGTGGGAAACTTTTTGAATGGTCTCATGCTGTTTTGTGAAATCATTTCTCCTCCTCTTTAGTGTTATGACTAAAACAACCCCATTAAGAATACAAGCATTTCCATGTAATAAAACTGTGACCAGTATGGCATTCTAGGGAACAATGAGTTCAAAAATATTTAAGTTATTTTTTATGAACATTGTGATTACAATCTTATTAATCTAAAGAAATTCAAGAGTAAATGAAGGTATGCAGAAGTATAATTGTAGCATACATAACATACCTGTACATTTTCTGCAAAATTATACCGTTGAAACTTGCAAAACCTTACGCTCCATTAGTTGAACCTCCATAACAATAAGCTTGTACTAAGCTAAGCGAGCTCCACATCTGAAGAAGAGAGAAAGTATAAACTGTCATTGGGTATTTGCCTCCAACGCATTTTCACCATTACCACCTTACCAGCCATCTCAAACAACTTAGCACCTGCACCTGCTTCACATTGAAGTCATTTGGGGTTTTATCATTGACTTTAATGCAAGCAGGATTGTGATCTCAATTAGTGAAGCCTCTCAATGCCCCACCTATGTGGGATACGGGAATTTAGACAGAGCAATTACATTATTTGAGACTGTAATTGAGCTAGAACTAGCCCTATCCTATTGCCCTAACAAATGAGATTCTATTATTTTGTTACTTGAATCCACTTAGGATGGGTTTCCTTTTGTTTATCTCCAAAGCTCACATCAGAACGGGGATTATTTCAGCGTCACACAGCTCGTAGGATTTTTGCTTCTTGACCACAACTCTTACTGTGGCTTGCATCTATAGTTAATGTTATAGTGGGGAAATATTTCTAGGGAAATTACTTCTTCACGCTGCTCTAGACTATCATCCCAGAAATGAACTGGAGCTGCCTCATACCTGACCTGATGAGGAGATACAGAGATTGGCTAAGTCCATCTCCACATTAACCTTTGCAGTTTAGTTAATCATGCCAGGGGCATCATCTTAATGACCTATTACCTATGAAATGCTGCTTGTTCAAAATTTGAGTCAGAATATCACCAGACATGGACACAAATAGCTGTGTTAGACAGGATAGTACTAAACATTTCAGTTATGTGTGAAGGTTTGAAGTGGTGATCTTGGGGATTTCTTTAATAAATGATTGCCTATGAATACAGAGGACTAAAACTCCTGACTGAGGAAGGCTCTTTCCAACCCTTTGTTACTTAACACAAACGCTTAGGTTTTTGTTTATGCATATGCATGTGTGTGCCTATTACTTTGCACCAAGAGGTGATCACTTCAATCTTTTAAATAGAAAGTGGGGTCTCACATATGACTGTATTTACTCATCTACAAAACACACTTTTCCGCTGAAAATCAGCACCCCCCCACAATTGGGGTTTCTGTCTCTTCAGTCAGGAAGCTGATTTTCTCCCTGAAATTGCTTTAATCATTTTGCCTTAATTCCTACTCCATAGGTCATGACTATTCAGACTGTTGAGGGCATCAACCCACTTTATGGCTCACTGTTCTTTACTCCAGAGGTGTTAATAATCATTTTTCCTTTTTAACGGTCTCACTGTTTCACTAATCAAGCTAACCTTTCTTAGAGCAATTTTACTGTCTGCTCCTGGTCTCTCTTCTCCTATTTCACAGCTCTGGAGGGGCTTTAGCCCTTTTCAAAACAGAAATCCACCTTTGTAATCCAGTCTTTAGCAGGAGCTAGGGTTTTAGCTTTTAGTTAGGAAGGAAAGGGAGGGTGGATCATCTGAAGATTAGGCTCTGTCCCTGCTATTTGCAGCCATAACTCTGGAAAAATATTTTTCTTAATTCTGCTTTGCCAAAAACAAATGTGTATGTCTTATTTGGGAGTGACTTGTATGGAAGAAAATATGATATTGGCCAAAGATGAACCTTTAGGGGTCACTATTAGAAACCTGACATTTATCAACAGTTGCCATATCCTGATACCCATGATACTGCAGTTACCCAGTTTAAAATACAGATGTCAAGATTGTAAAAAGTGGTGTGTGATTTTAGCTACCTCAGTTTTTGGTTGCCCAACTTGAAACATTAAAAGAGCCTGGTTTTTCAGTGGTTGGTATTAATGACCGCATTTGAGCTGATTAGGTTGCAACAGGTATTGCTAAGAATGACAGATCTTTGGGTGAAGTGATTCCCTTGCCTCCATTCTCCTTGCAAACCTTGTGTTCCCGCATAAACACAGATTTGAGGCTTGTTCTGAAAGTGGAAAGTGGTTGTTCTGAACTGCAGCACCAAGTACATGCTGGTAGCATTCTCTAAGGCAAGTTGGAAAAAAAGGAATAGCCGGCAGTGACTCTCCTTTCTGACAGGCCCAAACCTACACAGTAATTTCACTTTTATTAATGCAGGCTTCTGAACTATATCCTGCCATCTCAATTTACTCCCCCATAAGAGGTTTCTAATCAAGTCACTGTGGGTGACAAGGATAAGCCTCCCCACTCTTCTGCGAAGTCTAAATCAGCTGCCAATAGTTAGCCATTGTAACTGATGTCTTTGTCTAGTAGAAAAGTCTATCCACCAAGAGGTTAGCATCACCTTGGTGATTCTATACCAGATAAATAAATACAAATATCTAATGTCATGACCCTTCTGTTCCACACATTCAGCATGTTTCAAAACTGTAAGCAGCTATGGTTCAGCTCCAGAATATATAAGCACAGAGATTAAAATGCCCTTTTGTCCTAGAATTTGGCACCTTGCAAGAAGAGGAAGTACACTGGTTAAACAGAGATAGGAAGTCAGCACAAAGGCCATCTCACTAGTCCATACCCTGAGATTGTGTTATTATTGCAGATATCAGGAGAGGCCTAAGAACAGTGGATTCATGTTTGTCTCCTACAAAGTTTTGTAGAAGCTGGTAGGTGAAGGGAGGGAGGGGGAGGAAATTGAGTGTTACTTTATATATGGCAAACAAATTACACTGTCATTAATATTGCAAGCCCTTTTTGCAGTGGAAAAAAATCCCTGCTTTATTTTAAGATTTTTAGTGTGGTTTATTCTGAGATTTAGAAAACACAGGAGAGTCAGGCCTTCCAGACAAATGCATTTACCTTGACGGAATGCATTTGCAATAGCTTTACAACAATGGCCTAGAGAATACCCGCAATTCACATTGGACTTCTTTTTTTTTTTACTGCTTGGAAAATGGACCTGGTTCGCGGGCCTAATTCACAGCTACCACACCTACTCTCTCTGCCCAGAGAGCGAAGAGAATGAATGGGTCAATCACCTGACATATTTCCATCCAATTTCAAGGGTAGAATGTGTTCATTTTCTGACTAATGGCATGTCATTTTGCAGAAGCCTTTGGTCGCGAATTAATCCTGGAATCAAAACAGATTTTCCGGGGAGCAATCTTCCATCAAGTATTGATTTTTTTACACTCATGGAGTCTGTACTCCCTAATTTAACCTGACAATGATTCTGCACAATGGGCTGGGAGCACCTTGGCAACTCACAGAAGGAACTTTTAGTGTCTTTTCTTTCTGCAAAGTAGAAGGGGGGTGGAAAAAGGAAGAAACACCCAAACCGCAGAGTCAGTCACTAAGGGAGCATTTACCATTTGATGGTTTATTTCTGATTATTTGGAATGGGCAAATAATGCTTTCTAACTTTAGAAGTAATGTAAGCTGGCAATGTCTCTGAAAGAACCCATGACTCTGTGAAATCCTGTTTATAGCAACATCCTCCCTCCCCCAAATGCCAATAATGTGCAGGCTGTAATAGCACAGCTGGTAACCATTAATGTTTCCATGTGATGACACTTTACTCCACACTAAATAAATATATAAATAAATAAAACGAAACATTCAAGTGCATCATGTACCAAAATGGGGTTTGGATTTTGGCTTAAAAAAATCAAGCTACCAAGAGCAAGACTTTTCTTTATCTTCTCCTAAAGGACCAAATCCTTTGTGTCTGTTTCTCCACATGCTGTGTATTATACATCGGCTCTGTTTACTCTGTAAATATAACAATGAGGAAAGATGAAATATTCACCCATTATGAAACAATAAAAAAGAAGAACATAAGAAAAGACGGAGATCATTTATAGATGGGAAGATTGATGGGACTAGATGTGAAGAAGAAGGCATCAGAATGAGGTCTTTAATAGAAAACCGAGGTAGGGTGTTTTGTTTTGTTTTGTTTTTTAAGGTACCACAGGAAGTGGAAAATAATGCAATGTAATCACTGTCCTCCTGTTAAATCTCCTTTCTTGTGGATCAGAAGCAATACATATATTTAAAAGAGACTAGGCATGGTGCCAATCCTCTTCCTTTATTCTGAAGGAAATGGAAGAGGTTTGAAGCATCTTGCACACATATCTTTGCAGAAAAACAACATCATCTCTACTGAAGTTTTCTCCATTAGAAATGCCACATTACTGGAAATATTGCTATATGACCTGAAGAATCATACTTTTTTTTCCTCTGCCACTTTGGAGGCACTCACAATTATGAGACATTGTTTCTGCAAAAAATGATTTCCAATGAGATGCTTTGCAGCTGTACAGGGCATAGAAAGAATAAAACAGCCCTTCTAGATGTAATGGGGAAAACATATATGGAAAAGCTACCACAACAGCAACTCTCAAACAATATATTTTTAGAGTACAGCATGCAAAAAAGTTATGGATTAAAATTGTCTGCATGATGCAGTTTTCCAGGTGCTGGAATTATAACAGAACTCATGCTGTGTCAAAAGGAAGCAAAAAAGAGACACACAAAAGAGGAAAAGGGCTTGGGAAATACCTTGGAATCCAATGGAAGCCAATACTGCAGGACCTGCCAGGAAGTATGACAAAAAAGTGCTTCACAACTTTATTCCAGAACTTCTTCCATGCAGTGAAATGGCTTTGGAGGCATTTGTATTTCAAAACAAGGATGTGGGAAGTCAGATTTAAGAACAGTTTTAAATGAGTTGAGTGATACTCATGATATAAGCTATATCCCACTTTCATCTCTATGCAACACTGGTCAGGCCACAGCTGGAGTACTGTGTCCAGTTCTGGGCGCCGCACTTCAGGAGGGATGTGGACAGCATTGAGAGGGTCCAAAGGAGGGCCACTTGCATGATCTGGGGACAGCAGGGCAGACCCTATGAGAAGAGGCTACGGGACCTGAACCTGTTCAGCCTTTGCAAGACAAGGCTGAGGCAGGACCTGGTGACCGTCTATAAACTTACTGGGGGGGGCCAGTGGGGTTTGGAAGAGACCTTGTTCCCTCGAGCACCTCCTGGAGTAACAAGGAATAACGACCATAAGTTGTTAGAGAATAGGTTTAGACTAGACATTAGAAGGCACTACCTCACAGTCAGGGCAGCTAGGATCTGGAACCAACTTCCAAGAGAAGTGGTGCTGGCTCCTACCCTGGGGGTCTTTAAGAGGAGGCTTCATGTTTACTTAGCTGGGGTCATTTGAACCCAGTTTTCTCTCCTGCCCAGGGCAGGGGGTCGGACTAGAAGATCTACAAGGTCCTTTCCGACCCTACATCTATGAATCTATGAATCTCATTATTGTAGTTCTGAAGAGTATTTGTCCAGTGGTTAGATCAGGATTTGAGATTTGAGACTCCTGGGTTCAATCTGAGGGCCTGCAACTGGCTTACCATCTCCAGCAGGGTAAATTAATTAACTTTGACTTATCTATGAGAAGCCCGTTTATGCGGGTCTAATGAGGTAATAGATATGCCCTACATGCACAATTACCCTGAGATTTCTGTAGTCAAGTTGCACCTCTTGAGTTATCCTAGCTTCACTTAAAAAATGAAACTCCTGAGGCTGTGTCCATACAAATGCTGCCCTCTTTCATTTGTGGTAGTAGGACAACTGTCAGCACAAACTGGGGTTCTTGCTCCCTAAGCTATTCTAGGGGCTGATTTCCAAGTATTATGGGAGAACTTGTTTGTCTTTTCTGGGCACGCAGGAGAATTGTGGAAGGTACTGGAGGTACTCCATTGGATCGAGTCTACAACTACACCACAGAGTGGCCCATCAGCCCTTTGCTATCTAACTTGAAAGGCACTGCCAGAGGAAGATTATGCGTGGACAGGGCTGGAGTTAGGGGCAAGACATGAGTCAGAACTTGAGCTAAGTTTGTAGTGCAGACTAGACCAGTGGTCTCCAAAGTGGGGTGCGCAAGATGATCCATTGGGGTGTGGGAAGAAAATATTAGAACTTCTATTTCTATTTCTATAAATATACATATATTGGGGGTGCGTGCTCAAAATTTTTTTTACTGATGGGGTGTGTGAATATAAATATACATATATTGGGGGGGTGTGCTCAAAAATTTTTTACTGATAGGGGTGTGCGATCAAAAAAGTTTGGAGACCACTGGACTAGACATCAGCTAGTAAATGGCTGTAAAATATTTTGAGGGCCTTGGATAAGAGGAATATCATGTGTACAAAGTGTTGTAGCTCCTGGCTACATCACATAGATACTTACTGACATATTCTTTTTTTCCTGTGTCCAGGGTAAGGGTCCAATAGATCAGTTCAGCACTTGTAGTCTGAGGGGCTGCAATACATTAGGATGGAACTATTCAGCAGCGTAATTTGGGAGGCAGGTTGAGTAGGACACTGGTTCTGGGTGCTGAATCAAGGGAAAAAAACAGAATGGCAGCACAGAGGGAGCCTCATCTGGGGAGCTTACACTAAGGTGACAGCAGCCCATGCTACCAACACATCAGCATCTACCGAAGGAGATGAAGACCACCAACATTTTAAGTTATGCCTCTTGTCCTATTCATGTCCTTAAAGTAAAACATTTTGAACTTTGCTGGATCAGTACCTGCATTCCTAACAACTGCAGTTTTAGATTAGATCATTCTGGAGGGCCAGGCACCAACTACAGCTAATACTGTTGCCCAGGACAGCAAAAATCTTTAAGGAGCACAGAGAAGAAAGAGTTCCAAATATGGTTTCAATAATCTTAAAAAATAAATCAGTATTACTTACTCCAGAGCACTAGCAATGCCTTCATATTTCTCTATGCCATTATTTTAGGAGTACTGTGGAGACCACAATGTAACTCTTTGCTGGCTTCATCTAAAGGGCTACAGTGAAGGGTCCTTGTATGAAAAGCTTTGTATGCCAGACTCTGTTTAAATTGTGACAAATGTTTATCAAAAGTACTTCTAGGCATAAAGATGATGACTGAAATCATATACTGGTACTGGAACAATTTAAGACAGCTCTCTTATAGCTAAAGAACTCTTTGGTCCCTTAAGTTTTTCTCTACTTTCATCTCATTTTCCAAAGTTTGCAAGAGGGCTGCTTCTCTCTTTCCTTGTTTTATCGAAGTGCCTCTGTACATTAGCAAAGTGCTTTAATAACGCACATTTTTTGAAAGTCAAAAGTGGTCTATTATGGGTAAGTGTGGAAGTAAACAGCACTTGTTTTAATCGAAAACTTCAAACTTTTGTAGTTCTGAATACATCAAAGACAACTGTGCACCCATTGTCAGAAAAGCAAGTTAAATTGCTTTGAGTCTTTGGATGGCAAAAAATTGAGCTTATTAGAAGTCTCAGTCATTTTCAAATGAGAATACCTTCCAATGCTTCTAATGGATAAAATGCTGAAACAGTTAATACACTTAGGCCTTGTCTATGCACAAAAGTTGTACTGATTTAGTTACTTATGAACAAATTTAGTTACAGCAATAGAATCTCTCAGCCTTTGTGTGGACACTTATATTATTTTAAGAATTCCTTATATTTAGCTGATTCCTTAGCATGTTACATTAAATTGCAATAACTTTAAACTAATATTACACAAGGGTGTGGGAGAATAAAGGAACTTATTCTAAACATCTTTACAGTGATGTAACTTGGTACACCTGATGCACTTTACAGTTTGGGTAGCAGGAGTTGTTATGTGAGGAGTGTCACTTCATTCTCTTAGTTTGGAGAAGAGAAGACTGAGGTGGGATTTAGTTGTAGCCTTTAACCACCTGAATGGTAGTTACAAAGAGGATGGAGCTAAACTGTTCTCTGTGGTGGCAGATGACAAAACAAGGAACAGTGGTCTCAAATTGCAGCAAAGGAAGTTTAGATTAAATATCAAGAAAACCCTTCTCACCAGGAGTGTAGTAAAGCAGTGGAACAGGTTACCCAGAGAGCTTATGGACTCTCCATTCTTGGAGGTTTTTAGACCTAGTAGACAAAACCTTGGCTGGGATGAGATAGTTGGGGCTGGTCTTGCTTTGAGCAAGGGGTCATCACCTTTTGAAGTCCCTTTCAGTCATAATTTTCTATGATTATAAAATTCTATGATCTGAGACCTGAAAATGGAAATGGAGACACACACACACACACACACACACACACACACACACGCACGCGCGTGTAATATATACTATAGACAGTAGGGGTGAAATCCAGGCTCTGATGAAGTCAATGATAATGACAAAACTTCCCTTTAATTCTCTGGGGTCTGGGTATCACTCTAGGTTTCTCATTCAACATAAAGAAGGTCCCATGTAGGCCAAAGTTTTCAATATCAAGAATATGAAGTTAAGCTCCTAACTTAAACATTAAGTTAACTTAAACATTCCTTGTCCCCAGATTTCTTGCACTTCATCCTGGACATTATGGCCCTCCTTGTGCCATTGGAATGCAACTAACACAGTAGTTCATAGGCTGAAATTTGATGGAAGCGGGATGTGATCTATCAGTTTGGTGATCCTAACTTAAGCATTAGATACCTAATCTTTGGCCTGCTTTTCAAATGGGCTGAGCACTCAGCAGCTCCGACTGAAGAGGATGTTTGACCAAGGAGCCTAAATTTAGGTACTCCTTTCAGAAAATCTCAGCCTGGACTTTAAATTTGCTTCTTGCTTGTTGTCAGTATTGTATAGGAGCAAACTTGCAGAAAGCAAATGGGGAGGTAAATCCTAGTCAGTCAGCAGTCAGCAGAGAGATATGAAAGTCAATGCACTCTTTTTGCACTTATCCTCAAAGGTTTTCTTGGTCTGCATTACTCAAAAGGGAATTTGTTTCATTAAAAGCATGTTTTTTAATCAGCCAGCACCATTTCCATTTTCTTGCCTTCGAAGTCCAGTCTGAACAAAGTTTTAGTGATCTGGTTTGGCTGAATAACAATGACAGACTCGCTCATGAGGAAATAAAATCAATTGGATTGTGAATGATTTAATGAAGGCAACACAGCTGTGCCTTAAAGGGAGATTGGCCTGTGGGGTGGAAGTGCTTAGTGGCAAGTGTGTACTGCCGTGTGTACTACAATCCTCTACCCTACTCAGAGCTGATGCTGCTCTTATTACCAGCACTCTCAGTGATTTTAATAGCATAATACTTTAGCTATTAAAATTTTAAGTGAAATGGAAGAGAAAGTTTCAGAAAAAGAGGTGACAAAATTCTATAAAGGATTTTTTTAGAATGTAAAGACCCATTTATCTTTTCCTCCCACTTTCTGTGATCTCCCCTTTTCTTCCTTTTCCCCTTTTTCCTCCCCCTACCTCACTCCCACAGTACAGGTCAGCAAGACTCCTGTCTCCAGAATGTGAGGTATATATTTGTGCTGTTCTGTGCTTCACAACTGAAATTAGGATCCAGCTGAGGACACTGGGTGTCTACAGACACATTATGATTTTCTGTTCAGACCTTTGTCATACCCAGAATACAATATCCAGTGGTGGTACTTCATAGCTGGAGAGAAATCCCTACATTCAGTATGTTACCTGGGTGAAGTGTGCTGGGGCATAAGAGTGGGAAGCTTACATTGCCAAGTAGTCTGAGTGTTCAAGAATATCTTTTTAATAATTTTTCTCTGGCTACAATACTTCACTATCCATTCTGGCTATGCATGCCACCTCCCAGCTAAATTACTGCAACTGATTGTATGTGAAGTTGTATATGAAGATAACGTAGAGGCTCTAACTGGGGCAGGATGCAGCTGTGATCTTCAAAACCACAGGGTTTGGGATGTCAAGGTTTATGCTCATGAACAAGTCCTGCCCCCATCTCCCAGCCAGTTTAAGATGACAATTCAAAATGTTTTAAATTTCAGAGAAACTGATGGATCACATCCTGTTTCCATCACATTTCAGCCTATGAACTACTGTATTAGCTGCATTCCAATGGCACAAGGAGGACCATAATGTCCAGGATGAAGTGCAAGAAGTCTGGGGACAAGGAATTATTTGAGGGATTTTTTTTCCATCTCCTATGAAAGATGAAAATAATCTCTCCTAGGAGATCAACTAAATGCAGACTGACCATCATTGGGAAATATGGTAATCTATCTTGAAGGAATATTTCTGCCATAGCTAGAATGAGGGTCAAGAATCTTATGCATCTAGACATGTATCCAACTCCTACTTCCCCTTAAAAATGCTTAAACAAACCAGTCCTCAGGCAACCATCAAACTGTGTCCCTCCCATCATGGCCAGGTGCCCAGGGTGCAGGGGTAATGACAACTTTTGACATTTGTTATTGCTCTTCCTCTTCCCCCCTCCCCATGTCAGTGCCAGGCAGTTGCCCCAGATTCCTGGTCCTAGTTATGCCATTGCTCCCCAAAATACTCTAACCAGATATTTTAGTCCTAGAAATAAGACAAGCCAAGGAGTCTTTGGAATCCATTCATGACTTTGCTCGCACAACTGATTTTTGACTGCTCTTGGATACAGCTTCCAAATCAGTACAAACCTACCTGGAAAGAAAGCATTCTTATTCTGAACTAAAAGTGCCCACATGGGATCCTTTTACAAGTCTGATATATGCTTCCACAATTCATATATATTATTTTTACAATTCTGATGGCAAATTTCTTCTTAAAATTAAAGAGCACCTTACTTTGCACAGTGGCCCACTTGCTATGTTGAAATCCTACTCAGCTTGACAAAAGGTAGCAGCAGGTGGCCCTTTACTACTACCAGTACAAGCTAAGATGGTTATTTGGTGGGAACAAGTGGGATGCACAGCAGGGGGCACTAACATGGTAGGAGGGAAATGAATCAAAGGTTTTGTTCAGTTTGTTTAATTCTCCCTTCTGCCACTTTGACAGCCATTGGTTCTTTGTTTCTTGATATTTTACTTTCTTCCCACTTTTATGTTAACGATGGGAATTTTCTTAGCTGAAGGGAGTGAGAACTTGTTATCTTTATTGCTGGCAAACAGATTAAAAATTGAGAATTTGTCAAAGAGGGATTATATTAGCCATATACAAGGTTCTTTTAAAAAGAAGTAATTTTAGAGTATTTATGAAATGGAGATAGAGCAAATCAGAGAGAATTTTAAACCTGAAAGTTATTGGCTGCATTGGCACCTCTGACCATGGGAGACAATTTCGTGTTGGAATAGTATCTAAAGGCACTAACAGATGTGCAAACCTACTGCAAAACCTAGTGATTTACCAGAAGAGGAAGCACATTAGTTTGATCTTGATCCCCAGCATCTGTATAGATTGGGCGCTTCAGCAGGGCTTTTTGGCACTTTTATTTAACAGCTGATTCAATCAGCTATTAGATAAAAGCATCAAAAAGCCCCACTGAAGCACATGATGAGCTGGGTCAAACTAAGGCAATGCCTCTTTTGGGCATGAACTGCATTTGGTGTGGGGGCGTGCAGAGCTGAAAGTAAGGTTCTGTTTTTTTCCCCCATATCTGTAAGCAGCCTAGCTAGTAAGCTTAGAGTGAAGGCCAAATGACAAATAAAATATTTGGTTGAAATCTTGAGCTCAGTGAAATCACTGGCAAAACTCTCATTGACTTCAGTCGTCCAGAATTTCACCCTAAAAATCTTGCTAGTACTGACTTCTCATTAAAAATATTGATTTTTCAGTTAATCTTGTCAGCCCTACCAAAGGTTTGACTGTGATTTTTTGCTGTATTCCAGTGTCCTGCTAGGATGTCATCACAGCTTTGTCACACTCGTCACACATCCTACTCTGAACTACCTTTTCCAGCTCTCCATCTCAGTGTTACTTCCTGTTTTCCTAGGCCAAAAGTGCAGAAAAATGCCTGTAAAACTTCCTGTTTTCCATTTATTTGCTATAAAAAGCACTTCCCAAGAAAAAAGCTGAACTTCAGAAGTCCAGAGAATTCTCAGCACCATTATTTTCAAATATGCAGACATCTCTGTTGGTTTTAAGTATTCGAGTTGGCGTGTTTTAAATGTCAACCCCATTTTAACATCCATAGAAGTCTCTAAAATTAATGATGAGAGAGGAGCTTACTGTAAATGCATTGGAAATGGCAGCATTCAGTTACCTGTAAATGTTAAAACATTGTCTCCTAAGAGCTGACAAAGACAATCAGCAGATGCATGTTTTAGTTTGTCAGACATTCAGCCCCTGAAGACCTGTTCCATCTCGCTTTGTGCTCATCTGAACCTTTTGTTCATGATGCCAAGAGGTGAGGCTTGGCTGGAGACTTTTAATGACTTTTGCCCTTGGGAAAGAAGGAGAGGAAACAAAGAATGGCTCAAGAAGACCTCAAAGAGATGCATTTGCTGGCATCATGAGTGGTGTGAATGGACAGCAGTGGATCCACACTTGCCTTTACTGGTAGATTCAAAGAAAAATTACTTTACAGGACTTCAGAGAATATAGCAAATTAATCTGTCAGTTTGGAAAAGTACTACAGAATTTAATGAGGATGAAATTACAGAACACTACAAAAGTATGATAAGGCTCCATAGAAAGTATTCTGAAATCTTTCTCTACAATTTTTAACCATCTTATGGACATCTATGACAAGGCTGTATTTCTTTATTGAAATCTATGGGATGGTTAAGAAATGAAGGGGGGGTCTAAAAACAGAAGCAACCTTTTTATTCTTTGGATTCTGTGAACATATAATTACAGCCTCCCAAGATGGAAAATGTCAGTGTTCATGGAGTTAAATAATTTATATACCTCTCATGTAAATAGCTCCATTACTTTAGATTGTATTGGGCAGCAGAAAATAACCAATAGCCCATATGGATCAACGGCAGTAAAGGTTGTTTTAAGTAATTTTCAGGAGTGACAGGCTATCTCAGAAGGATAATTTATATTTGATTTTCATTCATTTCACAGTAAAAAGCAAGCAGTTCACCACTGAACAGGAATTCTTCCATCATATTTGAAGCACAGGCCTGGAAACCAGAATCATCTGGATTGAAAGTTTGACTTCTTTCTAAAATGTGGGCATATAATTTATCCCCTTTGCCTCATTTATGCCTTAGTTAATCTCTCCCAAATTAACTAAGAAACAACACCAGTTTGACCTCACACAATTTGAGATTTACTTTTGATGGAAATTGGTATTTAAGATTTGGACATTAACTCAGACCCATGAGTGTTCGCTGAGAGCAAACACAGGAGGGTCATCAACACTAATGAAAATCCACTTCTGTCTTTCAACCAACATATGCAGAAATACATAAGTTTTGCTATTTACTCATCTCTAGTTCATTGTTTACTGTCACTGATGCTGCTTACACTATAATCTTACAGCACCCAAATCAGTCAGACACACAAACATTCAAAAGAGGTTTCGTATTTTAGAAAGGATATAAGGCTGAATAATTATATAAATATCCAACACAGAAGTCTCTGTGAATTTTCTTCCAGCAAGATGTATGAGAAAACACTTTGAGAAAGTTGTTAGACTTTTATATGGTTATTTTATGTGTGCATTTCACTTTGCTGCAGGCTATGGCAGAAAGAAAATCAATCCATATTTGTGTGGAATGAAAAGATGGAAAGAAAAAAAAATCCAAAATAATTAGCTATGTGGTGTAAGGAATGAAATAATCAAACAAATACTCGACCAAATGTTCCCCTGCTGCTGCTGTTGTGCCCTTAAAATATACAAACACATTAACACATGGACAGAAATTATTTCTTAAGGTTTATTTTGCGGTAAAGTCTGTACTTGTTTTGGAGAGTAGTTGTGGCTTGTCTTTTTTTCAGGTAACATGTACCTCCTGCACTCCCATTTAGGAGTTAGAGCTTTAAAAAAATGCAACTACAACCCCAAATAACATAGCAGAACCATTTCTATTAAAAGAATACGTGGGTCAGTTATCAGTTCAGGAGTGGATTTCAGACTTCACTCAGATGGCTGCATCTGAAAAGGTCACATACGTATAGCAAATATGTTTAGAGACATTGGATATGGAATCTAGTCTTAAGAACCCAAAAAACCCACTGGTAAATCATTCATATCACACCCAGAAGCTTAACCTGGTGTGATGTGGGGGGAGGGGGGCGGGAGTTGGCATGCAGGTGTAATATATTGGGTTGAAAGATATTTGGAAAAAAATGATTTCTTTAAAATGGGAAAGATTTTCATTGGTGCAAACATATAGTCTTACCATAATGGTGCATTAACAGTGGCCATTTCAAAGTCCACCTCCAGCAGGAAAGATTAATATTACTTATAAAAAGACCAGTGTAGAATGTTTGTTGTACTGCCAAAAACACAGCGTAGCAGATGATATTTGGAGTCTGGCAATGATTTTTGTACAACATACTGAGTAATCATTGTCTACAATGCACTTTTTTCTACCATAAAACCTGTAGCAGGAATAATAATGGCCCTCATTTTTCCTCTAGCTTCTAAAGAGAACTCTAAAATATATATACCTCATAACAGTAATCCATAAACTCTAGTTGTGATCAAACAGTATGCAACCTGAAGCTAGCAAGATCAATAAAATTATTGAACCCACAAATATCCCTATAGTTAGACATCTGGAGTGAAGTCTAGAGATACATGTATGTATTTCTATATGTAGGACATAGAGAGAGAGGCCTTTGGTAACTGGAAGCCCCCAAGTAGTTGCTGAATGTCTGCTGGATTTAGACAATACAGGGGCTCATCACAACTGGGATGTTCCAGGTTTGGTGTCACAGTAGTGTAAATTCAAGAGATGAAACACTTTGAGAAAATGCATTTTCAGAAGATGGATGACTGGCTCTGGCGATTGCTAACACTACATATAACCTTTCTTCCCAAGGTCACTGGTTTACTCCATTTCATTATCAATTATTAAATATTTCTTCCTATTATTTATTAGAAGTTGTTTTCAAATGAAGCAAATCATTTGGCTTATTGTGAAAAGGGTTGGTGCTCTCCAACCACTTTTGACGTGGACAGATGCCCATAACAACCCACTATACCTATACAGTTATATTTGGTACTAGCCTGCACCTTGTTTACAGTCCAAGGAGAAAGGACAAAGACTAGCTATAAACCAATCTTCTCCCTTTTTTCCACAGCACAAGTCTTTTGCCAATTCCAGGGATAAAGAGAGGTCTTGGATTTTCAAGATATCAGTCTGATACCTTACACAATCAGTCAACTCCATTAGAAACATCTCAACACCAGTATTAGAAGCCAAGAATTAATGTGTGCCAGTTCATCGTATTGGGTAGGATTCTTATTTTCATATTCTTATTGTGTCTCCACTGGAGTGAAAAGGTGTGGGAAGGGTGGGGGTGAGGCAGGGCAACATTTATGACAGTGTGACTCTGAGTTACTGTAGAAGGATTCTGCCATATGATAGGAAGAAAATTTAGAAAAGAAAAGGCCCAGCAATGACACGCTTCAATTTCTTTCTCTGTCATCACTTAATTGTTTTGCTTTGCTTTTCTCTGACATTCGTTAAGAAAAATACATTGTTATTTTGAGAACTCACAAATTTCTCTCCTTGCGTTGATGAATGAAGGTTTGGTATCAGAGGAATTTCCTTCAAAAAGCAACTCCTTTAGAGAAAATGCCATTGTCACTAGAGGAAAAAGAGATTGCATGTAATTAAAGGATATGTAACAGAGTATATACATTCTAAGACCTTGCATAAGAATTAAAAAACAAACAAACAATCAGTTGAATTTCCCTTAAATGGAGGTCAGTTTCTGAAGAATAAACAACAGTTTCTTTTCTCTTATGTTATCCTGTGATTCATTTTAGCTTCAACCAGGCCCAGGGGCAACTGTTAAGGTAAGTAGAGGCCCAGAAGGAAAAGCCTTGGGCATGGCTAAGCATATGGAGAAAACCTGAGCATATCATCCTCAAGTAAGTACTTAAATTTACCATGAAGTTTATCATTAAAAAAAAGATGGGAAACGTTCTGGTTTATTTCAAAGCTTTGGCCTTCCTGTTCCAGTACAACTTCTGGACTTCCCTCTGGTTTTGCTATATGGCTTTTGCCATTTGACCCAGCCCCAGGTAGCTTAACCATTAAGCAAGACTGCCTCCACCTTGGCCCCTTAACACAAGGTTACAGTCAGTCATATCCCCAAACTCAGAGGTCACTATTAGATTGCTAGAAGATATACTTCCAATTCAGCTTGGTGTTAGCTTCATTTCCACTCAGAAAACATTTAGATACTGTAGTTAACACTCCCTGTGAAGGCATATGTTATTCTTCTTGGATGTCTATTTAGACCATTATAGCTGTTCTCGAAAGATCTGTAAACCTCATTTGAACAGGGCTGTCAACCCTTAGTTTTATAAACAGAATAGGCCATGGACTGTGCTGCCTTGGACGTTCCCATTTTAACAGAGGCATAATTAACATAGGTATATTTAACACAGTGAGGCTCAGAGCTTTTCTGAAATAAGGAACTAACACTAAGGGACAATGTACAAACCCAAGTCTGTTCTGGAGTCTGTATGTGAAAGACTTGCCTGAGCAACTGCTCTAAGCCTCATGTATTCAACTGTTAGAAATAACCAGGCAAAAGTAAGTTGGCCAATTCTAATTCTTAAGTTCTTGTTGATAAGCATTTATAGACATGACTTTACACAGATATAAATTTCCAAAAGTGAATGACTACATAGCTGTTTTGATTTTATTCCTATAGATCGATTTATAACCTAGAGACTTTCTGATTAAAACCATAAATTGAAACTTTCATGCTATAGTTAACTTATTAATAGTTTCAGGAAGTTATAAGAAGGTTTTATCATAAATAGGATAAATGGTCCTATTGTTAGCAGACTTTTCAGTGGAGTATCTTCTCAGATAAATACATTTTATAAATTACTAGATAAACAGTGAAATGGGCAAATGGAAATTTGGTGAAACTGACCAAAGGGGTTATTTTACACTTATCACCATTCCAAGGTAAAAAATATATTTAAAGAAAACAGAAGGCTAAATGTTGCGCAGAGGAAAAAATTATGTGCATTTATTGTGAATGAACTACCCACTGCAAGGGTTTTTGTACCTTCTGCTAAAGCAATTAGTACCAGCTACTGTAAAAGTAAAATGTTAATCTGCTCTGAGCTGAGTGGACAGTTCCAACCTTCCTTTAATTTTGCCTGTATATCACATGAAAAGTTATTAGATTGGCATTTAAAAACCTGCAAAATAATTATTTACTTGTGTAACTGTGCACCCTCCTGGCTTCTTGTTTGTGTATAGTCTCGGGCCTTCATTTTTTATTATGAATGCAGAATTACAACATGGAAATACAAATGAAACAACAAAATACAAACCGCATAAGGTATTAAACTCAAACAACAATTTGGCAATCACTTGCTTCTTTGAAAATGTAACTCTCCCTCTGAAAAAGAGTGAATTACCAAGTATGGTGATGATGTGGTGGGCAGTTGAATGGGATTTAAGAAAATGATTACTATAACCTGAAAAAGTCTAAGCCATGTATCTAACTTTTTTGAATGTTAACTTGGTTAGAAAGGTCAGGCTTCAGTTTTTATCATGAAATTCAAGACATTTCCAGATATAAATGCAACTTGTTGTTTTCTCATTTTCAGTTGGTATCTGGGGCCGTGGGACCTGCTTTTGATATCACACCTCTAACCACAGTAAAAAAAGTATGTTGTAAATAATACAGACTCCTCATAAGCTTGATGCACTGTGATCTCATGTTGTTAGTCACCTGTATAAAGGTAGATAGTTGGGCTAATAGTTCTTAACAAAACTGAGTCATTTAATTTTGCCTCTTTTCCTAGTAACAAATAAATGATCACAGGTTATGAATTTTCTCAAATGTGCTCTTTTTTTTTCAAAATTAGTCAGTGAATAATTCTGTGAAAATGCCTTGATTTGTGTAGAATATATTTACCATTGCAGATGTTGATCTTTGAAATTTGAGTGGTTTCAAATTAAATATGGGTATTATGGATCATATAATGTTGTTATTCCTAGACTGGATAGGGCTAATTATTAAATCACTAATCTGAATCCTCCTGATTATGACATTTGAATTTTACTTCTGGTGACTATCGTATGATATTCACTTAAAATGTTCTGTTCCTATGATTTTTCCTATAAATAGAAACATTTGTTCGAATGTCCTTTAGGACAGTAGTTTTCAGCCTGTGGTCTGTAGACCCCTGGGGGTCCACAGACTATGTCTAAGGGGTCTGTGAAAGATGATTATGTCAATCAAAACTATGTGATTATCCACACTTACAATTCAGAAATTACGAGCCCTTAATTTTTCTGGAAAGATATAGGGCTTTCTTAGTTATTTGTGTTTTAAAGATAACAAAGTAACAAATAAGAAAGATCAATATAATACAGCATAACAACAAATATAAGCACTGATCCAGAATTGCCGTAGTTAGGGCTGCTTCTGGAATGACTTAAACTCATAAGTACAATTATGTGAATTGTTCTAGAACTTCTGTAGAACTATTTAGGTCAGGGGTTTTCAACCGTTGTTGGTCAGTGTACCCCTGGTGGCTGGTGGAGAACTGGGGAGTCCCCCAGCGGCTGGTCGATGGGGGGCAGGGGGCAGAGGAGGGTGGAACCAGAAGTGCTGGTGGTGCACAGCAGCAGAAGTACCAGTAAAAACAAAAGCACTGGCAGTGCATATCGCGCAGTGCAAAGTGCTGGTGGCCCCGCCCCCTGCTTCTCCATGCCCCTGCTGCATACCCTCTGAGGCCTTCCCAATACCCCCAGGAGTATGTGTACCCCCAGTTAACAACCCCTGCTTTAGGTGAATGCAGTACTCACGTGCCTGCATCTTTGCCAGATGGGTGTTTTATATAGCAAACTGCACACATAGTCACTCAAACAGGCACTTCGCATCATAGAAAAATAATTTCTTTGTCTGTAGCTTATGCAAGATGATAATAGATGATTCTTTTGGATTATTTAGGAATGATTCATGCTCCTACTTTAAAAAAAAGACAGATTCACATGGAGACTATCAAAGAATAAAGACAAATATAATAGAAAAGCAAGGAATGGCTTCTTCACTGAAGAAAGGTTAAATGCACTACATTGTGTTGCTCCTTTGTACATTTAGAGAGAAAATGCTCACAGTGTAAATAACAGCTTTCTATATATACAGTATAGAGTTAATGGTTTAAGAAATGGCAAGGGCTGGTAGAACTCCAGTTTCATGGGCTTTAAATCCTAAAAGTGCAGTGGGCTGCACGTACAGGCTAGGAACAGACATTACAAATAAACCGGTTTAAGTGATCAGAAACGGGTTGACACAGAACAGACATTCAGTGCACATAAACCAATTTCAAAATGGCTGAAACCAGTTTGAGATAAACCTGGTTGAATGTTGTATCAGAATTAAGTGTTTTGGGTCAAGCGGGTTTATACAATGTCTGTCCCAGACCCTTTGCTAGTTTAAGTTAAACCAGACTCCCCCAGCATCCCAGCATGCTCTCTGTGC
>NW_017729006.1:31256432-31275324 GCF_001723915.1 Gavialis gangeticus | reverse complement strand
GAAGTTATGCTGAAATTAAGGTAGGAATATTCTTTCTGACCAAGCCCTGTCTGCTCTGATAAGGAATACACGAAGTTGGAATATATCCTAAACCACAAGACAACTGGTCTCAATGATTTCTATGTTCCACCAGAAAGTTTGGCCTTTCTGTCCCTCCTGACATCCCCTCCCCACTCCCTGATAAGCAGGGATTCCCTATTCCCTCTGCCTTACACAGACACCTCTCAGCATTAGCTAACAGACCACATGCTACGGTCCACGCTGTGGCAGACCGGACAAAGACAGAATCAACAGGTAGTTGGTAATGTCCCTTTGTTTTCTTAATGGGGTGATAAACACTATGTTATAAATTGCTTGCTGGGCTGGTCAGAAGGGAGGGGGAGCCTTCTTTAATCAGAGTGTTCTCTGGGGCCTGGCCATGCCCCCCCTTAGCACTAATGCTCAGCACTATGGACAGGAAGGGAGGGCTGCTCTAGCGCCCCCCCCCCCAGCTGCTAGCCTGAGCCATTGCAGGCATGTGCCTGCATTTCTCGGATGTCTGTCCAATTACAAACTGATTCAGCCTAGCCAGGTTAGACTAACCTGCAAAGATTAAAACAATTCAGGCTCAGGCTTTTTGAATGTCTGTCCCTAGCTACAGTGTTAAGTCAAATGACGAGCATAGAATTCATGGTTCAGCTGGCACCAATGGAAACATTCCCAGTGATTTAGATGGAACCAGAATTTTATCTCTAAAGTTCTTGTTCTCCAGTTCCTGGAGAGAGCTAGGTCAAGTCTATTCTTCAAACTTATGTCTGTGTGAAGGATAAAGATAGGCTTCTGGTGTGCCTGAAAGTCAGATCTAAATTTTGTGACTTGGACACAACACACATGTACATGCATGTACTCACACTAATGGCCATTGGGTGGTGGCTGAGGTAGTTCAGGAAGATAGCTAGAATTTTGAAGAGGGGGTGAGCAGCAGATGAGTGAGGGTTCAGGGATCTTTTGAAATGCATGAAAATGAGAAGCTTGATATTGCATAATTTCTGCTGCTTGGTTCATATGTGCACTGTTTCTAATGTCTTTGGTGAGCTGTGTGTGTCTATGGTTGATGTTGCTGAGCCACTGTGGGGTGTTATTTTTGCTTCTGAATTTGAAATATGTGGGATTGAGAGGCTTCAGGAAATTAGACTACCCACTCCCTCCTGCACACTGATGTGTTTGGGATAGAAAGGATGTGAGTCTGCAGAGCAGAGAGGAAGGGGAAAAAAAAGCTTAATCTTCAATTATTTTCAAGAATGCCACCATCTATACAGGAGCAATTCATGTTGCGACTCCTGGCTTAACAAGCTTATTTATAGACACAGTGAATCCCTAGATAAAAAGGTATACAGGTCTCTGGGGAATACTTCTTTCTGATGAGTCTGTTTTGCTTCCTGAGCATTTGCTTAATTGAAGTGAGAGTCAGCAGAAGAGAATTCTTTTGCTCAAAAAGCCCCTAGAACTCATAGAGGGATGTTTCTTATGCCAGCACTTTGTTTTGCCATATCTGAGGCTAGTCTATACCTGGTCCTAATGTGGCTGTGCAGCAGAATAGGATGTATGAAGACCCTTCTATCCTTGCATGGCAAGCTGGTCTTAGCTCTGGATGTTGAAATGGGGAATGCAGAAGATGTTCCTGTCATAGGGCAAATCTGTGGGTAAGGTCAGGGACCAGGCAAAGGCCACATGTGGGCCAGCGGCAGCAACAGAGCTTTCTGTGTGTCCAAAGACCACAGAAATCACTACAAGTCTTTTTCACTGGTTTTCATCCAATGTATATTAGGTTCTGTCCAAGGATAATCTCACATTAACTAACTGAAGACTTTGCAAAGCAGATTATTCCCCATTAAATGAAATGGGGTCCCAGCAGGCACTGTGGTCTGAGGCTGCTTCTACACTTACCTGCCTCTGCTGGCAGCAGTTCTGGTGGCAGACAGCAGTTTCCATTGCTAAGCTTCCAAACTTCATACACACCCATATGCTTTGGGTGGCTCTTCTCCATGGCTGTACTTCTAGAGCACAAAGTGTGCCCTTGAAAGACATCCTAGCGTGATCCTTGCAGTTGGCTGAAGGTACAGGAGTGATTATCCACATCTTCTGTTAGCTTCTAGGTAGTGGCCTTACTCCACCCAGCGGAGGTGGCAAAACTTTGCCAGTGGAAAGGCGAGTTCTGCTGCTGAAGAGGAATCTTGGGTGCAGACTCATTCAAACTTTTGAACTAGGCCTCCACTTCCATTTTTAGTGCTCTTCCTGAAAAGGAAGGCTGAAGGGTATAGAAAGAGCCCCCAGGAATTTGTCTTGGATTGTTGTAATCCTTTTAAGGATCTTCCACTGTTACTGGTATGGGAGAATATCTAGGGTTGTTGAGGTTATCACCCTTATTTGATGCTGAAAATTGTCAGAGGCTGCCGCACAAGCATACAACTCTCTTTGGTTGCAAGGATTTTTCCAAAGTGATCCTCGTGCCTGTTAGCCATCTGAAGGCCTTCAAGGTAAACTGGAATAGCAGAGAGCATCTAGTCAAAGAAAGTCAGGTAAATTATCTACCAAACAACCTACAAAGCCAATAATTATGTCCTTTTGTTGAGGTCAAATTCTATTGCATTTTGCTTGTGATTTTGTATGTGGATGTATTCACAAGAAACTTGGCTGAAGCCACCACAACCATTTCATAGAGGACTTTAAGTAGGTTACTTGAGGGTAAACACTGTTCTTTATGATACTGTCTAGCCAGTGCCTACTTTACTTTCTAGTGTTAGTCCTAGCACCCAGAGGATTGGATTAAATTAGAAGAGCCATTCATATTTTGAATTAGTAGTGCAAGTTATATTTTGGAAGGCCCGATTCTGCCATGCTTACCCAAGTTGAGTAACCCCATGACTGGACTATGAATGTCCAATTCATATTTGATTTGATTACATAAAGGGCATGTCTACATGTGCACCCCACGACAGAGTTGGTACTGCACAGTTATTTGGTACTTGCTCTAAAATAGGTTCATGCTTGCCAGAAATAAAATGAATGATAAGATCATGTAACCATCTAATGTATAAAAGCCTTAGATGAGGCCATGTATCTTTGGAGATGAGTTTCGCAGTCCCCTCTGCCTAGGAACACCACAAACTAATCACTTGCAGTAGTCTAATAAAGAGGCATACTTGCTTTCAAGTTAAGTTGGGTTCCATTATTATTGCAGCAAGGACTGAGCAGAGGTCTGAGTGGGGAGGTCCAATGAGTGAGAAAAAGGAGAGTCATGTTTGAGAATATTCCAGTCTGTGGGCTTGGTCCAAAGTCCATGAAAATCAATGATTTTTCAACCAGTGATTTTCATTGGACTTATATTAGAACCTTTCTGGTGTCAGTCCACAGTGACTATCTGAAGACTTTACAAAGCCACAATATCTTATGGCAGATTGGATCCAGTGAATGCCGCAGTGGATGTCATGCATGTAAGCGGAGCTCATATAAAATATTTTGTGACCAAATGAAGTATTGCCAAGAAAACTTGTCATTATCAAATTGCAAAACAGATGTAATTGTGTTTTTCAGTAATCATTATTTGATGAAAATTTCTGTGCTGAGCTTTTAGCAACTGGCCATTTTTAACATTCTTTTACAATATTTTGGCAGACCAAATATATGGGTCTCAATTGTGGCTCTCAAAGTTAGAGCACCACTGGAGTCTAGGGAACAGATGTGGTGTACAGTGTGTGTGAAGGTGGCTTGGTTATCCTCTGCTGGTAGAAGATGGCACAGATATACAGCACTGTGGGCTTGTGTTACTGGCAGCTCTTGGAACTCTTTTTTGTGTAATTGTTTGTCAATAGTTGGGTATGGGGCAACTCCCACCCAAACAAGCACCTCTTTTTGGGTTATGGATGTAATGATTTAGGTCCTGGAGCAAATGACGCCAACTATGAATGAGGAAGAGAACAGACCTTTAATAATACTACAGCATGGAGTTCCTCCAGCACAGACCATGTGGCTGCCTCCATCTTGATTTCTTCCTTGCTCCCCAGGGATCATGTTCAAATTCCTCACCTGATAAGACATTCCTTTGTAAGGGACTGTCTCCAAAGTCTAACCCTTATCACTACAATAGAGTGCTAGCACTCTCCACCCTCTGTTCCTGATGCTTCATAGGAGCACTAGCGGTGATAGGATTTCCTTGTTCGCAGTGTACTTGTAGTAGCCTAGACATAATTTGGTCCATAATAAACTTGTACTAGACCAGCTATTATTTGGCCCATAATAAACACCCAAAAGGATCTTCTACCCAATGCCATATTCACAAAGGCTAGAGGAAGAAATGAGGAGTGAAACTTATGAGGTACATAAAGTATGTAAAAATGTAAGAGAAACTTTCTAAAATAGAGAAACCTAATATTAGACTAAGTTAACTATAGTCTCTTGTTTCCTTCACTTACCTTGCTTTGTTCAGGAAGCTGTGGTATGCTGGAAGGCTCACTGGTTCTGACCTGAACTTTTATTTGAGCTGCGTTTCATTTGGTGTTGAGGGTAATATAAAATTTACCTGAATAATACTATGATACTCTCTGGACAGTGTTTCTATTCTGCATCCCTTATTCACACAGAAATTAATAAGATATTGCTAAACTTAACTTAGAAGCTCACTTTTGTCATTAGTATTTCTATATGCTGAGAAACAGCGTTTGCTGTCACAGATAAAAGTGAAGTCAGTGGTGGCAATCGGATTTTTTCCTTCAAGCATTTAACTATTTTTGTATTGAACTGATGTGAAATTACATGAGCTCTGATCATGTGAATAATGCATGAGACTTAAGACAAACACACGATAGAAGCCTATTTTTCATGTCAAACAATTCTTTATTTTTATGGTACAAATTAAAAGTGACAGATCTGAAGCTGTTAAGAAATACACAAAGTGCAGCTTTTACTGACCATACAGATATTGCTCTAGATTAAGTACAGTTTTTGTCAGTTTTTTTTTTAATGTTAAGCAACCTGTGCAGATAAATCAGCTTTGGTTTCAAAGTCAGAGCAGAAGGAGCTTTTAAATATCCAGTTTGACTTCTTGGTCACAAGTCCACCACATCAACTCCTTTTGTAATTATTAGTACTTTTTAAACAACGCGATACAGTCCATTTGGTACTGCCATCTTTCCTGCTGCATGCTCCATGCATGGAAAAGCAGATCTCTTTGCAGTGCTTCATAAGTGACCCTGGTGACCATTCTGTAGATTATAGCACATAGGACAAAAATAATAATAATAATAATATCACTTTCTTAACAATAAATAAACAAATGTGCCCCACATAATCTCAAGTTGGAAACAAGCAAATCACATGACAAAAAGCTCATTACAAAATGTTATCCAAACAGATTTTACAGTCAAACATTGACGTGGAAATCAATTTCCTCTCATTTTTATTTCTTCTTTGAATGTTGGTCATTTACTGGGTACAAGTAGAGTGCTGAGGTAAAACACTGATGAACAGTTTATTTTTGTATTTTTTTTAAATAGTAACAGTTTAGTATTGCGAGATTGTCAGCAACATTTAGCCATATCTATACAATGTGCATATACCTACATACATTGAGCTTTGGTCCAGCATTGAGAAGACGAGCAAAGGCATTTTACATATTTCTTTTTGGTTATAGCTTGAGTTCTTTGATACGCCTCTACTTGTTCCTTCCTAGCTCCTTTTTGCTTTCTTGTTCTCTCTCTTTCTCCCTCTCTCTTTTTTTATTTTTTATTTTTTTTTTTTTGCGGTTTATAACATAAAGAAACTGGAAATCTTTGAATGTATTGAATTTCTTAAGCTGTCTGAAATAGTTTTTTTTAGTGGAAAACATAAAAAAAGACAAAACAGAACAAAAATTAACTGTTGGTTCATTAGTCAAACAATATTTTTAAAAAGAACTCCATTTTAAACAAATGGCAAAACCATTATACAATCACACATTATTGAGGAACCTTTTGTCACATGCAAAATTAAAGGGTAATTAAATGCAACAGAGATATGAAATTTGTTTACAAATGGAAATCAGAAATGTTGTCAGTAATAAAATAAAACAATATATATGGCCCAAAAAGATTTATGAATCACACAGAATTTATCTTCCGAAGAATTTGTTCAGGCACCATTTATGCCTTATAGCAACATTTTGTTTGTAAAAAATTAATATAAGAAGCATTACAACACCTTATAAATAATTTACAAAACATAATACAAAATTAGAAAACTGTAAAAAAAAAAAAAAAAAAAAATCACTGCACATGAATGATTTTAAGACCGTGGAATGAACATCAATTTTTGTTCCAAGCTGGCAATTTATATTTATTTTACAATTTTACTGTCCTGGTTATATCTTTTCAATATGTACTTTGGAACAGAAGTGACCTCATGTAACTGCTGCCAGCGTATTTTTAAACATTTAGCATCCTTCATACAGTGTTTAGGTATCTTTTCTTCTTGGGGAAATTTTCTATGTAGAATTTGGAGCAGTTCCTGGGAGAATCAGGAATCTATTTTTTTAGGCAAAGAGCAGTTCGTTTTGTTCCTGGATCTGTTCAATTGCTTTTCCTGTGTGTGTAGTTTCAGAAGTGGTGGAATGGGTGATCATATTGAAGCCCAATTTGTAGTATACTGGAGAGGTAAGACTTCAGAAGCATCCACTTTCAAGCACTATCTATTCTTCATAGTTTCCCTGTTGGTTTCTGGGTGCCTTCCTGATCATTACTTCCATTCACTTGTAGCCACAAGTATACTACAACCTTACCTTTATTGGTGAACTAGCCATACAGGTGGGTACAGAGAAAGAAAGAGTCAAAGGGACAGAAGTTGCTGTGAAGTTACCTCTTTCTCCACTTCGATGCACAGTTTGAATTGAGTCCCTTACAAAATTTACCTGCAGTTAATTTGTAGGATTTTTCCCCTAGGTATATTTACATTTCAACAGCAGGAAAAGTGACTATAACAATTTCCCTTTCTTTCCCCTGCCCTCAGAAAAAACAACAAAGAAAATATATTTATATGCACCCCAAAGAAGTTTACAGCCTAATAAGTATTCACTAGACATAAGCCTAACCCAGGCCAGTGGATACATCTCATTCTCAACCTCCGACACTGGGAAAGCTCACATCTGGATTCAGTTCTAGCCACAAATGCTGACATCTGGAGATTTGAAATCCCATGGGTTATGTAGAGAATTTTTCATTCTGCAGATTGAGCTCCATTTATACAACACAGAAGGCCAGAGCTAAAGCCCCGTGAAGTCATTGGAAGTCCTTCCATTGATTTCAGTAGGCTCTGAATCAAGTCCCGAGTACTTGGAGAATAACTCTGCAAGACAGGTATAATTTGCAGGCTTTGGAATTCTAGTCTCAAATCAAACCCAACTGTTTTGAAGTCAGTGGAGTTAATCAGGATTTGCACTGCCATAAACAAGAGCATTTTAGCTATTGCCTGTAAAATAAGTGCAACCACTATCCAAAGTGTGAACTTTCAGGAAGTTTAGATCAGGATGAGCCCTCTATTTTATAATGCACCAAACCAAACTGTTGGATCAGATCTCAGAAGATGCTTGGATCCACAAATGAGCTTTGCAGGTCAGGTCCACAAACCAAAAACTTAACTCTCTTCTCCTCAGAATCATACTTTTTGATCCAATAATCATAATGTTTTAGAAGATGCCAAAATCCATCCAGAAATGAAGACATGGCGATAAGTTGCCTTAAAAATATCTTTTTAGATGAAACATGTCACAGGTGACCTCCTTCCCTATTTTCAAAGGATTTCCAATGCACTGTTCCCAAATCCTGGTTGTTTAGTTTGGCCTGCCATGGCAGTACACATTCACACAAGCTCATACACTTATCTACCTACACTCATTCACTTTCTCCCTCTCTCCTTCTCTCTCTCTTTCTCTCTCTCTCTCTCTTTCTCTCTCTCTCACACACGCTTCAACAGTAGTATTTGACAGGGAAAACATCAAAACCAGGACAAAAATAATGCAGACAAGATGAAAGAACTACTAGTAAATCAGTCCATAATGGTATAAAGATCAAATGTCCTCATTACTTCTTGGCCTGTCCATTTGTTTTCATCAGAATCTCAAGAAATTTCTTTGGCTAGCAGACTTTGGAGAGAATTTGCTTTACACAAAACCAGAACAAAGATGCAGTATCGAACCAAGTGTGCAGTTTATATTTATATTACAAAATTAGTTTTGGTAACCTCTCCAGGTTCGTGGCCAAAGGACAGAGAAATCGCAAGCTATGCTGTCGACAATGAGCACAATGTTCAGCGTGTGCACTAAGTTGACAGTTCATCAGACACAATCCTAATCCTTCTTTGTCCTCTATTGCATTTCAACACATCTATATGAAAGTGTTTAGGCTTCGCTTTTAAAAATCTTTAAACACTATAGGGAGAAGGGGTATGGGTTTGGGGAGGAGGCAGCAAAAATGGGTCAGAAAAATCAAAACAGAAATGCAAATCAAGAATGACACCTTAAAAAAAAGATGCCGAACCCCACAATTCACAATCAATAGGAGTTATTTTGGCACACAAACACTTGGAGATTGCAGAATGGTGTAGATGAAAAAATAGGTGAACATTGTGGAATGGCTTTAACACCTGTTATACCCACCTGCGGAGGGGGTGTGGGGTGTGTGATACAGGATGGGAGAAATTAATCCTTTTTTCCCTTCTTTGTAAAGTACAAATGTAAAAATTCATAACACAATTTTATGCTCGTAAAAGAGTAGACTAACAATCTAGTTTGCAATGCCATGTTTCTGACTTTGGTTAATAGTTTTCATAGTGAATCAGCACTTGATACCTGAAAGGCTACCATCATTCCTCCAGGTGGCAGGCTTGTATTCTCTTTTAAACAGATAAAAGTTTTTTTTTCTTTTTGTTTTTTTTTCCTTAAAACGTGTTCACATTTTCATAATATACAGAAAAAAGTAAGCAGTTATTTGGTTTACTTTAAGTCCATTTAAAAAAAACTGGCTTTTTTTTGGAACTAATTCTACGACACACACACACACTAAGTGCTGTGTATTTTTTTTGTTTTGTTTTTATATAGGAAAACCCACGGACATTTATAAACTGTTCTGTCCATCTTGTAGTTTTCTCAGTCTTTTACTTACAAGGGTGATGAATGAGCTTTTTTTCACAGAGTTCAAATGGTTAAATTTTGTTGGTGGTTTTTTTTTGTGGTTTTATTTTAGGAGTTTTCTTCCAGAGAGTCTGTTAAGGGCTCCATAGGGACTGCTGTTGCAGGCTCATGCTGTTTTAAACGTTTAATTGTGTTCTTCAGTGCTTGCCTCTTATTGCAGAACCAAACTCTAACTACTTCCCGGTCATAGTTCAGTTTCTCTGCAATCTCTGTCATTTCCTGCCCAGAGGGATGCGTATTCTTCTCAAAGTGAGCATTCAAGATCTCAAGAGCTTGTGGCGTGAATGAGGTACGCCTCTTGCGCTTTTTGGATGGTTCACTTCCGATAAACTCAGTAAGGTTCTGCATACCTGCTCGATGGCGGGCCTCAGCCTCAGCCATCCACCGCTCAAGCACCGGCTTTATCTTCTGGGCACTTTTAGGGGTGATGTCCAGCTTTTCAAACCTGGCAGGATACAAAAGGCCAGGGTTCAGTTTGGCTGTCAGACTGCTAGCTATAGTGTTCTCTTGGGCTTCCTGTGGTAGGAAAAAGTGGCTTCTCAGGATCGTGTGTCTGAGGGAAAATTGAGAAAGAAGAGTCTTACACTGATGCTCTGCCAGGGTGGGACTTCCTGCCTGCCTGACTAATTAACTGGCAGAGGTAATTTACAATGGATTACGAAAGCCATGAGATAGGTATATATATTCAAGCTTACACAAAATGAACACTGACAAATTTCTAAGAATTCAGTATGCTACATAATACAAACTATCAGTTCAATATTCATATTTCACGATCAGCTTTTTTCATCCTCAAAAGCTGCAAATCCAAACCTAATTACAGGAAATGACATCAGAGATAACAGCTCTTTAAGATTTCTTACTCGCGATTAACTATTTTATTTAGTCTTCGAACTTGTGTTGTCCAAATGGCATCACTTCAGTAATACAAAGCAGTGGTGGATACCAGGCTCTGAATTTCAGTTTCCATTCCTTTTATTTTAAAGCAATTTTCACCGTATGCAAGTTAACACCATGTCCCTTCTCTTGGTAGGAAGAAAGACTCCCTTAGCTACTGTACTGTTCAGCTGAAACAGCTGGACATATTGTAATTATCCTGAATACCCCCACAATGTGTTAAGACAGACTCATCCTTCCAGATGAAACCCAGCATAATAGTGCACTAATATGCTGTGGCACCAAGCTGGGTTTATTGTGGGATATCTGCAAACTGTACCAGAATGATATCATTTCCTGTAAATGAGGTCTTCTATATATCATTTTGCCATCAAAAAATCTTTTGCTAGACCAGATTCTACAAATACTATGAAATATCTGGAGAAACAGCCACACAAAGCTTTAATTCTTTCTAAAAACAAACATAAGAATTGAGTTCACATTTCAGATCTTCCAGTATAAGGTCCTGCTTCTTCAGTATATCAGGTTGATATGCTTCAGCTTTACATTTAAAATTCTTCATCAAATCCCGTAACGTCAATTTATACTGCCCCCCTCTCCACCCCAAGCATTAAAATGACACTGTTGAAAGGCAAACAGTACTGCATGACATCCCAGTGAGCTATTCAGGCCTCGTGGTGCTGAAATGCCACTGCTATTAGTAAGCAGAATATGCTTGAGAAGGAGGTTTGGAAGAGAAGGCAGATTGAACCCATGCCTTAATGTGTACAGACCCAGAATCTAGACTTGAGGATACTGATTCAGTGTCAAAACAAGAGAACTTTGGATTCAGCAAGTGGCAACTTCAGAAAACAGTCCAGGAGGAAATACATTATTTCACATGCAAATAACTGAGAAGAAATAATTATGAAGAGTAATTTCCAGAAAACTTCTAACAGTTGGGTATATTTCTCTGGTGGAACTCATTGTTCTTTTGCTACCATGAGGGGAAAAGTAGAATTCATTATTTCCAACAGGTTGTTTCCAAAGTGGCCTGCAACCTTGCTTAATAAGTGAATAGTCACTGCAGATTTTTGGAAAGGGGATAAAAAGGTAAAAAAAATTACAGCCCTATACACTTAGAGCAGATGAGGAATGCTTCATTATGTTCAGTAGTGAATTAGTTCTTAACAAGCCTCAGTAGTCAATAGGACTACTGAAGGAGAAGGATCATATCCAGTATAGGAGCTCTACAATCTGACCCTTGGATAGTTGCATCCAACTTAATCATAACTGTGTCTTTCACGGTTTTTCATAATTTAGTAGGAATCCTTTTCCTCATTTTAATTTAAAACATCCTCACTTTTTAATTTGGAACTGTGGTTTAAGATAAGAGAGGGAAGAAAAGAAATAAACCAAAGAGAACTGCAATTTATACATTTTAAATATGGCATGTTTAAAAAAAGAAGGAATGTGAAGCTCCAGCAAATTGGCAATTGCTAAGAACTGCTTGTTTTGGGTCTTCTTTACCAATCAACCATAGAGAAAAAAAATAAAATTAATGCCTACCAACAGGGGACAATAGCATTCATATCATTGCCATTGCTTGTTAGTGTTGATGCTTCAGCACATGTTGTTTGCTATAACGATATACAAGTCTTGAAACAAATTTCCCAGCGGTAGTATCCTTGTATAGACTGAATAAAGGTTATTTTCTACAGGGAGGTATCTTATAAGAAAAAACAGTAGGGGAGGCTATAGAAGTGAGAGGATCCTATGGAGCTTTTTGTATTTAACAACAATCAATGGGTTTTATGGAAAATCATTGAGCAAAATGTGAGCTGCAAGCTCACTACCCCATACTGATGTTATTTATAACCTTAGTCTTAAACTGCAGGAAAAGTACACTTCCGTTCTATGGGGAATACATTAAAAGTATAAAGAGCAGATAAAAAGACAGAGCATTTCATGGATCACCAAGAACAAAATCCACTTAAATGAGCTTAGAGTTGGTTTCTTGGCTTTCGCTGATGGAGGAAGACTATAAGGCATTGCCCAAGAGGAAAAAGCTGTTACCTAAGTGTGTTTGTTATCTCATGCATAAACATGGGATTAGTGTAACATACATACATGCATACATGGTATTTGCCTCTAACTACTTTAACTCTGTCAAGACTGCATTTTTTGAGGGTAGGGTAGAATCTTACTCATTTTTCTGGATGTGCTTGTTTTAAACACTTGGGTGATAAAAGATTAATGCCAAAAACTCTGCAAGATAACACGAAGGTTAATTTTCTCCCCCTTCTGTGTTGCCTAGGTAAATCATCATTAACATCCTATATATGAAGTGCAAACCACAGTAATACAGGCTTTAACTTAGCAGGGATGCAGCCATGAAATGTTTGTTCAGTAACCCTATCTGTAGAAAATAGCACAGTATGAAGAGGGTCAGCTGGTGCTTATGCAGCATCAGCAGGGGCTCCAGCTCCACTACTGAATTAAATCTCAATGCCAGGAACATATTTATTGTTTCCTACTTGTTAAAAAAACAGCCTGAAAAGACTGAAGTTACTTTAAGGGCACACAGTAAGCACATTTCATCTGCCAGATACCAACACTATTTGTTAGTCTAAGTCCCCCATGGAAGCAATGAGTTCATATAATTAAAATACTCACAACCAACCCTTCCCCTCCCCAACCAAATAAGAGTAATAAGTAAAATTAAGAATGAAGAGAGGAGAATATAGCATATTATGTAACTTGTTACCTGCAGATAGCAGACTGGCTATAGGCTGGGCCTTCAGTGGCACTTAGAGCTTGGCCAACTTGAGTCTGTGTCAGACCAAGAGACAGGCGCCGGATTTTAAAAGCTTTGGCAAATTCTCGTATTTCCTCCAGATTCACCCCGTCCACCTCCCCGGTGGCTGTTTGAGGATCTGTGGAAATATTTTTTCAATGGTGTAAATTCTTCACATCACATATGAGCAGTTTAGACTATGTATTTTATTCTGAAGTATAAAGGAGGTTCCTCCACTTTGAGAAATAAGGCAGGGACTTTCAGTTGTATTACAAATCATTTATAATTTATGTCCTTGCTAAAATGCTAATTATTTACAGACTAAGGTAGTTCCAGTTCACTTCAGGGCTATGAAACAGATCATGAAAGGCATAACTGGCACAATTGGCCAGGTGCCTAATTTCCTCTAGGTGCTGGCATTAGGGAAGTCAACACATGGCTCCTCACTTTCATTTCTACCTTTGGAAATCATGCCTAATTTCAACAAATAATACTCACTTATTATCCCTGACTCACATAAGGGGCTGATCTATATATATTAATATCCTTGGGGACTTAAAATACACATAACTAATGAAAATGGGATGATGGTTTCATTGAAATGATGGCTTTTCTATACTGTCTGGAACAAATGCAAATCACAAAACTAAATGCTACCCAAAGTAAACCACCAAGATATTTCTCTTTGAAACATCTTAGTGTTATAATCAGTTCCTAAAACATGCCTTTGGGTGAAACAACCTCTCACGGTTTTCATTTTGCATCCTATCGGGGTGGCAATCAAGGAGTGGAGCATTTGCAACTTGTGCCATCGTGTTTCAGATGGTAATACTGCACAATTTTTTATTTTTACATTAGACCCTCAGACGATAATGCTCATGATGCTGTGAGAATAAATTTGTCCTTTTTCTCCATAGCAGTTTACTGACACAGAAGCCTTTGTCCCTGAAAGGGCACATAATAAAGGATGTCTACAACAGGAAGGCTCCTTTGGTGCTGGATAACTCGGTCAATTTAGGACTTATCAAGGGAAATGACACAACAGCTGGAGAATGAAACTTTTTTCCCTCCCAAGCTACTGATCCCTGGCTAAATGAAAGCATTCACCAAGCTGGAGACAGCATGGGACTGGGATGGTGGAAGATTTCAAAGTGTTGTTCAATCCTCCGTGTAGTGAAGCCATTCTCCCAGCGAGACATCTCTGTTGTTCTTCACCTCATTCTTGAGACTTCTTAGGTGAAAAGTTTTCAGCACAATAACCCATCAATTTCTGTAAATGCAAGTAGTTGTCGGAGGACTGTGCTAGACTACATTATAGAGCTGAGCACTATATTACAGTGGCTCCTGCTAGTGTTGCTATAGTTAAAGGCTTGTCAGCATTACCGTAACAAAGCTTTTATTTTCAGGGGTTTATAACCCTGATGTAAAAATTCCCTTAGGATTGAAACTCCCTATAAAAAGTCTTTTAGCTCACTGAGAGACAAGAAGAGAGGGAGATTTTAGTATATAGATATAGCCTACAATGATTAGAATGTTTGAAGAAGAAATAGAGAAGTTTTACCAAAACAATTATGCCTCTCTCTTTTGTAATTGCACAAGGCTTGCAGTTTAAAATTGAAACTGCATGAGGCTATGTCCCTAGATTATTGTATGCATATATATATACAGATGTTATACATATGGAAACACACACATATTTTATGTAATCTTGAGAAGTGATGAGCACTTCACTTCAACTTTTGTTGAAGCCAAAGGAAGCTGCATGTCTTGACAACTAACATTACATTTATTTCATGCATTTTATGTGCGCGTGTGCGTGTGTGTGTATGGCTATCTGGGCACTTACCCAGATACACACTAAAATCTGTGTGTGTGTGTGTGTGTGTGTGTGTATACACATATTCATATCTTTCATGTCTTTAAAAATATGAAGTATTCCAACTTACGGCATGCATACATATGTATTTGTAATTATTTTGTATGAACATGCTTGAGATTCTTCAGGTTTACAGCACTCTACTGTTTATACAAAGGGTGTGGACACACAGCCATAGGCGACTGGTAGGGGGTGCATGGGGGTGCATGTGCACTGCCTGACATGGCCAGTGCCCCCCGACAGCTGATGCTGATGGTAGGCTGGTGCCCCCCCGACAGGGCCGCTGCCATCAGCAGCTTCTGCGGGTGCAACCCCAGATTCAGGAGGCACCAGTCACTCATGCACACAGCTGTGGTCCTTTCAAAAGGGGAACCTTCAAAAGAGCAGTAGATGTTACACTCTAATTACATATAAACGAACCATACAAGCAAATGTACCTACATACAAATGTAGCATAAAGTAGTGTTAAAGTTGAAGAGGGTTTTGCTATATTTCTATCATTCTTGGTTCATTCACACATAACAATCAGAACATTACAGCTGCTGCCCTTTTGAAAGGGCTCCAAATGGGCGCCATACTCAAAGTATCAGCTTTCTTTAAAGATATGAGATATTCCTACTTAGGGTAAATGCATGACTTATTCAACATATTGGAGGAGATACAATGGGGAGGTGGGGTGTGAAGCTGCCCTTTCAAAATCTTCTCATAAATGTACAGATGCCATATGACCCAATAACTTACAGTGGTTTCAGAGTTTCTCTGAGCGATCCAAATGATAGTGGGCTCCCTTACTACTGTCTTTCCCTTTCTAGCGCTGTGAGTAGGGATATTGCCACAGCTCTATGGACAAATCAGCCTTTCATAGAGCACTGAATGGAGTCCTGAAATTTGTAAACAGCACATTATGGGCATATTTTATGACTGCTTGGGACTGGTGGCATCACTGATTGCTTTTGGGAAGGAAATCAAAATAGACATAGGAAGCCAAGCGATTGTTGGTTTGGACATTATTCTGGTTGAATTCTGCTGCATATTACTGCAGTTGAACCTTTTTGCTTTTTAGGTCTTTTTCTACAATGGAGATGTTGGACTACAGAAGTAGACTGAATTCATCCTTGCAAGTGAGAACAAAACTTACCATGGAATCAAAGAATGAGGGAGAAGACGACCTGATGGGTGCATCCAAATGAGTGCAGACATTTGTTTCCCCAGGGACAAGTAGCAGTGGCACACCTTGTGTTGCTACTACTTGTCCCCAGGGAACACTTGTGCCATGTGTGCTTTGGTGTGTGGGAGGTTACTTCACGTGCCATAGGGGAGGCTGGGGACAGCAACTCTGCTGGCCCCATCAGCCTTACCTGGGATTCTGGTGGCCTATCAGGGCTGCAGCCAAAGTAGGAAGCCTGGCAAACAGCTGGAGTATGACTCCGGCCGGCCAGGCTCCAGTTTTGGGCAGTATATGCTGCAACCATGTGTATCATCCTGCTTTTTTTTGGCAGAGGTTTTTTTACCCCGGGATCCGGGTAAACCTGTCCCCCCACCCCCCTGCTGCGAAGTAGCATCACAGGTAATGCCTGCATGTGAGGTGTATGGCACTGCAGACAGGTCTGTGGCACCATATACTGCACATCTGTGCTTGTCTGGATGAGCCAGATATGTATGGTAGACACCTACTAGAGAAGAACTGCTGAATTAGCAGCATGTTATGTAAAGAGTTTTGAATAATGAACTTAGTAGAAGAGATGGGGCTGAACTGGAACTCTAAAATTTCCCATCCCTGAACTCTGGGGAGAATGATTTCTGAATTAGATTTATAGTATTTAGACAGAGCAAAACCTCACTGAAGTCCTTGGGGAAAACAAGAACATATAAATCTAGTTGATTCAATTGACACTCTGTTATGTAATAGGTTATGTATGTTATTGCCAAGTTAACTGCCATTTTTTGCTGGCTTTATAATTTCCCTTATATCTTAATTTCTCCTTCAATATTTGAATAAACTTAAAAAAATATGGTTGACAGTGTGGACAGGGTGGTACAGTATCGGGGGAAAGGAGGTGTGTGCCAACTACACTGAGTTGTCATGGTCAGTGCAATACATAGATTAAAGAACCAAATGTACATTGAGGTTTGATGCTTTATTGTTTTTAGGCAGCTACTGGCTCCTGCTGAGCAAAGGATGAATCATTTGGGGCTTCCAGGGAGACAGGTATACTGAAAATCTCTCTATAAGTGAACTAGAGAAAGAAGCAGCCACAAATTCTCACTCTTGTGCTGGGGATTATAGTTGGGAAGGAGGAAAGGATCTTGTATCAAAACAGAGAATTCTAAAGCTCTTACAGGGTCTTCCCAACCTTATCCTTTGAAAAGCTTCCTTCTATAGCTGAGAAGTCTTTTTCCAGTGTCAGCTTTTCAGGGACATAATACAGGTCTTGCAGGGCCTTGGTGCGTGCTCTGCTTTGTCCTGAAGAGTGCAAATATTTTTCTCTCTCTTTGGTAATGGACATAAAACTCTACATTGAAAATAGCATGTCTTCCAGGAAAGCAGAACTCTTTGGGCATGTCCTGACAAGCATGCACATGCTTTTTCCCAGGGACAAATTGCACTGGCACAGTATGGGCCACTCTTGCTTGTCCCGGGGGAACACCTGGGACAAGCAGTTTCTTGTGCATATGTGGTCTGGTGTGCAGTAAGTTGCCTGAGGTAGCGTAGGGGAAGTTGGGGCCAGCACCTGGGCTGGTCCCAGCAGCCTTACCTGGAATCCTGGGGCTCCAATGGTGGCTATCTGGTATCAGGGAGACTGGCTGGCAGCTGAAGCGTGGCTCTGGCTGGCCAGGCTCTGGTTTCGGGTGGCGCACACTGCTGCCATGTGCGCTACCCCACTTCTTTCAGGCATGTTTTTTTTTTACCCCAGGATTTCCCGGTGTCAAAATCACCCCCTGAAGTGTAAATTAGCAGTGTCAGAAACACCTACATGTGCAGTGCGTATGGTATGTGGTGCTGCATATCGCAAGTGCATGCTCGCTTGGACCTGTCTCTTGTGTGTAGAATGCTAACAAGTGTGGCTTCCCTGCTGTCAAAGACGGATGAGTGGATAACAGGCAAGATTAGGGAAACAAAGTTAACTGGGTGAGAAAAGGTGTTAAATGTAAATTGCAAATGCATGGAAGCACAAGAAGTGGGGAAAGGGAGAAATAGCTTCTGTTATGTCTACACTGTGACGACAGCATAATCAGCTTTGGAGCAGAATACATTAGGCTGTACCAAGCTTCATAGTTTAAAACTTGCTTGGGTATTTTTTAGCTATATGGAAACTTGCAGTGTAGACTTACTCTTTGCTGTGGTTTGCTTACTTTTGGGAGAAAGATTGTGGATAGAAAGAGAGGGAATGGGATTCAGTGAAAGATGGTGTAAGAAAACGAGAAAAATGAATGGAGAGAGAGGTCAAGCAATGAGGGGAAGAATTGGAAGAGGGGAAAGGAAAAAGATGACCCCTAACATTTTTGTTTTTAGTAAGTGAAAGCAGAAGAGAGAAAGAAAAGAATGACAGTGGGGAAAGGGAAAAAGATATCAGAGTAGAGAAGAGAACCGGTATAAAAGAAGAAGGCTAAGTACAATACCAACAGACAGAAAAAAATAAGAATAAATCTTTCAGTCCTTGCTCAGGTCTAGCAAGGACCTGGTTCAATAAATGAGTGGGAGTTTTGCCTGAACGAGGACTAACAACTGCCAGATTTGAAACTACAGTAGCTGACATAAAAAAAAAAAAATAAAAGAAAAAGGCAGTCAGAGAAAGAAGGAAAAAAATATGAAACATAAAATGTATCACAGGAGACCAGGGGTGAAAAATCTGTAGGAAAAAAATCTCCAGCAAAAAAGAAAGAATATGAGAAAATAGATGTAAATTTTAAAAGGGTTAACCAATTTTAGGAAATATTGGGGAATAATAGATATAGCAAGGAAAAAATGTTCATAGGATGAAAGAGAAAAATGAATAAAATTAAAAAGAAAGAAAGAAATCTGCAACAAAGTGCTAAATTATTTAAAAGGCCCATTTTAAATACTTTTTAATTAATAAACTAATTAATTCATTTTACTCCGCAACATAAATTCTGCATTCCAGTAGCACTGTCATTTTTTGAGCAG
>NW_017729006.1:31241745-31251432 GCF_001723915.1 Gavialis gangeticus | reverse complement strand
AAAAGAAAAAAGAAAGAAAACAGATGATATAGGATTTTAAAAAGTTATTAAGAATCAAATTATGCCACCTTTGTTCAAAGTAAATAACAATATTTCTAGTAATTTCACTGATTAAAGTTGATTTTGTTTTAGAGCAAGTTATTGCTCATTGTAAGAGTGGCAGAATTCTGCCCTAGTAATTAATTAGATAACTCGATAGATGTCACCATATGTAACAGTTTTGCCTCATACAGAGGTACCTGAAAGTATTAACTTCCTTATATTCATTTATTATACAAGGACTACAAATCCTACCTATATCCTACCTATACTACAAATCCTACCTCAGGCAGAGCTGGATGGTGAATTTAGGATGGCTAGAGCCTTGAGAAATGGAAAGTAATACAACTTCCTCAAAACCAGACATTGTTTATATTTTTAAATTTTTCACCTTTTAATTTATTTGTATGCCCCCAGGTTATAGTGTTATAAAACAAGGCCAGCATAAGGGCCCACATTATCTTTCCTGCCCTATTTGTTTTTACAGAAGATATTATTGTCCAGAAGACATGGAGCACAATGTTACTGACCCTCTGCAAAAAATAGTTTAAATGACTTGCTTGCTATCACATTAGACTTACACAGTAGAAGTAGGGTCAATATTTAACTGCCTTGGTCATGAGATAATTCTTCCTTCTCCTGTGATTCCCTGCTCACTCACTGATCACTTCCCAATTTCTGTAACAATGAGGCAGAGGTTCCTGGAGACAACAATTTGGGTTACTACATAGTCCGGATTCATCCTCAGAGCAGATCCATTCAGAGCTATTGAATGAGGCTGGGATCTCACAGAAAAAAAATGTATAGGATCTTGTAACTGGAGCCTGAATCACAATGAAAATATATAAGTGGGATTTGAATTAGAATTGTACAAGCAACTCTATTTTGGCACAATCTAGTATTTTGGATCTGACAATAGTTAGGAAGCTTTTAACAAGGAGGTGGATAAGTCCACTTGTTTAAGATACAGCAGATATTACAGTACAATTGCAATCACTGATGGACTTTTCAATCCTGGCATCATCTTGAGAATCTGGACTACTTAGCCAGATAAGCAAATCTAACTGATTCTCTTCTTCTTTGAACTGGGAGGTCTGATAAAGGCAGAGCATGTTCTATTTCCTTAAGTCACCCAGCATCCAGGCTGTAAGATGTCGGCAGATCTGGATGAAGCATAGATGAACGATGTCAGTGATATCTGCAGAAGGTTTGGTTCCAAAATTGCCTTGGCCATACATGAGCATAGCATGATCATCTTAGCTGTGTTGTGTGTCACTTGGTGGAGCCCCCAGAATCAGAAGAGAGGACTGAAAGTGTCCAGAAGGATTCCTGATCACGCAAGAAGGCAGGCACCAGGTAGGGATTCAGGACAGAGACCTGCTCTGGAACAGAATAACAGACACTTCCTGTTGACATACAACATACATAGGTCAGTCTCCAGATGGCTCCAGCCTGTAAATATTGATGAGAGACAAACGTTTTTGACTTCTCACTAGTGGCGTGTGGACATGAATCTGCTTGATACAATCTATTTTACTGTCCCGGAGGCCAGGAATGTTATTTTGCTTACAGGTATATTTAATGGCAAAAGTACCACTGTCATAGGCAAACAAACTTCCTGCACAGGGTGCAGAATCTCATGCTGTTTGTTGGTGCAGAACATAGTTGTCTATCATAATCTGCCCTTGACATTCTCTATGGGCAGTATAGGATGGGTTGACATGCTTTCTGTTTTGCTTCAGCACACTGGCCTGAACTTTTGTCTTCTGTACCATCTGGACACCCTGCTCCTTGAGGTCATTTGGCACATAATATTCATTCTACCAAGGAGGTGTCAGTCATGATTGCTATTGATGAATGTGAAGGGAGGAATTGTAACACTTGTACACAATGAATGAAACCTTCCACTGCCCCAGGACAGACTGAATTACCAGGGGGATCATCACTGTTGTACTTAGCAAATATTTCCCTAGAGAGTGGACTGTTGTACCCAGCAAATATTTCCCTAGAGAGTGGACTGTTGTACCCAGGATTGCATGTATCTGAAGTGAAGTTTGACATAGCGTCATAAAGGCTCAGGCAGTTACATGGCCAAGAATGGAGATATAAGTCCTGGCAGTCATAGTGGGGTGATAGTTGAGTAACAAGATGAGTCAATCTTGTGGTAGGTAAGCTCTGGATATCACGGTCTATTTCTGTCTATGGGGTGCTCGAGAGGAGTACTGTGAGATTCCCTTAAAGTGGGTTCACCACCACATTTCCATTTTTGGCATTTGTAAGCTTGAGCAGGTGATCAAGGTATGCTTGGCATTGTTCTTGAAAGTTTCGTGGAAGTATAATCATAGCCACAGAGTCCAAAGTGGGTCCTAAGAATTCCAGGTTTTGTGCAACAGTTTGTTTCAAGTATTCAGCAACAGGCCTAGGGTAAGCATCAGCAGCAGTGAGGTGATATTTGCTGAGGTACCATATTTACCAGCCAATCGTCTAATTAGGGATGGACCCCTTGCTGTCTGAGGTACATGGCCACTACTAAGAGTACCTTGGTGCAGATTCAATTTCTCAGGGTTGCTGAGAGGCCACACGGAAGGTCTCATTGTGGTAATGGACCTGCGCCACCAAAAATCAGAGGTATTTCTAGTGGAAATGTATGATTGGAAAATGAGAATAGGTGTCTTGAAGGTCAAGAAACAATTGTCCGTGTAATTGTCCATGTGTAAGTGGAATCCGTCTGACTAAGATTTACGGTGTTCAGTCCCTTGCAGAGAGGCAGATCCTTAGTGATTTTTGTGTTTTACTTCAACCTGTTATGCTTCTCACATACATGTACAAATATTACCATATCAATACTTGGCATTAGGTGAAGTGCGTGTTCCAGTGGAAAAGGACTGTGGACTAAGCATTTGGTAAGCTGAGTTATAGTTCTGGCTCAGAAACTGACTTGGTTTATAATATTGAAGACAGTCACATCACATACTTGTGTCTCTCTTTCCTCTTTTACCCTTTGTATTTCTTTTCTGCTTACACTGTAAGCTTTTCTGGACATGGACAGTCCCTTACTTAATGCATGCATACCACCTTGCATAATGGAGTCCTGATGCAAATTGACCTCAGCATGCTATGATGGTGATGCTGACAACAACAAACAAGCAACAACAACAATAAAAACAAGCAGCCTGGACAACAAATTGAACACACTACCAATTAAGTTCTAAGTAATATAGTTCATTATATTATATGATTAGTTGTTTTTTTCCCCAAATGATATTAGCTACCAATTCATTTTAAGAATGCAGATAGACTGCCACTACACTAAGTCCATTGGACAATTAATCAAGGACTCCTACCATGTTTATGACCACTTTTAGTACTGTTTGCAATTTCTTGTGGCATGTTTACTCCCAGTCTTATTCATCATCACAACACTCAGCAGTTCTCACTGACAAGGATTACTTCAGTATATTAGCAATATACTGCCCGTTATGCAAAAGGAGAAAAAAGTAGATCAGGCAGATAAACAAATGGCAGAGAGAAACAGAGAGGAGAAACAGAGCTAGAGCTAGGGAGCAATACTTACTGCTGACTAACTGGCCAACACTCAAAGCTGAAGAGGAGGAGGATGAGGAAGAAGAAGAGGAAGCCTGACGTACTGGGCTTTGAGACATAGATGCTTGACTGTGAGCCAAATGCAGAAGATTGGATTGTGAGGCTGCTTGTCCCACTTGCGTCTGGGAGGGCTGATGGAGCTATACATTAAAATGCAAAAATAGAAATTTAGAAAATATACTAGTAATAAGAAACATTCAAACGCACCATGGTATTCCCTGCTATTTCTGCATAGGTAACTAAGAAGAAGGCTATAATACCATGTACAGTTAAGATGACAGAAGTCACCAGGGGCCATTTGATCTGTGTCAAACAATTACTTTCCCAGTGCAGTTAAATAATTTCTCTATACCTGCAGCTAAATACTTGACAGGATCTTTATATATTTTTTATGGAAACGAGCAGCAGAGTAATTCCTGCTGCACCTAGCAGATTTTTGATTTTATAAATACAAACTCTCTGCCTCCATCTGCTTACATCTATGCAGATGGGCCCTAAATGGTACCTCATGTAAGTCTTAAGTAAAGGAGTCCTTCCAGACTGAGGACCAGGGAAAGAGCTATGTGTTAAATAATAGAAATAATTTATTTCATGACACTAGGGCAATTCAAAATTATTCAAAATTATTAGGAATGTCTTATTGCCTGGTCAATAAACTGTTCTTTCTTAGAAACAGGATGTGAAACGTATGAAATCCATTCACCTATCCATAAGGGTTGAGAAATGTCTCAGCATATTTTCCAAGAGTAGGGCATAGCTAAGAGGTTCATTAAATAGCTAGAGGCAAATGATAGATCACAATACAGCACAGACTTGATTTGGACCTTACATCAATCTTATGGTGGCACAGCTCTGTTAATTATAGTGGAGATACTTTTGATTTACACTAGAGAATGTGAGAAGAGCATCAGGACTTTTTTCAACATAATAGGTACCTATGTGGGCTGAAAGCACTATAATATAAACTGGTCTTAGTATAGCTTGATATTATAGCTCTATTATATCTGGTACAACCTTATTAGAGACAAATAATGCTATTGCAATAAATTAAGAGAACAAGTTATAAAGCTTGTGATAGGGTTATAAGATATTGGTTCTTGGTGGAGGCCTAAAATTACTCATTGTAAGTCATGGTAAATATCTACGGAATGGGGGAGGCGAGGGGAAATAAAGTGCAATTTGGAGTAGCTCAAAACTAGTAAGATATGCTTATTTTTAATTTTAGGATGCTTTATTTTGTTTTGTTTTACAGAACAAGTATCTTCAGATAAAGGGTATCTTTGGCTTCTTTAATAGCACCTGAAATATCCAGTATACACCCAGAAAAAAAAAGAAACAAAGTACACAAAAGAATGGATACTTGTTTATCTGATCAAATCCAAGGTGTTGAGCCACCTTCTGTTGAATACACCGAACCTTTTTTTGTTTTCTCATAGAATTCAAAACTGGGAAACAATTATTCAAAACTGGGAAAAAAAATCAGACCACTTTGGGGTATCCTTTAATAATAAATGCATTTATTTGTATCAGTCAGTCTAGCAGCTCTGGCCTATTATGATTTCCTTATGGATCAAAACCCAAAAGCATTTCACAGTCTAGAGGTTTATTTAAACAATTGAATTGTCTTGAAAGAACTACAGGCACTATCAGAGTTATACTGATAGGGAAAATGGGAACACAACATGTTCAACTTTTCAGGATCTGAATATGTCAAACACCTTTTAAGTTTTTTTATGGCAGATTTTGCCCTTGAATAAAGGGTCTGTGGAAGATCCCTGAGGCAGCAGAACTACAATGGTAATGGTGGGAGGTTGAGGAGAATTTTGCATCCTCTGTGTGTGGAAGACATGCTCTATCTGTTCTGAATAAATCATGGTATGGTAGTGTTTTCAGGAGTAGGTCTGGACACAGGCAGCTGTATGGTCTTTTGGTCAGTAGTCCTACAGGTTCTTGGACAGGGCACCCCCATCTGAAAGATGTTTATGTGTTGTTAGCTTCTGTTTCAGTCCCTGTAGGGCAGGTGTGGGCAATAATTTTGGGTGGAGGGCCGCTTACTGAGTTTTGGCAAGCCATTGAGGGCCGCATGACAGGCAGCCCAGGGCAGAATAATATTAATTTTCTAATTTTTTTAGGGGCTCTGCGGGCCAGATAGAATGGCTTGGCAGGCTGCATCTGGCCAGCGGGTCGCATTTTGCCCACCCTTGCTGTAGGGGCTGGAGGGTTACTCATACTGAAGTCATGTCTGTAGGCTGAGGATAGATTCCGTTCTCTCTCACTTCCACACTGTTTCCTGTGAAAACCATAGTTTACTGGTGCAATGAGTCAGCTGTAAATGTTGTAGAACTATGATGCTTTTTGGTAACATGAAATGGCATGAAAACACTCCCTCTCTATTTTCATTCACTACAATTTCCATTTCTGAAATAGCCCTAAAGAGAGGTGACAATTAGATCATGAATTAGATTCTAGATGACAGAATCAATTCAAACTAGCAAGAGCTGATGCTTTCCCAATTTTGGACTTGTATGTATGATATGATATTTATTTATGACTATTGTACATCTTGCATCCAAAGACAGAAGGGTATGGAAAATTATAGAAGCTGTTGCTGTAAGTGCCACTTTGTGTGTAGGTGGATATAGTAGGCATACCAAGAATGATTACTATATGCAACACTGATCAGTATCTGGCAGGGATATATGTACAGGCTACAAGCAAAGAAATAGGATGAATATGAAAAACATCAAATGCAGCATAATATTTCACTGGAATACACTATATAAATGTAAAGGGTCTGATTTTATTTTTCTTACATCAACTGTACTTGCTACTATCATCAGTGGGGTTTGATTTATGCCATGAACAAGAGGATTATTTGAGTTGGTTTTATAAAAGATATCAGATTTATCCAAAGAACCTTGTCTGCCTATGTCCTTAGATGAACATGGCTACAATCTACACCCCTGTAACATGGAACATATTGAATTTTGCCATTTGAAATGGAAACAGTGCAACAGGAAAAAGAAAGAAGCCAAACTCAACAGCTACATATATTTTCTAAGCCTATGCAAGAAACACAATATCATTCCCAGAGGATGAAACATCCACAATCCTCTGACTACCACACAATATTTGAGTTGGTCTAATAAAAGACATCAGATTTACCCAAAGAACCTTGTCTGCCTATGTCCTTAGACCAACACAGCTACAATCTATACCCATGAACAAGAGGATAAGTTTAGGTCTAAAAATCTAAATTTTGTTTCTTAAATTATTGTGAGTTGTATTTTCCCTACACTTGGAATGGCTGACAGTTGTCATAAGGGCCACAGGTGAAGTGGATCAGGTTGTGTGCTGCCCCAGAAAGCTTTGAGACAATTGTGGTTTATACTGCAGAATTGCAAGAAGTTGGCATAGACTTAGAAGAGAAGAATGGAAATAAAGAACAAGATGAGGGCATAAATCTTCTCTTAGTCTGCAAGCAGAACTGTTACTGACTTTAGAAAGAGTCTGGATAAAACTGAGGGCAAATTATGGTCTAATAACCATAGAGTATCGTAACAGGGAACCCTAGCCCTGTTATCAAAAAGCAGACTGGTCACTTTAAGACCAGAACTTTCTAGGCACAGACTGCTGGCAGGGTAGTGGTTAAAAGCTGAGCCTGGCCAGCTAGTCAGGTGATCAAAAGGGGACAGGTCAGAACTATAAAAAACCCTGGGCTTAGCAGCCAAGGGGGAAGGAATTTGTGTATAAGAGCTCCACAGAGAGGCTTGGTGACCTGTCCAGCTGCTGTGGGAGGGGAACTACTGCGGACTCTCAGAGAAGCGGCGGCAGCCCCAGAAGAAGGACCATAACAGATGGTGGGAAGCAGAAGCACAGAGCCCAGGAAAAATGTAAGCTGGCATGCTGCCTTCTTTATTTTTTTTGTTATAGCCCATGGACATATCGTTTATAATTTTTGATTCATTGATACTGGTGGTTTGTGGTCGAGGCTGTAGGGGAGGAGGAGAAGACCTCATTAGTGCCTTGGGTGCAGTCATAAAAAGCCAAAGGTCCTAGTGCACTACAGTGTGCAGCTGTATAGGGCCTGTAGCTCAGAGCTGGTTGCAGGACTTTAAAGCTGGATCCCAGTGTGGGGATCTTGGCTAGTAGCCTGAGCTAAAGGAAAGGGTGCCCATGGAAGCTTTAGGCTGCTGCCCAGACTGGAACTTGCAGCCTACTGGCTCTGTGCCCAGTGGACAGGCCTTTGGGCTAGAAAGCCTGGGCTCTAGAGTGAAAACAAAAGGAGGGCCTCGGGCCCTGAGAGGATTAAGGAGCTAGAGCCTCGGAGTCAAACGTTATCTGGTGGCCTAGCTAGAGAAAGATGAGGGACAAGGCCCATGGTGGCTGAGAACCTCAACAAAGAATTACAATACACAATCTCCTGCTTGTAAGAACATCTAAATAATATTTACATCAAGACGTGGCAGACAAGTAAAGGCAGAATATGAGATGAATGAGAGAAATTAAACGTTAAGGGACTTCAGGGGTGCCCCCATAGGCAAAAAAAGAAAAAAATGCCACTGGGGAGGGCAACCTGTTACAAGTATAAAGGGGTGGAGAGGGCAACAATAGTAATATGTATTGGAGGAATAGTCAGAATAGTTAAAAATAAATATAAATATATTTTTTGTGATAAAAATAGACAATTGTAGTTATTATATTGTATTTTGGAGGATTAGATTGGTTTGAGCAAATTTCATGCCTTGTTTGTGAAAAATCAATATAAAATATTTTGATTGTGTAAGCCCCCCCCTCCCCCCCACTGCAACGTAGTGCCTTGTGGGGAGCTATAGTTCAGGTGTCTCAGATTTCTATTCTCTTCTACAGACTGAGTATCCTAGTTAGACTATATCTCCCACCATTGTTTTTCATCTTGGTTGGGGGAGATGGTGCATCATAGCAGTCACATGACCTTGGAGCATCATGGAAGGGGAAGTCCAGAAGTGGGCTTTACCCATAGAAAAGAACAAGAGTATGAGGAACCTGAACTACAGCTGCCATAAGACAACACTGCACCATTTCTGAAGCTATGCTTCAGTTCTCTGTAACAACACTGTGTTTTTTTAGATACCCAAGATTTTGGATGAAAAATGGAAATTTTCTGGTGAAAGCAGGAGCTTTTTGCTTCTCTCCCTTCTCAAAAAAGCCCCACCTCTGTTGAATGTCATAATACTTATCTTAAATGTTTCCACAGAAAACTTTTGACTAACTCACATGCGTAGACCTCAGACCAAAATGCATAAAAAATTAAGTTCCTGAGGCTCATCTCAAGCACTGTTTACAACAACCCATTTTTAACACACCTACCTAAATCTAAGCAAATGCAAATAGCTAAGCAACATCCTGTTCTATCTTGATGAAGGACCTGGTCCTGTAAGCATACCCATTGTCACGGAGCGGGGCCTGCGAGCGGCCGTAATCCCGCTAGCGCCCCCGTTGCCGTGGCAATTAGGAGATCAGCACCCTCTAATTCTCGCCCACCATGTCTTTGATCTGGTATAAGTTAATATGGGAGGCTGCCTATGATCTCCTGTGATCTTAGGGTGACTCGGTGCACCCCAGCCTTATGGGCTATGCGTGCCTCCTACCTCCCCTTTAGCATGCCCCAAGCCTCGCAGCTGTTCCTGACGTTCTCGTGTCTCCAAGCTTCCGCTAGCCCTCCCCGGGCTTCACTCTTACCGGCTGGCCCCCCCAGGGCCTATGCCACGCGCTTCCTACGCTCTGGCCCCTCTTGTCCCTCACTGGGGCCTTTATCTGCGCTACGCGCGCCCATGGCTTTCCCACTAGCCGGTCCTGTGCTCTCGTGCCCATGGCTCTCCCGGAGCCTGCTTTTACCCGCTCGCGCCCTTGGCTCCTGCTGAGCCTACGCGCCAGCCCTGTCTCAGGCTTCCCGGCGCTGGGGCTCAGGTGGCATGCAGCTGTGCCTGGCCCCTGACCCTTCTCAGGGTCCCTATGCCATGCGCCTCTTGTACGCCTGCCCTCACGGGGCCTGCTCCACGCTGC
>NW_017729006.1:31218101-31236745 GCF_001723915.1 Gavialis gangeticus | reverse complement strand
ACGCAGGCTGCCAGAAAGGAACTGCCAGCCAGGCTCTGGCCTAGCTGTTTATAAAGGCCCAGCCCTGCCCCCTTCCGGTCACATGGCCGACCTGGTTACTCCCGCAACCCACAGCTGAGCTGCCCTGATGATTGGCAGCTCCTCCAATCCTTACTCAGGAACGGGGCACCCAAGTGCCCCCGTGACACCCATGCACATGCAAACTTAGGCCCATTTGTAAGCCTGCTCAGGAGTAAGATTTTTATATGCATGAATCTGACTGAAGAACGAAGCCCACTGGCATTTCAAAATATGAAAGTTGATGCTTATAAATTTTTTATGTCTGGAGAGCATATTATAGGAGATCTTTACAGACACTGTTCACACAGATTGTGCGACGGCTATCTGGGAAGTGGCATTATATGGGGAATGTATTAACCTAATGTATCAGTCCCAGACTTTTGAACTCCTTATGTGAAGTTTAGCATGTATTTTGTGGCCTTATTCTACCACTGTAAAATTGGGATAATGGACAAAACTATTTGTATCCCAAAATTGCACCAGTATTTCATCCAGGTGATTAGTGGAAGGACTGTGGAAAATGGTATCAATGTGCCAGTGATACAGATGTGCAAAAGAAGAGAGGATAAAAATTAGCATCCTCATACTAGAAAACAGGTATTATGAAAACCAAAGGAAGAAAGTCATGCCTTGTGTGCAAACACAGTGAACAAGTGTGGTCCTCATAAAACAAGACAGCAACAAAGCGACAAGAGCACAGCAGAGAAGAGATGACTGAGAGTAAGTTATATTTTAATGTGAAAGAAGAAAACAAGGGTTTACATGCACTTGTGATAATGAGATAGGACGTGGTAGGTAGAGGTGGCAGAAAGAAAACTCTCTTGGCCTGACATCTGAAAAACAGAGATACAAAGAAGGAAGCAGATATACAAAGAGTTTCATCTGAGAGCTGTCCGTAGCCTGCCAACCACAGCTAATTTGGACTATGCTAGCAAATGACAGAAAGAAGGAGGTGCAGCATAGGTAGGAGAATGCTGATTTGTAGCACGCTTTTTTGGGTGAGAGCTTAGCGCTGCTGGTGCTTTAAGATGCAATGAAATATTAAAAGTTCTGGTAATTATTGTAGACAATTCAAAATTAGTTATATGCAAAGGGAACAAATCTCAGCTGAAGCAGACTGGAAAATAATACAGACCTTGTCGGTGCCTTTGTGTTTTGTGGGCCAAAAAGTGGTTAAAATGGCACCACCCCTGAGTAATGTTGGGTTAAAATGACATATGACCTGGAGAGTGTTTTGAACCCAAGCGGATATTAGCAGATTTTTGGCCCATTTAGGAATAAAATTCATTGGCCAAGTTCTCCTGTATCAGTCAGTTTTGATTAGAGTTTTGTGATGGTGGGAGTGTTGGTAAGCAATGCAACCAGCCTTTAGAAATAGGTCCTCCAAGTTGGAAAATATGTTACAATGCGAACCGAGGGGTATGACAAACTCATCTTTTTGAACGAAAGAAAAGCTCATCCATATGATGTGGACTTTTTTAACGTCCCTCACAAGAGGAAACTAAGTAGTTCAATGGGCACTGGATGAAGTTTTGCTCTGGAATATGAAGAGATAGCCAACTCCTAATGTTATATTTTTTGGGTAAGTGATCAGTTCTCTCGTGGAAGCAGACTGCTGCTGATGCCTAGATTCACACTGAGACAGCTGTTGAATTTTTTTTTAACAAAGAGCTAGCGGATATGGTGAACTGATGAGGTTAAAACTGTAAGTGAAACAAATAATAGACTGAGAGGACTACAGAAGGATCTAGCTAAACTATATAACCTGGGAACTTTCTGACAGACAGAATGCCAAGTAGATAAGTGTAAGTTGGTGCACATTAGAATGAATAATTTAACCGACTCTCACATATTGCTCGGCTCTAAATTATATGTAACAATCAGGAAAAAACCTGTGTGTCACCACAGACTACTCACTGAAAACACCTACTGAATGAACAATGGTTGTTAAAAAAGCAAGCAAGATGTTAGGTTGCATTAAGATAAGGACAGAGAATAATACTGAAAATATTATAATGCCATTATGTACATGGAAGATGCATCCTCCCCGTGATTACTGCATTCAGTTCTGATCGCACTATCTCCAAGAGGTTATTGTAGAAATCGAAAGGGTTGAGAGAAGGGCAATGAAAATGATTAGATACACAAGCGTTATTTATGAAGAAAGATTAAAGAAGATGAAGACTATAATAAGTACAGTTTAAATATTTTTCCTGTTTGGCAAGTTATTACAGAACTGGTAGAGTACTCATTATAGGGATACGTAATGCCACTTAGACTGGTAATATCTTTGAAAAGGTAAAAACTTTGAAACTGCAACTACTGCATGGAGCTCAGAAAAGAAATGCATAGGCGATATCCTGCTAGAAATACATATGTAAAAAAGTAGTTTAAAGAACATAAACTGGAAGCTATTTTCTCTCTCATAATTGAACAAAGGACCCCCCAGTGAAATTAAAAAGCAACATTTTAGAACTGGCAAAAGGAAACAATTTTACACAAGAGATAGTTAACTGTAGAATTTATTGCTGCATGACATAATTGAAACCAAGAGCTTGGCAAGACATACATATCAATAACCAAAAAGAACCGTAGATGCCTTAGGCTAAAAACAATGTGCAAGGGCTATAAGTTGTCATCCTCAGCAGACATGATAATCATTTAGGATAAAGTTTCAAAAGCAATTAAGGGTATGTTGTCTTTGCTATGCAAAGATACACAAGCAGGCTCTAAATTAGTTACTTTGAGTACTAGAAGATATATAGTCATTTCAGTTTGGCATTCTACCCAGGCTGTGAAACAGAGCGTATTTGCTTGGGTGCACTGCTGTGTTAATATAGCTATACCCCTTCTGAGACCCAAACTAGCTCCTTCAGAGGCTGCCTACTTAAAGTCCAGATTCTGGTGTGTATTTGAGGGAACTCCACATTTGTGTGCAGCACTGGGCTCACACGTTAGATCCATTCCTGGGTCTGTCCCTGAGTTCTATTTTTTGGGGCAAGATTTTTAGAATGGGAATTTTTAATGCAATTTTTCCTTCCAAATCACTGAAACATTTTTGAATCTCTCATATTTTTGAACATCTGCTTCCTCAATTTTCCTCCTGTAGAAGGGGGTAATACTTTTTCTCTTTTATCCTTTGTCTATCTTATCCATTTAGACTGTAGACTCTTTAGAGGAAGATTTATTATCTTTCAATATAAGCACATACAGTGATGGCATGACTGAGCCCTGTGCTACTGTCTTACACTACAAATTATTTACCACAGATCCAAATTTGGTCCAGTATTTTTAACACAACATTTAGAACAGAAAATGTCTGAAAAGAAGGTATTTCTGGTGTATGGCAAAACAATGAAAGATTTTACTATTACGCATGATTTGTAATGAATATTCAGTCCTCAAATGAGATACCAGTGTGTTGGGAATGAAAATCCCACATATATTCTAGGAAAAGAGACTTCTGTTTATCTCAAAATGAAAGTAAAAAAAGGCTGTTCCTGACTGCAGTTCATAATGGGCTCATATATGTATTGCGAAAATCCAGAGGGCCAAAGTAATTTATATGACTGGTCTACTGAAAAAGTCAGAGGAAACCTCAGAGCTATTACCAAGACTGATTGGGTTAACCATCACCTGGATATAGTCCCAGCATAGGGCACAAAAGTACCTGACACAATCTGCAAAGTCCTTTTACTGCTGAATTTCCAAAAGGATGATAAAGTTGCATGATGAACCGAGACTGACTGTAATCCCTGCATTTTACTAGATCACTTTTATTTCATTTATTCCTTTTTTATACTTTTAGGCTTCAAAAAAAAAAGGTGATTGGTTTGTTGTTTCCTTCTCAATACTTTTTAAGAAATTTGAAAATTACCCTGCAAATATGGTATGGCTTGATCTTCAAAGACTGTGAATATATTCAGTTTTTGTACTGCAGTTGTTAACACTTAGTTCTTCCAGAAGTCAGGCCTGATAACATAGGATTAGTCAAACTTGTTACTCTAAATGTAGTAGACAATAGGATGCATTCAGTACTGATTTATGGTTTGTTTAATCTCATTCACTTTTCAAATGACCCAACCATCAGTCTGGTTACATCTCATTTGCTTTTTCAGTTATGGACCAGTATCATCCCCATGCAGAACCAGGGGGTCCTTATCCCTCAATTTTGAATTCAATGGCAAAACTCCCACTGCCTTTAGTGGCAACCTTTAGTTAAAACCTTGAGAGCCAGTAGAGGGAGCACAAACACATAGAAAGATTTTTCTGTAGCTCCTTTCAAAATAGAGATTTTATAGTATTTTTCATATTCTGCTGATTTTGTACTTGTTTTCTTTTTTAAGTCTGAATTCAGGACAATATTCTTTGCCAGATTATAATAATTTTAAGGTAGGATGATATTTCTAAATGGAATCGTTTGGTGGCCTACTGATACTCAGGAGTTTGAATAAAAACAAGACTGGGTCCTGAGCAACTGATCTTATGTAAAGCTTAACTTTAATCTTAAAAAACCTGTATTTCTCCTTTGAAAATAAAATCCACTTGAGGACCCACTTATTTGCTTTTTAAGTTTCATTTTCATTATTCAAGTATATATCTGGGACTAGCATCATATGCAGTCCCATAATTTCAGTAGCTTGAATCTAATCCCCACTTGCAGCACTATTTTGAATAGTCTGTAACAGTCAGGATGAGGCCTATGGGAGTATGGCTTTGCAGTGAGCTGTAGTGCCATGGAGGTGAACAGAATTTAGTATTGTTAGGCTTCTGCCAAGACCCTTGTATTCCATAGCTGTCCTAAGACTCCTGAATTTCACAGGGGATCTGAAGAGAATGGCTTTTGTGACTCTTACTCCTAAGTAGGGTGTTGGGTTATGGGGAGAATCTCTGTCCCCTTGGTAGACTGATTAGAAGGAAGTTTCCTAATCTATGTTCCTAGAAGGAAGTTTCCTAATCCACTGCTGAATTTCCTAATCCATGTTCAGGCTCTGCAGTAGAAGGGCATAGATGGCCTGTGATATTTACACACCTCTCTGTCCAAAGTTCTTTAGGGGGGGCAAGTTTCAAAAGCACTCTACAGTGGTCTATCTCTGCTCTTGGGGGAGAGCGTAAGGGATACGGGTGTGGCAGCACTGGGAGTGGGGACTATGCCGTGCTGCCACTTGCCCCCTTCCTCCCGGAGTAAGTAGCACCCACATCCTGCCCTCCCCACTGTGTCTGCCCCACTCCCACTTCCCCCCTCCCCCAAGTAATGCACCCCCCTGCCCTGGCTAGGCAGCTTGTCCCAGCCCCAGTCCCAATCTCTCCCTCCCTCCACCTCTTCCCTCCCCCCTCCAGCAACCCCAACAGACTTACCAGCTGGAGGCAGCTTTGTCAGCTGCCTGTTTAGTTTATGGCTGAATTTCTGAACTGGCGCCAAATCTTTTGGATCTGATTTGGCCAAATCAAATTGGGACAGTGATTTGAGTCTCTGAATCAAATCACTGTCCTCCAAATCGGCCGAAACCAAAGCAAATACTTGCCGCTTCACACAGGCCTAGTCTATATACCTGCTCCCACTGACTAGCTCTGGGACTGTTCTTGAGAGCTTGGCCTTTGGAATGCTTAAGGGTGGCCACTGGGGACAGCCCTGGAGATGCCTCAGTGGTGCAATTCAGGGCTTGGGGTATGTGAGCAAGAGTAGGTGCACAGGATATGCCTCAGGCTGCCTCTGTCATAGTGTGCCACTGCTTCAGTGTAGACATACCCCTAGAGTTCACTGTATGCTGAAATTCAACAAAAAAAAGGAGGGGGGGCAGCCAACTAAGATTTGAGGAGAGAAGGGAATAACTTTGATGGCTAGGAAACAAAGAAATGATCAATAACAGTACCAATAATAACAACTTGACCATTCAAATGACTAGTCCTTTGAAAATGTGTTTTGTTTTGACAATTGCACCTCAACATCATTGCATTGTTTTTTCTCCACTTAGGTTTTCCTTCTCCAGATGAAAAGGTTTTAGCTCAGATGGCATTTCATGTCTTTGCTTTCTAAACATGGCAAGAACTAATTAATATTACCTTTACTGTACTAGACAATAGTGAAGGATTTAATGAACTGTAGAAACCTTTCCTACAGCTCTCTGGAAATTTGTGGATTGCATGGTACGTTAAATTGAATGACAATTTGTCTCAAAGGCCTTTCCCTTGCTTTTCTGTGTTTACAAACACCTCTGTTTCTAATTTTCCCTAATGGAGAAGATTAATGAATAAAATATTCTTTTTTCTGTTTATAATAAAATTGACCTTGCTGTATTCTTCCACTCTTACATTATGGAAGCACTTTTAAAATAAGTCACTCCATTCAGTAAATAGCTGTTTGGGGAGGGGAGCCAGATGTGATGGGAGCTGTATCACTCCCTTGTGTGCTGTTGGTACACAAGAAAGTGGTGCGAGTACCTCAGCCACGCTAGTCCAGTGGGCAATCTAAGCACAGGCAGCCTGCTGACCTTTTTATTCAGTTTTAGGAAAGTTTTCCTTTCAAAATAACATATTACCAGTTGAAGCCTTATAAGAAAGGAAAACAAGACCGAACACTCAAATTCTTTTTTATAACCTGGATAAGCTGATGAATGGGTCTAATAATGATTAAAATATATCTTTCATGGCAGTACACTGAATGGTAATACAAGGGGGAGATTTCAAAAAGACTGTGGAAGAGAAGGATGAGCAGATGGTTACTTCACTGCAACTATTTTTTAAATAATTTAGAAGAGAGATAATTTACCTGTTGGCCTGGTTTGAGTGGTGATAGTGTTATTCCCTGGGTGTTGATCACTGGTAGTATCTGGTTTCCAATGACTGTAGCAATGATTTGACCCTGGGCATTGGTCAATAACTGTGGAGTAATTGGCTGCACTTGAAGGCCCTGAGCTCCGCCTGGTGCCTGGTTGGATGGGACTGGATTAGGCATCAGTGGAATTGTTCCAATAATCTAAAGGAAACAAAAGAAGAGATGAAAATCTACATGTAACACAGGTATCTATAATAATTAATTACTTGTTATAAGTAATTGTAATAAGTAATTGTAGCAATGTGCATGTGTGTTGAAACAGAGACCAAGAGGAAGAGAGATGAATGCATGCGAATCTAGGTGGCCTGCTTTCCGTAAATTCATCCCTAAGAATCAAATACCTTAAATATGTTTACCACAATCTCCACTATTTTATATATCTATAGCACTTTTAATCCCAAACTGCTTCATAAAATATTGACTCATTTCTGCAGGTGACCGTGAGCATCTATAACAGCTATTGCAGGATGTGGCTCAGTAAGTACATGTACACACACACACGTGCATCACCAGTGAACACTAAAATGTAGCCACTTCTTCATAATAACTAAACATCATGACAAAATAGTGGGGCAAGTGGTAATTTTGTCTGAGAAAATTGGGCAAAACTTACTGCTAAAAGTAAATGATCTGGGAGCCAAATTTGAATGGGACTGATAAACTCCTCCACATTCGAGCCCCTTAAATTTGTTTACAGTCACTTTGGGTGCTGACAAAAGTGACATTTGTTGCACGATTTGCACCTTGAAAGCACTCTACAGCTGTGCCTTGACAGAAGCGCACAGCTGCAGAGCACTTGAAAAGTGCCCAATTGCATGATAAATTAACCCTCATTACATGAGGTTTCAGATGAAGGTGGTCCAAAGTTGATTGCCTTCATTAACTTTTGTCTGATTGAGGCTGGTCTCATGCAGCCCAGCCCTGCCCCTGGTGCTGTCTCACGATGGGAGTGGGGAAAAGGGAAGCGAGGGAGCTTGGGCTGGGGTTTGCCCAGCCTGCGCTGGAGTGGGGGTAGCTGGATTGGAGCCATCTAGGGAGGGGTCCAATCCACTCATCCGCACTCCAGAGTAGGCTGGGTAAACTGCAGTCCAAACTCCCTTCCCTCCCTTTCGCCCCCTCCCCTGAAGACAGCATGCTGGGAGGGTGCGGGGCTAAGGGAGAGAGGCTACAGACATGCAGCTCCTCCTGGATTGTCTCTAAAGTGGAGCTCGAGCCTCCACTTTCCTGACCCAACAGCAAACATCTACTGGGTCAGGAGGATGAAAGGGGTGGTTGCTATAACTCATGGCACTTTTTGTAAAGCGCCATGAGTTACAGCAGGGAGCTGCATGTCTATCAGCACCCTTTATGATACTGTAAAGACCATAAGTTAATGTAAAGGGATCTATTTAACACATCACATCAGAGCTTTTAAAGTTCATAGAGATGTCTCATCTAAAAGAACTACACACAATAATCTCTGCTGACCTCTATAGAAGTACCTTAGGAGATGGAAGAGGTAAGTTGTTCCCTCTCAACCTGTGGTTTCACAGTGTTTGAAATCAGAGTGTAGAGCACTATGCCATTTCCTAATATATCAACATGCTGTAAAACTGAACTAAAGATAAGATGATAGATATATTCTGTCTGAAAGGTGGTAGGATTCTTTTGCAAGTATTACAGCATGTAAAACAAACTTCAGATAAAGTGCACAGAGAAATATTTTTCAAGATATCTTAAGGCCACACTTATCTCCAGAATAAATGGGTACAAATCCTATTGATTTCAATAATAAATATTTTACTAAATCAATGGAAAATATGGTGTGGATTTTACTACAATCCAATGTAAAATTAGCTTTTAAAAACTGTTTAGTGAAAGTCCAGAAAACTTGGATGTCTGACTGAAAATTAAAAGGGATACCCATATGACCTCAAATATGGAAGACTGGTGGACCTCTGCTGAGATCCATGCTTTTGCTAATCACAGAGTAGCATCCAGTTCTATCTAGGGAGATCATAGGAAAGTAGGGTTGGTCACAAGGTCATTTAGTCCAGCCCCCTGTTCAAGGCAGGCTTATCCTTGACTAAACCATCCCAACCAGGTTTCTGTCTAACCTGACCTTGAAAATTTCCATGGATGGAGATTCCACAGTTTCTCTAGGCAGCCTGTTCCAGTGCTTGACCACCCTCAAAACAGGAGGCATCAGAAAGTTCTGCCCATTTCCATCCTCTCTGTAATCACCTTTCACGTATTTGAAGATTGCTATGAAACTGCCCCTCAGTCTTCTCTTTTTCAGACTAAGTAAACTGCTTCTTTTTAGCTTTATTCTCATAAATCTTACTTCTCAGGCCTCATTTTTATCAATCCCTGAGGGACTCTTTCCAAACTATCCATGTTCTTCTTGAAATGTGGAGTCCAAAACTCGACACAGGACTCCAGGGGAGACTTCACCAGTGCTGAATAAAGCAGAAGAATCACTTCCCTTGATTTACAAGAGGGACTTCAGTATGTTCCAGTATACAATCCAGTGTGCTATTGGCTTTTTTAGCAGCTTCTAGTCCACTGTAACCCCTAGGTCTTTCTCTGCAATACTGCAGCCTGGATCATCATTCCCCAGTCTGCATTTTTGTGTGTAATTATTCTCTTCCAAGTGCAAGACTTTGCACTTGTCCTTTGTTGAATCTTATCTGATTCACTGTGGACCATTTTTCCAGTCTATTCAGGTCATTCTTGATCTTAGCTCTACCTTCCAAAATGTCTGCAACTCAACTTCATGTAATCTGAAAATTTGCTAAATGTGCACTCAATCCCATCACCCAACTCATTAATGAAGATATTAAGGAACACTGGACCCAGGGCATACCCTGGGGATCTCTACTTGATACCTCTTCCTAAGTAGACATAGGGCCATACATGAACTTTTTGAACCTGATGATCTGATCCATTATGAAATCCACCTTACAGTACTTTCATCTGGTCTCTATTTCCTTAGACTGTTGTAGGAGACAGTGTCAAAAACCTTGCTAAAATCAAGGTATATCCCATCAATTGTTCTCCTCATTCCACATAACCTGTCTTCTGGAAATTAGGAAGTTAGGTTGGTCAGGCGTGACTTGCTCTTGGTGAATCCATGCTAACTGTTCTCGAACACCTTGTGCTTCTCTAGGGCCGCATCTACATGAGATGCTGGCTGTGCATTAGTAACAAGCTACTGAGCAGTCAGCATCATGAGGAAGCCACGTGGGGGTGCTACTGTGCAGTAACACTAATTATTGTGCAGTCATTTAGTACTTGGATATGCAAGTACTAAATGACTGAGGAGTAACAGCTGTGCAGTCAGCATCTCACGCAGATCTGGCCTAGGTGTTCCATAGGAGATTCCTCGAAGACCTGCTCCATGATCTTCCCAGGTATCGAGGTGAGGTTGACTGGTCTGTGGTGCCCCAGATCCTCCTTCCCCTTCTTAAAGATGCGCACTTTATTTACCCTTTTCCAACCACCTGTGATCATGCGATCTCCCCATATACTCATGTTCTCCCCGTATTCTTCTACAATTACCTCAGCCAAATCATCTGGCCTTGCCAACTTGAAAATATATAGTTTCTTTAAGTAATTCCTCTTTGGTTCTTCAATTACTCTAGGCTGTTATTCTGATAGTGTTTACACACTCTTTTTAGATGCTCTTTTTCTTAAGAGTAAATATTTTATCAAGTATTATAAGGATGCAGTGGCATGAGTAGAAGGAAGGGGAAAACTATAGGCTTTGGAATGAAGAGATGAACATTTCTGTGGGAGGACCAGATGAAGGGCCATATATTAGTGTGCTATATATTAACTACTGTATACATTTTTCATGGTCAAAGCACTGTACAAGTATTAGCTAATTTCTATTGATCACAACCTGTTAAAGTAGATGAGCATTACTACCCCATACAACATATGGGAAAACTGAGATAGGGAGGTGAAGTGGCTTCTCCAAGGTCAAACAGCAAATGATTGCAGTGTCAGGCTTGGAAGGCAGAATTGTTTTTGTGCCCGTTTCTCCAGACTATGCTCTCTTCTCACTTTCTTAGGTATCCTTAATTGGACTGCACCTGTGCTACCAGCTATGAGGAAAGGGGATTGTTCATTAAGAAGCAGGGATTAATTTGAACAATTATTAAAACAGAGTGTTTTGCAGGTTCTGACTTTCATCATTAATTAAACCAGCAAAGTTCAGCTGCTGCAGGATTTATATTTCAGCTAACTCACATGACTTAGGTATGTGGGCCACATCATACATTCTCTCACTTTCCACATACATTATCAAATGGGAAGAATTACCCTTCTTTCCTTCATCAGCAGAAACTTTGCAAAGGATTCTCCTTGCTTTTCCATGTCAGGAAAGGACACGGCCTTGAAGTGTCATTACTGGACCTATAACTTTAACTATCACAGTTCTAATCCCCGCAAGGCAAAAAAATGCTGCGCTGGTTTTTATCAGTAATAGAAATGTTTGCATCCACATTTAAAATGCATTTCTTGGATTGCAGATGGACATTTATAGAATGACAGTGCTGAAGTGGACAGTTTGTAAGGTCAGAAGCAGAAGGATATCTATATGCATTAGTGTGTCAGACTGGACTGTACAGTGCCCTACACACAGACACACTCACACAAAACTAGAGACAGAGCAGAGAGAGCATGCATACTGCTGAGATACTCAGCAAGGTTAAACATGCAAATGCATTGAGGAATCAAATGTGAGGTTGGTAACCATGGGTAGAACTGAATAGGAAGTATTTTTCTGTCCTGTGAAACTTGTAATTTCAAAAACCTTAATATTTTCTGCATTAGAACAAAACCCAGAGCTTTCACCACGTTTTGTGAAAAATGAGAGAGTCGGAAGGCATGTTATCCACTCCAATATAGCCAAGAGCCCGCTTGTGAGAGCATGTGGGAGGCTAAGGTTCAAATACCTCCTCTGCCATTCTCTCATGTCTCAGGCACATGCCCATCAGGCTACTGCTTGTATCTGAGTGTGCCCTCTCAGTCTCTTGTATGAAGCTTTTCTGTATTATTACAAATATTTAACCAATCACTAAGATAAGCATTTGAATGTGAGCTTCCCAAAGCTCACATGAATATTATAACCACTAACTTGTTTATTAATTTGGAATAGGTCACTTCTCCTACCATTTTGACCAGAAATTCCTACAGGACCTGAGAAACCTTTCCTGATGAATCATTTATCAAAAAAGTTGTTTCTATGAAAAGTTGCAGATTTGACATTTCCTGACAAAAATAAAAAAAAATAAAAAAAGAGAAAAAGATAATAATCTAACAGTTCTGGAAAATGCCAGGACCAGCTCTAACCACAAAGTCCAAGAACCTTCTTACTAAGTCTAGGTTAGCATTCAAGTTTGTTCTACCACACTTTCTCCTACACACAACCTTGAGATGACAAAAGTCTACAAAAGTCCTCTTATACTATAAAACATATTTTTAGAAGGTTTCTTGTCTAGTTCAGTATCCTTTCCAGATTCAAGCTACTCAAAGTAAGCACAAACCCTTGGCAGTGAACTTGTAAGCGGAGTTTGTAAAATAATCAACAGAGCAGGTTTGAAAATGAAAGACATTTTCATAGGTCCTTTTTCTTCATTTCCTCATACAGATGAGTGCTTCTGTGAACATTTATAGAGCCAAATCCTTGGCTGCTGTGAACCAGTAGAGTTCCATTGATTTAAATGGATGACACCACATAACGGCACAACACACAGTACTGACTTAAATCAATGAGGCACCTCAGCTGCAAAATTTCGCTCCAGGTCTTAGCTTTCTTGGGGAGCAAAAGGCTCATCTCTAATATACCATAGGAGAAACCCTGGTCCTAGTCAAATTTGTTATTGGGTTGTTTGTTGTTTTGCCATTGGCTTGGAGGCCAGAATTTCACCCCCAGGCTTCAATGTCTTCCTAGTTTTATGAAAATTATTTTCTCCTCGTCTTTTCTCTGGATATAACAGATTTATCAACTGCACTTTGAATTGACAGTAATTAGGGGTTTATTATTTCTTTATGCTTCCAACTATTAAATAGATTCTATGGGTAAATTAGTTCACTCCTAACTTCAAAAAAGACTTAGTAAATATAAATATCAGCTATATGGGGTAACATCCCTGTGGGTATAACCTATTCATGTGAATTGTATTTGATTTAATTCTGTCTGTAGAAAAAAAAAAGAATTTGAGGGTACCCAAAACGCCCACTGGAACTATTTGGTACTTTTAAATATTATTTATTTCATTAATATTGTATAGTTATTTCCTAGTGTTGCTAAAGTGAAATGCCCACTAATATGTTCATTTTGATTTTTTTTAAAGTATGTCATGCTGTATACTTGGTATCGAAAGGACTTTTATTAAAATCACACTTTACCTATTCAAAAGTAATTTGATTCCATAAAAATAACAAAATAAGAAAAATGTCTCTGATGTTCTAAAATGTATTTGATTATTTCTTATCCTCTAGATGTGAAGATGACTTTATTATGAAATTTGCAAGACAATATTGCTCCTAGATTTTTACAAGACACCACTCACAGAAAAAAAATGGCAGCGCTACCCACTCTTAAGGCTGCCTGACATGTCTCATTTTAAGAACCTATTTTTGACTGCTTATAATGTAGCTTCCTTGTGTGCAATCACAGATTTAACAAAGTGCATTCTTCAAAAAATGTAATTAATAAAACTATATGTATATCTACTTTCAATGCATTTTGACTAATACCTGTGATTAAGGAAGTGCCTTTCTTTCTTGCACTTAGTAACGGGATATCTGCATGTAATTTTTTTGTACTTTGGTATAAATACTACATTAACAGAAACTACATTAAAAGACTGTTAAGGTTGCAAAGTTAAGCAGTCAAAAGTTAGAAAATGCCTGTACAACTCCGGTCTCTTTGTACATATACATGTTTCAGTTTCTAATTGAATGGTTGCATACTATTTTTTCTATAGGACCCCTATGCTATATAGTACTCAGGACAGATGGAGCTCAAGTTTTTTATTCTTATCATTTACTTGGTGTTTCTCTCTCCCTTATTTATGGCACAAAGCCTTATGAATGGATATAGAATTACTCCTTTCCAAGTGATCTTTCTATCACTTTCATCACTGTAGTATGGTAATTTGGAAAAACTGGCTATACAGCTGTACAGCTTATATTTGAAGTCTTAAACTTCTGGTATACATATCTGCCTTGTTTGGAAACTCCCTTTTCAATGTGCAGCTTATTTACGTGTTCTAGTATCTGTTTATGCTCATGGTGGACTAAAATAGGGTGTAGTTACATAGGCTGAAAATGCAGAGGTGTTGAATTTGATGGTTCTTTATTCAGATGGAACAACCCTTGAACAAAAGAGCTGTCAGTTCCCCGAAGGTCTTGTTCGCCATGTGGCAACAGATCATCTAGTAGGGGACTTTGATCATTTGATGAAGCTGATCAAGAGGTCATGTGACAAAGGAGGTTGTAAATGATTGGCTCTCTCAATGTCTGCCCAGAACAGCATTACATCTTCGTACTCCTCTGTGGAATATGAAACACCATAACCAGAAGGAAATATAACTACATCCTGCTTGCCACCAAACAACTTTGGTAAGCAGGCTATTCCAACTTTTCTCTGAGCTGAATCCGCATAAAATGAACTGTGTCAGACAGGAGATTTTACCACACCTTCAACTCTCCTATGAAATATGAGCTTTTATTTCTACCCAAGAGAACTTTTACAGTCTTTTCTCCTATGCCTGAAGAAGGGTGCTTGTACCTGAAAGCTTGCAATCAAAGACTTTTTTTTGCAAAAATCTAGTTGATCTAATAACATATATCACCTCTATCATGAGTTCTGATTCCCTTTGCCTCTAGACCAATATGGCTGTAACCTGGATACATGGTTCTTTCAATAGCCATTTTGGGAGATAAGAACAGATCAGAAGCAGAAATCCAGCTAGCGATGATAGAAGATTCCATGTTGTAAGAAGAAGCCATAGGGAAAAAGGACTAATTGAACCCCAAAGAATGCTTAAGATTGATGAAGAAATCAAGACTGGTTGATGTATAGGTATTTTATTGTTTTGTCTTGTGCAAACTAAAGTAAAGATAGCTGCATTAGAATCCTTTGCAAAACCCACCTGTTATATACTTCTGCTAGCTCATGTTCCTGATGAGGAAAATGGTAAGCTAGAGTGCCCAGAAAGTTGGAGATCTGGGAAAGTGTGCTTAAGCAACTGGGCTGTTGTAAGGGAATAACATCCTCCCCAGGGTGTTTTAATGCTGGGTCATAAAGTCTCATTTACCTTAAGGGACACCAGAGTCTATGGACAGGAGATGTGCTGGAGTGGTCAAAGCAAGAAACAGCTTTGGAGCCTACTGAAACCAAAGGGGAAGCCCGAAATCACATGGGTCCCATTCACAGAATGCAAACATGGGAGATAGATAAGTATCCAGTAGGGACAGCTTTACCCATTAGCAATGCAGCAGTATCACAGACATTAATGAATCTCTATCACAATATGAGAGGGCATTATCATCCCTATTTTCAGATGGGAATACAAAGACTTGCCTGAGTACTAACTATGACGCAATAGTGGAGATCTCAAATAAAGCAATAGGAGAGACCTCAAAATTTGCCTGACTCCCAAACCCATGCTCCATCTTCCAGAACAGGGGTATCAAACTCACCTTGTGCTTGAGCTGGACCTGGACTGTAGGACTCCTCGTGGGTCAGATCCAAAGAGGGGCAAATACAAGCAGCCACACTGGTGACAGCAGCAGCTCCAGCTCTGGATCAGAGCATGTGTGGGTGGCAGCTTTGGTTTTTGACAGGAGTATGTGACAAGCTGTTTCAGACCCCGCCATGTGCCCCAGGCCAGAGCTGGGGCTCCGGTGCTGCATGTCCTATGCCAGAACCAGAGCCGCAGCTGCTGTATGCCCCCTGCCACAATGGTGGCTCCAGCTCTGGCTCCAACACAGGCCACTTAGAGAGGGCTAGCATCTAGGGCTGTGGTGGTGGCAGCTGACAAAGCAGCCAGAGAGAGACAACAGGGCTGTGTCAGCCCTCGCTCACCCTCCTACCGGTGATCACAGTTCTGCAGCAGGCCACTTCTGCCAGCGGAGCTGGTAGTCCGGCAGGCTGGATAAGAGTGGCTTCATGGGCTGGATCTGACCTGTGGGCTGTATGTTTGACATCTCTAGTCCAGAATAGATAAGACAGTTCTATTTTTAACAACTTTAAGCCATTGTGTGTCTTAGTGGGGGCCAACCTTTCTGGCAGGTGTAGTACAAATTAGCCCTGTACCCTCCCTGAGTGTCACTTTGATCCCCTTCATTGCCCAACTTCCTGCTCTGCTTTCTGTTCCCTACCTTATGTTTCCTGTCTGATCTACTGCTCCATTTTCTGCTTCTTTCCCTGTGCTCCCTGCTTTTTTTGCTGCTGTGCTTTCTGCTTCCTGCCCTACCTGCCACTGTGCTGCTTGTCCCCTGCTTGATCTTCCACGTGCCACACAGAAGCTGGCCATGATGCCTGTGGCACCCATGGGGCAGGTTGGCCACCCCCAGTATATATGACTGCAATTCTTTTGCCAGTAACAACCTGATGCTGAATGTTGGTTTTTTTTCATCTCTGCAAAGGGAAGAAGCTAAGGAGAAGTTGCTTCAATCCATGCAAGTCTAAATTGTGCATATTTATTGTTCTGCAGTTGTGTGCTTTTTTTTCTTTCAATGTACATAGTTGCTTATTTCCCAGCAATCACACTTTCCCTATCACTGCTGCTACGTTTATAGGGATTGGAAGTGTTTAAGGTTATTGTCACGTTCAAAAATATTTCATGTGTGGTTTTTCATTCCTTCCCACCATGCATTAGTCAGAAACAGGCATGCAACATTGTTTGGCTGTTTTCCCAGAACAGCCAAAGGTAGGTGGCAAATTATGGGCAAATGAACGGTTTAACTTCTGCTTCTGTCTCTGCTCAGAAGCAGCTGAGAAAAGGCAAAGACTGTGGCTTCATTGGGCTGTTTCTGATGTGAACCAAAGACTGACACAAAGTGAATGCTGCTGTTCCTTTTGAAAATGCACTGTGAATTATTAAAGGGAAAAGCTGAGATTTTTCAGTAACATGGCCCAAAAGCACTTCTCCCTAGCTTTATTCTTGTTGCATAGTATTTTAAAAGATGGAGCCTAATTATCTATTTTGATCTTTTAAACAATAGAAAAGCTGTTACAAATCAAAACGAGCCAAAACAAAGCATGCACATAAAAACAATTAAGCTAAAGGCTGAACAAGCCATGTATGAAAATAGTGAAAATTCCTAAGTTGGTGGCAGGAAGGCCTCAAATTAATGAGAGAAAGGTACTTCAGCACTATTGAAAAAAAACCAGTAGCTTTATTACTGGTAATAAACATTTCAACTCTTGTTTTTACACTTGATATTCCATGTTACCTACTCTTGCTAGAGGTCACAAAGTAGAGTCAATGGCTGTTGGATAGTGAATTTTTTTCCTGCTTTCCATCATGCTGAAGGTTCAAACAACTAAGTTAATTGACTAGGGGGGCTGGAAGTGAACAACAGCAGTCAAAATGTCCTTGCTCCCAGATATGAAATTCTACTCTCATTTGCTGGAGATGATTGTCATTTATGAGAGCACCTGCCCCAGGTACAGCAAGTTGGCCCATCAGCAGTGATATGTTTATAGTAGGGCTGTACAAGGCTTCGGACTGTGCTTTGGATCTGGAGAAGCTGAAACAGCATGTCCGGATCCAAGTGCTGGCTTTGTTAGGCTTCCTGAATCAGTTCAGAGCTTCCAAACCACTTCGGAGCCACTTTGGAGATCTGGCCATAGGGTATAATGGGGAATCAATGAAATATCTATAACTTTGTTGTTTTTTGTCTGATTTGGATGAAATATGCAGGGATGGTAGCCCCTGGTGAGGCAACAAAGTCTGACAAGTTTTAAGAAGCTAGGTGCAAGGGTTTGGGGGGAACTGCACCCCAAATTCTTGAAAGCAAAACTCATGTCACGTGTATGTGTTAAGCCACAGTGGGGTCAAAACTGCTGAGGCTACAAAGCCTGCCAAGTTTCAAGAAGATAGGTGCAACTGACTATGTCAGTCTTGGGGCAGCTGATTGTCTGTATTGATTATTTCCTCTCCTTAGTCTGTGGTTTTGTAGGTGTTAATCCATGCTCATTAACTTGTTATGTAGTTATGTAGTAGTAAGGTACTGTGTATTGAGCTGGTCCCTGAGTGAATCATGATTAATTGGTAACTGGTAACACAGTAGCTTAGCAGCCAGGCCTGCAGTAGCCCCGTCCCCCCATGCCCCAAGATGGACACAGTTGCACAAGCACCCATGACACGAGTTTTACCTGTCAGCAGCTAGAGGTGCAGGGCCACAGAACCCAGAAGCCCTGCACCTATCTCCTTGACAGCTGGCAGGCTTCGTGGCCTCAGCAGGGTCTACCATCCCTGCAGCTTTCACCCTGCTGAGCCTTAACACACAGTGACACCCATGTCATGAGTTTTGTTTGTCTGCAGCTTGAGGTGCAGTTTCCCCCAAACCCCTGCACTTATCTCCTTGAAACTGGGCAGGCTTTGTGGCCTCAGCAGGGACCACCATTCCTACAGTTTTCACCCCACTGTGGTGTAATACATACACGTGACATGAGTTTTGCTTTTAAGAATTTGGGGTACAGTTACCCCTGCACTGATCTTCTTGAAACTTGGCAGGCTTCATG
>NW_017729006.1:31216674-31218090 GCF_001723915.1 Gavialis gangeticus | reverse complement strand
AAATCAGACAAAAAAACAACAAAGTTATAGATATTTCATTGATTTGCCATTATACCCTATGGTCGGATCTCTGAGGTGGCTCCAAAATTTCGGAGCTGCTTCGGCCGGATTGAAGCGGGAACCCGGTTCGGAGCTCCGGATTGGATCCCTGGAATCCAAAGCATCCGGATCTGAAGCCGGATCAAACAGCTGCCTACTTGCACAGGCCTAGTTTATAGCTCATGTTGTAGACTGCTATTTAAATTGTGATTGCACCATGTATACAAAGACTTGTACCAGCTATAATGTAGCTAGTTGAAGTACTAATGGCAGTGGAGCCATGGTGGCACAGGCTTCAACAGCAGAAGCAATAGCCAGAGTCCTGTGCTATTATTGCATCACTGCTGTTGGTACCCAAAATGTGCTACTGAGCTGCTCTGGGTTTTCTTGTAGAGAGCGCACCCCAGGGTAAGCAGTGTGGCTGCAGCCCCTGCCAAGGCAGCCCAGAGCCTGAACTGGCAGTCCCAGGTAAGTGTTGTGGCTGCAGCCCTTGCCCCGGCAGCCCAGCACCTTAGCCGGCAGTCCCGGAGCAGCAGGAAGTGCCAGGCTGCACTGTCCCCCAGAGCCACCTTGGGGAGAAGTGGGCGGGGCTCCGGGCTGCTGTCCCCTGGAGCTGCAATTACCATGCTGGCAAGCCACATATGGCTCGCAGGCTGCAGTTTGGCCACCTTTGTTCTGTGCACACCATCAGGGACATAAATGTATTTACTCAAATCCAAGATGCAATTTTCTCCCTTCCATTCATCATGGGGGGAAAAAGCCCTACACTTTGGATTAGAGTATTGGCACAGGGCAGACAGTGGCTTAGCTCTTGCTTTGGCCCTGGCCTTGGGTTGAAGCCAGAGCTGAGCTGCTACCTGCCCTGTCCTGCAATAGGGAAGGGCGCATGTGACGGAAGGCAGTGCAGGGGAGACTGTGGGGCGGGTGTGGGATGCACCCTGCCCCCTCATCCACTGACACCTTATGTCTGTGCCAACTCCATGTCCCCTGCTCCATGCTGCTCCTCCACCTTTACTGTTGGCTCTGGGTCTGGTCCCTTCAGCCTCAAACCAAACCGCCACTGCTGGTGACTGCCCTGGATAAGCAGAGCTACAACAGAAGTTAAAGGAGGGTGTGGGTAGGAAGTGTGTGGGGGGGAAGACATGGGAGGAAGGACAGGGGTACGGTACGGGGAGGGAAGTGGCGGCAGGCACAGGCATGGGAAGTAGGTGCAAGTACAGAGGGGCAGGCAGCAGGAGGGTGCATGGTGGAGGACTGGCAGCAGGGCGGTACAGGCATGGGGGGATAAGTGTCAGAGGTCTAACTCCTTGCCCTCCTGTTGCTGCTTTCCCCACCACAGCAGAGTGTGTGTGTGTGTGTGTGTGTGTGTGTGTGTGT
>NW_017729006.1:31214845-31216637 GCF_001723915.1 Gavialis gangeticus | reverse complement strand
GTGTGTGTGTGTGTGTGTGTGTGTGTGTGTGTGTGTTCGGGCGGGGCAAGATGAATTCCATTAATTAGACAACCTTGCATTAATTATATTCTACACATGAAAAATTATTAAAATTATAATTATTTTCTATATATGGAAAATTATAATATATTTTCCATATATAGAAAATTAAATTTATTATAATTTTCCATGTAGTAGGCAGCGGTCTCACAAGGCAATAGAATTACACCGAGTGTGGCATCAGCTTGCTGAAAATCTGTGAGAGTGGCTGTAGAACCCAGTTCTTGAGTGACAGTCCCTCCCACATTTATCACATTTGAAGTTCATATAGAATCTAATTATTGGGTGGTTGTCTTAAATTCAAAGTCCTCTTGGATTCAGGTACATATGGTAATCTGTTGGACAGCCACCAAACATTAAATTATACTTATCATGGTCTTCTGGATTTGCCTTGAAATGTTTTGGTCATACCAAAGATCCTTTGGTAAAACTCCGGTTTTTTTTGTGCCTCCATTTATATCTTCTCCTTTGGTAGGTCTTTAGATTTCTGCCTTCACTTCCTTATATTTCCAATGCAGTACTAACTCTCTTTATTGTCTTCGAAGTAACAGTAATTTATGGCGTGCAAATTAACACTATCACATATTTCTATGTTGCATATAGAGGTACAAAACTTTCCAGCTTGGTCATAAGTCCCAAACATCTGTCACTGTCAGTTTTCTTCAAGTAAATCTTGTCTATCACTTGCATTGTCACTAATGTGGATGGTATCGACAATGCATGTGATAAAAGAATGCAGGTTGAGACAGATTTTTAACTGAAGGATGGTAGAAAATTGCTGGACTAAGAGAAGTATTGAGTAGTATTAATTGGACTAAGAAAGTGGAAAATTGCTGGACTAAGACAAGTATTAAGAGAGTATTATAGTAAGCCAATTATCTGCAAATGTACTCATCATATCCCTGGCTAAGTTGATGATCTTCAGGTGTGAAATCAGAGGTCTATTTAAGTATCGTATGTTTTTGTATAATGTGCCCTGACATAAGATACATACCTTTTGAAAGGCAGAATGAAGACTTTTTTTTTGCTTGTAATAAGTAAATAAGCAGCAGCATCTAGGGAGATTAACCTGCTCATTGTTTTGCTCCCTGTAGATCATGTGCAGACTCTCCTTTTGCTTTTGCCTGGTAAGCAGCAGAAACTGATCTTACCATATTTCTTACATATAACATGCACTAAAATTTCCAGTAGTTTTTTTGGAAAAAGGTGCATGTTGTATGTGAAAATATACGGTAGCTCCCTTACTAATTTTTAAACAGTTCTGTGCCTATAATATGCTTTGGCAATGTATTGTGTTGGTAATCAAAACCATGTGCTCCTTGAAGCTGTAAGCTCTGCAGCAGTGATTTCTTCTATGAGCCACTAGAAGGTTTTTAAACTTTCTTTAATTTACAATGGATTGGAGGTTAAAGTATTATCTAATGCATTTTCTTTCTTAGAGCTCCTTGGCTTGTAAATGGAAATCCAGACAATAAGTGAAGTCAGAGGGTCATGAGCATCCTATTATACAAGCTAAAGTGATAGCTTATCCTGAGTGGCATATCAGTAAGCTATTAAGAAAAGAACCAGTAAAATGAAAAGTGGAATGTACCAGGCATTGTCAGTTACTGAACATTTGTTCTCACAGGGCATGTCTACATGTGCATTTACTGTGCAGTAAGTTACTGTGCTGTAAGTGGTTTTTGGGCTGGTGTCTATGTGTGCAGCTGTTAAAGTGCAGTATTGCTGTGTG
>NW_017729006.1:31207614-31209845 GCF_001723915.1 Gavialis gangeticus | reverse complement strand
AAAGTGATAGCTTATCCTGAGTGGCATATCAGTAAGCTATTAAGAAAAGAACCAGTAAAATGAAAAGTGGAATGTACCAGGCATTGTCAGTTACTGAACATTTGTTCTCACAGGGCATGTCTACATGTGCATTTACTGTGCAGTAAGTTACTGTGCTGTAAGTGGTTTTTGGGCTGGTGTCTATGTGTGCAGCTGTTAAAGTGCAGTATTGCTGTGTGTGGACTGACTTGGAACTAAAGTTAGTCCTAAGTCAGTCCACACACACACTGTTACTGAGCATAGGGTGCCTACATATGCATTATTGAGCAGTAACTAATCAGGCATTAATTTGATACCTGCATGATGCAGGTATCATAAATTTTGATACCTACATGATGCAGGTATCAAATTTATGCCCAAATCAGCTTAAGTTGCCATATTTACTGTACAGTAAGGGTGTGCACATAAAGATGCGTGCCCTTACTGTGCAGTAATTTTTGGTTACTGTGCAGTAACCTAAATTACTGTGCAGTAAATTTGTACATGTAGAAGCACCCACAGTGATTTTTAGGATACCGATGGTAAGAGTGAGGGAGTTATAGCACTTCTCATTAGTTAGCAGGTCTGTGTCTGTTTGATTCTGTATTTGAAATTTGTGAGTTTGAATTAGACCTCATTATCTGTAAGGCAAAAATGAAACAAAAGTACAAAAGGAAACAGTAGAGCAAATCTGAGGTCTGAGTTGGGGCAGTGTGTGCTTGAAAGCTTGTCAAATTACTCTCTCAACTATACAGTTAGTTCAATAAAAAATATCACAAAAAAGCAAAACAAAACAAGTACAAAAACATTGCCTCTTGTATGATATATGGCACACTATTTATTTTGAGTATAGCGCACTGCAGCATTGCCATGAGAAGCTGCTCGCATCAATAGTTTTTTCTTAGATAGACAATGCCCTATAACTGTATTTCCAAGAAGAAAATGAGGAAGTAAGAATGGAGCATGATGCCAACTTTGCACATGACTTTTAGGCTCAGTCAGATTCTGACAAGTCATAGTTACATATATTCTACCAATGTTAATATGGAGCCTGTATATGGAAGAGTGGGAGGGTATGGGAGAAGTTCAAGTCGATGAGAGCTACTTCAATGTATTCTACTTCTAGCTCCTCAATATGTAGGTTACACTAACCTAGATTTCTTTAAACATTAAGAGACAGGGTATAGAAGGTATGGCAGCCTGATCAAATTTAACAATAGCATATGCAAAAGGTCTTAATTTTCTGCAGCACCTGACATTATATTTACCGATAAGGACTTGAAAACAGGGCTCAGCAAAATGCTCTTCCAGAGAACAGGGCATCAAATAATGAAACCAGAGCAAGGAATTTCTGTAACTGCATCTCTGGGTTGCCATTTCATGTAATGAATTGTGATTTTCAAGGTTAAGTATTGTTCATATATCTCATTGTAAGTACCATAATGGAACATTGAGTTTGACATTCCACCTTACTACTTTTGCAGTAATGTTTTTTTAGAAAGTAATGTTTGTGCTATTATACTACACTATACAGGATTTCATTTTTCACTGCTGTAGGAATTATATGTTGAAATTTTTCTCAAGCAGATATAGTTATGCTCTATTAAAAGGGACATGTCTGTAGTCAGAGAAAGTCTCTTCTCATTTTCTCATAAGACATCTCTAATAACACAATTTGGGGTTTTACACTGTAAAAATCTAAAGAAACAATAAAAAACTAAAAAACAGAAGTTCACTAGGTTTTCTGTTAATGTATTCTCAGTAACATTATATTCAGCTCATTTAACCCACTTTGATTATTAGGTTTTGACCTGGTCAAAAAGAATCTTACCAAAGGCCTGATTCTCTCTCTCTCTGACATTATTCAGTTGAGTACATCCTTTTCACTGAGGCCAGCCTTTTCACAGGTGCATACAAAAGTTAGCTGCCTGAAAAATCTCAAACATTTTGAAGCATCTAAGAGCCAAGGGATCTCTACACTGGGATTTAAGTAGTCAACACCAACGAGCTTGATATAACCATGGTGAAGAAAGTTAATCCTATATTCTCAAAGGAAAAACACGATGTATTATTAACAAAGCCATGCTAAGGCTTCATTGTAATTTTAAGCCCTTAAGGCTAGGGCTTACAGTACCCAGAGTAATGGGATTCAACCCTGACTAGGGCTTTTGGATACAACTATACAGATTTGTAACCAGCAAGTTTTGTGCCTT
>NW_017729006.1:31200584-31207296 GCF_001723915.1 Gavialis gangeticus | reverse complement strand
GGGGGGGGGGGGGGGGGGGGGGGGGCCGGGGACACATGCCAGAGCAGGGAGAAGCAGGGAAAGAGTTAGTTTTACCTACCTTTGGGGCTCAAAGTCCCCTGCTGCCATGGTGTGGTGTGCTCTGCTCCTTCTGCTACAGCAATGAGGCTGTTGCTCCTGCCGTGGCATAGTTTCCCTGGTGGGCTGTGATTCTGATGCTCCCTTTAAATTTGTGTCTGAGTCTGTTGCCTTGCTCGCTCACCCCTAGTCATGCTACTGCAACCATATCATGAATATTTACTACTATTATTGTGGGGACTTTGGAACCCTTGATGTCATCAAGTTCAAGGACTTTTAGGGGCTCCAAAGTCCCCACAATAATAGTAGTAAATTTAAGTGCTACCAAACAGATCATATTATAGAACAAAGCAAAGGGGCAAACCCTGGAGGTTAAACTGAAGAGGAAGGGAATGGCTAATGGCAGTTGCATAACTGGGGGACTTGGGGTGAGTCTGGGGAGGCAGCGAAATTCTGGTTGTGGGGTAAAAAAATTGCAGCTGCCCTATTATGCCTCTGGTTAGCAGTTTGTTCTTTATTCCTGGAATTTTTACGTAAGATCTGGTAGGGAGATGTTTACTCAGCTGAGATGAACAGACTGTTTTCAACAGGCAGCCCACTGTTCCCGACTTGTTTTGGTGCTTTCTATTTGGATTGTGACCCTACCTTTTTAATTACACTTGTTTAGTTATTGGTCTCCTTGTGTGTGGGGTGGGGACATTTTTGAGGCTGCTTATTTTTTGTTGTCTCTGGGTTGCTTCCTCCAGCTTGCCACATGATTTTCAGTGGGCCTTGAGGGGGTTGAAGGAGATTAAGGGTTTGTTTTTGCATTGCCTTAGCTAAGCATGCGGGTCAGGAGTGTCACTGCCTTGGCTTTTGATATTATTCTTGCAGAAGTTTCTCCACCAACAGTTTGACTGGTCTGTGAATACTTGTTCAAACTGGAGCAAAGGTATGTTCATGTTTAGTGTATTTCATTTCTTTTCCTTTACTGATAAATTTAATGCTTTGGAGAAGAATCTTAAGACTGATATAGAAAAAAATGCCTCCCCACACTTCACCTTCGGGGTCTGAGGGTATCCAAATATGTATTAGTTTTGACCTCTCTACTAAGACTGCCAATGAGGGTGCCAATTAGTACTCAGAGGGCATGTCTACATGAGACCTTTACTGCAGAGCTGCCTAATTAGCTCCGCAATAAAGTTTCCGCATCTAAATGTATGGCCCTATTAGGCTGCAGTAAACTAATTAACTCCACCATAGGTTAGTACTTGTAAATACAAGTATTATCCTGTTGTGGAGTTGTTTAGTGTGCAGCAACGCACGTGTAGATGTTGATGGGGCTGGCTGGGGCACGAGGGTACTTCAGTGTTGGGGGGCTGTCTGCTGGCTAGCCCTGCACTGGGGTGGCCATTCATCCACTTTTATAGAGGACAGCTCGATTTTCTGCTACTCTGTCCTTTGTCCTGTTGATATAAACCAGATGCCTTTATGTCAGACTGGTGGAAGTCTGCAGAGGAAAACAGAGGACTTAAAGGCGTCTGGTTTCGTATCAACAGGACAGAGGACAGATAAGCAGAAAACTGGGCTGTCCTCTATAAAACGAGACAAATGGCCATCCTACCCTGCACTGAAGCACCCTCATGCTCCAGCCAGCCCCTCCACAGCATGCTCAGCAGTGACAGAGCAGCTCCAGGCTGGCAGGCTGACTCCCAGGACTCTGCCAGCTTGGGCTGCTCCACCCCAGCTCAATGTGCTGCAGTCTTGGGCGCGTGTGTAAACACAGCACCCAGGAACAATAAACAGTATGCACCAAAAGTCATTGCGCTGCATTAACTGCACATGAGATATGCCCAAAAAGCATTTTCTTTGTGGGAACATATCTGCTAGGAACTGGGCCAAGAACACCACCAACCTGCAGATGACAATAATATTCAGCACAGAAAACCTGGGTCAGAGATGAACCAATCAATTCAAGTTGAAGAAATCTGTGGCCTATCAGTAAATACTTGGATCAGTCCCATTTAATACCTAGTGCTTGGGGTCTATACTGTGGTCTGCTGCGTATTTTCTGTTTAGCCATGGGCACATCTTTCAACCTCTGTGCCTTGAACTGCCCACTTGTAGACAGGTGATAATAGTATTTGCCTACTTGACAGGAGGGGTGTGAACCTTAAGTAACTCTTATGAAGTTCTTTGAGAGGCTCCACTGAAAGGTATTTGTAGCAGGCTGCAGGCTTGCAGCCGGGATAAATTAGCCAGCTGGTAACAGGCCGCCCATTTAAAGGGCCACAGCTGGCTCAGTCAATCAATAAATGATGGAATGTTGACTGGCTGACCCAGAAATAAGAAGGAACAGGACGAAGAAGCAAGAGAAAGGATCTGGAGAAGGAATTAGGGTGGAGGGGCAGGTCTTTCCAAGAAAGAAGGGAGAACTAACTCCTGCTTGTGGGGGTTCACTGTGGACCATTCATATTTTCTGATGTGCTCTGTGGTGCAGATTAACCCAGGGGATGAAGCTTGTATTGGATTGTTTATATTTTCAATGGAGCTCTGATGTGCAGAAGAACCCAGGGCATTATCACCTGTGTTGGGGAGCCCAGAGAGAGACTGTAGCCAGAATCAGATTTAGGGAGTTAGTTGAAGGACTGAATTGAGCCTGGCAGTGCCAGGCAGCCCGCTATAATATTACACAAGTGTAAAGCATTTATATATACAAGGTGACTATCTCATTGAAACTCCCCTCAGCTAGTTCTTTCTTGAGTTTTAATAGCAACAGTATATGCCTTGCACACTGAAAGTGCAATGGCTAAAGTATCTTCTATCTCATGTCATCAGATGCATCATTAATTCAGTGCACATGAGTTGACAGGTAGATGGGAAGAGAAGACTTCGCTCATATCCTAACAGGCTAAATAAAAATTCTGAGTTGATCACCACTTGGGAGAAATCACTGTTATAGTCTTACATTATGTAATACACTGGGCTTAACTCGTGATCAAGTCAACCATGAATGACCAGCCTCAGCAACTATAATAATTCAGTACTCTTCTATGATGCACTAATAGTTTAGCTCAACAGCTGTGCATCTGCAGTTTTGGTGCTGAAGATCTAAGATTCAGTACCCACTGATTACAATATGTTTCCATTTATGTTTGCCTGTGATGTGTTATAATGAGATAGACTCCATCAGGGCTATTGGTATAGAATTGTATCTGTCTGTCTATCTAGTCTCACACACACATGCACACAGGTCTAGTGTGTGTATATATATGTGTGTGTATATGTATGCATGTATATATGTGTGTGCATGTACGTGTGTATATAGACGTGTGTGTGTGTGTGTATACACACACACACGGCTCATACCAAAATAATTATAGTTAAATAAAAAAAAATTGCATGTTTTTTTACATGTTACTAAAATAATACTAATTTTGCATGTTAGTATGTAAGTAATCACATAGCACAACTACTGGAATTACTGGCTGCTCAATTTTAAATTCCCATTCTCTCCTGAGGGAGGGGTGCTATATAGCTCTGTGGGGACCTGGGATTCTAAGACAGTTTTCTCTCTGGTTTCTACCTTGTTGAATCCATTCCTGGCATAGACTGGTATAGAGAATTTTTCCTTTAATTATTTTAGTATCAGTTTAAACAGGCTTATCTCTATACCAGCAGCAGATACTGCTCCCTCCATGCTGGCTCAGCTTTGCAGGCCTGTGAACCTACAGAAACAGAGAGACTGCCAATGCACCAGCCCTGCCTGCCCACCTGTCCACTTCAGAGGAGTTGCAACTCCACCAAGAATTCTTCTCCGTTCTATGCTGTAACCCAGAATGGAGCTGGTCAAGGCAGGAAGGACGTGTCACTTTGCATCCTCTTGTTCCACTGTGTGGAGTGGTCACAAAGGAAGTTCACAACTGTTCCTTATACTCCCCTGTTGTCTGTATCCAGCTGTATTGTTGCCTTATACTTAGATTTAGGTAAGGTCTTTGGGGCATGGGCCCCTTTGTCCATGCTTGTACAGTGCCTAGTACCACAGGGACATTGCCCGTGATTTGAGTTCTGAGGTGGTACAGTAACCCCAATAATCTTTACTCATTTGCTAACAAACTTCATAGTGCAGCAAACCAGGCTGGAAGCATATTTTGTGACAGACAGCAACCAGGGGCCTCTGTTTAGTATGTTATATCAACCACTGCAAATTTTGTAAAAATGATTTGGGTTGTGGAGTCTTAAAGTGAGAGCAGAAAAGATGATACTTCATGTTCATTACATGTAAAACACCACTGGTCTGAATAAAAAAAAAGATATAATAATTATACATCATATTTTTTTATACATTTGAAATATGATCTATAGTGTTGTTATGGGAGCAGTACTGACAACAGATGTTCCTGATACAGGAGACTCCTACCTGGTGGGCAGGAACATAATGCTAGTGTATTATTATTAAAACTATTTTCCATGGGAACTATTTCAGAACATTTATACCTACAAGTAGTTCCTTTGGCTCCCCTTCCAGGTTCCATGATCTTGCTATATGTAAGTTGTAATGCACCAATGAAACAAATAAGTACAGGTTACATCACAATTGCAGCCCATCTATTATCTTTTTAAGGTGGAACTTCTGTAGCATTTTTATATATCCCCTAATGCACTGAGTAATATATGCATAACTGAACATTATTAATTTACACTTGCTTAGTTCCAAGTCAGTCTTACTCTTGTTGTGTAGCACCTTCTGGTGCAAATGATAACCAAGCAAGTAATGAGACTTCTTGCCCAGTAAGATACTTAGTGTAGGGATGGCGGAGTCTGTGGTACTGGTGACTGGGGGACTACACATATTTAACTGAAAAATTAAAAATTTGCAAATGAGAGCCAGATTCTTCCTGTTTCCCTTTGGCAGTGTAATAGATTGGCTTGAGTGATCCCACTGAAATCAACACAGTGAAATGCTAGTCAGCAAGAGCAAAAGTGACAGAATATGGATTTAAGTGAACACAAGCAAGCCAAAAGCAGGTGAATGCATCTGAAAATGCACTCCATGTACCTACCAACTATAGTTGTACACTGGACTGATGCATATTTTGTAGAATATGTTGGAAAAGTCACAAAGTCCCAGTAATATCAGACCCCAGTAGAGCATCTGCTGCAAAGTTGTGGCTCAAAAGTGGGGAGTATCCACTTTGTGTGTGTGTATGAGTTACAGGGCAGGAAGATAAGTCAAGTGCAAATGATGACAACACAATTCAGATAAAGACCATTTCAGTTGTGGTGAAGAGTCGGTTTCTGACTACACAAGTCATGCTGTCTGCTCGTTCCTAAGATATAGCAGCATTTATTAAAAACTCTTGGAAAACCATCAATATTTCCGCCTGTTCAAAAAACAGTGCATGGTAAGATGCATTAAGAGATGAAAGCTCTTTGATGCTTTTTGCACATTTAAAGACACAGAAACAAGGCCAATAAGTTCTGAAGCAGAAACTGGAATTTTTTTTTAAAGAACCCTATAATTGTCACTAGAATACAAAGTAAAAAATAGATCAGTAAAATGTATCTTTATGTAATTCTAATAATTGCTTCTTTCAGGACAAGCCCTCTTTTTATTCCTTCACTAGTAAAGTCTTAGAATGCAAAACATGTGGCTCTGACATGCACAACTGTTTTGTTTTCAAAATACAAAAGAAGAAAATTGTTGTGTTACGCTATAACTCCTGCCTCAGGTGTTAACAATAAGAGGCAAGCTAAGGAGACATAATCCTAATATTGTTTACAAGAGCCATTGGGTTTTACTAGCAGGACAATGATTATACTGCTCAACAGCATCAAGCAAATGGGGGAAATTCTTTTTCTCAAGGCAGATGACAAGCTCATCAGTTCACTGATACAATGACCAGTTTTACTGGACACGCAGCTGTTTTTGGCTCCATAAGGCCCATGAAATCAGAAGGCCTGTTTCTGATTTGGCTTCTACTGATAAAAATCAGGAGCGAATCAATTGAGTTCAGTGGAATTACATTGTGGGTGGGCGTAACATAAATGCATTTGGTATAGACTGGTTATAGTACTCTCATCTCCTTGGAGCAGGGGTAAGAAATCTCCCAGAGCCACAATATCCCTTTTAGGTTGCTCCTGGCACAGTGCAATAACACAGTTCCTTGCTTGGGTTTAGACCTAGCCCTTCATTTGCATTTTGTATTTAAATTGTAAAGCTAATTTGCGTCTTTTACTGCAGGATCCCTGCTTGACCATTTTGCCTGATGAGTTAACCTTTCACCTTTTAAGATCAAGGCTTTCAAAATGTATCATCAATTTTTTCCTCAGCTAGAGCTAACATTTTTTATTTAATGGAAGATCCCCAATTTTATATACTTTGGCCTTATAAATCAATTATTTTCAATGTAGATGTAATAGTTCATAGTTTCATAGTTTCTAGGGTTGGAAGGGACCTGAGCAGATCATCTAGTCCGACCCCCTGCCATGGCAGGAAAGAGCACTGGGGTCAAACGACCCCAGTAAGGTGGTCATCCAACCTCCTCTTAAAAACCCCCAGGGTGGGAGCCTGCACCACCTCACTTGGAAGCTGGTTCCAGACCCTAGCCGCCCTGACCGTGAAGTAGCGCCTCCTGATGTCCAACTTAAACCTTCCCTCCGCCAGCTTGTGACC
>NW_017729006.1:31164451-31199894 GCF_001723915.1 Gavialis gangeticus | reverse complement strand
GGCCTTCCTAACCATCCCCCTACATCCCCGAGCAACTGCAGAATAGTCCTCCTTAGTGATGACCCCTCCTTTCCATTGGGAGTAAGCCTCCTTTTTGGCAAGGAGACATTCCCGGATGTTTTTAGTGAGCCATGGACGCTTATATGCTCTCCTGCCCCCTTTGACTCTCCTGGGGATTACCTTCCTCTGGGCTTGGAGGATCGTCTCCTTAAGGAGCGACCACTCCCCTTGGACACCCGGCTCCCCTCCCCTCTGAGACTTCAGCGCTTCTCCAACTATCCTCCTTAGCTCGTTGAAGTTCGCCCTCCTAAAATACATAATACATTATAACATTATGCCTTTCTCAGTTATTTATGATTTCAAAGCTAAAATTTGAGCACATGCTTTTTCCTTATTTTTACAAAAGGAAACAAGTTTGAGTCAGATGGATATTGGCCCTGATATTTAAAAACCCCTTGCGCTGCATTCCTGAGACATCCTAATCTCTATGAAGACTGAGACATCCAACTAGGTGAATGTAGCGGAGAATGACACTGCTGGAAGTTTAAAGGCTGGGATCTGAAAGTGCCATTAATTATTTTCGGGTGAAATGCAGCGACATCAAAATTAGAGGCCATTTTCAGAATGAGGCCCACTGTTTTCAGAGAGCGAGACTTGAATCTGACTGCTTAAAGACAGTATAAATTAGATTGATATACTATACTATACTGTGACCAAGCTGTAGGCCTTCCATCTCATTTGTCTATCCCACTATAACACTGACTAGTCCCAACATTGTTCAACCAATAATGCACTGCTTTCCCCCTTGAAAATAAAATGGCAGTAATTTAGGCCTAGAGATCCTGGAACTTTTATAAGTTTTTTGTTTGAAATGTTAGGATTTAGCTTCAGCTGATGTATGAGGAATTTGGGGAGACTGTCTGCTTTTCCTTATTCATATAAAGTTAAATTCTACTTGTTTCTCATACATGAGGTGATCTTAGAAGATAATGACCAAACATCTTGCCATTGAATTTACTGGCAGTTAGGCATCATTGCGCATTTATGATAGCCTTGAATCAAAACCCGTTTCTCAGATTAAAAGTGAAGTTCATTCAACTTCAACCTGCATAAAGTTACCAGATGAGATACTCTTATCAGAAAGGAAAGTTTAAAGAAATATAAACAACAAAGAACCCTGGAAAAGAAACAGATATCTAAAACAGGGGGAAAGAAGAAAGTTATCAAATATGCATTTGTTTATCACAGTCAAGTTTTATGATTCAAAGCTGATTCATATATATTTTATGAAGAGAATATCCATTGTAGTGGCAAAATTAAATGTATTTTGAAACTTGTATGCTACATTTATCTATCTGCTCTATCAGAAAAAGTTGTCATATTCATTCAAACATATATTACTTTTTCAATTTCCTGCCAGTAATGCTTTTTTAATGTTCTTTAGGGTGAGACCACAGGATTTCTTATTTCTCACAACAAAGACCATAACTCATTAGAATTATGCTGATGAGTTTATCCTATAAAAATGCACTCCCCTTTCACAGGTGAATAATCTGCACCCTTATTCATGAACACTGTGGTTTTTAAAAAAAATACAGATTCAGGTAGAGAGTTAGGTGCATCCTTTCAAATCACATGGGCTTTCTTCATTCCTTTCCTCCCTTTCTTCAGATGTTCATCAGACAAAATATAAAGTTACAATACCTTTTTATGAAGTTTCAGATTCTGTTCTGGGCCTCATGAGATAGGTATGGTAACCAAACTATTGCAACTCCTTATCTTTTGTAACCACGTCTGCAGGTATGATCTTGACTACATCAAACGCTTAAGAACAGACTATATTGTTGTGGTAGGCAAGTTCAGTGGATCACAGTTAGAGATGGAGAAAAAGCCTATTAAGGGAGTTAATTAATGACAGGATATAGTCACCAGGTAGAGAACATTACAGGGAGATTTTCAAAGGCACAAAGTGCAAGCAGCCACACAACATTTTTGACAGTCAATGGAAGCTAGGTGCCTCCCTTAGGTCCTGCCTAAGAAAACCTTAGCCACTGTTGTTGTAGTGATACCATAATACTGAATGTCCAGTGAAGCCAACATGAGGTTTGCCACTGATTTTCAAAGGCACTGGATTAAGCTTTGTGCCTTAGCATAAAAGCTAAATCACTTTTTTTAGGGATTTATTTCTGTTTTTTACAGGATATTAATACTGTAATATTGAACAAAATCAGATTAAGACCTAGTAAGATCTGGAATCTCCACTGTTATAAAACAAGTGGAATCCTATTGGATATACTAGAATTTCATTAACAGTAGAGAATGTGTTACTAATTCATAGTGGGTATTGCTCCTTCTGATATAAATGAAAAGAAATTGAATAAAAGCATTTGGTTATGCTGGTAATACTTGTGTGCCTGAGCATAAAAAGTATGCTAGGAAGTTTGGTTGAGATAAGCATCCAAAGCTTGTTTGAACATAACCTCCTTGGTGTATTTATTAGCACAAACATTTAAGGCAATTAGGATCCCTTGTGACATTTCTCATATTTGTTGGTTTGAGCTGTGCTAGAAACACAGTGAAACTAGGCTGCATCATTAGACATTGGTATTTCTTTTTCTTTTTGTCTTTTACAAGCTAAGAGATTGTATATGTGCCCAGGAATGTAAAGAGTGATGGATAAAAGAAAAAGGGGCATTTGCCTTGTTTCTTTATAATTGATAAAGAAAGCTCCAAAGTTTAACCTGAGAAATATTGGCAATATAAAACCTTGAATTCTTCCAAGATCACATAACAGGGTTGAAATGCTTTCTCAGCCCTTAATTGCAAGGTCAGAGGTGTTGAATCTTAAGCAGATAGAGGCCAGATATAGATATTACACTTTTACTGGTATAAGTGACTGGAAACTGGTCTATACCCGTAACAGAACAGAACTTTGGCATACAAAAGTGGTTGATACCTGTAACAGAACAGAAGTTTGGCACACATAGACTGGTTTAAAAATGGTGGAACTGGTCTAAATCTGCCCCCCCCCCCCCCCCCCCCCACCAAGGGACGAATGTGTGTTCTGTTCACTACTGATCTAAACTACGCTGCTTACAGAAAACCATGAAACTCTCATTGATTCTACCTCTGGCTTTCTGAATATCCATATTTAGCCAGAATGTCCACTCCACTGGCTGACCTAGGTGTTTGGCTTAGCAAAAAGCTAACAAAACTAAACTAAATCCAAAGAATCTGAAGTAGTAAGACTGGTAACATAGCTTTCATTTTCCTACTATTTGGGATGCTAATTTTTAGTTATTCATCCATGCAGTCTTCCAGGAAAAAATAGAGGAAACCATAATACAATTTTTTAAATAAGCTATCATATATCTATACTGCAGTCACAGAAATAAGGCAAATTAGGCCACACTGAGCTCCATGCTGCCACAACTAGATGGCATCTGATATCTAGCTGGGATATCTCCATACTATATTTCAGGCCCTGTAAGTGCAGTAACCTACACACCATAAGCAATTTAGGAACCTACCAGTCACATTTTCAAAAGCACATTGAAAATAACTTTGGCACTTACCACGCTAAGAGCCCAACAGATTTTAGGGTATTGAGTGTGCAAGTCATTTCAAATAGATTTAGGCTGCCAAGTCAGTGAGGTGGTTTGGAAAATTGTATTCTAGATCTAAATTTGTAACTTCTAAGAAACAGGTATCTTAAAAGTTAAGATCTTTTCTGTGCATAAGAAAGAAGCACAAGATTTTTTTTTCCTTTGCAGGTGACCTTTAAAACAAAACAAATGACCTTTTCCAAATTTCAGAAAAGGCTTATAGGATGCAACTTTAGTTCAGCATAAAACAAAAATGTATTTGACCCTCTGTATCTAGTATGTACCAAAGCATGGATACAGTTATGCTATGGTTAAACAATTTCAACTTGGCGGGTAATATCTTGACACATTTCACTGGGAAGGGAGTACTTTAAACAGCTCTTAAAAACTAAGTTTAAAAAAACTAGAAAAGACTGTAAAGTGAAGATTTATTAGAAAGAATCCCTAACCATCTCTTGGAAGTCAAATTTTCATGTTCTGTACCAACTGGATGAGAAATTGCCTTCTTGACACGATACTCATTTATCTCTCCTCACTGTGTGTTCTTTGAGGGCTCCTTTTGCATCATTTGTTGGGTACTATAAAGCCGATTTAAACATTTTTACATTTGTGCTGTTGCCAAAGACCATAGTGATTTAGTGAATCAGGAATGCATCATTCATGCTTGCTCTTTTTTGTTGTTGTTGTTGGTTTTTTTTACTGCATATGATTTTTAAGGAGAAATAAAAGGCAGGAGGGAGCTGTGGATTCAACTTGCTTCAGTAAATGCTATTTACCAGCTACTCTTTCCATTGATATATTCGGTTATGAGAATTTGAACTTGACTCAGTAATACTTCACATAAATATTTTTATCTGCATTCAGGAAAAAGGCTATTGTTGTAGTACTTTTGCTCATGTGTTTTTATTTTTAAAATATTGGACACACTATAGGATTGAGAGACTTTTCTAGTAAGTACAACTTCTGCTGTTCACTACTGTATATAAAAGAGTTTGAATAAGCAAGTGTAATTGTTGCTGCTAGTAACCTTTCTGGCATAGCAGTTTAAGTAAGCTAACATTTTCTTGAAAATGTTGTGTTTTTTGGTGAAAGTTTGACCCAGAAATTAGTTAAAAATTGTATTTTCTGAAGATTTTCAGCTTTATACTGTTAGACTTTATATGACACAGTTTCAAAACTTGACAAAGATGCCTTCATCATTGTAGCTTTGATAAATGGCATTGTGTATCTTACTCTGTGTAAATCCACCAGAAGAAACCATAAAAGTAAGTCATAGAAAGGGACCTTGCAAGGTCATCTAGTCCAACACCCTGCCCAAAGCAGGACCATCCTCAGCTATGTAATCTCAGCCAAGGCTTTGTCTAGCCTGGTTTTGAAAAACTCCAAGGATGGAGATACCATGTCATCTCTGGGTAACCTGTTCCAGTGTTTTACTGCCCTCCTAGTGAGAGAGTTTTTCCAAATATCTAACCTAAATTTCCCTCGCTGCAACTTGAGACCATTGCTCCTTGTTCTGTCATCTGCCACAGCTGAGAACAATCTAATGCCATCCTCTTTGGAACCACTCTTCAGATAGTTGAAGGCAGCTATTAAATCTCTTCTCAGTCTTCTCTTCTTCAGACTAAATAAACCCAGTTCCCTCAGCCTCTCCTCATAAGTAATGTGCCCCAGACCCCTTCACCATTTTTGTTGCCCTCCACTGGACTTGCTCCAATTTGTCCACATCCTTTCTGTAGTGGGGGCCCAAAACTCAACAGTTCTCCAGATGTAGCCTCACCAACGCTAAATAGAATCCTGCCCACTTTACATGAACTTTAACAATTCAGTGACACTTTTCATGGGGATTTTGCCTTGGTGACTGCAATTTGCAGAAATTTCTTCTCTCTACACCAATTGTTCTACTGGTTTGTTGTTTTCTTCCATCTGGAGATAAGAAACTGGGGGCAGATATGCATGCAGATGCAAGAGATGTATGTATATGGGAGGAGGCGCATGTAGGATATCTTTTAAGATATTTGACTTGGCAAGAGATTTAGCTAAATGCCTTCCTTGAAATAATGTCCACAAAATGTGTTTTTTGTTTATGAGGTTTTTAACATCTCTGTTCATAGCTTGATCTATCTGTTTGAGTCTATTCATGAGTACCTATCCCCTACACATATATCTGTTCACACATATATTTAGATCCACACCCATACACACATATAAATATATGTATATGTGTCCTTATAGATAGATGCAAAAGTGAAAAATATATTTGAGTGGCTATGTATGTGTGTGTGAAAATGCACTGCTGAGCAGCTAGGTAAACTATCCAAAAATATATTACATCTGGCTTTACATGTGCATTGAGTCCAGCATAAATAATAATAATAATCACCTGAGAATATAAATACCTCAAGTACTGGTGCATGTAGAACTACAATCTGTAGATTACCATGTTTATCTGCCAAAAGATCAACTTTCAACTACTGAAGACTGCCTCGGCCAAAGTTTTGGAAGGTGCTGAGAATTTGTGTTAAAAAAAATTAGGGACTAAAGAAGTACAGGGTGAGTCATGCTGTGGGCATAACCTTTGCTATCTTCCTCTTAATGCTCAGCTGATAAAGCATGGTTTTCTTGGCCAGATAAGAATTGCAATTTTTGTCCCCTTGTGTAGAAGAAGCCAGTTGTACCAAACCATGTGGCGATTGCCAGCAGCAAAGAAATAATGCATCAAGCTTTTTCATCATCTAGATCCTCATACATGTCCACTTATTAATATTTAGATCTATCCCTGGGAACAATCAAATCTTTATTTAAACATGTACCTGCTTTTTTAACCTGTAAATAATTCAGCATTTATAGTTAGCCTACTTGATGTCATTTCAGTATATTTTTGCCTTGCCGTGCAAGATTGCAGAGGCACAACTAGGATAAAAAGAGCAGGTATTGGACATTAATATTGAGGGATGATGAAGAAACATTTAATGCTCAATTTGTGGCTGGCATGTGGTGTAAAAAAAGTTCCCAGAAGCAAGTGAGAGCCTGGATTTTTTGCTGATGTGCCTATAAAGAAAAGGGGATGCCTGAAACCTTCACAGGCTGCGGTTCCCTTTGGCACCCTCTAACTTCTTTGAGGGAGGGGAAATGAGGAAGATTGATAAATTATCTGAGTTCTTCTGTAGCCTGATGATAGTCTACCCTGAGATGCTAGTTATCAGCTGGGAGCCTGCATTGTACCCAGGTGGAAGGTTGGCATGTGAGCTAGATGCATGTATAGCATCCCAATGATGGTTAAGGTAAAGTAGTGGCCTGCTGTTTCAAATTCCTCCCAGTTTTGTCCTTCATTTGCCTTTGTGTCCTGATCAGTGGAATGGTACCATGATCTTAGTTTCTGAAATCTAGATAGGGGGTACAATGTAAGTGTGCATATATGCATGTGTGATGCTAAAGCTTGGGGAAGAGAATGCTAGAGAGGGGAAGTGGTGCAGGAAAAAGAGATTTGGACATATCTGGATGTTTTGGAAGTAGGCTGTCACTGAAATATACTTCATCATGATGCTGGGTATCCATTCATCATTATTTCTTTAGTCTGGAAAAGCGCAGGCTCAGGGGTGATCTGATGGCCACCTACGAGTTTATCAGGGGTGCTCACCAGGATCTGGGGGAACGATTGTTCACCAGAGCACCCCAAGGGATGACAAGGTTGAATGGTTATAAACTCCTGCAAGACTGTTTCAGCCTGGGACATAAGGAAGAATTTCTTCACTGTCCGAGCTCCCAAGGCCTGGAATGGCTTGCTACCGGAGATGGTTCAAGAACCTACATTGAACGCCTTCGAGAGAAATTTGGATGCTTATCTTGCTGGGATCCTATGACCCCAGCTGACTTCCTGCCCCTCCAGCAGGGGGCAGGCCTCCATTATCTTCCGAGGTCCCTTCCAGCCCTAATGTCTATGAAATCTATGAAATCTATGAAATTTCAGTTAGCTCACCATTTTACTCTGCAATTTAAAGAAGGAACTTAAAAAAACAGGCAAAAAAGATCAAATGAAGTTAAAGATAAGTATTAAAACTATAGAGAAGAACAAAATAAGAGAAATTCAGAATGAAATGAAGAAGAGATTTAATTTGATAGGATGTGTGTGACAGTGCTGACACTATGGGCCAAATGGGTGCTACATCCTGGTACTCATACTTAAATATTATGTGCAGTTGTTATCACCCTTCTCTCTTCACTTTGGGTCTTCCTCTCTATCCTTCCTATCAAACATGTCATATCATTGCTTAGCACATATATCCTGTAAGAATCAGATCAACTTAAAATAAACTTTTTTTCATTTGGGTTGCAATGACCTATTTATATTATTTCTTTCCTGCTAGCTAGCTTTATTTTAACGTTATAACCTGTACCCCTCATCTCTCTCTAAACTGTCTCCCTGATGTCCTAATCACTCTCTGATGTATTTCTCTTTTCTTATCCACTGGTTGGGTGCTAATATGACATATCCAACCTCTAAAACACATAATTTATTTTGAAAGTTGGCTATGTCATAGTATTTGATGCATCAAACAGTAGAATGAATGTTTATTTAGATATTCAGTGCACTGCATCTTGATATTAAATTATCTCCTGAGGAGTTCTGAACTGGAAGAATATATGAATTGTTTCTTAGGTAGGAGGAGTGACTAAGCAAAACTCTGCATTGAATCTTCATCATGAGGCATAGAAAAATAGAGGATGGGGAGCGCGTGATAAAAAGAAGAAATAGCTTAAGGGATATTGTTATTTTCTTTAATGATTTCTTTGTTGTGTTTAAACAAAAAGACTGATCCTTGCCATTACTGATAATAATTCATTCATCATTTGTAAGAGATGCTTATCCTAGAGGTAACAGTTACTTAATTCATGCATAAAAGCAAGTTTAAATGAGAAAGCCCTTTAAAACCTGCATATGTTTGAAAACATTAGCCAAGTTATTTTAAAATTAATTTTTCTTTTTGATATCTGTTTCATTTGCATACACATGCACACAAAACTCTGTTGATAACAACAACTATTTATGTTAGTTTGTCAAGGACATGACATGTCCCTCTTCCATGCCCTTTCAGGTTCTGATCCAATGATCTTCAAAACATATGGCTATGGTGATGACTAGAATTTTTTTCTGCTTGAATTTTCTATGTAACTCTTGGCAGATACATATTAATATAGAGGAATTCCCTGGCTCTGTGGCAAAAGCCCATAATCCCTTCCTTTTGGAGAAGTATCATTGTATTGGTGGCCCAGTCAGAAATCAGTGGGGTCCAGAACTGGGTTCTCAAGGTGCTGGGTTACCATTATGAATGCTATGCTACATAAATAGAACTTAGAGCCCCCTGGCTTTGCACAGTATGATTCAGTCAAATGCCTCTGCAATTTTATTCTCCTTTTACATGAGGAGCATTCAGTAATGAAAGATTTTTCCCTTAACATAGTTGGATTTTGTAGTCAAGAAGACATAGGGGATGGTCATGAACTAGCCCCGATGTGTCATCCTTGGTGATTTCAGCATCCATATAAACATAGCCACAGATGCAAACTAATAACTCATAACTAATATTTCTAACTTGTTCCCTAGGACTTTTACAGGCCATGCAGCCTTCCTGGGGGATGCAGCCAGTGAATAAATCAGTTGCCTCTTCAATACTTTTCAATATGTACAGGCTACTATTAGGTGATCTGGTCATATGACATGGACTCAAGGGCATGTAGTATGAAGATGATGCACAACTCTACCTGTCCTTCATCTCCTACACATATAACATACCAAAATAGATCGTGGTGGGGTGGAATCAACTCACTGATGAAGAATACTACTTAAAGCTGAACCCAAGCAAGAAAGGACATAATTCTGAAAAGTTCACAGCCACAGTATAGTCTCTTTTGGTTCAAACTAAAGATGCTTGATTGGTAGTTTAGATTGCAGTTTGTAGTTTAGTGATATTCTCGGATTCTTCAGTGATGTTAATCTCTTACAGAGCAGCATCCAGGTGTAATAGATTCTATAATCTCTAACTGGTTAGGGCATTTTTTTCCTAACATGCTGGACAATGACCTGGCCTTAGTCATTCACATTTTCACTACCTCAAGGATGGACAACAGCAAGGTGATAATTCCATCATGAAGCTATCAGTGTATGAAGTGCAGTGATACATTTTTTCCATTTCCCATGGAAAAATGGAGAAAACCACAGATTTCCCAATTTGCAAAGAGCTCTGCAGGTGGGCAGAGTTCCAGCCTGCACAAGCTGATTGCAAAAGGGGCAGGAGGGGGACGGAGAGGAGGAAGGGTGGGGCCTGAGACTTTTAGTCACAAGGCTTACCTCTGGCTCACTTTCCTTCTGGAGCCTGTAAGGTTAGGTAAGTGGGGCTTATGGCAGGGTGTGTGTGTGTGTGTGACCTGGTGGGGGCTGAGCTGGTTTGGGGGTGAATTGGGGGTTGAGGGAGTGGGGAGGTCTTGGTGAACCATGAGGCGTGCCCAGCTGGCAGCAGGTGGACTACCAGTGGCACTATTGGCCCAACCAGTCTTGGCGGCTCCATGCGTGGCTTCCCTTAAGGGCCCATAGTGCTGCTTGTGGTCCATGTGCAGCTGGCTGTGCACTCCATGTCTTTCATTCTCATGGAGCACCCATGTCCCCTAGATCGGTATGCGGGGCAGGCTGCAGGCTCGAGCTCCCACCCTGCTTCCCTCCTACAGGGCTTTTGCAGCTCCACAGGCATGGCCTGGCATGGCTGGGAACAGCAGGGCCATGTGGGGATGGCCTTGCCCCTCCACTGCCCTGGTGAGGAGCCTTTTGCACCTGTCACCACTTCCCTCAGTGCAGCTCAATGCATTCAGGAGGCATCACCAGGGCAGTGCAGGGCAAGCAGCTGCTAGGAGATCCCCACGTGGCCCCACTGTTCCCAGCTGCACTGGGTCACAGGGGAGGGAAGCAGGGCAGCAGGGAACAGCAGGCCCTCTTCTCACTGCTGTTCCCTGCCACCCTGCCCCTGCCCCCCTTCCCCTGTGACCTGGTGCGTCAGGAAGTAGAGGAGCCGTATGAAAAACCTCCTCACCATATCTTGTACCCCTACTGCCCCGGTGATGGGCCTTCTATATGCAGGGCTGCAGTGAGGGCAGTGGCATGGGGCTATGCACCTTAAAGCACCAGCACAAGCAGGGGGCACATTGTCAGGGTAGCGTGGGGGTGAGAAGCAGTGGAGAATCCCTGTGTGGCCCCACTGTCCCCAGCAGCACTGGGTCATGCCTGCCAGGCTACAGAAGTAGGGTGGGAACTCAAGCCTTCAGCCTACAGATCTGGGCGGGTCCCCCCGGTGCCTGGGAGTGCATGTGGCAGCAGGGAGCCAGCCTTCCCCCTCCCTCAGGTGAGCCACCTGCAGCCTGTTCTGCTCCTGGCTGGGGCCTCAAACTGTACCTGCCCTGGGTACAGATCTGGGGGGTGTGGGTCCCCCCTGCCCCCTGGGAGTGTGTGCAGCAGTGCGGAGCTGCTTTGCCTGAGCCTGAAGTGGGGGGGAGCAGGGGCAGGATGCTGCAGTCTGGTCAGTAGCCCTGGCAGCTGGGGACCCCCCTCCAGCAATAGCTGGGGGGGCAGGGGCTGTGAGTGGTTTGCAAGGGACACCAGCAAGGCTGTGGGTGGGGAATGAGGGACACTAGCAGGGACAGGGGGACTGTGGGGGGCCTTTAATTTTAATCACAGATTTGGTTTATTTTGGCAGAGAATTTGTGATTTTTTTAGCAGAGAATTTGTGATTTTTTTTTTAATCAGGAAAAACCAGAATCCCTGGTGATGTGTGAGGAAGCCAATTGGGGAGAAGTCACCCCTCTGGCAGCAAATCAGTGACTTCTGTGCTGGCAAGAAGCTAATCCCACTCCAAACACTATCTTGAAAATTATATGAGTGTCCAGGTAAGTTTATAGGCTGCTGTCATCCAAGCATCCTGTCTTGACTCTGGTCCCTGGTCCTTGTTTTGTACTCCTTGTATCCATTTTTAGCTTCAGACATTTGGCTTGATCCTGAATATGACTCTCATATGACATCTCAGCTACTGACTCTGGTGTAATTAATGACTTTTGGGCATCTATACATATGCTCCAAGGTGTGTGTGGGGGTGCTTTAGAGTGGCTCTTGTAGCGTCAAGTATATTCAATGTCCCACACTTCAGAATGGTGGCAGGGGCACTTTAACTAAAGCTTGTTCTATGAGCTTTAGTTAAAGCACCTCCACTGCCATTTTGAAGCATGGGGATGCTGAATATATGTGATGTGGAGGCTGCTGGAACACAAATTAATCAAGTCTTCTGTGACACATGCTAATTAGCACACATTGGAACAGACATCCAGCATGTGTATAGGTGCCCCTTGATTCCAGGTTCCTTGACTCTGGCCTGTTACTATGTGTCTGGCATCTGGACCCAGTGGCATCTGGACCCAGTTACTATGTGTCTGGCATCTGCTATTGGCTCCATGCCTGTAACCCTGTCCTGACTCCTGGTTCTGGCCTCATGGTTTTGGCCCTGGGCCTAACTAGGCATTACAGCCGATCTTTTGGTTATGACAATACTTAGGAAAGGTCTGTAATAGAATGCTGCAGAACATCTTCTTGCCAAGAGTGGCTATGCAAAATCATCAGAGCTCACAATGCTCAAAAAATTGCTAAACAAATTCAAGGTCTTAGTTTATCTTCAAGGTATTTGGCTATTTTGGCCTTGGCTCAGGAAATCAGAAACCGCCAGGTTGAAAATTGTGGCTTACAACTGAGCTCTTTTGCCACAATAGAACTCTCCACAATAAAAGTAAATCTTATCTGCATGGGACACTTCCTTGGACCCAATCTAAGACTGTAGAATGAACTGCTCAAGGAACTAATGACTGTCACAAGACATACCACCTTCTGCCCCCACTGCCAGGTATATATATTTGCCCTTGTCTCTTAGGTCTCCTACTATAGGAGATGTTACATCAGGAATAACATCTGCAAAAGTGCCTATGTGACTCAAGACCCTCAGATTAATTTTCCAAAGTAACTTAAATATGTAACTTTCACTGAAAGCCAAAGGTAGCTGGATTCCTAATTCAGATTTGAAAATGGGTATTGGACACTTATGAAAATAGCTTTCTGAAAGACTCAGGCCAGAGATCATAAATTCAAAAGTTCAGCCCTTGTAGAACAAGTAAGAATTGTTGTAAACAAAATAAAGGACATTTTGGAGGTATCTATGAATAAGGGATACATTAACATTCATTGTTTTCAGAGTTCTTCTTTATATGGAACTTTGCTTTCCTCTGTAAGCGTATTTATTGATTTGACTTGAAATCCAGTATTTCTCTGACTTTCCCTGAATGTTTGGGTATCATAAATAAATGGAAAGGGTTTCATGTAAATTCATTACCAATTAATACCTTATGCAGCTTCTATTTGTGGCAATTATGATCTAGCTTCTCATATCATCTCTTGATTTTGTGACATGTTTAAGAGGCGAGGAATCTGCTCTTGGGAATATGAGACCATTGGGACAAAAATGAGGTAGGATACATATCACTGTAAAATTATACACACTCAGCAAAATTCAACCCAATAAATAAATATTTCTTTAACACACAAATTCACAAGGGAGGTAATTAAACAAAGAGCCCTTCAATGCATAGCTGTGAGGAGGAAAACCTAAGGAACAACTCTTTGCATGTCGTTTACCTATCTTCCCAGTATATGCCTTCTTTGCTGCCTGAGGCGGGGCTCCAATTCACCTTCCTCACCTTCTGGTTGAGCTGAAAATCCCCCAGACTGAACTCTCTCCGCTCCCTTTCCCCCCCACTCCCATTCTGAAAACAGTGACAGGCTGGGAGCTCTGCAGTCACAAGTTACAGAAGATGCTACATTTTGAAATGTCTTTACTTGATACCTCATGCAATGAGGGGTCAGATTTTCACCCAATCAGCCATTTTTGAAGCTGTCTTCAGCCATGCACTTGTGTTTGGTCACAGTTATAAACTGCTTTCTGTGGCTAGATTGGGCAAAAATTGTCAGTTCTGTCTGTGCTCCAAGACTACTGAAAACTCTGTAAGTGCCTCGGCTTCTTGCATACCTGCTCATTAGCTGGTCATATTGTGTTCTATAAAATCGAACTGTTTGTCAAATATGAACAAAATGAAGAAGCAGGGTACTGTGTACCAAGAAAGCATACGTATTAGTCATTAGGTTCTTGTCCATGCACAAAAAATGGTATCAGTTTAGCATAAACTGTTTTTTTAACTGATTTAATTGAACACCAAACAGCCCGTTCAATTTAAGATCGACTTAGTTCAGTTTAGCTTAAGCCTGTTCCTAATCAATTGAAATTTAAATTGAAAAAAGCCTTTTGCATCAGCTTAACTAGCTTGGTTTAACATTACATGGTTAATCAATCTGGCACAACTTTCTTGTGGGGGACATGCTCTAAGAGTTATAGGCACTCATGTAGTGCTTAGAATTGAAAGACAGTGTGACAGTTATATTTTAATACATCTTTCTGCAACTATTACATTTTAACACAACTTTCTGCATGCTTCGTATAAAGGGCAGCATTTAGCCTTAGCACTCTTAATATTGCGGCTTATATTATCTGTATTTGTACTAAAAACATGCCTAAATGAATCCCACAATTAGAGAGACAAGATAGCCATCTGAAAGAACACTTGAAAATGCAGGTAAGTGGAAGGTAAGTGTTGATGCACCAAGGAAAACAAAAGTTACAAAGGATTCTGAAAATAATGACACCTATGTATACAGATAAAAAGGGCCAGGATTGAGAAAGCTTTCTTTTAGAAGGGAGATACCTTTAGCATTCTTCAAGCCAATTGACAAAAGGGTCACATGTTATTTTGTAAGTCTGTTTTTAGTACACTTGACATATTACATTGTACCATACAGTACATGGTGATACAAATTCTGTGGCTTTTTAAATTACGATCCCTGAACAAATATGAAAAGGAGTGCTTTATTTTCATTTCTTTAATTTACTAGTTCTTTAGCTGATGAAGTATTTTATTGTATTAACCCTTGTATTGGAGAACCGATGCTTCACCAGAAAAAAAAGGCCCTTGGCAGTATTGTGAAGGCCTGGACCTGAATAATGCACTTTAATAATGAGGGATAGAGCTATGGCTTTCGCTGATAGCTGTGACCGGCTCTGTGACCTGATTATGTCGCAGAGTGTCAGCAGCTGAGACACTACAGAAGCGAGCGCATCCCATCAAATCTATCTCCATTGTAATCACTCTCACTGCTGAGAGGTTTGTTAGGAGCAGAGAATCCATCAGGCCTCATTAGCACCATTTACCATCAAGAAACTCAAAGTGTAAATGTGTGCCCTCTCATCAGAATAATGAGAACCAAAGTACTCCTATTATCTAATTGGATCAACAATGCCACTCTCTCTATTTAGTCTCCCAGGCTAATTACACATTAAAAATGCTCTACAGTGAGTTACTTTCTAGAGAAACAAACATATGTATCCAAGATTCTTTATACATAGGGACAGGGAACAGGGAGTTGGGTGCCTGTTCAGTGTAGACTGAGTTGTTCAGGTGGTATTTTTAAATTCTGCTGCCAATAGCACTTGAACTCACTGTACAATTCAAATATGTATTATACAGTGCCATAATATTTGCATTATTTTCATACTGATATAGGAAAGAGAAGACCTGTTGTTCTTTCTGAGGTCTCTTTTAATCAATCACAAGACAGGTCATGAAGTTTTCCATTTTCACTTTTTAACATGCCACATTCTTACTCTTTATAGTTGCTTTCCTATTTTACAGTCACTGAAATTGACAAAGCAAGTGTTTTCCCCCCTCTTACAAAGCCCTCAACTTATGACAAAAGGCTAAACTTCATGATCTCCATTGCATTCTTATTTAGAAAGCTTGCAACTCCTATGAAGTCAGGAAGATAGTAAAATGTCATTGAGGGCAAAATGTGGTGGCACATATTAATGGACTGCAGGCAGTGTCTGTAGGAACCATCACCATCAACCGAGTTTCAATGGTGGAAAAGCTATGATGACTATTCCTTTCTTCCAAAAGATTAGGACCTACCACTGAAACATAAAACCTGTATTGTTTCTGTTACTTGCAAGAATGGAATAAAAAATCCCTCTTTTATTCTCCTCCAATAGAAAGGGATTCTGTGACTGAACAACTGGACACCTGATCTTTGATGATAGCATATATTCATTAAGAAAGGTAGGATCCAATTATCCTACTACCCTTCTATCTAGTTCTTCAAAAGCCCCTTGGGAGATACTGAGGGTCCTCTATTCTCATGGACTTCAGTGGTATTTTAGAGTACTGCAGTGGTATATTGAGGTCACTGCTACTCTTCACCTTCTGCTTCCTCCCTTGCTAAACTCAGCAGCAGGGATGAGCAGGGTTTGCGCACACTCCCTGGGCTCTGGAGTTGAGTGAAAGTAGTGGCTCCAGTTAGAGCTCACACCAATCAGCTGATGAGCTCATACAGTTCACTGCGTGGGTGAAGCTCTGGCAGGAGCCTGCACAAACCAGGCTGGGAGAAGGTACAGAGAAGGATGCTGAGTGGTATGAAGGAGTTTACATATGAGGAAAGACTAAAGATGCTAAGTCTACTCAGTTTAGAAAAAAAGATGTTTGAGGGGGGACTTTATAAGGGTTTACAAATACTAAACAGCAAAGAGAAAGTAAATAGGTATTTACTATTTACTGTCTCTCTCACTACAAGAACTAAGGGTTGCAAAATGAAACCAATAGGTAGTCAGTTTAAAACTAACAAAAGGAAGCTCCTTTTTACACAGCGTGTCATTAAACTACGCAACTCATTGCCAGCAGATGTTGTGGAAGCTGACAGTTTAGCCAATTCAAAAGGGATTGGGCAAATTCTTGGAGGAAAGGGACATCATTAACTATTGAGCATGTGAGTTACGGATACAGCTTCTGAATCAGGACACTTTAAACCTTAAATGCTAGTGGCTGCAAGTGAGAAAGGAGTAAGATGGACCTACCGTTTGACCAGTAAATGGCAGTTTTTATGTCCTTACGTATTTAGCACCTTACCTAAAGAAGTGATACAGAGGAAACTCTAAGTACAGATGGTTAGACTTTATGATTTCTCCACACTTAAGAACAGCCTGTGTAAGCTCTGCTGAATGTATTATGGAACAGTACTCTTATTTGGGATGAGGTGGGGTGGAAGTAAGAGAATTTTCTCACAAAATTAACCCCCCCAAACTCTCTCGCTTTTCTTCCCTTAGTGTATCTAGCACATTGAACACAGTCCTCATGAATGAGTGAACATAGTGCGAAAACTTGCTGGAACTAGCTGAGGTGCCACTGTGAGAATCCGCATCATGGGAGTCCGCACCTCTGCTATGGCACTGGTCTTCTCAGTGGCTGAGTACTGTACCCCCCTGGGCTGCTAGCACTCATACCAAATGTGTGGATGGTCCAGTTAAATTCTGCAATGCATGCTATCACTGCAACCCTGAAATCTATGCTAATTCGGTGGTTACAGGTGTTGACCCATATTGCTCCTCCAGACATTCGCCATGATGAAGCTACATACAGAGAGGTGATCTGTACGAATGACAATCCAGACCCTCCCCATCCCATAGAGATTTACAGCTTGGTGTCTCAGAAACTTTTGTGGACATGTGTTCAAGCCCTTTAAGGATATCAACAGTGCAGCAGCTTGGAGGAAAGTATGGCATTAAGCCACCATTCAGTACAAACATGTAATTTACAACTCAACAATAAAGCCTCCTGGTTTTGACCTTCCACGAAAAACACAGAAGTTTCTAAATTGGATCCGAACTGGACATGGCTGCTGTGGTCACTGGATGCACAGGTGGTGTATTAGGAGTTCTGCAGAATGTGGCAACCCTGATCAAATTATGGATACTCTGCCCTCTGTACAAATTGGATGGTGACGTTGCAGAGCTACATTTCCTTTCCTCAAGAGCATTGGACTGGTTAACTGAGCTTAAACTGAACTTTTAATTGTTGTTCCAAGTCAGCCATATGAAAGAAGAAGTCCTCCCTCACGTCTTTAAAAGAAAAGCTATCTTCAAACTAAGAAACTGTCAAACAAACCTAACATATCCTGCTCTGTGATATAATCAATGAGCCACTAAGCTGACTAGTAATGTCCATGTACATTAACCACTTGATCTGTTTTAATCAAATAAAGGAGACTTAAAGAACATAGCAGAGGTTGACTGCCACTATTCAAACAGAATATAGGAAATGATTATGCCTCCCAGACCATTAACTGTTTTTCAACCTGTCTGTGAAAGTAAAATTTTGAACCACAGTCCCCTGCCTATATTACAACAAACAAAGCAGGTAATATAAAGTTGATAGGAACTGGGACCTTGGTTGTTGAAAACTCTGGCTTTTCAAATAGTAATATTTGCATACCCCAATCATCATTTTTAAATTCCAAAATGGAATTAACACAAATTTGCTATCACGTTGTCACATGGAACATTTTGAACACAGGATTGCTTAGACTTGAAATCCCAGACTATTAGAAATAGAAAGTCAAGTCATATATTGTTAAAAAGTAAATTTACCCTAGATTTGGACTAGAGGTTCAGATAAGACTTACAGTTTCAATATCACAAGAGATAAATGATCACCAAATATTAAGACAGATAATCATCAAAGACCTACATTTTTAAAAAAAAGGATGGGCTTGCAGTTACAGTGACTGCATATGCAAATGTGGTGGTCAAACACCCAGGCTTACATTTTCAGATGTGACTAATGAATTTGGGTGACATGCTCAAGATTCTTCATAGAGACCTTATTTTTAAAAGTCTGGTTTCCATCACTTTCAGGAAATCAGGTTCCCCCATAAGCAGTTTCAAGCTGGTCACTCCAAAACTACTGCTAATTCTAGTTTTCTTTTTACAAATTAGGCCTATACTTTTTTGCTGCTTTGTGTGAATATTAATCATTTGAAAAGGTATATTCACTTACCAAAACTCAATTTCTCAAATCCAAATTAATTACATGGGCTACAACTGTTATGTGGGTGGATAGCTTTAGAAATGTGCTATAGATAATAATGATTACTATAAAGATGGCTGGTATAGAAATACTTTTTTTAATATTGTAGTGCTGAGGTGTTCCAGTCATGAATCAAGGCCTGATTATGCCAAGCACTATACAAACACATAACAAAAAAGACAACTGCTGCTTCAAAGAGCTAAAAGGTAGATAGCAACTGTAATTTTATTCAACAAAAGAGAGAGATTCTCTTTTTCTCTCCTTCCTTTTTCTCTCACTGTAACCTGTGGAATTATTGGATTTTATATTATCTGTGGAATAAGCAACAGTACCTTGACCCAACTGACTCTGTACCTCCTCATTCACTGGTATTTTCACAGTACTAATTCTTTAAATACACAGTTCATGTACACGTTTCACTTTTGTTTTCTGAGGAGGACACGAAAGGAAAAACTATTGAAAATCTGGCCTGGCTTTATATATTCAGTTCTTACAATTTACATTTTAGAAGCCAAGTGTATCTTTTCAGAGGACAGTATGTACCATTTCTAGAGCAGAGATATACAGAAACAGGCCTTACAGATGGAGCTGATCTGACTATGAGTTATAGGCATTATAACCAACTTTTCTTCCATTCCAATACCCCATCCCTCCAGAAATCTTAATAGGCTTTTGAGAGCCTCCATTTAAAGCTGGCTGCATAAAATGATCCTTTGATGAAAAGGGATTGAAACAAGGGTTAAAGTAGACATTGAAAGGTTATTGTAGAGGGCACATTGTTCATACAATCCTCCTTTAATATGTGTGGTGTGCACCTGCGATAAGATGATTCATTAGATAAGGCCTCACTTTGACAAGCTCCATCGTTCAACCCTCGGGGTAGTGATGGAACAATTCTGCACCCACCCAGTAAATATAACAAGGTCAGCATTTTTTTCCTAGGACTTGGATGGGGAGAGCAAAGCTCAGGAAGCATCTTTGTTTATGCTTTATGTAAAAAAATATCCCCATAAAGTTTGAGGATCCCTTTTCTCTTTTCTTTTATTGACCAGAATAAAAAAAAATAACCTTTCCTTCTCCAGTAAATAACTTGGCAGTACAAAATTATGGGGAAGGAAGGAGAAACAACCATTTGTGCTTTTTTGAATTATATGTCAAGAGCTGTAGGACTAAAACTTTATAATTACTGATGTCCAAAGCTGTGCTAGTCTATCAAACATCTATAGTAATGTCTGGCATCTGCCAGAATGTTTCTTCTTATCAGTATTACTTCTAACAGCACATTTATTTTTGGATACATGGTACACAGTTAGCACGGCTAATCTTAAATTATGCTAATCTATTTTTACAACAAGTCTATGACATTACAACTGTTGTGAAACAAACAGTTGCGTTAACTTTATTACTGGTATTTGATATGAATAGAGCCAGTTAATGGCCATGATTCAGAAAAATACGTAAGCATGTGTGGTTAATGGGATTGCTCTCATGCTCAAAGTTAGGTACTTACCTCCCTGAAAGGGAACCTATGGCAGGACAGGATTATTCATGTTTAGAGTAATACCAGATTTTTAAAAGCAACACATCCTCTCAAATTAGTACCAATGACTAACGGATCCATTAAAGAATTCTGGATTTTATTAATTCGGAAATGAGTAAACAATTATGTGAACTCAATCAAGGATACCGCATTGCCAAGTTGTCTTTGTTGATTTTTTTGACAAATGTATCATATTTTATAAGTGTTTCATAGCAAATTTATAGAAGGACTCATAGCAGAGTTTGTAGAAAAAAAGCCATCTTAGTAATACTGTAGTAATACAGTTCTTTGTTATTCATTCTTTGTTTAGAAATGGAGAGATGCTTCTAGTATTTTTGGTGAAATCTAGGAAGTTCTTGAATTAGTGAGAATCAGGAACAATATTCAGATTGCTTTAAAAATACCACTATCTCATTACGGTCATCTCTTTTAAAAGCTTCATTATGAAACAGAAAAGCTGAACTTGTTTTTACTTGAAAGAAATCCTTTATTGTAACTTCTTCTCAGCATCCCTACATTTTTCTATTTCTTACCTGTGCTGGTCATCACTATCTATTTATCCCAATGATGTGCATTTTCAAATCACTATTATGCAAAAGGAAATTCATTTTTATCAGAAGAACAATCTGCAATAAGAATTTACTGTTTTCTCCATCTTCTACTCACCTGTCCTTGTGCATTAGTGACTAGTTGACCTGTGACCCCCTGAAGACTGGAGAGTGCATTGCCAAAGGCCTGCGAGCTTGCTATTGAGCCCATGGCTGCTGCCGCTGCTGCCGCTGCTGCTTGACTTGCTAGTGGATTATTAACCAGCTGAAAAAGAAAGAAAAGATCACAGTAAAACCACTGATAAACATGGGAGCAGACAAAGTGCTAAATGAATACCATATATACATGCTACAGTCCTAACATGGTGGAATATTACAATTTATCACTAGAGTTTAAGTAGTTCTTTTGAGAGGTTTCTATTTCTGATGCATTGGTTTCTTTGACAATTAATATATTTAAGAATCATAGAGGAAATTCCACGTTACTGCTGAAGAACCCAGTTGCAGTTTTTTAAATTTGGAGTTATGTTTATAATACTTCCTTAGTTGCATAAGAGGTCTAAGTAGTTTGATCTTACTTCTAAGTGAAGTCAATGAAAGTTCAGCTTTTGATTTCAATGGGAATGAGATCAGACATTTAGATTGGAAAGATATATTTTTGCAAGTAGATCCTGTAGTGCAACCTGCATTTAACTTCTGAATCTAATTGTCAGAAAAAACTGTAGCCCTATTAGCTTATACATGGATGGAATATGCAGCAACACAAACAAACACAAATCACGGCCTTGAACTTGACCTATGATTAACTTAATTGGAACTGATAATACAGAACAATCATCACAATTCTTTATTGACAAATACTGCAGGAAACATATTGAAATAGCTCTTATTGTTTCGCTCCTGTGAATAACTCATTCCAGAGCTCATGTAAATTTCTCTGTCTTTCTATAAACTGCACTTCCTTGTGCATTACTACATGCTCAATATACAATATAGAGTACTGTAACATTTTCACTGACAGGCCAGTTTTCAAATGGATCCCTTAACAGGATGGTCATATCTCACATAAGAAGCCTTAAACAACATAGCTGGCATTTACATGTTTAATACAAATTATGGTGTGCTACTGTGGGATTGTTATGGACTCTTATGCTGCGTCCACACAAGTGAATGTTTGGTTTCCTGGGGACAACCAGCAATGGTGCACTTTGTGCCATTGTCCTCAGGGAATGCGTGTGCCATGTGCCCTCTGGTGTGTGGCAGGTTACCCTAGGTGGGGTAGGGGAGGCTGGGGCCAGCACTGGGTTGGCCCCAGCAGCCTTACCTGGGCTCCTGGGGTCCTTCCAGGGCTGCAGCAGTGGTGATCCAGGCATGCGGTGCCTTGCTGGTAGCCAGTGTGTGGCCAGGCTCCCGTTTTCCGCAGCACATGCTGCCCCCATGTCTGTCGCTCAGCGTTTTTTTCCATGTGAGTTTTTTGACCCCTGGATGTCCAGGGGTCAATTCCCCCTCCTCCCCCCCACACTGCTCCCATGCAGCATGGAGAGCAGCTGAATGTGCATTATGTGCCTGCAGCACCACATAGTGCATGGCTGTGCTCGTTTGGATATAGCCTTAGGGTCTGGTACTGGTCATTTATGCCATATCTGAGATACGATGGCCATGGATGCCATCTATGAAGATAAAGGGAGGAGGTTTCATTCTGTGTTCATTTACTCTGCAGCAGGATAGAAGATAGTGTTACTTACCTTAATGCCAAAAATAAGACACATAAGGAGCTGACATAGTACATACTTGTATTGTGCATTTTTCTGGTGAAGAAAGTAAACTAGGAATAGATGACAATAAGAAAGCAGAGCCTTCCCGGCTTGCTCAGGGCTGAAGGCTGGCACCCCTCTTTTTTCCTTGGTTCTGAAGAACAGCCCTTCTGGATGATCCCTAAACTATTTTGGTGAGCAAAACAGTGGAACCAAAAACTGCCATTACTATAGATTAAAATGAAGTGTGAGGATAAGTCCAAGTCTGAATCTTTCATTTTTTTCCAAAGTACAGTTGCATAAGGTTTATTCAAATAAACCCTTTATTACAGAAGCTAGATGGTCTACATTAATTTTAAGTATGTGCAAGTTAGAAATACAGGGATCTAGAATGGGAATCTTCATAAAATGAATTACCCTAATAGCTGGAATACCACTGCTGGGAATAATGAGCTAAATCCCTCTAAAATGTTATATGAGGCCTTCATTTGTTTTTGCAGTGGGTTAGGCATATATATGGTTATGTTTTCATTGGCTCTTATGCTTTACACCTTCATTCCAAGACACCTAAGAGCAGAAAATGGATAACTTTTGATAATGGATAATTATTTTTGTAAGGCATTTTCACATTTGCAGTTTCCTCTTCTGAGAATACAGAGACAAAGGTGCCTGGGGTGGAATATAGATGATTGCTACTGTAAGGGGGACAGCCGTGTAAGTTGAGAGAGAGTCTCTGAGAGACTTTGTACATGGTTTAGTTTGGAGTTATCCTCAAAGATCAACCCAAATCTCTGGCCTCAACTTGTGCATAATGGTTTGATGGGCAGATGCTACATAAATATGCAGTTGAGGTGGCATATATATTTCTTAGACATGTATAAAAATACACTGAGGCTAGCACAGAGAATTTGTACATCTGAAATTTGACAGGGAAATGAAATGAGTGTCAATGCATGAAACAACAAGTGTATTTTCAAGTCTGTAGAGCTGGAGAATCCCAGATATAAAAAAGGGTTATAATTTAGAGCAGCTCCATTTTTAAAGGGGTTATAAAATTTTAATAAATGTTTTAGATGTTGCAGGCATTATACTGATACAAGTAGTGTCTATGATAGATTTCAGAAATACATCAGCTGAGGATGTAAGAAATGGTTATAATCTATTCTGACAAGAAGCCCTCTTATTATAGGAATTTAGGATTGAAGGGGCTTCCTGGACCATCAAATCTAGTTCCTGGCATTCCCGGGCAACATATTTTTCAAAAGGGCCCACAAGGATATCTACTCTGACCTCTCTTTCATGTTACCATCACAAAGCATTCGATAAAAAAACTAACATGCATGTCTCAGGTAAAGCACAGGAGACACAAGGATACCACCAATGCCTCATCCTTATAACGACAGTAAATGAGTTAAACTCAGATGACCCTAAAAAGTGGACCATACCCAACACTACTGAAGAAGGCAATCCCCTGTCTCCCTCAGTTCTTCCAAGCCTGGCTCAAGGGAGAATTTCTTACTGATCCCGTATTTGGTAATCAGTTTGATCCTGAGCACAAGTGACTGAGACCCATCACATACCTAAAAGGATTTTTTTTTCTGTTGGAGTCTATAATTATCTACCACATTTGATTAGCTGTGCATTAAAATATCTATTCATTTATTAATCTTCCAAAAGTACTTAAAAATGGAACATTGCTTTGTTTGCCCAGGGATCTAGGATCTGTAGACTGAGGCTAGAGTTTCTCCACGACCTTTAAAATTTGCAAAATAGAGAACTTTAAAAAAAAAAAAAAGCTTTAACAATGGAGCTGGAAAGAACCGATGGCATGCTTTGGTGAATTTTTTAAAATTTTATTTTGTGTGAGAAAAATTATACTGGAAATGTAAAGAAACCAGATCATTCAGACTGGAGGAACCTGGCAGTAATAAAACTAGACAGGAAAACAAGCAGCCTTTCATTCTTTATGGATGAAGGAACCTCAATTACCTCTCCTGCTCAGCAGCACCAAGGATAGAGTGGAAGAATATGAACAGGGTCAAATTCTACCCTAATATAGGCATCTAGCTGGAATGGTTTAGATCTTGTGAAACCTACATATATGCAGGAACTTGGACTAAATGACCTTCCAATTCTCTAATTCAGGGGTTTTCAACCTTTTAAAATAAGTGTACCCCCGGCAGCCCCCTTTTTAATAAGTGTACCATCGGGGGGGTGGCGAGTGGCCGGATGCAGAGTGTGGGGGGGTGGTGAGCGGCCTGATGTGGAGCTGAGGGCAAGCGGCCAGACACGGAATCGGGGGGTGGGTGAGGCAGTGGCGCAGGGTGGCAGTGCTCTATCCCTGCCCACCCCCGTATACCCTCTGGCACCTTTCAAAGTACCCCCAGAGGTACGTGTACTCCTGGTTGACAACCCCTGCCCTAATTTTATGATTTTGTGGCCCAAATTATGGTCCAAATTAAGGTAGAATTTGGCATACTGCATATAAATAATAGAACAAATCTATTGTATTCACACACATCCTTCACTAATGTTAATGGCTTTGCCTGGGCAGGATGAGGACTTATGTACTTGGCTATTTGTTGTAAATAAGGAAGAAAGCAAGTGGCCGGTTTTCAGAAGCAGCTTTCAAATGCATACGTGCAACTTGGTGCCTAGAAATCATTGCATCATTCTACAAACACAGATGATTGGAGGTACAAATGATAATCTTTACATATCACTCTAATTGCATCAGTAAATAGGAACAACCAGATGTTAGAATCTGTGCCCACAGTTAAGTATGGATGCACTTATTTGGAGGAACACAAGTCTGTCTGTGAAGATGGGAACTATTAGAAGTTAGAGCCTAGGCTTTGGAAGGCAGAATGTAGAAAAAAAAAGATTTTTGATGAGCTATGGCCTAGAACTGACCTTTTCATGATGATGCTGTACTACAAGATGACTGCCAGCTTCTCTGTCCCTGCCAGGAAGCAGAAGAGGGCGAGGGGAGCAGTGGTGTGCACAGTTCAGTATTAACCCTTTCACAGCTGCTCTAACCATTTTTCGTCAAGTTTTATGCCATTACAAGGGAATTGGGGGTATGCAGTACTGGGTTGTCTTTATCCTTCTACACCACCATATTATGAGATTCTGGCAAAGAATATCAGCTTCTCTATTTAAGATACCCCAATTTTGGGGGGCTGATTTTGGGGGGGAAATGTGTGTGGTATATAAGTAAGTATGGTAATTTGGGATGCTGAGACTCTTTAGGGCTGTCACTTCCAGTGCCTGAGTTTTTGTTCCCACTCAAAGCAGCAGCCATAGAACCATGTAGTAGAGATCTTGGTTTAAAGTGACAGGCTGAAACTTCTCAAAAGTGCCTCTATTAATGCAATGATTATTTTAAATGGCAAACCTTATGAAGAGGACTCTGTCATGTCCGAGCTGATCTAATACATTTTCCTGACTTCAAAATCTAAACTTTTAGAAAAGTTGTTGGACATGGGTAAATCAAAATAAATCCATTGAAGTAATGAACTCTCATTATTAACATTACATGGTAAAATTAAGGCGGCCACCATATTTAAAAAATTGAAAACTGGGATACATCTTCAGTGACAGCTTTTAGCCTTAGGAAATACTCATATAAAAGTACACATTATTGGTAGCATCATTACTGACAGCATGTTACTCCACAGCAACTCATACACATATTCTTCATGGTGAACCATTTTTTCAGTAACATAGTGTCTGAATTAATTTATCATGAAAAGCTGAGCAAGTGTTCATATTTACAGTGAGCAACAGACTAGATTTGTTAGTATGTGCACTTATTTGACTTTTCACTCTGAAGAGTTCATCGTATTGGACCAGTAAAAAGCAAAATGTGCTTGGTGAAGAAATACCCTTTCAACAAACATTAAGAAGAAAGCAAATGCTCTAATTGATGGTATGAAAAATGAGGACTTTCAGGATACCAGTGATTTTAGCTGAAACTGGGTATCAAGTTTATATAAAACTTTTAATGTATGGTTACTTTATGTGAAATCATTATAAGGAAAGAATTCGATCTTGTAGGAATTTTTTTAATGGGTTTGTGTTAAAAGGTAAAAGAGAGAAGACACTTTATCTGAATACAACAGTGGAGAAGTATGGGACATGCTATAAGTTAACAACTTCAATAGTTATTTTAAATCAAGCCTGGTACTTTGCCTAGCTGGCTTTTTAAACTCTCAGACTTCAGTCCACTAAGAAAGAAAATAGTGTAGAAATTTGATATGCCTGGATAGCCAGTGAAATAACCTTGATTTTTACCCTGCTACACAATTTTGCCACTAGGGAGCTTTAGACAGTAAAGCAGCCAACCATTGTGTGGTTCTTCATTAAAAAAAAAACAAATAAAAACACTCCTCCCCCCACCCCCCGCTTTATTAGGGAACCAACCAAACCCCTGGATCTGATTATCCTTAAAGCTTGGAGAAAATTTCAGAAATGCTCTCAAGCATCAAGCAGAAACTTTGTGCCTGGAACCAATTGGGACTGTAGGAAATTTTCAATGTGGAACTGAAATTTCTGGCTCAAACCCATCATGAATTTATTACAGTAATACTTCCTCATGTAGGGCTGACCTCACTGAGGCATTTTATATTTGTGTTCAGAACTCCCCTGTGAATGTGAGGGCACACAGCAAGACTCCACATTTGTCCATGTTTTTCCTAGAAAAGATTGATTAGGATTGACTGGGTTATAGGATAGATGAGAGGGAAGAGTTTGTTTTAAGGTTGGTGTGGTCATTTCATGAAAGTCATACTACTGTCTTCCTAGGTTTTCTCATCATTATCATTGCTTTACTAATTATTGCAACTTAATTATTATAGTAATATCACTATTAATATCCACTTTAACAACACATATGTAAGAACATCAGAAACAACATTTATAATACTAACTATAACGATAAATACTATAGCTGTGCAAAGCTTCAGTCCCTGATTTGATTTGGCAGAGATTCAGCCCAATTCGATGGCCAAATCTCCAAATCCGAATTGAATCAGAGGACTTTTTAATCTTTCTCTATGAATTGAATCAGAACCCTCTGAATTGATCTGAAGAGATTCAGAAAGATTTTGAGATTTGAACATAGACACAGCTTTAAATGTTTTTTTTATATACCTCTAGGTAGCAGGCGGCTCGTGAATGCTGCAATGCTGGGGCGCATGGAGTATCCCACAGAAGCATGGGGGACTCCCCAGTGTGCTCAGCAGCAGACCCGGAAGTGGACCAGAAGCAGTTCTGGTCCACTTCTGGGTCCACTGGGGAGCACGCTGGGGGGCCCCCCATGCCCAGCCCCCCGCTCAGTCAGTGGTGCCTTCTGGGTCTGGGTGGGGGCACCCGGGGTCCCTGACTTGGGCTGAATTCGAATTGAATACAGCCCGCTTCACACACCCTTAGTCAATGCTATTGCTACATCCTGAGTGCCTCAGAAGATGTAGATCAAGGTTATCAAACCTAAATCTTTAACTGTTAGGCTTTTAAATGAGTGCAAGATGCTTGGAAATGTGCGGGGTAGCTGTAGCTTCCTTTGTGTGACTTGTGTTGATGTCATCCCCACATGTCTAACTACAACGTGCATTTCCATTAATTTCATTATTTAATCTATGATGTTTTTATTTAGATGCACACACTGCACCTATGAATGCAGTAAGATCTTAAACACCTCTAAAGATTTTCTAAAAGACGTTTTCGAAAATTGTCTCAACTGGAACCTTGAATCACAGGGGTGAGCTCCAAATAAATATTTGTAATACTAAGAAATAATAACAGGAACATTTAGCATATTTACATAGCTTTTCAGCCATTATTTTCAAAACAAAGCACGAGGCTAAGGCTGTTTAATTTGCATTAAGGTTTCTAAACAAAAGTAGCTTGATGTTCAGTGCTTCTGTTTGCAGGAAGGTCCCACTGAAGTCAAGAAAGCCAAGGTCAACACATGAAACTAGATTCTTCATAAGCTCACAAATTCCAAGAGTGGAGCTTACATCCATCCAATCTATGCACTACTGCCTTAGCATTTTGTTTCTCTGTGGCTGCATATGCCTGTCCTACCCGGGGATGCTCAAGTTACGGTAAACATATTGACACCACCCTAAAGGATACATGCAGAATTATAACAAGCTGCCTAAAATCCACTCCTGTTCCCTGCTTATACTCACTATCTGGCATAGTAACTCCTTACATCAGGAGGAAAGTAACAGGTGACATTGTCCGGTAGGTACAAGAGTCAGATGGCCACCACCTGCTATATGGACATCAACCAGTGCACCTTGTCTCTCATCGAGAAATAGCTTTTAGTCCTCTACCATATCACCAGAATCAGCCAGAACTACCCTCTGGTAAAAAGAATGGGAGAAACTAGATAACAAATCTGTTGAATGGAGCCAGTGAGGAATTACCCCCGGTGAGGAGTTAGCATCGGTTACAACTGCATATGGCATACATAGTGGAGTCTGAACAGATTGAGAATGGGTCTTGACAGATGCAACTTTTTCATGAAATCATGCGGCCTCAGCACAACTGACCAGCGTATTTGGCAGGAGAAGCAAACCATGGATTATCTCCTGAGATGCCCTGTAGCACTACAATGCACCCCACAAGATCTGGCAATCAACACCAGAAGCATTGGGCTGTGCAGAATATTGGGAGCAGACCATATAGAGAGGTTGGATTGGAGATGCAATAAGGAAGTAGTCAAGAAAGCATTACCGACATACACAAAATGTAAGCCTAATTAATTAAATAAAATAAAATAGATATAAAAAGATACTTTGATCACTTGCTTGGAGACCCTGTACATTTCAGAACTTTGTAAAGTTTATGGAAGCCATGTTTATTCTTTTTTTCTAGTTCTCCCTTTGGATTTTGTATCATGAGACAATGGCAACCTTTAACTTTTCTAAACGAACAGTGGCATAGACTGCCTAATAGAATAGTCACCATACAATTTAATCATGTATATCTTCTAAAAATCTGCCCTTGCTAAGGCAGATGCTTTTTACTATCAATTTTGAAACAACATGTCAAAAATTGTTATTTCGAATGTGTCTGAATAGGGATTCATGTAATAGGCCTATAACTATATAATGTTACAGCATTTTTCAGGTCCACCCAACAATACATGTACATTTCAAAATTGTGTGAATCTGTATTTATAAATGACTGTAGGAAGAATCTTAATTTATACATAATTGTAGAGAGAATAGCTGTTGAGTAGGCAAAACAGGCAAACCTGCATACATATGCACACACACACACACTCTCTCACATATAAACATACATATCTCAAATATTTATATGTAAATTCACAAATATATATGATCAGTAACATACTTAATTGAGATGGCAGAGATGTGGGAATATTCAAAGCCGCAAAGTTGCACACTTAAAAAGTCTGGTTCTCACAGATATTTAATCTGCTCATTATATACATTTGTTGTGGCTGGGATATTTGCTGTCGAAATCTATGGTGAATTTCCTATCAGAAGTAAGAAGTGATAGAAATATTGCTGATACAACATGACTTGATTCAATGCAAAGTGACACGACCTGGGGTAATGAAGAGAGCACAGCTCTAATGTACACCTTGCTATTACTTAGGTTGTATGCATAAGGGAGTATGCCTCAGTATTTCTCAAACTCTTTGTAGACAGGTGCTGGTGGTCAAACTGGAACCATAGTAAGTTTATAAGCACAGTTTATACCATAAAACGGCTATGCATGTGATATCAAAAACAAAGCAGTTAACATCAGTTTTCTCAGATCTCTGTACCACCATATAGAAAAGAAAAGAGGCAAAAGGTCACTAGGGGTGAGGAATAGTGTTGGATCCAATTCTGTAAGGTAAAGTGGGTGGGAGTTGTTGACAGCTCAAGATTGGTCCTTACGTTTGCAAATTAGAAATAATAAAATTACAGTGGCTGCATGTCCACATGCACTTTACTGCGGAGTAGACTAAATAGCTGAGGAGTAAACATCACTGACTACACATGCAATGGCATTAGGCCACAGTACACTAATTAACACCACCATAAGATAGTACAGTTGGGGACAGTACTATCTTATAATAGAGCAATTAACTGTGATTAGACGCATGCGTAGCTGCTGACCACGGGTGTAAATTGTGCCCAGTCAGCCAATCCAGCAGGGGGCAGACTCCTGCCCGCTGCTTAGCTACACAGCTCTGCATTTTCAGCACACTTGTGCTCCAGCCAGCCCCTCCACCACCCGATGCTGCCACCTGGAGTGTGGAGCAGAGCAGGACAGGAGTGTCCCAGCATAAACTGCTCCACCCTGGTTCAAATTGCTGCTGTAGACACTGCACCCGTGCATGTGTAGACATGGAGTAGTTTACTCCAGCTCAAAATGCTCCAGAGTTTTTTTCTTCAAATTAATTTTATTTTTGATTCTCACTGGGTGTCAGCACACCCAGTGAAAATCTAAATATTTATTTTTTGATAGTTAAGAGGAATTTGAAAACAATGGCGAGTGAAAAATAAAAACAGTAGTAACTGACAGAATTCCATAAATTGGCCACATTTGAGTATCTAGCTTCTAGTATTTTAAGTTCTTGGATGCCAACATTAGTTTACTTGCATAAGCTAGATCCTCAACTCATATAAATAGGTTTAATTCTATTTACATCACTGGAGCTATTTTGATTATACTGGTCAGGCATCTGGCTCTTTCAAGTTCCCCATAAAAAAAAAAGATTTTCATCCTTTATATGCATCATAAATATACTGTGAACATGATATGTTCTTCTCCTTTGGGTGTTACACCAGTATAGTTCCATTGTCTGCATTGGTGTGATTCCTGATTTACACTGGTGTTCAAGAGAAGAGAATTAGGACTGAGGTAATTAGCATAATCCTTAAGTTTTCTGAGGCAATTTCCAAATATAGTAGAAGTATACACTAATGGGGTCCCTTCAACTTTCTGAAGGGGGTAGAATCAGTTCCATTTCAACTTGTTTCAAGTTGTTTAGTTCTTTGGCTGTTATGCTGATCTATTTTAGAATGATTTATCAAGCTTCTGAAAGATGCTTTCTATGCAAGAAAAATGGTCACTTCAGGGCTCTCCTGTTGCAAAAAAAATGAGCCATTATCAAGAGGAAATTGCCATCTGTCCTCTTGGATAAGAGGCTAGCACTTTGGTCTTGGTGATATAGCAGCAGTAGAAAGGGTGTCACACAGAGACACAATATATTAATCTCCTTAATCTAAAGCATTTTATTTGCCTTTAATTTGAATGCACAAATGGGGTGTGCCCCATGTAAACTCAATAATTTACAGACACAACTGATAATGTGCTCAAAAGCACACAGATGCAAATAGAGTGCATGCTGTGAAAATGCCATCTTTTATTTTTACATATCTGGGTAAATCTTTTGGAATGTTTTGCCTCATAGTACAATATACTATTTAAGTATGTATGTTCTTCACTGTTCAGTTAAAGGTTAGTTCACAAAGCAGAATATTAGGTGCAGGATTTCTCTCTCCTTTTCCATGTGTGCATATGAGAGAGAGATTTTCCACTGAATTCACATGGACAAATCTGCATGAACAAAATATACAGGAAATACATACATTTATCCTTGTTGGAGATTAACAGACTGACGTTAAAATCTTTGCTGTCCATTGTGGAAAACAGTTTTGGAGTTTTTCATTCATTTATGTCCTAGTGATTTCACAAAAAACTCTGCTTCTTTATAAACCAAAACTCCTCTTGACTTCAACAGGGGCAAGATCAAATTCTAAAACTAGATCTGTTGGGAATACTTAACTTCTTCTTGGTTTCAGCTCCAAACTCAGACCAAAATCCACCAAATTTTGGGCAAATAAGTTCCAAGCACACTAAGGCAGTGTGCCCCAAGCTTATTGCGAGTAAAGACAGGGAATACAACTGTGTTCAACCCCCAATACAGTGGACAGCTTTTGGAGGACACATCCTGCTCCTTTTCTTTGGAGCAATGGAAACCACTGAGCATGCCTTCCCTCACCATTCCCAAAGGCATTATCTGCTTGCTTCTGCCATTGTGTGGATATGGCATCTCTGAGATGGTGCAACTTAGTGCCACCTTTGCCTCTGGGAACTTCTATTTGCGCACTTATAAACAAATTACAGTTACATTTGTTACACGATTGTGACACATGCACAGCTGCAGACCACTTTTAAAGTGGCTGATCATGCAACAAATTAACCCTCATCAAATGAGGGGTCAGATGAAGGTGCTCCATTTTAGAGTACCTTAGGGAATTTGTGTTCCTTAAGGTTAATTTGTGGTGCAACTGGGGCTGGGAGTGAGCTGTGGACTGGGGTTTTGCCTGGCTTGAGCTGGAGGGGGATGGGGGAATCAGAGCCCCCACACCTTGCAGCCCTCTACTCTAGCCTCCTCCTCCAGCTCAGGCCTGGCAAACCCCAGCTCACAGCTTGCTCCCCCACTCCTCCACCCTCCTTTCCTGCTGACAGCTCTGAAGCTAGGGGGTGGGAGGAGATGGGTGGCTCCTGAGCTGCAGGCAGGCTCCTTGGGCTCCTGCAAGCAGACTCAGTTCTCTACCACCCTGACCCAACAAGCAAATGTCTGTTGGGTTGGGGAGGTGCTCTAACTCTTGGCACTTTATGTAAAGTACTATGAGTTACAGTGGGGGCCTGCACATCTGTCAGGTCTGTCAGTGCCTTAAATGTGCAAAGAAGGCAGACACCCACTAGACAGTTTACTATATCTATGCTTAGAGACAGCAACTGTTAAAACCTTAGCATCTGCACACATGCAAGTACAAACTGTTGCACTAAAAACAGCGACTCCAGTATTTATGTAGAACTGCATTCAACGTGGTCCAAATTCATATCTTGCCTGTGAGTGACCATCTCCCCACTACAGGGAGAAAGATCTCAGAAGAAATTTAGAAGGGCTCAGACAGTAATGGAGCCACGTAGAAACTGTTTCTGCAGAGAGCCCTTCCCACTAGTCATTTCCATCTGATTTGGCGCCAACAAGCAACCTCCTGCCAAAATAAGCTGTAAGTTGTGACACAGATGAAGCACTATTAGAGTTCTATTAGGCATGCTGCATGGGGCTGGGACTTGCTCAATTGCAGCCCTTAACAGCAAGGAAATTCCAAGTGGAATTTTGCTAATGTTCTTCTGAGAGGTACAAAGAACACAGTTTGCCAGTTATTTTAATTCTATAGATCATCCATTGTTCCCGTAAGGTGAATATTTTTTGCGCAACCAATCAACATCATACTGTCTTCTAAGCACTACAATTTTTTAATTCATAAGGCTCTCCTCAGGCTTTCCCCTATTTTATTCTTTCACTCTGATCTCTTTTCTCTGGTCTCAGCTGCTTTCTTGCAGTTGTTTTGGACTTCAGCTTGATACATTTTCCATTTGGGAGCTCACACTGAGCAGAAAAAACAGCACTAAAGCTACTCTGTTCGTAAACATTTGATGCTGCCATCTTAATACCCAATTAATTTCTAAGTCCAGTTTGCAAAGACCTTCCTATCGAAAGCCATGATTCTTTCAACTACAAGTACAGTTTAAAGTTAAGTATTTGCTTAAGTCCTGGCAAGAGTGTAGCCTAAATTTCTTTTGCTTGTGATCTGTCTTCTTGCCAGTCAAAGGACTGGATACATTTAAAATCGAATGATCTCAACCCACAAGTAAATTATTCTATGTGATTTTAAGAGAGGTCATACAGGGTGTAAGTCAGGGCAAGATTTGGCCCTTTGTCTATGCATGTCTTGGATGGAGTTGAACACAGTGTCAGCACATCACACATATTAAGTTATTCAGTCTTTGTTAATGGCTGACAGCACAGATGGATATTATGATCACTATTTAGAATGATTAATTTAAGTTATGTATACTACCATTGAAAACCTACTCACAAACATTCACCTGGCAAGCTCTGCTACATGCACAAAATTCTGTACAATCCCTTTCTTTCTATAGCACCTCAGCTAACAACCTGAAAATCTGTAGCTCTTCCATTAAATCCCACATTTATTGCCTTACTGTATATAGACTCTTGTTCTTCCATAAAGCACTGTCAATAGACAGATAGATGAATTTCTTCATGTTCTAAGTATTTTCTGCTTTTATCTGTTGACTAGATTCACAAAATATTTATGGGCCCTTTAGGCAATCTTGGTGCTTTACAAAGCAAGGATTTTGTGCTAAAAATAATCAAAGTACCAAGTTCTCAGGCTGATTCTGATTTCCTTTACATTGGTATATAGCCAGAGAAATCTGAGTGAAGTCAGTAGCACAGCACTAACATAAGGCGGATCAGAGTCAGATACCTTAACTGCCTATATACTACATATTATATATAACAGTACAATAGTGTAATTTAGAAACCTGGAATTAGATGACTAAACTGATGGTTTAGTAGAATCAAGGGTCTTCAAAATAAGACCTGACTCTTTTCACCTACACCTGTGAAATAAGTAAGAATTCAGTTGTGTGGCTGAATTGGAAAATAAAAAAGATTCATTATGGGTAGACCTCACATGGAAATATTTAATTTATTTGGGCAAAATTTAAAAAATGGTATTTTGGTTCAAATGATATGTTACATTCAACATAAACCAAAACATCTTGCCTTATTTCATTTTTAGGCTATTTCAACCACTTTTAACCTTTTAAAAAATTAGCTCAGTTTCCAAAAGAAAATGCCATTTTAACATTAATAGATCAAATATTTCCTGATTCTAGTGTAATTTACATTAGTTTAAAAACTGGATGCAAAGTACACCATTGTAAATTAATATCTGTTCACACCCAAAGTCTTCACACAAACACTACATCTAGAAGTTCAGGCATTTAGACAGGGTAAAAATGCCCCCTCCATCTAACTCAGTAATTAGATGGGTGCCAGGTGCCTGATCTAAGGTAAATCAGGGGAGGGGA
>NW_017729006.1:31157512-31164224 GCF_001723915.1 Gavialis gangeticus | reverse complement strand
GGGTGTGGGGGCTAGCAGGTGGGTTTGGGGTGGATAAGGGGGACTAACAGGGTCTATGGGTGGGGGAATGAAGGACTAGCAGGGTCTGCAGAGGAGCTTGGGGAGAACAGGAGGGCTGGCAGGGTCTGCAGGGGTGTTGGGGAGTAGGGCGGTTGCAGGATTTGAGAGGCTATCAGATCCTGCCAAACTCCCTGGATTCCCCCAGATCCCTTCATGCTGCTGAGCTGCCAATGATCCCAGAAATCACTCCTGGGGCCAGTTTTATTGGCATTCCAGTTCCAGTTAGATTGGTCTACCTGATATAACTTAGTGCACCTCTAAGATGAGCCATTTTAGACCAATCTAACCTTCCTGGAACTTGTATAGTTTGTACTTAGAGTGCTTAACTAGTGATCTAAGTGTAAGGTCCTCACCTAGGTATATTAAATTAGATTGGGTGGTCATTTTTTATGCAATCCAACCTCCCCCTAACCTCTCAGAATGTCCATATGTACCCTCAGTTGATTTCAAATGAGCTATAACCATTTTTTTTTAACTAGGCCTGAATTTGAGTAAAAAACTACAGGGAATAGTTGGACTGATTACATAGTTGTGGGATAAGATTAGGACTCAGGAACAGCATGATCTTAGATATATTTAATGGAACAGAAAATGAAAGTAGATTCTCTGTGTCATTCTGAACTATGAAAGGCCAAATTATAGAACAAAAAACCCAAATCAAGACATGTATGGTTCTTCATTGAGGTAAAACTGGGAGGTCCGTATACACAGCAACTTAGCCCAGAAATTAGTGATTTAATGGCTCCACCAGCTGCTGCAAGGAAGGGACTACAGGATTCATTCCTGCCAGTTTTACATCTTCGAAAAGCCTCCCACACTGGGTTAACCACAGCCAGGGATATTTAAAAGATCTTCCTTCCCTTTGTGTGACGTGTCTAATTGGGCCAGATTTACATCACAGTCCAGTTATATAAATCCCAAAGAATTTGGGTGTAAATCCAAAAGAATTACTTTGGTATGAATACATCCACCATGGATCTAGATGAAATGAGATCTTTCCCTCTGTTCTTAACTTGACAGTGGGTGTGTTTACACATTTGTTAATGTGCCATAGTTACTGTGCATTAAGTTTAGTACTTGCATAACAAAGTACTAAATCAATGCACAGTAACTGGCACTACTTTACAGTAGTATTGGTGCACAGGTTTTTACAGATGCTTACTGTGCAGTAGCCTAATACTATAGCCACAATAGCATGGGTTTTGCCTGCCATGCTACTGAGCAGTATTATTAGGCTGTGCATTTAGTGCAGTTAGCTGTGCAGTTAGCGTTTTGTGTAGACGCACTTAGCTGTGCTAACTGCTGTGCAGTTAGCCTCTTGTGTAGATGCACCAGCATGCACAAATCCTAGAAATGGATTCCCTTTCAAGAACTCTGAGCCAAGGTAACAGGATAACCAATGTAACCCCATGGAAATTAGTAGAATGACACTGACTTACAGCAGGTCAGAATGTATTAACCTATTGTAAAAAACTATGAAAACATTTCCAAGATATTAAAGCAATCTGGTAAAAGTATATTTCATGTGTTAATTGCAAGGTTATTTCACAGTAAATCATATACTGAGGATGGAAACATCTTTTCATTGCTGCTTATGATATCATAAGTCTCTCCTCACAAGCATAAATAAGAGTAACAAAGATTTCCATTGATTTCATTTAAAAGAAAAGTTCATAGTTGGAAAAATTAAATTTCAAGCATAAATGTGAAAAACTTTTAAAAGTATATGAGGTGAAAATTTATATTAAGGGCATTCAGATACTATATTGGAAGAAGAAGGATGGTCTTGTGATTAAGACATTTGATTAAGACCATAGATCTAGACATAAATCCAGGCTCTTCTATGTACTTGCTACATGAGCATGGGCTTGTCTTCCTAATTACACATATATTTGCAACAAAATAGCAAAAAATCTTAATTTAATTTATTTAATCAATTCATTGCAAATCTGTAAGTGCCCCAGCAAAATGGATTCCCATCTTTCCTGGGGCCTCTGTAATGTAATACAAATAATAAGTAACACTGATGGAGGACATATAAATATGGAGAATGAGAGGGGAACAGTCAGTCCAATGGATTAGGCAAAATCAGCCAGTTAGTATAGATGGTCAAAATCCAACAATATTGGAATAATTGCAAAGTGGTTTCTTAAAACTGGAGGTTGTCCACTGTAGCTTTTATAAGAATACTTAAATTTGGGAGTCTGTACTTCACATGCCTTGATCTGGTGCTGTTTATAAATTAATTGATTCAACTGTGCTGGTTTATATGTTATAACCTCCTGAGCACATGAAAGTCTTGTATTCTGTCTCAGGTTGTTATCTGAAAAGATATGTGTATTCTTTAGAAAACAATAATTTTACCTATAATACTCCAGACACTTGTTATAAGATAGATCGACTGTTCACCTTGTTACTGGGTAAAAAATGTCCCCGAACCAGAAAACCTTGAATCCTTCCACTCCTTCTGGCATGTGGCTTATTCCAATCTTTCTAGTATAATCAAACCCTGATAATATCACATGCACAGGGGCAAATAAAGCCTGTGATATTAAGCGGAGTTAACTGGAGTTGCACATAGGTGGTGTTCACTTACGTTCCAATTGGTTCACAAACGGTGCCACGACAAAATTTGAAGGAGCTAGAATTTATACCTTACTCCTTTTGTGCATTTTTCTCAGCTTATGTAATATCCAACCACAACGTTTAAAATCTAACATGAGAAATGACATAAAACCCATAAAAATATAGTATGTTGGGAATTATCTGTGTTGGGCATTATTCCCCACTGCAGCTGCTGCTTCTCTTGCCACCAAATACTCTACTTCTCTTTGCAGTTGCCCATTTCTGCTAGCAAGGGGAATTGGTGGTACTCAGCTGTGGGGGCAATCAGGAATGGGGATAAGTGGCAAGGAGGGAAGCAGAGTGGAGAAGCTCAAGAGAGTCCAAAGGAGGGCCACGTGCATGATTAGAGGCCTACAGACCAGGTCATGTAATAGAGGCTGAACAACTTGTAACTGTGCAGCCTGGAGAAGAGAAGACTCAGAGGGGACTTGGTGGCAGCCTTTAAGTATACCAGGGCTTGGAGAAGCGCATCTATTCACCAAGGCCCCCCCAGGGGAGGACAAGAAACAGTAGGCACAAAATGACTGAAGATTGCTTCAGAGTAGCCATAAGGAAAAACTTCTTGACAAGTTGAGTGCCAAGGGTTTGGAACAGGCTCCCCTCAGAGGTGGTACAGTCATCCAATCTTCAAAAAGAGTCTTGACCCGTATCTTGCAGGGGGGGTTGGAGCTGATGATCTGCAAGGTGCCTTCCAGCCCCTAACATCTATGAAACTATGAAGAGTGTTGACAACTGCAGTTGTTCGGCATCAGACTGCTTGACTTGACTATGGTGGGGCTTAAACACACCAAGTTTGGAAAATGATAGCCTAGGGTACAAAACTTTCTAGTTATGGTTATGGTACAATTTAATCACATACTAAATTGTGCACGTGGCACTACAGCCCTGGATAGGCCTCACTCAGGCTCTGGAAATATTTTAAATTTCCAGGTGCTGAGCAAGTGTCTGACAAGCCTATCTTACACAATTATGACATTTTTTTTGTTGCTGATGTGTATCTTTACATAGTTTTCAACATAGAAAATCTCTTTGCCAATAACTGTCAGCTACCTGATTTGATCTTGGAACAGTAATTGATAATGGTGATATTAAGCGGTAAATTTACCGAGAAGAGAGCATTCAAATTGTTGACATTAAGAAATTTTTGACAATGCCTGGAGTAACAATAACAGGTGGAAGGTTTTTTTGCACAATTTTGTGTGGAAGTTAGCCATTGTTGTCATAGTAGGCAGAGTATGATTCAAAGAGGAGTGATATCTCGGTTGCATAAAAAAATCTTGACTTTATTGTTCTATATGCTTATAATGAATTATGGTTACTCATGTAATGATTATTTATATTAAAGAAGTGTATTTGTGCCTACTTATATAATTTATAAATGGATATCATCAGGTGGCTGTTACAGGTAAAAAAAGAAAGTCAGAAAAAATTTCTGATGTACAAGAACCCAAATTGTACTATATATACATCATCACAAGACCTCTTATTATTATTGGCAGAAACTGGGTGCATCTACATGTGCAATTACTGCAACTGAATATAAACTATGGAGCAATTTGTACCTCAGTAAACTACTCCCTGGCACAGCTTCTACGTGTGCGGCTAGGACAGCAGTAAATTGAGCCAGGAAGTAGCAGTTTAGGCCAGGGCTGCTCCTGCCCTGCTCTGCCCCCCTACAGCAGTCAGGGGGAGCTACAGGCTCCAGCTGCAGCTGCCCAGGGGTAGCCCCAGGCTGGTAGGGGACATGGGGGTCAGCCCTAGCCTCTGGCTGGTGTAGCAGTGTGGCCTAGGGTCTGGGGGGCAACACTGGGCTGGCAGGGGACATGGGGGTAGGGGTCAGGCCCAAGCAGCGGGTGGCTGTGTCAGTTGACAGAGGAGCTGGCTGGGCCATGAGGTTCCTGTAGGCACGAGTGTGGCCCCCTCCTGGCTGGGCTGATTGGACGCATTTTATGCCCAGGCTAGTGTCTCAATATGCGTTGCTGCATAGTAAATAATTCTGCAGTAGAGTAGTACTTGTAATACCCTCCTGCAGAATTTATTAGTTTCCTGAGGCCTAGTAGAGCCATATGTAGAGATGTTGATGTTTTACTACTCCATTGTAAATGTCTTGTGTAGACATTCCCATTGGCATTTAGTCACAGCAGAGAGAGGGCTGGGAGTGAATGGTCATGAAGACGGAGAGCTACTCTCTTATCTCTAAAAATGATTTATCATAAAAAGTTTAATGCTGGCTTGGTAGGGCAGCATAGGAAAATTGCCTTTGGTGCCCTGTTCCATGAGAACTTCAGATTTCAAGGGGTTAGTTTTTGTAGTCACAGAAATTCACCAATGTAGGTTCACTAATTTGGCACCAACAAGCAACCTCCTGCCAAAATAAGCTGTAAGTCATGACACAGTGCAGACACCTTATACCCCTCCCCACTGAAAAAAATCCAAAAGAAGGCATCAAAATTCGAACTGATGCCCAGCTCTATAGGATACTGGGATATGTTGATTCCTGCTCAAGTTTCTGCCTTCCCAGAGGTTATATGAGCTTGAGGTAACCTCGTCAGTCAGTGAGTGTTAAGGTACAGGACTAGAAATCCATAAAAACAAGAAGACCCAAATGAAGAAACAAACAATAACATACACTTATACATCAATAAGAAAGAAGGGATGTCATGTTTCCATTGTACGTAGAATACATTAGCTACCCATATCAAAAGTATCTTCGAAGCAGAACTACAAAGGCAATAGCCACAAAAGGAAAACAAACAGAACAAAATAGCAGAAAACCAAAAACGAAACAACAGATTAGAGCTGGCTTCTGTCAGGTGCTGACTGGCATAGGAACGGAGAGTTCTTTGCAATTCTTGAAGTTACTCAGCACCTTGGATGACTGAGCCCTAAAACTGCATGTGCATGCATGTATTTAATAAATATGGAAAGATAAATGAAAATCCTTCTATGCTCACAATATATATTGGATATATATTTTGGTTGCTCTATATATTTTAACTAAAGAATAACAGCCTAATATATAGGCTACCACATAATATAACAGATCTGCTATACCAGATAGAACACAAGAAACATGTTGTATATACATTTTGGGAACATTCCTGTTATCCAAGCAGAACACAAGTAAAAAATTTATATAGAGATTAATCTCCCCAAGACAAAAGAAAATTACAGGACTTGAATTATACTTACAGAAGCACAGCACCACCAAACAAATAAAAGAAATAACTAATTCTAACCTATCAACATGAGGTTAGGAAAATCATAAAGAAAGAGGCAGCATCACAAGGATGACTATCGAAGTAATTATTTTAAATCAGACACACGACATACAACACATCATAAAAACACTAAATTCTAGATTAAGGATAGAAGAGAGAAAACTACGGATAAATCAAAACAGTCATGTATTTCTGACATCTTTCTGACTAGCATGCAGCTTACATACCAATCCTGCTGTGTACAAGATCTAGAGGAAAAGATGAGCAGCATACATAAGTCAATTGTATAAGAGATGAGCCTTTAATCTACACATGGGGATCTTAAAAGCATGCAGACTTTTCATGTACACTTTTGATGAGTGTTCTTTTTAGTTTTACAAAATAGCATCACAATTATTCTACGTTATCTTACATGAGCATAGAAGAAAATCTTTGGATGAGGCATCATTAAAGTGCATTTTCTGTCCCAAGCCCTTAGTATAAAGATAGTTGGCTCCTAACTTCTTCCTGGTGTTGTATTGTGCACCGTCTCACCCCAGCCTCAGGTCTCACACCTTTACCTATCACAGTGTGGGTATCTGCTGTTCTTTCAGGGTACATGCAGACATACAAATGAAATGGTAGAAGTTAAGCTATTTAGTGTAAGTGGTTGGAAACCCCACTGGTAGAACTCTGTACATTTGTCTATTTCCATTCTAGCAGCCCAAGACCCAGTTCCAGCACAAGCTGGGTGAGTCTGGTCAGGGTCGGGTGCTGGCTGGACCGGGTACAGGGAACTCAGATCAGTACAGTTCTGTTGTGGGGGT
>NW_017729006.1:31112262-31157492 GCF_001723915.1 Gavialis gangeticus | reverse complement strand
CAATGCAGTTTGGGGTATGGGCGGGTGGGGTCTGGCAACCCTGCCTCCTCCTGTACCCAAAGTGTATCAACATGGCCCCTGCACTTTCTGGAGATCCCCAACCCCCACCCGAAGCCTACTGAGAGGCCAGTCTGTATCAGCAGCTTTGGGGGCTTTGAGAATGGTGGGGATCAATGTACTTTGAGTTTGAGAGGTTCAGTGTAATTTGACCACGTCTCTCCAGAGGGGAGGGCGGTAGCCGGAGCAAAGCACATGGGATGACAGAGAACAGTGGGGGAGCTTTTGTCAGACAGGTGAACGTACAAGGGCTCATTAAACTGAAAGAACTCCCCACGAGACTAGACTTCTATCTCGTCAGCTGAGGTTTGAATTTGTAACATGGGCATCATTTTTAGCCCATGATAAGTGCTGAAAATGCTTCTACACTTAGGGTTTTTCTTGGTGGAACTGTTATTCCACTGATAAAAATGTAATGTTTGTATGCATCCTCACTCTCGAGCAGCATGCTTTGTGTCCACTGTACTTACCAACAGGTTTGACTGAGTTCAGGCACCTGTGGTTTTTCCCTTTAGGAGTCTATGATCAGTGGTGTTCTATGATGGAAAAGATTTCTTTAAAAACAGTGTTATTTATTTCAATAGTAGGGAAAAGCTTTAGTGACAAAGGGTTTTTGAAACAATAAACAGTCTGCACATGTGTCTATTTAATTTAAAACTGTTTCCATCTTTTGATGACAGTCTTGGAAGGCCTAATTTTTCCAGTACTCCCAGCATATTGCTACCTTTCAATTTGGTTCTCTGAATGAGGACCATGTCTCTCCTGAGAAAGAGGTTCTTTCAAACCATGCTAGAGTTTCTTTTATTCTTCTTTGTTCTTGAGCTTAACTTATCTGGTCAAGGTTGAGCCTGACAGATGAGCAGGAGTTTGGACACAAATCATCAGAGCCAACAATTTGGCCATTATCAGTGCTCCAGTGTTTGCTGAGAGGCAGCTTATTTTGGGCCATTTTCTTCCTTCCTGTCTTTTTTTCCTCTGTTGCATTAAGCCAGTATAGTCTTACAATAAACATCCTGATACACAGGCTAATATACAGTATCCATAAATTATTAAAGAGCAGCTTCCAATGGGTCATGACCCACTTTTCAAACAGGGGTGCTTTAAAAGAAATTCCTATTTCCTCACTGTGATGCTCTTGCCAGCCTTAAGAAACATAAGACACACTGTGAAATGCCTAATCCAAAGTTTATGGCTCTCAGTGGGAGTCTGTCCCTAAATTCTAAGGTCTCAATAGAACTCTCTCCCGAGTTTGGGTCCCTAATTAAGGCACCTCATTTGATACTTCAGTTTCTTAGTTCCAATTTAACTCGCAATTAAAAACCATCATAGCAGGTACAAAATAAACCTTTAAAAAATACCTCTTTTTCATTGACATCACCTTCATTTGTAGAATTCTACTCTTGCAAAACTACCTTATATGGCAACTACCTTATAACACAACTGGAAAGAACCCATAGAAAATCGTAACCCCATGTCTTTCCCCTTAAGCTCTGCTTATACTTATATAAGAGTAAGGAAAATATTTCATCTCTGCAAAAGAACAGCTGAATTCCTGTTTATTATGGTCATTATTACTAACAATAGTACTACTGTTGATATATCTCCTCATCACAAACTTTTTAAGAAGGGGTCAATAATCTTCTTCTCTCTCTGGGAGTTCATACGATGCTCAAAAGCAAAGCAACAAAATTACATCGAGTAAATCAGCCAGATGCAGATGAAATCACATTCCATTTCACAGGGAACATGAAACAATCCTACAATCTTCTGAATGTCTCTTTAATGTAGTCTTCTTCCACGAACTTTGTAAACTAGTATTCAGACAGTAATAGCCCAAAGAACGTCATAAACAGCTTATTTTAGACAGAAATCACATCCCATCTAAAACAGGGTTCATGTGCTGACCAGCAATCAAATAGGGTAAACCAGCTGGATAACACTGGAAGTTTTCTCCTCTGCTTTCTGCTTTTCTTAGAGGATTAAGGTCTGGAAACTCAATTTGTTCTACAATTATATTATCTATAAGAAGTGGTCTGTAGCTTGTTGGCTTGTCATTGTGCCATATCTTAGCCCTTTGCAAACATCCATTTAATATATATAAGTTATCAGCCAAAAGAGAACGCATAATCTACCCTGAATTAATCAATTTTTTTCATCCCTACTTTCTGAAAAAATTGATTCAAGTGCTGTGTATTATAAAAGAAACATGTTTTATTTTGGGGGTAGTGAGGAATCCATTAATCAAACTGAAAGGTAAAGAAATTGCATATTTACTTTTGTAATATTTTAATATGAGGGTCTTTTATTAAGAAATATAGCTTAAGACACTATTTTTTAATGGGACCAATCCTTCTTTAGAGACTACAACTCAGGAAATCTAGGATCAATTCTCAGGCCTGCCATAGGCTTGACCTCAGGCAAATCAGCTAATCTCTCTCTGACTCAGTTCCTAGCTGTAAAGTGGAGATAATAATTCCTTTGTCTTTTCTATTTAGATTGCAAATTCATTTCTTTTGGGGAGGGGGGTGGGAAAGGAGCTCTTCTAACCATGTACTTGTCCTTGTACTTGTACATTACTTAGAGTTACTTTATCTATGTGGGCTTTCTGGGTCCTAATGTAATCCAGCAAATCATCATCATATTTTGATGATTATAAAACAAAAACAATAAATGACCAGTAGGTTATGTTTGCAGTTCAGTAAGGTGGAGCAAACTGAAGGGAGTGGATGTAGCTTGTTGGTGGGCTGGCAGAAGTCAATGAGGTAATGAGGAGAGCTGGTTGGCTCTAAAAGGTGTTTGATGGGCATTTTTGAAAGCATATCTGTTAACAAGTGGCTTTCAGGTCTGCCTCTGCCTTTATTTTCTTCTAAATACCATTCTTAAGCATGCTTAGAGAAGGGCAAATACTTCATGATAAATATATAATTCATTTTCCATCTTTTCTGTTTATGAATTACCTGTGAACACAACATGATGCTCTTAAATTTACTAGCTATTCATAAACACCTGCCAAATAATTTTGCAAAAAAATCTTTTGTCTGTATACATTATTAGTATGTTGATTATTAAGAGAATTTGATGAGAAATTAACTGCTTTGACTGGACATCTCAGTCACGTGGCTGAAGGTCACAGAATCTGATGGCCTTTGTGATAATGAATTAGATGTTGACTTGTTTGCTTTCCTTATATCCTATGCAGGATATACTGCCTCAGCGAGCCTGCCTACCAGGAGAAATTCCTTCCAGAGAAGAAAGATGGCTCCATGGTTAAAGTGCTAGCCTCCAACTCAGAACACTTGGATTCAGTCTCCTGTTCTGTGAAACTTCCTCTGTAAAATTTAGACAAGTAATTTTCTCTGTGCCTCAGTTTCTCCCTTCTAAAACAGGAACAGTGAGATTTCCATAACTCTCAGTAGTGTTAGAAGGATAAATACATTAAAGATAACATCAGGACTGCGCAGTAACCAGGGTTAGTGCACAGTAACGTCCCTGTACAGCTTTGTGGTGATGCTGACTGCTCAGTACTACTGTGCAGTAGTGTCAAGTCACAGTTCATGCCCCTTGATGCTACTCTGCAAGAATAATGACGTACTGTGCAGTAAGCATCTCGTGCAGACGCAGCCAGTGGGTGCATCTATACAAGATGTTTGTTGTGCAGTAGACGTTATGTCTACACGTGTGCCCCTATTAGGCTGGATAAACTAATTAATTCCTCAATGTATTTACAAGTGTTATCCTGCTGCAGAGATCTTTACTCTGCAGCAGCGCACACGTATATGCTGCCCTAGCTGGCTGGGCCATGAGGGTGCTTCAGTGTGGGGGCTGCCTGCTGATTAGCCCTGCTAACTAGCCCTGCATTAAAGCACCCACATGCCCCAACCATCCCCTCTACATCACACTGAGCTGGGACGAGCAGCCCTAGGCTGCCAGGCTTACCCCCTGCCAGCCAAGGCTGCTCCAACCCGACTCCATGTGCTGCGGTCCTTGTTATGTGTAGAAGCATTGCATTAATATGCATGCGTAGATGCATCCAGTTAAATATATACTAAACTCATTTTTCAGAATACCTGTGGAAAATCTATAAAAATTAGTTATGAACTCATTGAAAGCAGAACTATTTGAAACTGTTGTAATGGAAAGAAGAGAAACTGTTGTTTTTATGACATGTAGGTATGACTCAGTTTATGTATTCATTCTCCATTGTGACCTACTAGGACTGTAAGGGTTAACTTCTCCAGTATAGAGGATGAGATAGATATTGACTATGTAGGCAGGTCTAGATGAACAATGATACAAATGGAGTTACCTTGGAAAGGCAATAAAAGACCAATAAACAGACATTAGCAGTTAATGACTACCAGCCAATGGGGCAGAATATGTGAAATCAGTGTGACCAGAGCTTGAAACAAAGATTTGAAGTGTCAGAACACTGCTTGGTGCAGCAGAACTGCTAGGCAGAAGAGGCAGGTAATGCTGTCAAGACAGGCATAAGTATAAGTTTCACTTTGCTTATCTGCTCCAGTCCAGACTTACATACTGTTTCCCAGCTTTTGTTAGTTAGCTCCCTTGTTTTCAAATGGCTGTCCAAAGTCATGCAAACATCCAAACTATGCAGCCTACAGAAAAGCGCATAACTTTGATTCCACCCTGGGCTCTTTGAATGTCTGTCCGTACCTAGCCCTGATGGTTGCACAGTTCTCAGAGTCTAACAGGAATTCAGTTTATTTGGGATTCACCCAAAGTGCAATAGTGGTGACAAAGGCTGGGTCCAGTTTGGAGTAGCTGAGCTGAGGCCCAGAGATGGGCATTAACTAGAGATGTTAATACCTATAGCATCTAAGCAAGATAAAGGCCTTTTTTTTTTCTTCTTTGGAAAAGAGCTGTATTCTCACTTGGTAGTGTTTTTAACATGGTGATTTGTCACTGCTACTGAGGAAAGAAAACAACCAGTACATGCTATGTGATCCAAGTCCCAAAGCATTTGATATGGACAGATTGATGGTGCTTTTAGCAACAGAACATCAATTGTCTTGTGTGTCAAAATTAATACAATATATACCTTTCCACTTTAATCACACAAATTAGAACCACTGAGGATAGCATGGTTCTTTTCAGAAACTTTCAGGCAAGGCCTGGCCAATACCACTGGCTAATTGGCCTGCACTGTGGCTCTGGTATTGAAGCAGAACTTTTCCTGTTATTAGGACCAGATCCTGTCTAACTACCTAAGGGGATATTTTTAATGCCACCATAAACAGATCGTTCTGCATGTGGAGCTTTGCTGACTTACAGGATATACCCTGCTCTCTCTCATATGCACAATTCCGAGGGGAGAATAGACTACAGAGGAAGGCAAGCCACAGAGGGTGTAGGCAGAAATGACATTTGTTGTGTGATTGGCCCCTTGAAAGCACTCTAAAGCCATGCCCAGACAGAACAGCACGGCTTCAGAGTGCTCCAACAATGTGACAAATTAACCCTCGTTACATGAGGGTTCAAATGAAGATGCTCCAAAGTGCAGCACCTTCATTAATTTCTGTCTGCTCTGGCTGCAGCTCAGTACAGCCCCAGCTGCTGTCTGGATGAGAGTGAGAGAAGGCAGGGGAGGGAGGTCTGTTCTGGGTTTCCTCAGCCCTGCTGGAGTGGGGAAGGTGGAGATGGATTGGAGCCCCTTACCTCTATGAATCACTATGAGTTAGATCTGGGAGTTGCACTTCTGTCTGCACCCAGAATTTCCATTCAGATACAAAACATACTTTTCCAAAATTCAAGGTCCTTGAAGCTAATGTGGGATTTGATTTTCACTTGCTACTGCTTTCCTACCGTTGTATCCCTTTTGACTTCCATGGAGTTATTCCTGATTCACACTGGCATGAAATCAGAATCAGGTGCCAGGGTTCAGTTCAGGATTGTCTCTCATAAAAAGACTGGATAAATACTGCAAATAAATAAATGGAAGATTGCATGTTTGTCAGTCATTTTGCAATAAGTACTGATGAATGTTGAACGTATTTGAATTAAACGTGCTATAAGGCACTCTCTCCTGGGAAGCTTACATGATCTTTTTTGGATCGATATCTGAAAGTTTTGACTGAAATCTTCATAATGCATAATTACGGATGGAAATATGAATTCAAACAGGAAAAGGCAATCATGAATAATGAACAAAGCAAATACTATTGATCACTATCTAATTAAAGGAAAGCAGATTCTTCTCACATTTCTAAATTTGTATCCCTTAATTGCTTGATCTAAGTTTAGTTTTAGGTTTGTTTTCTTTTACCAAGCAGTTCCCAGTTTACTAAGAATTTCAGATCTTAACTAGCCTAGCCAAATGCAGCATGTTAGCAATGCTGAGTCGTAGCTATTTTGCAGTTTGGCAAAGTTAGTCAGAAACATATGAAGAAATCAAATGGGGTTTTCATGATAAAGATTAGATCAAAGTGTGGCTGCAGCTTATTTTTCAGTCTTAATTCCTTAAAAAGCAAAGGTCAGTGGGAGTTATAAACCTGTCTTGATCCATTGAAATGTTCTTTTAATATTTTTTGTTGTTCATTTTAGGATCCTGATTCAGTACTTGTTCTCTTATGAAAACAGCCCTTTCCCCTGCTGGCAGCACTACAGGGGTGATCTAAATAGACAGGAGGCCACTGTGGGCTTTTTTATAAAGCATCTGGCCTGAAAGATCTACAGATGGAGACAAGGAGGTGCAAACAGTTTAACAGAAAATAAAATGCACAGCGTACAAGTTCACCCTCACATAATATGTTACAACAGTAAACTGGAAATATCTCCAGAGATTTCAATGACTTTTTTTCTTGTGATTCCCTACTGTCCCTGATCATAATCAATGTGCTATAAATACATAGATATTTCTGAGTGAACAGCTCAGGAAAAGTCAGTTGGTTAATATTGTAGTGTGCCACTGAAATGAGCAGAAACACAGCTGAAACGTCTAATTTCTGTGCTGCAACCTAGTCCGTGCAGCATGATCCTAGGAGCTAGAGCTCCATGGCCTGGTTTCCATTTTGCTACTGGCTTCCTGGTTTGGTGGCCAGCTGGAGGGAGTACTGTTCTTAGGGTTTCTTTGACTTACATTATAGTGCTCAAGCAGCCTCTATGGTGTCTTGTGAAAGCAGAGATATACCCCAGCATAGGCGGATCCAAGATTTTGAAAAAGGGGGTGCAAGTGGTGTGGTGCATCATCACATAACACAACACAGCACATATTTTTTTCTCCAATTAAAAAGGAACTAGAAGCTTTACTAATGTGCCAGGGGCCTAGGACTATATTATTTAGTTTAAGTTCTAAAACCCATCTGCCTTTCACAACCTCCCGCCCCTATAGCACCCTAGCCTTGCCTCACACCACACCCCTCTACTCCATTGGCCCTCCTTACCAACAGCCCCTTGGTGCCTGTTATCCCCCACATTCAGTCCTTTGTGCCCCCCAGGAGCCCCTTCCCCTAAGAAGCCCTCCCAAACAGTTCCCCCTCCCCATCACAGCCACCAACATTGGGGCAGGTAGGGGTAGGACTCTAACTGTCCCCATTCTTCCATTTTGCCTCCCTCCCCTACAGCATGTACATAGCTGGCATCCACTACCCTCTACCCTTAACATACAGAAATAAACAGTGGGGGTCATGGAAAAACTCACCTCAGAAAACTCACATGCAGCACCCCTACCCACAGGGAACAACCCTTCTGGGCCCACCCATAGCCAGTAGGGCTGTGCGAAATGGCACCATTTAATTTTGGCTTCCATTTCAATGGGACAGCATTTTGTTTTGAGTTTTGTTTCGTTTTGAAGCACTGCTCTGTTTCATTTCGTTGAAACTGTTTAACTGTTTGAATGCTGTTTCAATGTTTCACCAATCGGCTATAATGGAAAAGCACAAAACTGCCTATAACTTTGTCATTTCTTGGCATATTTGGATGAAAACAGCAGGGATGGTAGCCCCTGCTGAGGCCATGACATCTGCCAGGTTTCAAGGAGATAGGTACAGGGCTTTCTGGGAAACTGCCTGCCATCTGACCTTGCATTAGAAAGGACTCATATAATTTCAATTAGTTAATTACAGAGATGCTGTTACAATTGCTGTGCAACTTATTTATAGATTTATTGGTTGTCAATAGATAAGTGACACAATGTGAAAACATTTAAACTTTTCCTATTTAGAACACAATCTCACTTGGTTTCTATTGAAAGTAGAAAGCTATGCACGTGAAGCTGTCAATACTGTGCAGGCTTATGGCTGGGATTTGGCCTTACTGTACGTGCAATTAAAGTGAAGTAAAATGACCCAAACACATTTGAAGAATATGAATATAAATTGATTGCAATCAGCCAGAAGAATGTTATGTTTTTGAAATATTTCAGTTATTTTAAAGGTCTAGTATGTCAGCTGAATATCTGAGAGTTTACAGGATATTTATTCAAACCACTAGCTCTTCTGGAAATCTCATGGGATGCCAAAATCTTATGCGAAAACTAGTACTACTTGTTTTTAGCCAGGTTGGAAAAAAGGTAGTGACAGCCTCTCTTGTAGTATTTCAACATTTCCAGAGTCTGTCCTAGCTACAATTTACTAGATCTAACTTTGTTCTTAAGATCCCAAAGCCAGGTACAATTCTTTTTTGATTTGCAAGCAAGGATTTGAGGTAGTTTCTATTTCATTTGAACTGGGTTACTGAGACATTTAGAGGAATCTCCAGACATCTCCTTAGTACTGCTTCCTGTTTGTGAGTATGGCAACACTGCAATTGAGACATGAGTATGTCTACCCCACTGCATATTCAAGAAGGGTGTGCGAAGTGGGCCCTATTTGATTCGGATTCAGATTCAGACTGAATCAGGGGCAATGATTTGATTCGTTGATTTGGATCACTGTCCCTGATTTGATTCAGCTGAATCCAAATCTGAAGATTCATTGCTGATTTGGAGAATCAGCAATTCAGACATAGACACAGCTTTAAAAGTTTTTTTCGACATACCTCAAAGTAATAGAGTGGCTTGTGCACACTGCGATGCTGGGGCACATAGAGCATCCCATAGGAGTGTGTGTGGGGGGTCCACTTCCAGGTACTTCTGGTCCACTTCCAGGTCCACTGGGGAGCGTGCTGGGGGCCCCCTGTGCCTCCCTGGCTCAGCAATTAGCTGCAAGGGGAGCCCAGCTGCCCCCCCAGAACCAGGAGGCACCAGTCATCGAGACAGGGGTGATGGCGGCCCCCCCGTGTGCTCCCTGGCAGACCCAGAAGTGGACCAAGAAGTGCTCCTGGTCCACTTCTGGGTCTGCTGCCGAGGGCACTGGGGAGCCCCCTGCACTTCTGTGGGATGCTCCATGTGCTCCAACATCACAGCATTCAGAGTGTTTCTATCTCTCAGAGCGTTTAATCTCTCAGAATTGATTCAGAGCGTTCCTATTAGATTTGGAGAGAATAAAAGGTCCTTTGATTTGATTCAGATTTGGAGATTCAGCCACTGAATTGGGCCATATCTCCGCCGAATCGAATCAGGGGCCGAAGCTTCACACAGCCCTAATATGCAACTATCTTTTATCTACCTGGCTTGTGTAACAATCACAGTGAAGATGTGGCAGCACAGACTTCAGCATGGACTACACAAACCTGTTAGGACCCTCAAGTGTCTAGCCCATACTGAAGCCTATGCCGCTTCACTGTCATCAGTACCTGAGCTAGCTAGATTAATGCTTACACAATTCTGTGAAAACACTTCTGATTTTGCTGTAGACCTACTCCTGGCTTTGTCTTGAGACAAAATGCTCCGAGTCTCTATCAGTCAGTCTGCGTCACTCTTATCGAGGCTGCAGGATTCTGGAGAAATGACAACAGAGAACTGTTTCAAAAAAGCATCTATATCTATGCAAAAAAGGAAGGAACACAAGTATTTCCAAGATATTCAGACAATCTGTTGTTACTATATCTTTTTTTGACTAATCGTAAGTCTTTTTAGCTATTGCTGCTCCCAATGCAATTACAGTTTTTTTTTACTTTTCACATGCAAATGGATGATTAATTGAAAGCAATTTGTCCGACTATTTTGTGACAGTTGGTCAATGACTTACTAAAATAACACTAGATCCATTCTGTGCCTCCATCTTACACTCCAAGGGCACATGAGAGCATATAGTATCTGCTTAGCCTTGTAATGAATCTTAAATTTCTCAAGACCATTGCTCATCACCTGAATAAAGTGCTGGAGAGTAAATGAAAATAGCCATCCCCATGAGAAAAATATTTATTCATTTAATGGCTGAAACAAAATGCCATCTCTGTTGTGATAACAAAAGGTTTAAAGTGCATTACTGTCGTTTCTCAATACACTTGCGGTTTGACTACTGGGTCAGATGGTGCAACAGTCCATGTAATCTCCTGAATGGAAAAAAATTAGGCTCAAAGTGCCAAATAGACGCCCACAACATAATATCAGGTAAAACAAACATATTTCTCCTATCCCCCTCCCCAAATGTTAGAGAAATAGAGAGAAATTCCAGTCATTTCTCATTACTGTGAAGGTCAGCCTAGCTGGGAAAATTGTTTCTGCTTTACAATTCCCCAAACTGTAGAAAGCAGTTAGAGTTCTGGACAAAAACTAATGTTGCATTCAAAGGGAAAAGAGGCTGATATGGCATTGCTGCAGTAATAAGAGAATTTTTTACTCTTTCCACTTCCCTGTGAACCTAATCAACTGTGACATGAGAAAATATACTGGGCTCACCCAGCCAGAATCTGACTGCCACCTGAAAATGTCCTCAATATTCCACTGTTTGGGACTTTACAATGATCCTTCCGACATCAATTTTGTACATGTACATCAAAATGCCATTAGAAATGCTTACAAACACCTTCTGCTCACAGGCCTGCACTCAGACTCCAATCGAAGCCTGGCTGTAAAGACTCCCCAGTGGTTGACTAAAGGTTTCTTTCGATTGCTCATATGAAAGCATTTGGTTATGGAAAGGCATCTGGGGGGAGCCTAGAGGATCTTAGGATCTCTCCCTTGACCTCCCCTGTAAGCTCTCTTGAATGTCATTAGGAGCAATATATATTGAAGGTGCCTTAAAACCTGACTTAAACATTTAATTAATATCTGTTGACTTATTATATTTCCTTGCTCTCCTTGAGATCCAACAAATAGGTTGCACCTTTTAAGGACTGGAAATATAGCAGGGGTGGTGAGGAAAGGGAGGAAAGGGAATGTGGGTGGGGAAAGGAGAGAGTTGATGAGAGACTCAGAATATACAATGTACTTACATACCACACATCTCTGAGATACCTGTATGGTAATTTTAGTGTATCCATAAGCATGTACAGGCATACATATGTTTTACATGCATGATGCAAGTGTGAATGAAATTAGTTGTTATAATGCTTGGCATCTCAGCATATTTAATGTATTTCCTGATGACAGTTTTATTATTTCTCAGGGATGAAAAGCTGAATAAATGTATTGCAACTACACATGACGGTATTATCATCATCTTCTTCTGTTCTAATATTTGCAGGAAATATTACAAGTGTTTGACATATAAATTGAACATTTGACTGACTTTAATAACCATGTGATCAATAAGGAGTGATATTTTTATAGTCTAAGTTCAATATTTAAAGGGCCATGGGTGGCAAATCTTTATCAAAGCACTAGGGCTAAAACTTTATTTTCAGAATCTGCAATTCCTGTTCTATATATTCTATACTGAACTGGTATTTTTAGGAGCCAAGTTATTTTTAGAAAGTTTCAACAGTTTTTGACATGGGCACTGGAAAGAAGATAGATAAGGTGTCTTTTATTTAATTTGGAGATTTGCTTTTACTTTCCTATCAGGAAGAAATTTATAATTAGTAGGAAGTCATTTAATATTCATATCAAAGATTATTGTGTATTCTCACAAGAAAACAGTCCTTTGTGAAAATTCGAATAGCTATAATAAAACGTATATAAAATGGATGTGTCTACACATGCTTTTATGGGTGCCTAAACTTAATGCGCATTTGCCTAATGGCAGACAAGTTTCTTTGGGTGAATCTGATATCTTTTATTAAACCAACTTAAATATTTATTTAGAAATTTAAGTTGGTCTAAAAAAATATCAGATTCACCCAAAGAACCTTGTCTACCCATATCCTTAGATCAACACAGTATTTGCCTAATGTGCATTAAGGCAATTTAGGTGCGCGTCTGCATGTGCACATTAGGGGTGTGTGAAACGGGCCCTATTTGATTCAGATTTGGCCCGAATCAGGGCCAGTGATTTGATTCATTGATTCAGATCGCTGTCTCTGATTCGATCTGGCCAAATCTGAATCTGAAGATTCGATGTTGATTCAGAGAATCAGCGATTCGGACATGGACACAGCTTTAAATGTTTTTTCTACATACATCGAGGTACCAGCACTGCTTGTGAATCCTGCGATGCTGGGGCAGATGGACTGTCCCACAGGCCCACCACATGCTGGGCGGCAAACCCAGAAGTGGACTGGAAGAACTTCCGGTCCACTTCCGGGTCTGCTGGGGAGCATGCTGGGGAGTCCCCCATGCTCCTGTGGGACATTCCATGTGCTCCAGCATTGCAGCATTCACAAGCTGCCTACTACCTAGAGGTATATAGAAGAAACATTTAAAGCTGTGTCTATGTCCAAATCTCTGAATCTTTCCAAATCTCTCCAAATTGATTTGGAGTGTTCCGATTAAATTCAGAGAGATTAAAGGGTCCTTTGATTCGATTCAGATTCGGAGATTCGGCCACTGAATCGGGCCGAATCTCCATCAAATCGAACCAAAGCTTCATGCAGCCCTAGTGCACATGCTGCTAAGGCACATTAACAAGGTGTGGGGAAAGACTTGGGACTAAAGTTTGCCCCAAGTCAGTCGATATATATAGTGTCAATGCGCATTAGTGTGTCTACACATGCGTTAAGGCACTTTAGCTATTCATGCCTAAATTTGATACATGCTTTTGCTTAAATGGTGATTTTAGGCTATTTGCACCTAAAATCACCATTTTAAAGGTGCATTAAGGGCATGCACGTGTAGACCCATAGGCCTTAAAATGCCTAATGCACCTTAAATTGGCATGTGTAGATGTGCCTAATGTGCACTTTATACATTCTACACAGGTAGGAATTTTTTTTTTTACTATTCACTGAGAATCAGGATCTTACATAAAAAATTGATATTACATCTAAAATAGGGAAGAAAAGAACCCCTTTCACACAAAAAATAGTGTTCATACAATGATATGATTTAAAGGGAATGGATTAACCAGCATATTTCTTATATGCCCAACCAAAACTCAGCTAGACTTACATCTAGAACACTCACAGGAAGCTGCTTGTGAACAATTAACTTACTGAGAATTAAATAATAGAAATTACTTAGAAAAAATCATTTCAAATAACTACACAGCTTCAAGGGAAGGAACTCATGAATACCTGGCCTCGAATAGTAAACAGCCTGGTAGTCAGAGCACACACCTGCCTGATATGAGGGCATCCAGGTTCAAATCCCTGGTCTGAATCAGGCATAGCTAGAACTGAAGCTGAGAAACCATTCATATATCAATGAAATGTGTCAATCAAAATGGGTAAATTCTCTTGAAAGTTTAGTTTAGTTTCAGTCAGTTTCCAGTGGAAAACTGTTTATTAAGAGATACCTTAACCAGCCTCAATCAATAGTTTAGACGGGTCTAAGGGCATTTCTGACAGCATAGGAGTGAACCTGGGAGAGGCAGGCACACAACACATCTAGAGTGGTACCCACTGGCAATGACAGTTTTCAGCTTTTTGGGTAAATATTGCTGGTGATATCTGTTGAAACCATTTGATTAGTGGGGCTTTCCATGATGCAAGAAACAATCACTAGACCTTTTAGCAGCAAAAGATATGGACTTGGTAATGTCTTTTTAGTTCTTCTTTACAAGAACCTCTTCAACTCATTACTTTTGATGCTCTGATATGCTGGAAGACCCAGCAGAAAATTTCAATTTCTACACTGCAGACGACCCCTAATGCAAGGGCCTCACTTCAATATTGTGCATCTCTCCAGCTTCCTGTAAAACTGTCCTGTAAGATGCTTTTTCTGCTCAAACATCAAGCATATTAGTGAAGCTCAAGGTGCTTTCCAATTGGAAATATTTTTGTTAAGACTGCTTTGGATGAAAAACATAATTTTCACTGAGACAGAAACTTTTTGAAAAGTGCACCAGTTATGAGCAAATTTTGTTCTGGGGAAAGACACAAAAGTAAGCATTTTGATGATGTAAAGCATTTTCAGAACAAAAAAAGGTTTTGGCTTTTTGTTTTGAAATGCCTTCTGAAATACAATTCATTTTATATGAAGAATTTAATAAGTAAATTTGGTCATAATCAGAAGGAAATGTAATATTTTATGAAAATGATCCACCCCAAGTAATTCTTCCTATTCTTCTGTTTTGGAATAATTTTCTTTTTTCTCAAGCATCGCAGAAATTCCTGTGCAACAGAAAACCCAGTTTCTGTCTAGCTATAACAATGAGTCCTTTTGCAAAGAAGCAATTAGCAAAGCCAATACACTCTAAACAAAGATCAATAACAGGCTATGTCTCATAGTGAATAGAGAGAGGGATATTTGCTGCTACCGACAGAAGTCAGGAGACAGAAAAGTTTATTGGATGGTTCTGAAGAATGAGGTACAGGCATACCAGGGTGATATCTGGCTGTCCTCAGATGCAAGTCTATCTACTTTTGAGCAGAAGTTAATGGTGCTGGGATTTTACTTCTTATTTTACCAAGTATTGAAGAAAACATAATTTATATAGATTATCAGGGAACGATTTTCCCCAACTAGTTGCCTAAAATTAGGCAAGTCCTTATTTACACATCTAGGTAAATATTTTATTTCATTTTGTTTTGTTTCTGTTTGGTTTTGATCAAAACATTGAAAAGCTCCTGTAAAAGTGAATGTGTTCTCTGGAGCATATAACACCAGATATGTTGGAGACTTTTATGTTTCATTGTGGCCTGAGTTATTTGCAAAAGTTGTCTATATTAATGTGCATTACATGAGCAAAGATTGCCTGGAAATAGGTATGCAATGGCTAGTGCATAATGGCAATAATGGCTGCTCCATAAGTAATGGCCCCAACAAAGGCATATCAGATGTATATGCTGACACTTCTGGTAGCTGTCCTCATTTTTATTTTGTGAATAATTGCTCTTTCTATATGGTGACTGCTTCTCTTTCTGCTGACTCCATTCCCCTTTTGACCTGTAGACCTCTAGGATAAATAACCCAGAGATATCCACTTTGTGTTCTGAGGAACTGTAGTTTAATGACTTGTGAAACTGGGTGCTTCAGCCTCCGAAGAATTTGCATTTCACCAGGTTTTCCTTGGCAAGCTGTGGTAATCCCCTTCCCAGAAACAATGAGAAAAAACATTTTATATCTTATACTTGATCTAAGACTATGTTACATAAAAAGTTAAAAAACGTATTTTTAACTGTCACCACTGACATACTCAGCAACCTTCAGAAAACAGGTACATGTTACTAGCCCACTAAGAGAAAAAAGAAGTAACAAGCCAAAAGGTTATCATGTTGTCATTCAGGTATATGATTCTGGAAAAAAACCTAAAATATATTGTACTGGGTCTTCAATTTTTTGTGTTTGGATTACAAACTGAGAGGCATGGCTCACATACAGTTTTTGTACTAGTATAACTGTTTCTGTTAACGGTGTGAATTCTTACTAATATAATGATACCAGTAGTATCTCTGTGGATATAGCAAGGCTGGAATAAAGAAGAATCACCTATGAGAATAGTTATATTTGTATAGAAGACCTTGATACATTTATAAAGATATGCTAAGAAAGCTGTATAATTTTAAAAGTACTGACGGCACTGAAGAAGTGCAACTTCTGTTTGTTATCAAGGTCTTTGTTACATGAATAAAAAAGGGTATTGCACAAACACAATGACTTCTAATTGTGCCATTTGCTGATTTGTCTTTGATGCCTATAACTTTGATAATCAAAACCAAAAATTAAAAAAATATTAGCCTAAAGTATAGGCCCTGATGCCCATATTTAGAGTTCTTAAGTTATCTCATGTGCAAAAAAGTTGAGCAATGATTACTCCAACTCATGTCAATGGGAGCTTCTGGCTGCTTAGTATTTTATCAAGTTTTATAAAAAGCCAAGAAGCTACCTTCAGGGTTCTGCTTTACTTTCACCATTATCAGGATTATTCTTCTTTTAAATTTGCCCATATGGCTTTTTTTCTAGGATATCAGAACATTCTCTATTGAATTGTATAGGAATAAGACAAGCATTCATTTCATGAAGTCAATTTTTCATTTAAGAGAAAAGAAAAATGCCATCTGCTCACTTTCAGGAATATCTTTGTTCCAGTAATCATGTTCTTGTGCCTCTTGCGCCTCCTGGTTAAGTGAGATATTTCAATTTGAGGTAGCTAGTTAAGTACCTTGAGGGTGCATCTACATGAGATGTTTGCTGTGCAATTGACTAATTAACTGTATAGTAAATGTCTCAGCATCTACATATTTGCCCTTATTAGGGTGCAACAAACTTATTAACTCCACAGCAGGTTAGGACTTGTAAATACAAGGTTTTTACTTGTATTTACAAGTCCTAACCTGCTGCAGAGTTTTTTCATGTGTAGCAGCCCATGTGTAGACACTACCCTAGCTGGCTGGGGACAGGGTGCTTCAGTGCAGGGCTATCTGGCAGTAACCCTCTACACTGAAGCATCCTCATGCCCTAGCCAGCCTCTCTGCAGCACATGGAGCCCAGTTAGAGCTGCCCTGGGCTGGCAGGCTGACCCCGCCCTGGTCCACTACTAGCCCAGGCTGCTGTGACCAGGCTTCACGTGCTGTGTACGAATAAACCCTGGAGCAATATACCCTGGAGTTTTTTGCTTCAGGGTGCACGTTCGAATGGCATGCCTGGGAACAAAAAACTCTGAAGCAACAAGCTCCGGAGTTTATTCATGTGCATTAATCACATCTATAGACATGCCCTGAAAGTACTACATCTAGTCCCTAATGCTAAAACAGAAAGGAGTGGAACCTATGCCAAGGCCTACAGTTGGTTTTCTAATCAGGTCCTATTGCTATGGTGCTTCAAAAGAAGAGTAGCTCCTACTCTCTCCCTCATCAGGATGAGCTCTGGTCCAATGCAGAATAGGTGGCAATAGGGATACAAATGGGTACTTTGGGATATATATCTATGTAGCTATAGATATATATCCACTTAATAATGTGATATAGAACATACTGGTGTAACTAAATGCTATTTATGACATTCGTATAGCTCCCCTTATATCAGTTTGAGAGGGTCTTCACAAGCAGGATACACTGATTTAACTGAGGCCAGATATAGATCACTCAGCAGTGGTGCCTTTATACATGCTGCACAGCTCCACTTTTATTATCTCCAGGACTGAAAGCAATGTACCCACAAGTGGGCTGCACCAAGGGCTAGCTAACTGGCAAAGCTGAGAGCCTGTGCCAGTAAGCTTGGCTTAGGCCCTCTAGTCCAAGAGGCCACCTTTACATGGAACTGCGCCGCATGTATGAGGGCAACACTGCCAGACAGAATACATTTGTGGTGTGAACATGGCTTAAATCAATTTTCTGAAATTAACTGTTTTGATTGGACTGGTGCAATTTCTGCGTGCATAAATCCTCAGTAAATCCTTTAGGGAGTAGTTTGTCGCACTGGCATGTGTTTATGCTTGAGCAACCCCTACCTATTTTAGAAATAACAACTAAGAATTTGGAAGAAATCGCAACTGAAGACAACTGCATTTCTGACTCTATACCCAAAGGGGCTAATACTTCACACACTTAGTCATGTGAAAAAGTCCCACTCCATTGTCTTCCATTGCCTACATGTTATTTGCATGGGTAAGGGACTGCAGGATGGAGCCCTGAAGTTACGTCTTTTACTAGTGAACTCTTGCATTTTTCTTTTTTTTTTTCTTTTTTTAGAAGGTGTTAAGAATCCCTTGGAAGTAACTGAATATTTCAATGCAAATACATTTTGCATGTAAAATATAAAAATCTCTGTGTGCTGCACTTGAAATCTGATAAATATTTATTATCGATGCTGTTTGCTTTTAATCTGTTCAGGATATCATTCCTCCAGCTCTTTAGTACTTAAACAAAAATGGCATTTACATTACAATATTGCTTGCCAACAATCTCATTTTCTGGTTTAGTCAGCAGCCTTCATGCTTGATTAGTCTTTAATTATACAAATACCTACATATTAAAAAAGTTTTCTTTTTTCCATACTTTGAGCATGTAATTATTTTCTCTTGCATGCAATAACCTTTAATTTTAGGATTAAGCAACTGATTCTCTTTAGTATGGATGGATTTTTTCAAGTGTTAAAGCAAATTTGGTTATTGTATTATGAGTAGGAAAATTAACTTTAGGAAAACCTTTCATTAGTGCATTTGACAGCACACTGATCAGCTGCTGACAGAAACTTCGAAATATTCAATATACTTGGAAACAAAATGGGGTGCCCATTCTGTTTCCTTTGAATGCAATGGCAAAACTCTCACTGACTTCAGAGAGTGCAGGACTGGGGCCTAAGAGACGCTTGCTTTTGAGTTTTCTTGTTTTTGTAGTATACAAATTACAGTAGTAGCTAGATAGCCAAAGATAGATTAAGGCCCACTACAGTATACTAACTCACTGTATGAGATCATGCCTCTCCAGAAGAATTTGTAATCTAAAGAGATCAGAGAAATGGTGGGAGCATAAAGAGAGGTACAGAGAGGTGTAAAGACTTGCCAGTAGGTCAGGAGCAGAGCTGGGATTAAACCTAGGGCACCTGACTCCACCATTGCTGCATTATTTACACTTGCCTTCTGAAGTACATTACTCTAAGAAAGTTAACTCCACAAAAAACAGCCCCCACCTCTCCCTCCCCTTTTTTCATAGATTCCTACATTGTTAGGGGCTGGAAGGGACCATGCAGATCATCGGGTCCAGCCCCCCGCTCTAGGCAGAAAGACAACCGGGGTCAAGTGACCCCAGCGAGGTGACTGTCCAGTCTCCTCTTGAAAACCTCCAGGGTAGGTGATGTATAATTTGATATTTTGATGTATAATTTGATAATTGGATTAGAGTGCAACCCCGTTTGGAAAATTCATCTCTTCAGAGACAACACGATGAGCCCATTCCGGTAGCTGTTCCTAAAAGCCCAGATCATTATTACCTCTGAACAAGCCTGTAAACTCAGAGTACCAATGATCTCCCCAAGACACACTCATCACTCTTTGAATGTCTTTGGGGAACACATCAGTTATTTTAACAATGGCTTTTTGTTTCATTATTCCAGACAGAACGTGATCCTGCCTTATTTGAAGGCAAAAAGAAAAAACAAAAGAAAAACCTCCAACTGACTTTATTAGGAGTAGGATCAGCTCACTTCTAAGAGGATAACCTAGCAGCACAGGGGAGTAAACTGAAAACCATCAGAGAGATGGAAATGGACCGAGCACCTTACTTGGTAGTGAATTCTCTTCTGGGACTGATCCCCAGCTTTAGGCTTTTCTTTTGGTATTCTGTATCGTCCACATTTTTGCTAAAATTCTTGGATCACTTTGTGAACTGAGCAACTTTTTTCATGTTTGTTGCAAGTTGCAAAGATTCTGCAACAGCAGGCTGAATGCAACTCTTTCTAACAACAATAATAAGAATAATAAAAATAATAAAGGGGGGAAAGTTGAACTGTTTTTAAGAAACATTGTGAAGTGTTACGTGATACAGCAGCTTCATGCAGTAGTCTTCAACGTCTGGAAATTTGGTTTCAAATCCTAATTTTTTTCATGATCATAAATGAATTTGTCCACTCTAAGTCCCAGTGTGGTGCTTGGCCATATGAAGGTGACTCAAGAGAATACAGCATTTGGGCCCCACAAGAAATTCTGATATAAAAATATGAAGTGATGTCATTCTACCAGCTCCTGATATAATGCAATACATACATATTTCTTGTGGTGGTGGCTGTTTTCTCTAACAGTTTACACATACAGCTCTACAAACTATTCATCTGAGTGAACATTTAACTTGTTCCATTGGTCTGTTCTGTTCCAAATTTTACTTGGTCAAGCAATAAATGTTGAATAACCATAGAATGCTACCTTGTATCCTATTTCAAGTAGTAAAATAATAAAAAAGAGATATTCCAGTTTTCTTCAATAAGTTCTTGGGGCAGTGGGATAAATAAATGGGATGTTTGGTCATTTTTGCCATATTTTAATGGCCCCACTCACTTTGGAATAATTATCAGCCTCTGTGTAAGAAAGCTGTGAGGATGAAACTACAAAGATACTATAAGGGAAGACTGAAATATACTGGCAATTGTTCACTATTCATAAGCTGTACATTCATTCCTTAATGCCTGCTTCCAAAAACACATTCAATGAAAGCTGGGGAGCCTAGTAGCCTACACTAAACCTGTTCAAAGAAGCAAGACAATGTTACGGAAATTATTGAAACTTTCTGAAACACAATACATTTTGGTACTGTTGACATGATGTTGGGTGGTCCAGGAGTTATGCAAGAGGTAAGGATTTTTGTGGATGATATCTTTTTTTGGATACAGCGGATGATATTTTTCAGTGGATATCTTTTTTAACTTTATCCCGACCACTGCATGGTTGGGATAAAGTTAAAAAGAAATAAGACCTTTTCCCCTCCCTTAATAATTATTGTTATATTGTTATAAACATGTAACAACTGCAAAAGTAACAGGAGTGAAACAGAAATAAAAATAAAAATAACAAACTTGGAAGAATAACATCCAGGTGAGAGTAAAGGAGGGAAGGAGAAGGGGAAGGAGAAAGAGAAGGGGAAGGGGAGAAACATTGTTGGGCCCTGAAGGATAGAAACAAAAACATTTCGTATGAGGGGCCTTCACTAGGAGGTAGACAAGTTAATTCGGGCTAAATGTTGTTTACCTCACGTATATCAGTAATCCGACTCCTGTTAATTTGGGACTAGTTGTGTGAACACTGTGGGCAGGGTTCTGCTTTTGGGCAATCTAATAACCAAACTGAATCTTTATCCAGAGCTCAACCTTTGCCTGAAACCTTTCCAGGATTCAAAACATTCAGCTAACTTTCTTTTCATTCTTTCTTTTTAAATTGTTGGATAACTCTTCACTTCTTGATGTTGATAGGGATCAAAAGCGTAAATACTGTAGCACCATGAAATGGGTTGTGATAAAAATGATGTAATCCGTGCAAACAACCTGAAAGTTGGAAACCTTATGGGAGTCTAATTTCCAGGGTAAACAGATTCAGTGGCACCAGATTTGGGTTTCATGGCATGGAAGTTTGTCCCCTGACTTTTTAAACCTATTGTACAGTACAATGTGGTATATGACAAGTTCATGATTTAAAAGTAAATTATAGAATAATTCAGATCCACAAGATGTCAGGTCTGATTATTGATCTATTATCTGTCAGGATTACCCTTTTCCCATGTGCTGCTTTGTATCCATTTATTTAACTTGTCCTTAATTTAAGAGCTACATTTCCAGCAGGAGCTTTTAAAAAGACTCTTTTCCTGGCCAGTGCCACAGGTCATGTCCTCTGACCTTTTGATTTTCTGTTCTCCATGTAATCAATTGTTGGTTACTTCAAATGAAAGTAAAAGGATGGTGGAGCACTGGGGGAAAATGTAACAAGTCAGATTTATAAAGCTCATGTTTCCAGTGCGACCACTTGGATAAAGGTTTTTTTTTTTTCCTTTTTTTGCCTAATTTGTTTCTAGTTGCAGCACTAAGGTCAGGATAAGCCAAGAGAACGAATGGAATAAGCGTCCTGATGGGCTGCCTGAAGCTGGCTGGTGTTACGGATCAGCGTAAAACCAGCTCTCTTTCCTGTGCCTGGGCCGATGTAACTCACTGGAGTGGCAAATTACATCAGACCTACAGCTGTAACCCGACATTATGATTAATTTGATCAGTAATTTCTCCTGTTTTTCATTTTAATCGGTGTGACTATTCTGCTGTGGCAGGTCTTTCAGATCTAATTAAGATAAATTTCAGAGTAAAAGACTTGGCAGAATTTTCGAGTCAAATCCGAGCGTCAAGTGTGAAGACCTGCAGCACCAGTCAATCAATTTCCAGTAAAGACGGCAGGCTCTAACTCAGCAATCAACCCATTAACACTTAAGCAAATTTCATAATCTCCAGGACTGTGCTTAGTCACTCTCTCAAAACATTCTGGCTTCAAAAAATTGCATTATTATTATTTTTTTAAGACCTATTCTTCACTGATTCTGCCAGAAGCCCCAAGAGAAGTTACAGGTGGACCCTGAAAGATCTCTGTAGTGCTGCCAAAACAATTTGGCTTTAAACTTTTTCAACTTAGTCTGAACCAGTTTACTAATTTATTTAGGGCAGCTCCTAAAAGCTAAGCCAGCCCTGTGCAGTGTTCATTTTTTCCAAGATGAAACTTGCAGTAATATAACACTTGAGCTACATTATTCACCACAGATAACTGCTCTCCAACTGGATTCAGGAAGCCGCCAGGAAAAAAGGCAGATCATTCACTTGGCTTCCCTTGATCCACATGCTTCCAGGCAGAAGAGAATATTTCCTGTGATGATTTCCAATATAATATTATATAAACATATCTTAAAAGAGGCCACTAACAGGTATTTCCCAAAACAAGAGGAATTCCCCTGGCCTGATCCTCAAAGGGAGTTGATGGTACTTAGCATCTCAGAGGATCAGGTTTTTTGTCCCTATGTGAAATACCTAATCAGAATGGTTATATCACCGCAAATGTACAGGGCATAATGGAAACATTTCTACATTTTTGTATAACTCCATTTTTCAATGGAATGACAGAATTGCTAGAGCTCAAGGCTACACAGAGTGGTTCATCTATATTGGGATTTTAATTTATGCGATTTAAGAGCACAGTCCTTTTCAAAAACTCAATCATAGTTTTTACACCTTGTCTCTGTCTTTTGCCTTGATTTCAAGAGATTTTATTCTACAGCCTCTTTTAAAAAATTGCTGACATTCCCCCAGTGTGTTTTACAGTTAGGCTAGGGACAAAATTACACATAAACTGGTATAACCCGGAAACTGGTTCAAATCTGTAACAGAACAGAAGTTCACTGCACATGTACCACTTTCAAAATGGCCAAAACCCATTTAAGAGAAACCTGGATGGATGTAATATCAGACTTAACTGATTTTGGTTAAATAGGTTTATTGAACTTCTGTCCCAGATTCCCCCCAGATTCAAGTTAACTCACAGTCCCTCCAAATCCCAGGATGCTTTGTACCTCTCCCACAAACCCTCCCCATCTCACAGGATGGGCTGGCTAGACTTGGCCCAGGCTGTTCGCTCCAGCTGAGCAGGGAGGTGTGCTCCAGCATCCTCCACCTTCTGGCCTAGGCCACTGCAGGCATGTGTCTGCATTTCTGGAATCAAAACTGAATGTCTGTTCACTTGCTTATCAGTTCAATCTATGCAGCTTAGACTAACCTGCAAAGGTGAACTGATTTAGCTTCTGGCTTTCTGACTGTTTGTAATTAGCCCAAAAAACAGAATGCTTCTGCCCAAATGCCAGACTAGAGGCACTGACATCTGGTAAATCTTTCAAGTCACTGTTTATTGGGCCTCTCTTTCCTTGGATTCTTTTTTAAGGATAATATTATAGAAGCTGTGTCTTTTGAGACTAAGGAAAAACTACTGGCAAAATGGATAATGTCACTGGTTTGGGAAATACTGTCTGGTTCCAATGACTTTCTAGAGATAGCAATGTAAAGCACAAGACACATCAGCCTAATACGTGGGTGCCGGCAAGACAGTTCCACTGGCTTAAAAATGTGTGCAAGGATTCTGCTGATTTTCTGTCATTGGGATCCCTGAGGCTTGCTATGGCATCACAGGAACAGTCTTCCTTCCACTTAGTGAGGCTCTGGAAATAGAAGACCTTACCAGATATGGATTGTTTCCAAAATTTGCTCTGGGGAATTTTTTGTTTTTGTTTTTTATTTTTTTGCAGTTTATTAAATACTCTAGTTGCTTCAGGGAGTTTATTAAATACTTCCATTTCAGATTCCAGAGATCACTGGGCTGGCCAGCTTCACTTTCCGTGGCTTCAGAGAATTCTCTAGCAAATGGTTTCCTGTATTAGACTTAGCTTCTGCCTCTTGGGTGTTAATAATGCCAGTTGTTTTGCTCGAAGATTAATTTCCTTCACTTTAAATGTGAGTCAGAGACCAGTTCTCCTTGTGCTTCTGAAAATAGCAACACCTGCACAGTATATTTGGATGGACGAGGCAGCCAGTGCTCCAACTGAGAGGAGCTTTCCTCAGGGAATGGAGAGGCTCACATATATTCCCTTAAATGTTTCTTTGTTCTGTTTAAATACAGCATTCAACAGCCTTACAGTGTAGTGATCAAGTGTCTCAACTCCCCCAGATAGTAGCAGGATTCTAGGAGGAGATGAGTTAGCTAAGAGAAGATGAATCTTAACAATATTACTTGTCAAAAAAGATCAAAGGTCCTCCAGAGTTTAGCGCCGTTAGCAGCACTAGACTAGTAGGGTTAAGACATACCAGTTTCTGTAGCCCAGAACCCACAAGGGAGTGATACGGCCAGCATCACATCCAACCACCTCAGATCTTTCATCTTCAGTGACCTGGCATGCATTTACAATTGCGTTGAGGGAAAACAGACTTCAACCCAAGTCCAGAATGAGGCTTGAATTTATGCTTCTGGAGATGTAGTGGGACACCTTATTAATTCTTGTGGCACCAATGTAGTTTTGTAGGTACTATGGAAAGGATGTACATGTTTTTTCAGAGGAAGAGTTGCAGTGGTGGCAAAGGTAGGGATGCAAAAGAATCAAGGCATCAACAAGAATGAGCAAGAGGGCTTTAAATCCTAGAAGGTAATAGTGTTTGGGAAGGGTTGTGAATGTCTGTGTGTGGATGCAGTCGTGTGTACATTCACACCAGCATGTGTGTTGCCCATCAGCGGCCAAAACATCATGCAGCAAAGGTTTTCAGACAAGGGTCTGGAAGTGACAGATGGTGACAATGGCACGGTTCCAATTATGCCAACTGAGAATCTGGCCCGCAGTTTAGACACACAAAATAATTTCAGCCTTTAAAGTCTCAAAAACAAGGCTGCAGGTGTCCAAAATGGAATAAAAGAGCTATTCGAATCATGGCCATAGTTTCATTCATTTGGAGAGGACAGGACATTGAATATGTGCAGAATATTGCAGCAAGCCCTCAAGTTTTGTGTTCTTGTTTAATGCAGGCAAAAGCACTTTCCGCAAGGTACCACCAATTAATTAAGTTATTACAGGTGAGGTGCTATTTCAGAGCAAAGGTCTAGAACTTGGCCAGTTTCTTGAAAACCCATCATTTGGCAGGTTCACTCTTAGTAGCTTAGGAAAGCAAGTCTTCCTCCTGAAATTCTTTGCAAATACCTCTTTTGCCTCCCCTATTGTAAAGTTTGGTTCAGTATCTCATTTTTCAGTCAACACCAAACTATTGGGACAATGGGTGAAAACTACTGTCCTGCCTTTAGCTGCTTATAAAATGTTGTTTTTCCAAAGTGTTTTCTAAATATTTGGGGGGCAAGTCCTGCCACCCTTATACTGAGAACAACCCTACATTGCATGTGAGCCAGTTAATTACAGTGAGACTACTCACTGTCTAAAGATGCTTCTTAGTATCATTATGGGCACTAGAAAAACAAGATCTTAACAAATCAGGAGTACCTAAATACACAGGGAGGCACCACTTTGAAAATCATAGATATGGACAGACAGAAAAAGAGCAATAACTATATTTTCTGTAAATTATTTTTTTCCCGACCACTCTCAAAGCAATATAAAACTTTGTTGTTCTTCTTAGATCTCAACGACTTGTAATAAATTCCTGGAAATGTCAGTAAATGTTGAATCGCGCTTTTTAAAATAGATTTTGTTTTAATGAGAAACTAACCCTTGAAAAAGTATTTTTTTTGGTGGCTGTTGGAGCCTCAGGCATTTGTGTACACACTCTCTCTCATTTATGGCTGAGTTTTTTCAGTCTTTCTTTCTTTTTTTCTTTGTTATAAAAGTATCGAGGTGCCAAATGCATTATTTAAGATTAGGATGAAAATTTAATCTGAAGTAGATTCTGTTTTTGCTATCTTCAGGTTTGCTCTTGCTTGGAAAGTTTTTGTTGTGTCCCCCAGTTCCCTACTCCATCCCTTTTATTTTTACTCATCATCTTCCTTCTTCAGTTTCAGTTATTGTAGGTAGGCTTCTATGACAAAAAGGTCCTTTAGCAAAGAGTTTGGAAAATGGACAGAATAATTTTACAGTCAGGGCAATCCCTTGGGGATCCCTGTTTGTCTGCTTATCTTTGCACAGGAACAGAGCTGGGATTCTTCTCTACCTGGAGTAAGGATTTTACTTAGCAGATCTGCCTATCGGTGGGATCAACTGATCTATACTGCTCAGGCATATGATCCATGTTTAAAATAAGTAGCTAGATTCATATCTGGGGCCAGAGTTGAACATACATCCAAAGCATTTTGTTCTGGTAGCCAACCAGAAAGGTGGGCTACTTATTTGGTAACCCGGTTTTATACAGCATAGTATGGAGACCTTGTAGTTCCAAAAATATCCATTGAATATTTTTGCAGCTACCCAGGATACAATTCCCCTGCCCTGAGATGGTCTGAATACATGGTAACTGGCTCCTGTATTGCCCTGCCCCGCCCCAATGCCAGGTGTAGCAACAGGGAGTTATCCAGGACTCGTGGGGTCAGATGCCCCACAGCTAGCAGTTCTCATTCAGCACAAGGTACTTTGGAAACCAGTGATAGGCCTGATGCTCCTTTTTGACTTACGCCAGTGTAAATTATGAGTATCACAATAGAAGTCAGGCAGAATTGAGCCCCTTGAGTAAAATAATCCAGACTGGGGTCTCTCTTGTACTATTATAAAGTAACTATGAAGCTTGCTAAGAAACAATATTTTTTTTGTAAATGTAATCCAGTCCACTGAATTGAGTAACAGATGGTAATAAAATTATAGTGCAATATTACAAAACAATCTGACAAGAATCATTCTGAGAATTTTAGCCAGCGAGCAGTGCAGCAGTGTTATTAATTTCTGATCAGCTACAGAAAGCACCTCACCCAGGTTTGCCTAAGCAAGTCACTTTCATTTAATTTCCTTTCTGAAGACATGACAGCATCTGTACATTTTGAGATATAATTGTTGTTATCCTTCAGAGTTTTTGAAACAAACACAATCATCCTTTTGAATTACTGACTTTCCAAGACAATCTTTTGAGGTTGCATTGTTCTAAACTAATATCTCTCAGACAGATCCTGAATAATGTAAGAGGATAAAACCCACATGAAAAATCAAGAATTCAGAAATGAAATTTAACCTGTCAAATTTTAACTTAGTTGGTCCTTATTCCCTTAATATTCTTCAAAAAAACCCATTTCATTCTAGTTCATAAAGATCATTACCTTGGAGGCCATAATATCTTTGAATTTGGCTCCAGGTCGATTTTTAAGCTAAAGTATCAGACACAAAAAAAATATCCGCATTCTAAGCAGTTATTATAAAATGGATATATGGGAGGGTGCCAAAAAACCTGCTGTATGCTATTTTTTCTATATTTGTACATCAGGGGAATTGTAAAACAGGAGAACAGGCGTGGACCCAATCCTGACATTAGACCCACATGGAGGAAATGGCTCCCCTTTGTAGGTCAGATTGTAGGACTGGGGTTGGAAAGAAAAAAACCTTACTGCTACCCATTCAGGGAGTAAGATCGGAGTGTTGTTGCAGCAGTTATGGTCTAAGAAATATGCAAGAAGCAAGGGTATTTTGGATGATGTTTTGTATTGGACCATCTGTATAGATGGCAGAGATGTTCAACAAGCCCTTTCAAAGGCATTTAAGCATATCTCTAGAGCAAAGTTAGAATATAACCCCCCACCTTTGGAGACATTTCTGTGTTTACATATCACTGATTTGAATATTAAAGAGTCCCACCTCACTCAGTAATATGACAGACTGCTTTAAGTCATGCTTAAGTATCTTTAAATATATTCTGGGAACTCCAGGAGTATTGCTCTCTGCTTTAGAAATGTTCACAGACTAAGCCATTGGGACTGCTCACATTCTTAAAACGAAATAAGGGCTTTTGTTCCAAGTGTCAACAGTCAATGTGTTTATATTTTGTAAAACTGTTATTTCTTTCATATTTTAGTCTTGGAAAACGTCTGAGTTAAGGATTTCTACAAACTTTGAGAGTATAAAACTTAACTTAAAATTCCAGGGCACAATTGTGATTGGCCTAATAGTGCTGCACAAAAAGCCTCTCCAAATTACATCTCTGTTGTCTCAGCAGGCTCCCTCATCCCTTTCATTAACACTGAGCCTTTCTATACGTGCATTAAGGTCCTTTTTCTAATGTGCATTGAATTTAGTATCTCCAATGTGAGGTATTAAAGAAACGTGCGTTAGGCTGCCTTAATGTGGAGTAACAAACATGCACAGTTTTTAAGTAATGCTTAATGCACAGTAGCTATTTTACTGCACATTAGCATAATCACATTTTTATGTGACACTTGCATGCACAGTAAATAGGCTACTGTGCATTAAAGCATACGTATGGTTGCTGATACTGGGTGTAAATTGTAAAGGGCGGGAGGGCTAGGGAACTAGCCTACAACTGTGGAGACCAAGGTTCAACTCTCCGCTTTATTACAGACTGGCAGTGTAGCCTGGGATTGTGCCTCAGTTCCCCATTACACAATTGCCATAGTATTTTTTCCTTGTTTCCAGGGAGGGAGGAGGGATTGTGAAGTTAAATGCATTGAAGATGGTGAGGTGTCATCACTATGGATGGTAACAGCATTTGTATCAACACGTCAAGCAAGGAAAAATTACTGGTGTTACACATATTTTTTTGTTTTTCTAAAATTGAGAAATGATGTTGTTTGTTAAGCTGAGTTTGCAGTCCTACTAGTTAGGATCAAAAGCAAACCAGAGATGGAAATACAGAGACTCTTAATCCAGATTAGGTTTGGGTGAGAGTCTGAAGCCACATCAGTGTTTTATTTAGTATTAGCAGTAATCTCTCAAACTGTTTTCATTAATTGCTAGCTTCAATCAGTGTCATGAGGACAGTTCTTTTCATAAGAAAATGCATCTTCACCAAAACTGGAGCCTGCACATAGTTTTAGGTTTCATTTAGACCCCAGGCTGCTACGAGTGGGCTTATGTATGAAGTTGTATGAATCCAAACAACATGTGAATATTTCTAGATTTGAGGCCTTGGTTTTGGCTTGTCTGTACTAGAAATAGTTGGAAATTCATAAATGGAATGAAAAACTGGATATTTGTTTTGAAAACTAAATGCCAAGTAACTTCTGAGGCAAAGATTTAACAGGCATTCTCACTAGTGTATACTGTATGTACTTAGCATACATTCATGGCTGCTATACTAAGATAATAACATGTAATAGCAATTCCTTTGGAGCTATTTCTGTCTCTGTGTGTCAATAATTTGCATATTAAAGAGTCCCGAAGCACTCACTAACATGATAGACTGTACATTCAGTAGTGCCTAAGTAGCCCTTAATACAATACACAGTAGGAGCTCTGGAAACATTATTCTCTGAAGTAGAAAAGGCTCATAGAGTAAGGACAATCTCCAGTGGATTTTTAAGCCTATTAGCTGAACCATTTTTAAAAACAGATTTTATTCACCTTGGTTTAACTCAGATTAAATGTGGCTTGACTGGCTAGTATGGACAAGGCTGAGCCTCATTTAAACGGATTCCATTACTTGCATTCAAAAGTATTTTGAAATGTTAAAGACCCAGGGGTGAAACCAAACTGTAGATAACAACTTAAAGGCATGCAAAGTTTTATAAAAGAAAGTAAGCCACCACTCTTGCAATGTTTCTAGCTGTTACTTAAAGTGCAGATCAACTCTGAAAAGTGGCCTCCAGGGATCAGCTCCTTACATATGATTTCAAATTATGTTTGTGAGTACAGTCAAATCTATTCTCATTGATTTCATTGGAAGATGATTAAAATGGTCTGGGAACTGACTTTTGGAAATATTTCATGGAAAAAAAATCATGGGAACAGCTTGCCAGATTCAGATGTCATCACACCCAACCCTAACCTGGATCCAGATCAGGTTTGAGCACTGATTTTTCATCAGCTACTGCCACTACCTGAAATGCAACTGTCTAGTTTCTTCATCTTCAGAGAACTCTTAAAATCCAGTAGAGCTGAATTTTGTTCAGCAGACCTGGCAGTTTCAGGGTATTTTTGAATGCAAATGTAATTGAGAAAAGGTTCTCAGATACAGGATAGACCCGAGAGAAACCACAGAGAAAAAGGAGAAAGATCTGCTTTAGAATAGCCTATAGACTGAGAATAGCCAGTAGCCGAGATGAGCCAATAGCCTCATCTCTCATCTGGGTTGTGGGAGACCGGGTACACATCCCAGTATCCCTGGCCTCCCACATCCCACGTGAATGGGATGTGGGACTATTGTTATTCTTGTGTGGGGGGGTGGTTCCCTCTCTCTTCCACTTAATTTCTTATAAAAAAATGTGGAAGGTTTTGGCTGTGTTGGATGACAAATGACAAACCCTGACTTTTATTTTGAGAAATGGAATTTTTTCTTTTCAGCCAACCTTACTTTTCAGTTTGGTTCGGAGTCATGAATCTTAAGAATTATAAAACGCCAGCCCCACTTTAACAGCTTTTCTAAATTGTCAGGCATAGGCTATTGGCTTCAAGTAGCAGGCTAATGAAGGACTGATTCAAATTAGCTGCCACCAATCAGTCTGTTTGCTCAGAACATGCAGGGTCCATTTTATTTTCCCTAAAGTGGGTAGAAGTTTACTATCTGCCACTACCCAGATTTTTGCTCATCAGGTAACATCCTACCTGCAGTGGATTTGGTGAAGTGAGAGGAGAAGGAAGGCCGTGTCCTGGTGACTGGTTGGGTTTCTGAGGCGAGCTGGAGGACTGCTGAGCTTGCGTTTGTTGGCTCTGGCTCTGGGGCTGTGTTTGGTTCTGCTGCTGTTGGGGTTGTTGCGGCTGTTGGGGCTGCTGTTGGGGCTGCTGCTGTTGGGGCTGCTGCTGCGGTGGTTGTGTCTGCTGAGCTGGTTGCTGATGCTGGCTTGTTTGCTGCTGTGGTGGTTGTTGCCCTTGTTGTTGCTGCTGCTGTTGCTGATGCTGGAGCTGCTGAAGATGCTGAAGTTGCTGAAGCTGGGAATTCAGGGATGAGGTAGCTATAAATGAAGATAGTAAACAGAATTAGATTGGATTCAGCTCATGTCGTCCAATGACACTCACTATGAGAATATTGTATCACGCTGAATCCCGGTCCTGTTACAGCAGATGGCAGCAGTTCCAAAATGTCAATGTGACTATGACTGTCCCACTGTGACCACTCTTCATGGCAAACTTTGTCTGCCTGTGATGCACTTAAGCCCACTAAATTAGTATAGGCAGACTTCCTCATCAATGGGAAGCAGTATAGCAGTGTCCACAAGGCGCTGTACGTGGTCTAATTTGAAGTAGTATAATAATTTCCACTAAGCTATCCGAAGTGTCTTAAGGACGTGCTTCCCACTCCTTCATCACAGCATGCTTGAGGGCACTACTGTATGGCCAGTATGCTCATTGTGGAGATACAGCCTATAAAAAGTGTGGTGCAGGCTCCTATAGGGCTTACAAAGTCACCACAAAAGATGACGACTTTCAGTTCTGCCATGCTGAAACCTGACCTCACTGAAGTTACCGGTGCAGCTCCCCTTGATTTCAGCCAGTACATACTTCTGGGACCTGATCTAGCATTCTCTGCTCAGCTAAACCAACCCGTGAAATCAGTGGGAATATCACCTGAGTGCACTACAGAAGAAGACCTATGGGATGCTCTTATCCACCCCAGAGCATGAACTGGTGCCATTTTGTGGAGAATGAAAGAATTGTGGCTGTAAAATAAAGAATGCTCTGAGAAGGTGAGCAATGATGCAACAGAGGTGTAATATTGACATAGGGTATACATATAGGAGGTATAATATTAGCTGTGATATTGCTTATAAAATCCTTGGATTATAAATATATATAATAAAATGCATATGCTTCTCTGGCATTAGAGACTGTTTCTTATCATTCAAAGCCATAAATGCTTTTCTTGAAAAATACAGCAGACCTGTACTTTCAGTACTCTCTTACTGGGGCTGTGTGAAATGGCTATGTTTCATTTTGGTTTCAGATTCAGCTGTTTCAGAGGACAGTGATTCATTTTGGTGTTTTGGATCACTGTTCCATTTCGATTTGGCCGAATCTGTTTTGGAGTTTTGAGACTGTTTCAGCACTGATTCTGAGATTTGCATTGGCCAGGGAGAGGCAGGCTCAGTTGGGCAGCTGCAGGTTCTCCTGTGGCTTCTTCCAGTTGTGCCTACCTCTGCCCTGGCAGGAGCAGCCATGGAAGAAGCCCCCATGGCTAACCTGCCCAGCCCCATGCCTCACCTGGCACCAGCCTCCTGACACTTAGAAAAAAACAAACAAAAAAAACAACGCTCTGCACCCACTGGCTGAAGCAGGAGGAATTGGGGCCTCTGAAGGCTCATGGCAGAGCCCCTCTGTGCAGCGCAGGGCAGTGGGTGGCAGCGGGAATCACTCAGCCCTGCTGACACCTGCACAGCAGCTGTCGCATCACATGGGCATCTCATGCTGTCCAGGAGCTGGGGTTGCTCCAGCAGTCAGCCACAGGCTGGCACTGCTCAGCCCTAGCAGCCCCAGTTCCCAGACAGTGCACAGCACCCTACTGAGTAATGCTGCACCTGTGCCATGGGGCAGCTGCGGTGCAGCTGCCAGGAAAGTGGGGGCAATTCCCGCTGCTCCCTGCACTGCATGGGGAGGCTTTGACATAAGTGCCCAGAGACCCCAATCACCGCTGCTGCAGCTGGTCAGTGCGGGGCTTTTTCTTTTTTTAATTGCCAGGAGGCTGGGGGATGGGTCCGAAACACCTCCAAAACAAAACTGCTGCCAAAATTTTGCACAGCCCTATCTCTTACTGCTGATAGCATAGATTATGGGTGTAGACACACAATATACACAGTAATTTACCCTAGATTTTCCTCCATAGTAAGAAGCAAATATGTGACTGGTTACCTCCACGCTGGCTGCATAAGTAGGTGTTATAATAGCACATGGTCAGTAGGTGTTGGTAAATGTGGTTTGCATTAACTACTCCAGGGGTGAAATTGTCTAGGAGAGTAAGTACCGGTCTAGGAGAATAAGCACATCACAGGTACACTGGCATAATTTACACTTCTGTGGAGTTACTCCTCACTGGGGAAGTCTACATGTGCATTGGACTGTGCAGTTATTACTTCACAGTCATTTAGTACTTGTTTAAGCAGTCCAATCACTGCATGGTTATTTTCAGCTCATTGCTACTGTGCAGTAGTGTTACCATCATGTTTTATGCCCAGCAACGCTACCTCACCATAGCAATGAGCTACGGTGCAGTAGCTTGCTGCTACAGCAACATAGCATCTCATGTGGATGTGCCCACTGTACTCCACTGTGGAGTAACTTACTCTGTAGTAAGGCTGTCTATCATGTATCCACTCTGTTTTCCCTGTGGGATAAATTTAATTTCCTTATGAGTAAACCAGTATCTTAACCTCTAACAAGAAGTCAGGATTAGGGGGCTCAGTTCACCTTGAAGGCACAAAGATGAGCATTTTATATATTCTCAAGTTACACAAATAGAGACTTAGCCACAGGAGAGGGCAGGAACAGTTGCCCTAGAGAAAACAGCTTTAAATTCCAACTAGAGTGTCTGTGTACCAGCAGCAGCTTCCTGGAGGATGTGGGCCCTTGCCACACCTACATTAAGACCCCACTTTGAAGGTTATACTGGATTGCTTCAGGACTGCAGTACATGAAAAGTTTGCAAGTTCCATGTACTATACTGCAATCCTTCACCCCTTCCAGAAGGTCTGTTTGCCACCAGGATTTTGCATTCTGGATTCGGTCAGTGAAAGGGAAAGTAACCTGGGACTGAATCAAACCTATAGTTTTAAAAAAGTAAATCAAATTACTTTGAAAAAGACTTAGGGGCCATGATTAACCACAAGATGAACATGAGCCACCAATGCGATGCCACAGCGGCCAAAGCAAACAAAACTCTGGCCTGCATCTTCCAATGCATCTCAGACAAGACCCAGGAAGTCATCCTTCCAATTTACTTGGCCTTAGCAAGACCACAGCTGGAATACTGTGTCCAGTTCTGGGCTCTGCAATTCAGAAAAGATGTGGAGAAACTTGAGGGAGTCAAGTGGAGAACCACACAAGTGATTAGAGGACAAGAGGGCAGGCCTCATGAGGAGAGCCTGAGAGACATGTTACTCTTCAACCTAGAGAAGCGTAGAATCAAGGGTGACTTGGTGGCATCCTGTAAGTATATATGGGGTGTGCCCTGGGAACTGGGAGAGCAACTGTTCACCAGAGCACCCCATAGGTAGACTAGGTCCAATGGTCACAAACTCTTAGAAGGCCGTTTTAGACTGGACCTAAGGAAAAACTTCTTTACTGTCTGAGTCCCTAGGGCCTGGAATAAACTCCTCCCAGAGGTGGTGCAGGCATCTACACTGGATTCCTTTAAGAAGCACTTGGATGCTTATCTTGCTGGGATCATTTGACCCCTGCTGACTGCCTGCCCTTTGGACATGGGCTGGACCCGATGGTCTTGCGAGGTCCCTTCCAGCTCTAATGTATATGAAATCTATGAAATCACCTAGCAAGAATTGTTCACCAATTTTTGCAGATCCACAGGCAAAGCAAATTGGTTCATCTTACTTTTCAATACTGACTGGCCCATTCCAGTTCTCTAGGTGTGCATGTTCTGCAGTTGAACATGACAACATCAAGTCACTGCATTACAAATGCAAATAAAATAAAAGAAATGGGGGAAGGAGAGGTGGGAAGGCTAGGCCAAATGGGATGCCTGGTGGAATGAACACCATGGTGAAGGAGGCTTTGATCACCTGTTTCTATATTAATAATTTATCTGTAATAAGTAAAGCTTTCTTCAATCAAAGATGAGAATCAAAGGGTCAACTTGCCTTTACATGAATTATGGTCATGTATATATGCTTCACCTCAAAAGCAAACTGAAAAAGAAAATGAAATGCCAGCTACATCGGAAGAAGGTGAGGACTTAGGAAAGCCATCAATCACCAACCTAAGTTGCAAGGAAAACAATTTTGGAGCCAACAGAAAATTATTGACCCTGCTACTTCATGCAAGATATCAATAGTGAGAGTAGAAAAATTCTGACTGGGGCCTTTGGGTGCTACCAAACTATGAATATTTACTAATACTACTATTGTTGAGAAGATAAACTACAGGTGTATACAACTGCTAAATGTGACAGTGAAATTTGACATTAGGTATGGAAGATGGCACAAATGTAAAAACTGGAGGCAAGAAAAGTGCAGCTGCAGGAACAGCAGGAAACCTGGACATTGTGGAGAAAAAGAAATGGTGCCAACAACATATACTGATCTTGAAGCTATTGGAGAGGAAAGCAAGTAAATACATACGGGAAGTTATGTAGCACAATATAAAAATAGAGAGTGAGCACATTATTACAGGAGTTTACAATGCATTGTACAACTCATCAACCAGAAGCAGTAATGGTAAGCTCCTACTGCTTCAGAGATTCCAGCCATAAGCTAGATACTGCGAAGACAAAAGAAAAGAAATAATTAAGATTCTTTTACCTGCATATGAAAGTAAGGTATGGAGAAAGCAACTCTAACTGCATGATGTGCAATACATACAGCAGCTTTACAGAAAGAAGGTAGACGTGCTCTCAGGGCCAGATTAACCCATCAGTGGACCCTCGGCAAACAGACTCGTGGGCAAAATTATTGATTTTTTCACTCAATAATTATAATACATAAAATAAGCACAACTGGGCCCCTTCTTCACTTAGGGCCCTAGGCTTGTGCCTAGTTTGCCTATGTGTTAATTTGGCTCTGCTTGCTCTATGAGGATAAGGAATCTACATTGGCCTTTTTTCTTTTTCACTCTGCAGGGTTCAGCTATGCTTGTCAGTACATTGATAGCCAGAGCAATTGCTCTATCCATGACTCATCTCAGCCAACCCTATCCCCAGCTTCCTGTATGGAAGTGAGGAGTGATGGCCCCATGCTATAATCTGCAAGACAGAGTTCATGCAGGGGAACAGGGTACATTTTATGTCTTTTTATTCTGTTGTACAGCCAGCTTGAATGAGCCACAACCTCACCCTGACAGCTAAAAACCATGAAAACTGTGTGATTTTACTCAAGAGAATTTTTTTAAAAGCGTCTGTGGGGAGCAAAAAAGCTTCAAAGTTACATGGTTGGGTAAAGCAAGAAAGGAGATGGTGTAATGGAAGGATTCATAGATTCCTACTCACATGCACAGGAAAGACAAAATGGTCTAAAATTTCCACTAATTGTTTTAATGTCGAATTTAATGTGTGTGGGAAAATAATTTATGATAAGAAATGCAGTAAAGTTAAAAATGACATTGCCCAGATGTCTGCTACATAGGTGCATAATGAGAAAGGTCAGAGAAAAAAGGGACAAAAGAAATGTCCACATATGAAAACATAAAACAAACAATGAGAAAGGGTCAGCGGACATCCCCCCTCATCTCCTACCCCCCTCAAAAATGGGCATAGGTTTGTCACCAACTCCAATATATGAATATTACCATTTCCCACAAAGGATACTTTATTTTCTTTCAGAATGCCCTTGTTAAGGAAAAGTGACTTGTTTCCAAAGGGTAATATAAGTGACATTGCAGCTAAGGTAACAGTGCCCACTGCAGGGAAACATATGAACAGAATTGATGCTAAGCTGTTTGTTAATCGTAGGATAGCAAAACGCATTGGAACAAGTAACATTTCTTTAAATCTCTGAGACTTCTTGAAAGGAATATGTCACCTGTGACTCAAGCAATGGTTTGCAGCCTTCCAAACAAGCAATGCAATTTGATGGAATGGTTAGCCAAGCAACCCATGTGTTCCTGTTTGAACAGCCTTCATTAACAAGTTGTGCATTAGACCAGCTTCAGCACTCTACTTTTCAAATTAAATCTTGTTATTCCTTTATTATTCCAAAATTCAATCCTCATGACATACTCTATCTATCTATCTATCTATCTATCTCAAATAATAGAGAGAGAAGTCCACAAGGGGGAAAAAGCCCCTACCGAAAGCCCTTCGTTTCTTTTACCTCAAATGCTTATGCCCATGCCCTTATTCAGGCTGAATGGTATCAGGCAGAAGAATAACAAGGCCTAATTCTCAGAGCACTAAGCTTACAACTCAGGATGCACAATTTCAATTCTCTTCTCTGCTACAGGCTTCCTGAGTGACACTGCATCCCTTCCTTAGCCTCTCTGCAGCTCAGATGCTCATAGAAGTTATCAAAAGGCAATTTGATCATGCTGTAACTTTTTGCGTTTTACACAAAGCACTTAAATTTACAGTATCATTGAAAGTAACAGACGTTCAGCATTTAATGGTGGGAGCTGGGTGCGTCCACGCAGTGACGGAGGCTGGGTGGCAGGGGGTGCTATGGAAGCTGGCCAGGGCCTCACCACCCCTAGTTGCTCTGCTGCTGGGCAATAGCTGATAGCATGCCCAAGTTCACTCTCCCACCTGCCAGGAGACAGCTGTCCAGGAGAGCCGCTGTCATTGATTCCCCTGTGTGGAAGAGTGTGTGTGTGTGTGTGTGTGTGTGTGTGGAGGGGGGGAGTCAGGGGGTGTGCCCCCAAACTCTTCTCCAGTGCCATGGAGCACCAGGGTCACTGTCCTGCAGGGGGTAGGCCCTGCCAAGGACTCCCAAGCCCTCAGTTGCTGCCCAGCTGCTTCCTTTGGGCAGGGAAGTGTCCCCAGTGCCCCACACTCACTGAGCCCCACTGGTCCCACACATGGGGGAATGAATGCTGGCCGGCTCTCCTGACCAGTTGTTTCTTGGCAAGCAGGGGAGCACACATGCTCTCTCCCTCCCTCCCCTGTTGCATAGGGAAGAGACTTTCTGCTTCCTCCCTGTGGCAGCTGCAGGGCATGGTATGTGGGCAGAATCACCCACACTTAACCCTGGCAGGGAACCTGCATAGAAGTTCCCTAAGGCACCCTGCTCTAGAGCACCTTCAGCTGATAGCTGATTTAAGGAGGGTTATTTTTTTTGTGTGATCAGCCATTCTAAGAGCGCTCTGTATCCATGCATGTGTGTTACATCATGGCTGTAAAACCCTTTCAGGGGTCAGATCATACGAAAAATGTAACTTGTGTTTGCACCCTCAGTCCTCTCTGTGCATAAAACGGGAATATTAGCACTTTCTTACCTCAAAGGGGTGCTGTGAAGATAAAATACCTTAAGGATTGTGAGGCACTCAGATAAATCACAACAGTAGCCATATAAATACTTAAGAGACAGGCTGTGTGAATAGCTGTATAGGGCACCTATACACATGCAGCAAGGCTGCTCCAATGTGCTGTAATTACAGCGCGTCGGAGCAGACTTAATTAACTGAGTCTACTAGAGTGTGGTAATTAGTGTCATGAGTGTGGTAATTAGTGTCATGTGTATCAGCATCCCTGTACTGAAAAATGGTGGCAGGGGTGTTTTAACTAAAGCTCATTCGATGAACTTTAGTGAAAGCTCCCCTGCTGCCATTTTTCAGTGCAGGGACACTGATACATGTGACGCTTCAGGTGGTTTAATTAAAGTGGCTCTGAGAGCCACTCTAATTAAAACATTCCCCCCCGCCCCCGCCAACTCCCGGAGTACATGTAAAAAAGCCCATAGATTCCATACGTTTCCTTGCCCAGGATATGGGAAGTGATGGAAAAAAGTTGGGGAGTTGGCAATAGGGGCCAGCTGGCTTTGTGAATGGGACTAACTAGGTGAGTTTGCTCCTTGAGAGCACAAGAGTTTCTGAAATTTGTCTGGCAAAGGGGTTTTTTGGGCGGGAAGGGAGTTTGAAGGATTTTTTGAAGTACCAGGCTCACCAGGAAATGTCAAAGCCTGAAATGCCGTTGGAGTTTACCTTCTTTTTGTACAGAACTAGAAAAGCTCTTGAGTTAGTACTGGTAAACATGCCTCTGCCATTGAAGAATAGAATGGAAGACAATATGTCCTTGCAGGGGTTGGAGGCAGTCAGTTAGATAACTTTCCAGGAAAACGGGTTCAAGTCATTGTCAGCTGTCACAACACAATTCAAGCTACTCAGATAAACTCTTGTTTGTGCAGAAGCCACTTGCAAGAATCCTGTTAGTGCATGCAGTCTAGCATCATGCTAAATTATAAATGATACTGAAGTGGTCAGACTAAGGCTTTCTTAATCTACTAATGTTAAACATTTTTCTCAGTGCCCCCAAAACATATGAAAGTGGAAAACAGAGTAGGAACTGGACATTGCCCTTACACTGTCTGAAATCCCATCAGGCTCCAAGCTTTGTAGAAAGTGACAAATGTCAGACAGGTATACAATATATAATAGATGAGGTATGTAAGCAAACTGTGAGAGCCATACATGGTCTGGTTACAAGCAATTATATGAGACAAACCAAGCTGTTTATATTACAAAGATTATGTGAGGCACTGTGGTGAGTAGGCATGGACAGCTGATCCAGAGTTTTGAACACATATCTGCAGTCGATTCACTGAGAGGCTTTCAGTACAAGACCCAGACTCCCTCCATCTCACTATCCCCCCTCCATTCTGTCTATGGGTATGTAAAAAATAACATTCAATGATGTACCTCATGGAGTCTAACAATATTATATTTTCTAATGATCAGATGGAAAGTGGTTAACATTAAATGTGAAGTAAGTCCTAGTTTCTTCAGAACTCAATCCAAGATAATAATGGTCTGAAGAAGCGCTTTCTTTGTTGTCATTCAATAGAAATGCAATACAAATAAAACATTTTATGGGAGATATGCTTAATTAACAAAACTATATTTATGCGGTATATAAACTGTCAAAAGGTAGGAGGAAAATCCATGAAAACTGTGTATCATTTTAAATTCTATTAATGAGAATCATATTGCATCAATATCATTAATCCTAAGGAATCAGCCAGTTCCTGAAAACTAAGGAAGAAGGAAACTATAAACATGGACTTATGTTTATATTGATAGGAAACAAAACAATTCAAATCTGAGTTTCTTACTTGCAAATAAATTGTAACCTTATGCTACAAAGCCAGTTATGGAAATCTAGAGTGCAGTTGTAGTTACTTTAAACTTGAACCTGGTGAGTGTGCCTTTTTTGTGGCAAATAGAGTAGATTTTTCATTTATTGTGGTATTGTGGTAGATTGCCTGAGGACGGTCATACAGATGCATGCTCACCATGGATGCATATTCAGAATGCTAACACAAAATGCCTTAAAAGTTCTGTTTAGTGAAACATTATAACTAGGTCTCTACTTCCTTGGTCTGGTGGCAGGAAGCCACCAGACACCTGGATTCATACACATTCATGCATTTCTGATAGCTCCCCTATGTCAGAATGTGAAGGGCACTTTGGGAAGACACCAGCTGTTAAATGGACCTTGACAACTGGATGAAGGTGAAGGAGTGTCTTCACTCACCTTCAGCCAGCTTCTAGGTACTGGTGGAAGGTGGGAAGTGGCAGAGGTAGAACAGATCTGCTGGCAGAGTGGAGGGCTCTGCCACCACTTTGAATTTGTCCATGCTCAAAGTTCTGCTAGCAAATTTCCATAACGTAGACGACTTGCAATGCGCTGGGGAGGCATGGCGGGGCACATGCCCCCCAAGATTTCCATGCCAACTGTGGGGTGCAGGGCACAGGTCTGCAGCCTGGCTAGAGCCAGGGCCCAGCAACAGTGGGGGTGGCAGCGGTGACATGATTTCTGTGCCATGGTGTGGGGTGGGGCTGCAGCCTGGCCAAACCCAATGCCTGGAAGCAGTGGGGTGATGGTGTGGACTTGTAATCCCCACTGCGGCAGTGGTGGGGAGTTGTGACCCCCCACTATCGGCACTTAGGCCTCACCTCTGAGGTAGATGAGGTTTTAGCAATAGATCAATTTCTGCTAGGGACAGCTAAGAGCAAGGGGTGCTGAGCATCCAGAATGAGCCAGCCCAGGCCTCTCCATTCCACTCCCGATTCCCTTTTGGGCACTGTAGACACTTTAGGAACCACAGTTCTACTTCTGTCTTATATTGTTCACATATGATATGGGGTGGAGAAGGCTCCTTCCCTCCACCTTTTCTCTTTCTCATGTATCGCTTAGGCAGAAGTCTGGGAAGAATCTTTAAAAAGTAGGATGATGCAATGGTACATAATCATCTCTGAAGCACCTATGTCAAAGACAATGGACTCACACTGGAGAGAAGAGAATATCTTAATGCTACCATGGCAGGAAAACTGACCAGGTTCTGAGAGCAGTTACAGTATTTGCGATACTAAGGTCCCACTTCATTTGTAAAGACAAGCTGGAAGCAGAAGCAAGCTTTTAAATATGGGTTGTCTATGGACAATATGTTGCTTCAAAGGTTGGGGGGAAAATGGGGCCGAGAGATTTAAATGCAGCCATAAGAAAAAGCTTAAATATTTCCTTTAAATACTGAAAAGCTTTAATAAAACCAGAGTTTATCTAAAAAAACCCAACCAAACAGATATTTTCCACCTCATTCACAAGTAATCTCGTTTCACATCTCATTCAGATTCTACAGTAATATGACATAAATACAGATTTCAAGAATCTTTCCAGTCCTCAGCATAAGATCAAATTAAGGCTTGTGGATTCAATTTGCATCTTGAATTTGTTCTTCTGGATGAACTCCACATATTGTCTGATTCTGCTGTATTAATGTTTGGAGTGTGTAGGCATGCCTGTGCGTGAGTGTAAAGAGAGGAAAGGGATAGTAGGCATTTGAGGCAATTTTTCACCACCATGCATTGTGGTTACTTTTTCCTACATTCTCATATTTACATAATTGCATAGACGTTACACAGTGCCTTGATGCGATATACAATGGACTAAGGAAGGAGAAAATCATACATTACACCTTTTCTGATTTGACTGAGCATAGAAGTTGGCTCCAGCTTTTTTTTTTTTTAGAGCCTAATGCTTTTTTCCACTTCCCCAATAATGGAGAATGGATTTACATTGCCTCAAACTGAAGTGTAACTATCTATAGCATCTGGGCTTGTGTCTGAATTGGCATAGCCTGCTTTTATTTCCTGTTGTTTCTCTTTTAATGAGGTATATGCCTGTCTTCTTTGAAACAGATTTCTATAGGTTGAATGCACACAATGAATAGTTTAATGCAGGCCTATGTTTACAGTCTCCTGTTAGATAATAAAGGCTGGGTTAGCCAACTACCCACTGTATTTTTTGCATATGCTTGAATTTTCTTCTGGAGGGTAAAATAGAAATTGCTTTAAATATGTTAGCATTTTTTTAAAGGTAGAAGGATACAACTTAATGGCTTGAGAGATTAGTAACGGGATACAGAGCATATTACTTCTAAATCACTGGTTTGAACCTAGTCTAGGTCGATACAGGGAACAAAAGTCATCATATTCTGATGGCTGTAGAATGCTGTATGTTATATAAAATATATTTGGAATCATCTGACATGTACTCTGTCTACACAGGTTGTACCACACCAAACACTCTATGTAATAAATTGACAGTCTCCCAATATCTAGCAAGAAAGTCATAAAACCCACCATCCTAGGTGGCATCAATTGACACCTTAATTTGCAGTTTCAGCAGAGAGGCTAAGGATTGAGAGCGCAAGGAGACCAAGTCATCTTCTCATTCCTTCAAGGTGATCCCTCAAGGTTAAGCCTCAAGATCGCCGGCAGGGCAGCTTGCATTGCCACTGCTCCTTCTGTACCAATTCTACAGATAAACGGAGGGCTTCACTTTCTACTCTTGTCAAATCCAGCATCTTTCATGAGCACTAAATTCACTTTAAAGAATATAGGCAATAAAAAGGAAGTATTAAGAAGAAAACCATCATAATTTATCAGGTGCCTGTGGTGTCTCAACATTTTGATGTATACTGGAACTCCCCTGAAAAATGATCCACTGTGTTAAATAAATCTGACATTTTTCCCTACCAAACTCTAAAACATAAAATAATACACTGGGATCATCAAAAAAAAGTTCTAGGTGGGGAGCTTGACTAAGCAGCAGGACAAATATATTTGGAATATTTCCCACTTTGAGATAATCTAAAGGCTATTTTCTTTTGGTTTATGACAACATTTTGTGAGTAAAGTTCCCTGAGTGTATTGTAAAAATTGCATTAACCTATTTAAAATGCCCAAAGGCAAGAACAAGCTGGTGAAATTAGACTTTAATAAGCCATTTGCTTCCTCAGCTCAAATGGGAGCTTAGACTCCATATTGTACAGATGGCTGAAACATTAACCTGAGTATGGGTATAACCAAGACACAAGGGATCACTCAGTGAGCTGTCTGGGGACTTTTGTGCAATGAGAAACCATTTAGAAACCTCTGAAGCTTTATTTGAGGGCAATGCAAGGACTTGTATGCAAAATGAGAGGTTCTGGGTGTCAAGCGTAAACAGCAGACATCATGTAGATCTGATAAACTCCAGATTTCAGCGACATGATGAATCTACTGTGAAAACATGGATTCTTATCAAATTTCCAATAAGGAATGTGAGAACAAAATTCAGGAGAGTGAGAAGTTTCTTATGCAAAACAATAGCAGTTTTTTGGTGAAAGGCTGCAAGCTTTGGCCCAATTTGTTTAACAGGAGGGCTAGGAACAGAAGTTACACATAAACCAGTTTAAGCAATCTGGTTTAGACCTGCAACAGAACAAAAGTTCAGTGCATATGAACCAGTTTCAAAATGGCTGAAATTGGTTTAAGATAAACCTTGTTGAATGTAGTATCAGACTTAACTGATTTGGGTCAAACTGGTTTATGAAACTTCTGACCCTGACCCATTCCTGGTTCAAGTTAAATTACAGTCCCCCACCATCCCAGCATGCCCTGCAGCCCTGGGCTAGGCTGTACTGTCTGCTCCAGAGAGCAGGGCTGCCCCTGCCCCTCTGCTCTCTAGCCAGAGCAGGGGCGGAGGCATGACCAGAAGCTGGCCCGCCATGGCCTGGTAAGGCCATTTCCCCTCCATTGCCTCTCCGTCTAGGAGACAGCAGGTGGGGTCTGCTAGCCCTGGCTGCCACCTCTGCCATTTGCACCTGGTCAGACAGTCCCCAGCTGGGATTCCTTGGGGGGAATAAACCCTTCACCTCAGGGAGACATACTGGCCAGCATCTGGTTACACTCCCACCCCTGCCGCTGGACCAGTGAGGGGGAAGTTACGCTGATGAGCAGCAGCCCGTCATGGTGCCCCAGGGAGTGCAAGTCTCTTCTCAGTGTGGGGGGTGGGGGGGCTGTGCTGCCACAGACTGATCAGTGCAAGCATCAGTGGTGCTAGTGGGGTGGGGCTTGGGGGACTATGACCACCCCAAAATTCAGCTTAGTCCCTGTAGCCACTCCTCCAAGCCTTGCTGTCACCACCACTTGCCCTGTGCAGGCTGCAGCAGCTCGGCCCACCCCACTCCTGCCTGTAATGCAGCTCCCCACTGGGAATAGGCTTGTGCTTCCTGGGACATCATTATGGGGGCTGCTGCACTGTCAGGGTCACTCCCCTGCCTTGCTGCTATACTGGCAGAGATGGGTCGACCGACATGGTCCCACGAGGTGAAGGGGGAAGGGTGGGGATTTATTCCCCCTCCATTTTTCTCTTCCCCTGGAGACTCCAGCCAGGGTCTGTGTGGCTGGGTGCAAGCAGCAGAAGTGTTGGCTGGGTTTGACAGACTCCAGCTGTGGTCCCCTGTGGGGAGACGGGATTGAGTGGGGAATAAACCCCTCCCTGCCCCCTTTGCCTCAGGGGGCCATGCCTGCCAGTGTCTGGCCATGCCCCTGCCCCTGTTGCTGCAGCAGCAAGGGAGGGAGACCCTGACACAGGCTACTACACACTAGCCAGGCAGACCCTAGCATGGGTCCATGCT